>NC_133973.1:54243445-54868445 GCF_047716275.1 Strix uralensis
ATGTAGGGGCCTAGATACTGTCTGAGAGACCTATGCGACCCATTTCTCCTACCAGGAGAGTAAGAGAAATGTATTAAGTATGTATGTAGACATTTCTAAAATCCTGAAGATACGCAGAAAGCATCAGTGTTATGATGCCAGGGAGAGAAGTAGCATTTGGAAGTGTTTACTGGAACAGATGGAGGTGTGTGCAAAGAAAGTATTTCCAGCTAGTTCACTCTGGCTGTGTTCAGAGAAACAGAACTGTATATAGGTTCTTTGTAAGTTGAAAGCCTGGAACAGTTGTCAGTTTAGTTGAGACAGAAACCAACTGCAACAACTTGAAACTGGCTCACCGCTTAGGTAGAATAAGATATGAAACTTATTTTAAAATGCAACATGTTTATTGTCAGAGGTACTAGCACTTTCAGAACAGTGCATAATAGTGTATAGAAAAGACAGTGATGTGTGCAGGTGCATATATAGCTACAGTCATATTATTTGTGATTGGAGTATAAAATATAATGTATATTAGTTCTGTGTGCTATTAAAATTAATCTGTTTAATCTGTGATAAACTTATTTTTCTTAGGCTGGTTTGTTTAGAATCTGTGGCTAAGTGATGAATATTCAAGGCCAAGAATTTACTGTATCTGCAAAAGCATTTTACTTCTGTATGAATGAGAACAAACAGGCAGTAACAATTAAAAAATGGACTGTAAATCATAATACTTTGGCACATTATGTACTTTCTAAGTGGGAATAAAGAAATTTATTAAGAAGTATTCTTCTCTAACTGGTAATTGTCTGTTTTTTCTTTTGTTTGAAGTTCCTATTCCTGGCTTTGGTTAGACATAATACTGGCTTAGATGAACTGCTAATCTGATCTAGTATCTCCCTGCAGAATTTGGGTGATGTTGTGTTAGATACTAACCTTCTAACCTCTGTGGTTATGTACTGACCACAGAGAACCATTTTAAGCAATGGTTCTCTGTGGCCCAAAGCCATATACTTCTGATATCCTTCTTCCAGCTCCACGGTCCCTTGGCGTGGTTGCAGATAAGCCTGACTGCTCGGACTAGGTTCATCTTGCTAAGGAGACTTACATCATAGTGAATTTGATTCAAAAGGAGCAACAATATGCTCAAAATGTTTGCCTGAATAAAATGATGAGAATTATACAGTTGGTTAAATAACCCAGTATTTCATCCAAGCACAAGCTTAAGTTAGCATTAAGTGAAATAGGAGGCTGCTAAACTTAACCAAGAATAATTTCTGCTTGAGCAAATAATTTACTACTTCATTTTAAAATCAGAGTTTCTGCTTAAGAAAATAAAGGCTCTTTGGAACTGGAAGGTGGCAGACGGGTTGGGTTAATGAAGCACAAGCTGGATGAACATGTTTTGCCTCCTTAACTAGAGCTGTGAAGAATGAAGACTTCCCTTCTACAGGAAACCTGGTTTTCCCCCTGAAATTTGGTTTCATTCTGTGTCAGTGTTTGTCAGGGTTTCATTGAGAAATAATGTTTCTATGTGCTGAAGGGAAACACTTCAGGGCTCACAGCTGCTCAGGTAATTTTTTCATATATACTTGACACTGGCTACCACTGCTGCTGAGAAATTCAGCTTTTTGTGCTGGCTTAAGCAAGTGATGGTGCAACTGCACATTTGGTACAAATTTGGTACAAATGCAGCGTTTCTTAAATCAGGAAACAAGTCCTGAACTAAGACTGGCTTAAAACGAATGCAGCAGAAATAGTAAGTTATGGCCTGGATCTAGTTTTCTGATGGTTCAGAAGTGTGGCTGCAGCAAGTGTTTGTGCTCAGAGGAGCAGGAGTGAGGGATGGACAGGACAAAACTGCTGCTGGGCTCAAAAGATCGTTTCTTTTGACTGTAGTTCTGGCTTCTGCCGACTTCAGCTGTCCCTAAGACAGTGGTCTTACTGAAAACTGCTCAGCGTATGATGTCAGCAGATACACAAATTATCTTGGATGAAATGGAAGGAGTATATCTCCATTTCTCAGGGATCTCAGGGTCCTGCAGCTGTTGTCTGCCGGTGATACACACCATGCTTAGTAATGCGGAGGCACAACCCTGAGCTGTGATGCAGGGAAGGGAAACCCTCCAAAAGCTCTGGCCCCAGGCCTCTTTCATGGCAACTTCAGTCTCCCTGCCATAAGAGAGAGAGAGTAGGAGCTCTGGCTTTCCCATCTGCCCCAGAGCTGCAGACCCTGCACTCCTGCAAGTGTTTGCCAAGGCTGGGTATTTTTCCAATTACCCCAAGACTGACAGCAAACTCACCAGATGGACACCCTGCTTGGTGAATGGCTGTCTCTGAGGTTTGGAGATCAAAGCCTTTCAGAGTTTATGGTTTTCTGTCATATCCATGGGAAAGATTGTGCTGGACCCCATACAGCTACATCCCATTGGTTTAGGACAGACCTCTCAAGCAGATTGTTCCACTGCTGAGACCGGCTAGCTTCCTTGTCTAACTGATGCATCCTCTAGTCCAGTGGACTCCATGAAGGGCCATCACCATGTTACCAAGGGTTTTGTGAAATTCAAAGCTAAAATACCTGTATGGAACAGCTCAGGTAAAGAAAAAAAGTATTTTCTACAAACAAAACAGTGTCATTGAAAAATAAGAAGCTTCCTCAGGTCTGAAAAATCAGGTTGGCTAAGAAAGCAGAATGCTTTCCACTACGTTCTGGCTTAAAGGCAAAGAAAATAGGTAGAAAAACAGTTTAGATAAGCCTTAGCTCAATGAACAAATGTTTGCAACTATGGAAAGCATATCAACACACAGACAAAATAAATTAGTCAGGGAGCACAGAAAAGTAAAACAAGAAACAATGGTATAAAATTCAGCACAGTAAAAAGTAGTCTATGTTGATGCTTTTCTTGGATAGATTAATTCATCCTTAGTCAACAGATGAAATGGCAGTATTATGCACCAAGGTTATACTAGCTGTCCTTCATCTGAAGTAACCCTATCAGAGATTTTTACTTCTAGCAGGACAAAAATTCCCCTGAACACCAAAATACAAGTATGACCTAGTTTACTTTATCCAGGTACTGCCAAATAGAAAGCCTCTTTCAGCTGCTGACAGTAACAGAGAGCTGAGGCAAAGACCCTATCCTGAATAAGCTAAATCCATTCAACTCAGGAAGAAAGTCTGCTGGGATCAAATGAGATTAGATGATTTTGGTGTGCTTGTCCTATCAGCTCTATTACTTACTTGCACATGTGCCATCTGGCATAAGCATGTACCCATTGAGACAATAGCACTTGTAGCTGCCGTGTGTATTCATACATCTGTGTTCACAGGGCCGTGGTTTCAGTCCACATTCGTTCAGATCTGCAGAAGTCATTGGAATGAAGTGAGTGCTAGGTTTGTATACATATATTCATACATATAGTGGATAATATTGCCTAATGCCTTGAATTCCCCACAGTAAAATCGCCTGGATTGAAAATGAGCCAGCCCCTTGCAAGACGAGAGTTAGCAGACCATCTGGCTGAAAGACTGCTAGCAAAACTAACATACACAGACTTCTACACCTGAAAAACTAATGCAAACTCTGGCCACATCTGGCAGCTTGTTAGGAAGAGGTGGAGGGGTGGGGAGAGAATTCCAGTTAGTCTCTTTTCTGGGAGTTATTTTCCTGGATTTCTCTGATTCTAGCTGGAGATTTTAGCCCTCCAGTTGACCTCTGTACTAGAAAGGAAAACCACGAGACTAAGAGACGAAGCAAATCAGCTTGAGATAAAGTGAAACAATGATTTTATTTTTTTTTTCCTGAGCTACACATTGGCACCAAGGTTATCAGTAGCAGAAATGAAATACAATATATGATAAGAATTACGTGACTAAAAGGACAAATCTCAAAAATCTCAAAATCCTGAGAATAAAAGGATCCTAAATCCTTCTCAAAATCCAGGATTTAAATGGCTTTGCAGAAACTAAATTAATTTCAAATTCCCCATAGCTATCCTTCACAGGGTGAAAACTAGAATCCTAAAAAGTTTAATTTGGGTGGTATAGACAGAGCAGTGCTGACAACAGTATTGGTCTTATCACAAGGGGACAACATCTGTACTTGTGAATTCTGTGAACTGACACCTCTACCTCTTGTATTTTGAAACCTGATTAGTAAACAGACAGAATTCATTGGCAGAATGCACCAACATACACAGCCGGTTCAATATGTGTTTAATAGCACATATGACCAATAATATAATTTCAATAAAGGTGCAACTCTCCAAGCAAGCACTGAGCTTATGCAGCTCCACTTCTAATGGGAGAAGCATCTGTTCTCACGTCTATGCCCCCTGCAGACTACAGAAAAAACTCCAGATCACTCAAAGCAAAACTTTGTGGGGGTTATACATGTGCAGAAGTGTTTGTTACAGCTCAGTCCAGGGAATAAAAAGAGAATTGCATTCTATTATTTAAATGTAGGGTATGTTTGACAAAGAACAACCTACGAGCTTGCAAAACACATTGGATTTTTGTGCTACTGTGGCTCCACTAAATAACCAAGACTCTCTTAACAAAGAAACTAGAGTGCAAACTTGGGAACAACAAAAGTTATTCCTCTTAGACCATACATTTTCAAAAGTGCTTAGCTGCACCTGCCTTGGACAATGCACAGTAATGCACAGATAGCATACACAGCTCTAAAAGAGAACCTATAGAGATAAGGCTAATTTAGCTCAGACTTGGTGGCAGACTAATACAGTCCCCTTATCTCTGTTATTTTAGTTAGCTCATGTTGAGCTTGCTCAGCAGGGCATTCTGCTGTAAGACCAAGGCTACATCTGCCAGTAAATTAAAAGTGACTCTGAGCATTCCTGGCTGCTGGAACATGGCCACCTATGTGGCTATACTATCGCAATACCTCTGGGACATTCCTGGCCTGTGCCAGCCACCACTTCACTAAAAAATTCCTGGCCGTGCTTCAGAAGGTAGAACAGCCCAAGGAGCTAAGAGACAATTTGCACATGTAGGTCTGTGAGGTGCTTCCACCAAGCCTCAGACTCTGAATCTACCGCAAGTGCACAGAACTGATCTGGTTGCCTGCAGAGGGCATATCAAATGCAGCTTGAGTTACTGCACAGAAAACTCCTAAAAGCTGGGGGGTTTTCTGTTACCTTCTGGTAACATTTAAACTGCCAAATTTTTTTGAGGTTAAACTTCTGGGTTTAGAGGCTGAAGTTGTAAGCGATACCTACATATCTATGACACACAACCACGGCTGCTGTTTCACTTTCCTCTCTAGTGGTACTGAGGAATTTACTTCTTTCCCTGTGAGCAGCATAAAAAGTGCAAAAGATGGAGTTTTCCAAAATTCTTAGCCATATAGCTTTATAGTATATTGTTCGAAAGATATTGTGTAATAAACAGGTTGTTTTGACTCTGAAAAATGTGTGTTTAGTATGTCAATGCAATGTTTTCAAGCAAAGGCTGCAGGTGCTTAGGAAGGTAGCAAGTATAGACTCATCCATTTGTGTGGCCTTTATGTCATGCTTGCCTCACAGCACCTGCAGTTCACTCATCTGCACTGCAGTAGGTTGCCTCTCTCCATGCACACTGACCTGCTCCTTTCATCTCGTCCAACAGAGGGGCCTGATATATTGCCACAGGAAAAAAAAGTTGAGTTCTCACCAATGTGTTAGCTGAAATATTTCCATGTCTAATTGAAAGTTTATGGAGGGAAAGTGGTGCGTTCAAAGTTTCTGAATATGCAATTCTAAAGGCTCCCAATTCTGGTTCTCAGAAATACCAATCAGCATATGTGAACAGATGGCATTGGCCCAGGCACCTTGAGAAATTACACATCTAGCATATAATTGCATGTCCTTCTGATGAGAAGGTTAGTTAGGAAAGTCACATGGGTTGCTAGTTAAGAAAATAACATGGGTTCTGGATTTGACTTCTGTCTCTTCTAATAATTTCCTACATAATCTCTCCATGCCTTAATTTTCTGACTATAAATATGACAGTTTCCCGGTCACCAGCCCACAGGAGATACATGATATAGCTTCAAACTTCTGTGTGCTGAAGGAGGCTTAGAGCTTGCCTGGGATGCTGGAGATGCCAGAGCCTTAAACTCTAAGCTCTTCTATGTAAACAAGAAAATATCTTGTTTTACTGTTTTGGAAGATAACACAATCCATAGTACAAGATAAGAGACAGAACATCAACAGTCTACTTTCTGGAGTAATATCCCCATGTGCACAAACCTTGATTACAGGTTTTCCCTGTAAATCCAGGGAAACATTTGCATTTGTTTGGTCCTATGCACTCGCCATACTTGCAGCCATGTCCACAGATAGCTGGCAGAGTCAGGCAGAAAAAGAGAGAGAAAAAGAAAAAGTTAGAAATACTCTATTTGAGAACTTTTGCCCTGCTTAGTTGCCTATAAACCTGTTGCACAAGTTCAACACCCACCATACCTCTCCCTCTAGTTTGGGCATGGTAGCTGCTAATCAGCACTTTATTACCGCTTGAGAAAAGTGACACTAGCACAGATTACACGAGTGTGTGCTTTTCCAGGTTTGTAAAGACCTGGAAAAGAAGGAACTCCTTTTAGCTCTCTCCCTCATGCTTTTTCTGCCATGTTTATTATTCACATTTAGTTTTGTACTCTTGCCTTTTTTCTGTTTTTAAGAAGCTTATGTGAGAAGCAGCTAACCAGCTGCTTGACTTGCTGTGCTTGGCATCTGGAGTAGGAAAGAGGCAACAGCACTCTCCTGCAGCCAAAGGAGACATAGTACCCTACAGCAATTTTCCACTCTTGGATCTCCCCAGTTACAACTGAGGAACGTGCCCATCCCATGGTAGAACATCCAGAGCACATCTGTCAAATGATCAGGCAACTGTCCCTACCACACATCCCAATAAGTATAATTGCATCAGGTTTACAATGATTTGAGAGGGTTATGCTTAGCCTGGATTCATTAAAAAGAAAAAATTTTCTAGCTCTCAGCCCTCTGGATGATTAATCAGAAATTAAATGTTGACTTTTACAAGGCTTAAGGCTCCTAAACTCAATGTGATTGTCAACATGAGGGTTATTCAGGAAAAACAAACCAAACATGCATTTAAATCAGGACTAGCTCTGGAAAAACAGCGAAAGAGTATGCACCAGAATGCACGTCTCCCTACCTTGTGTAATTAAGCAAACTGTAGGAAATAGGAAAGTCACAGTGTTAGTTACTATATAGTAAAATTAATAATTAAAATTCATACTTTTGAATTCAAGTATCTTCCCTACATTTAAAGATTCATTCAGATGTACTGATCCACTAATTCAGCAGATTAAGGCATTTTTCAACACTACCTCTGTCCCTGAATGCATACTGCAAGACCAGCTGAGTATTAGCACTGAAGCAGAGAACACTACTGCATCTGGATTTGCAGTGCAGAATTACATTATAGCTGGCTTAAAGTAATCTGCCACAGAATAATCTTAGAAGTTTATGAGAAGTGTATTTTAGTACAAAAGCAATGTACTCCACTGGCTGATCAAAGTTACATTTGCCAGTTGTCCCTCCAGATATTCATTTGCATCAAACCCAAGGTGCTATTAAGAAATGCAGAAATATTAATACAGGTATTAATCACTTTTTTCCTTTTTTAAACTGACATGTTATATATACAGAGCAGAGACATTTTGGCATCTTTCCCTTTTAGATACCAGTATGTTTATTTTCAGCAGTGAATAACCCTAACATGACAAGCCTCTATTCAAATTCACCAGATATACAATGCCAAACTCTCTGGGACAACAGGTGCAACATCTGAAAAAGATTCTTAAAACATGTCTTTTACGATTTTGTTGTGTTTTGCCCAAGTACAGCTAGAGAGAGATTCCACATCACCTTCTCCTTGGGATCTGCAGACCTTTTACAAATCGGAAATGTCTTAAGAGCCACTGACTCTTCATTAAGCCAATGATCCACAGACCAGAACGCTATCTGGCTACCCAAGCTGAAGTCAGGTGCACTTATTGCTGGGGTTTTATTTATATTTTTAGAAAGGTAAAACCTCCTGGTTCTTAGAGGCTGTGTACTTTGAAGATAAAGGATACCAATTAATAGAAAACCATTGTAGGGGTCCGTATGTAGCATTAGAAAACACTGCATTTTTGGCACTTACTTGATAGCTGTAGCAGTATAGGCTGACCAGAGCTGTGCAGGAGGTTAGAACAGATGGTCCCTTCTGGCCCTAAGAATTTTTGAATATGTATTTTATGGTTTGGTGTTATTTATGCAAAGCTCTGCATTTTTGAGGAGATGTCTCTCAAACACAATTTATTCACTCTCTCACAGAGTTAAGAGATTTCACTCCTGAGAAGGTTTCTTTCTGTAACTTCTGGCAGACATATATGAAATCTCTTTATTAATACCGAGTACACAGCTGTGGAGAGGAAACAAGCATAAAGTGTTAATGTTACCTTCGCAGTGGCCCTTGTTGTTCTTTTTCCAGCCATAACAGCAATCCAGCCTAGAACCATAGCGACACACTCCAGGCTGGCTCACAGCCACCAGCTGCCCACGAGCTTTCGAGCTGCATAAGGAAGGATAAACACTAGCTCCAGCAGGCAAATGCACTTTAATCCATTGCTCTGTATACTTCTTTCTAAATTTCCCTTACATTTTATCCACCATCAGGCATTTTCATTTCACCCAACCTAGGGCAGTGTTCCTAGACAGGAATGCAAAGTTGCATTTGGTTGGAGAAACAGGGCAGATGGGAATGTTTCATCTGCAATAAATTAACTGTGCAACATAAATCCTTTCTAATGAGAAACATGGCAAAGGCAAAAAGTACAGCCAGGTCCTCTGCTAAAATAAGTAATTTTTAATACCAGTGAAGCCAATGGGGCTGCTCCAGCTTGCATCATGTGAAGAATCTGCATCAAATATATGATGCCATACCTGACAGTACTATTGCTTTGGATGATTCTACAGAAAAGTGGCTTTCTGAACATGTCAGCCCCATAAAAGCCAGTGACTTGCAGGCTTATAGCCACTGCATATGAGCCAATTGATTGCATAAGTGCAGACAGTCCTGTGCATTCTGGTTGTACTGGACTTCCTGACCATACAAATTACTGTTAATTTAATCTGCCAATACACCCAGGGGGTTCAAAGTCACTGTGCAGATCAACAGCTGCAAGAGCTGGAAAACCTGAAATGTTAGTTGCCAAAATTATAAATCTGATGAAAATCCACAACTGTGTAAATCTTCTAGATCTACTCTATGCGGCAACGGGTGCTGTGACTCCAGTTCTCTTCTCCCTCTGCTTGCTGTTACTTCAGTTCTCCATTACCACATGACTGTCCCCTTTATGGAATTCTCTTCCTTACCCCAAATCCTCTGTCCCCACTGCTTTTTTCCAGGCCATAAATTTAAATGCACTTTCTTCAAAGAGTCTGGTGTTGTTTCTGACAGAAAATATCTGCGAGAGCTTTGTAGTAAGTGATTTGGGGCATTGAGGGGGGCAATACACAACAACAAACATCCCCATGGTGGGGAAAAAAAAAAATGGGAAAAAAGTTAACAGGCCAGGAACGTTTGCATTCTTTAGTCTGATGCACAACAAAGGCATTGCTTTATCACCTTACAGCAGTGCTTTGCACACATCCTCCTGTGCTTATCTATAAGGGTTACACTCGTATTGGAACAGTTACTGCAAACATCACTAAGGCAAATAGTAAAATAAATATAAGCATACACTTCAAAGATACAAGATATTACTTCAGAGTTTTCTTTAGCAGCAGAACCATTGGAAAGAGAAGGGAGTTCAGAGGAAATGCATAAGCTCATGTATCTGAGATACCCTGAATGAAGAGATGGTTCTCATGTCACCTGGCAAGTAAAAAGACTTCAGTGTTGGAATAAGTTGTTCTAAGCCATCAGTCCAGTGATGCAGTTTACAAGAGTACATATACTTCATATTCAGACAAGAGAAAAAGCATATTGAACAGCTACAACTCCTGTATTTGTGTCTATTAGAAATCAGTACCCTGCCTCTGGATTTATAAAGTAACCTTTTTCCATTTTGTTCATCCAAATGCTGATGGGTTACGTCACTTGCAAGTATACAAGTTAAAGAACATGTGTTCTTCTTGCATGCTAGAAAGTGCCCTTGAACACACCCGGATAGTAAATATATATTCTGCATACATCCCAGAAAATCCTCTTGAATGCAGCTGGATAGTGCTATGACTCTCCTGGAAGGTTAAAATGCCTAAAGCTTAGAGGAAGCAGGATCTCATTACTTTCCAAAAGGTGCTCATTTTCACAGGAAGACAAACTAATTCAGCAACATTTTATTTAATAAGTCACTTCAAATACTGTAAGTGTCTTTACAAAGTATACAATGTCTCACAAGATTTCAGTACAAACTTGTCTTAAAACTGGGAAATGTTCCGTAAAACTGCAATAAAATGAACATAGTTGAATTTCATAGATACTACCCTGGACAAGGTCTTTCACTTCTTCTGACTTCCACAACAAGCACCAAGTTAAAGCCTACCTTTGGCAGTGGGAAAGGTCAAATCGATCACTGAGAGTTCACCCAGATCCCAAAATCTGGGAGGAAAACCAGTTTTGCCAGGTTAGTCCCTCCATCCTATGAAGAACCACTAGCCATCAGCTCAGCTATTGCTGTCAGGAGTTCAGCATTTTGTGCAAAAGAAAGAAATTTAGAAAGAGGAGATCCTTTCAGGCAGGCAGATCCTTTCCAGGAGAATGTTCCATGGACCCTCCTGGCTGTTGGGGGAGAAGTAACGCAGACTGGAGACACAGGACGCCTCTGATCCCTCCCTGTATGACATTCATGTAGGATTTCACAGGGAGTACCTAGAGGCCTGAGTGAGATTGATGTGCTTGTCACTGTCTGCTCAGTGTGCAAAAAATGCCTGGCCTTGGAGAACCTGCAGCCTAAATACTTGCCTGAAGAAGAAAGGCAAGAGAAGGTAGACTCTGCAGGTCGGATCGTTGTGCAGGTCAGTGGCAAGAGTGGTCTCTGCATTTCTAGTGATAAATTCTGTCCTCTGGAAGTCAGTAGCTTACAGCACTGGTGATAAAGGCAACAAGTGGCAGACTGAGCCATCCAGGGTGCCCAGGCAGGAGATAAGTAACCTATTTTATGTGGCTGTGACATTGCTGACACCAATAGGATAGCTTTTAGCAAATAACATCGAAGATGAACAACAAGAATTTCTACAGTAAGCCAAGGTCATCTTAGTTGAGGTGACAGAAAGAAAGAGCTGGCTGTATTAGCTGTCACAGGACCACTGTGAGCCACTAGCTCCATTATAAAGTAAGTGGGACCCTTGGGTGTTTCAGTTAAAATTCCAGGAAAGTTTTATGGCTGCTGTATCAGGTTATATTGTGTACAGTTCTTAACATCCATGGTGAAGATATATGAATTATCTATGGTATATATGATGATAAAAGCTATGAAGAATGACCTATTTTACAGAGGATGAGAACTTGGCTTCAGTTGAATAAAACAAAAGCTGAGAGGGGATCTGATTGCTTCCTGCTATATAGCAGGCAGCTCCAAGAGATAAAAGAGCTTGTTAAGAGAAAGGCCAATTTATATCCATTTGCTCTTGTGCTACTGCCCATTAATACTCTGAGGGGGATACAGGCATATGAACACAGCCACAAGAGGGATGAGAGTCTCGAAGAGCATTGAAGAACCAGAACAACTCCTACCTAATTTTAAGATACACAGCCTCTTTCACAAACTGAGAAAGATCTAATGTTGCCTGTAATGATACAAACCCAGGCATGAATGATGTCCCATTTATTCAGCTGCTGCTGAAAAAAAATCATTCCTCTTGAGTAATATGAAGATTATGAATTCTATCCCAAAAGAAGTCAGACCAATTCAGAGCAAAGCATTCAGATACTGGCCAGGACCAGGTAGGTATGTAACTCTATACCTACAGTGGTGTGAGCAGCAGACAAAATAAACCAGGTGTGATGGGAGGACAGACTTTAAACTACCACACAGTATCTCTGACTTCTTGCAGTGATTTGCTCAATCTGATATTAAAAAAAGAAAACATGTGTTTACAATAAAACATATTCAGAAAGTTCACCTGCTCCACTGATCAGTTGGCTAGGTAGGTCTCTCAGTGGAGCAAGGTTGATTGATATCCCCAATAGCTTAAATACATGAACAACTGCAAAGGAAAATATTACAAGTACAATAATGGGTGAAAGAAGGGGAATAAAGCGCACCTGAGTGTTGGAACTCGGTTGTCCAACGGACCCTACCTGCCACTCCCTACTCCCCTTTTTTGTTGTTTCATTCTATAAAATAAGAAAACAGTTTTCCATTGCATCATTTTCTCAACATTAGTTTATGACCTAGGCCAAATCCAAGCTACTAAAAATGTCTGTATACCAATGGACACTCAAAAATTTCAAATGTAATAACTGAACTGATGGCTGTGCTGGACTATAATCTTCATTAGCAGCCATTTTACCAGTAATGGCTAAAATAAAAAGAAGTAAAAATCCCAACAGTGAAAAAAGTTACTTGTCATATTCCTCTGACCTGTGATCATGAGCGGTGTTAAGCCATGCCTGAATGGAGTTATGTGACAGTAGCAGCCACAGAGGATGAGCAAGCAAGTCTTCAAAAGCCTGATTTAACCAGGTAGGTAGATAACGAAGTCAGGTACAGTTTGAGTTAATACAGTTGTTTGTTTTCTGCTCCTATTAATATTCTGTCTTTTACTAAAGTTTTCTCTGGGAAAGCACATTTATGAACTTTTACCTATTATTTTTTCTTCAAGGCACAGCTGCTGAATAGATTTAGTACGCTGTTTCCGTAAGATCTCCAAAGGACACTTCTGGTCAGCTCTTGCACACACAATAGCTGCCTGCTGGTAGGAGGGGTGGGTGGGGAGTAAGTCTCAATTATATTATTGGCAGTTTCCAGTTAACTTCAAAGACAGGATATTATCCCTTTCTTCAATTTTCCTCTAAAAAAATTTCTGGACATTGTTGCTAGCAAAAAACAACTAGCACCAACCCTAAAATTTTGATCAACTGGTATATTCAGAAGGACAAAAAGATGGTATCTCACAACTTAGCAATTTGAAGGAAATTCCTAAAAAAGTCCATTATGAGTGTATGTCATGCAGAGATACATTTGAACACTTTACCAAATGAAGGCATAGGGTTTTTTTGTCATGTTAGCTGGGTTTTTTTGCTTTTGTTTGTTTGTTTTTACACAAGTTTATTTGAAGGGTGACTTCCTTCTAGAATAAAGTTCACCTATAGTCATATTAAATAAAATGTAAAAAGTGTCACCTATTATCTTTTAAAAACTGTGTCTTAGATATCCCTTCAGCCAGTTTCAGGCACTCAACATGACAACAGTCCTGCTTCATTGAGAGTTGCTCCCAAAACACAAAATGAAGTTTAGCTTGGGCTTGCAGAAGTTCCTTCTTTAAGGCTTCATGTGCCCAGCAAACTCCTTAAAGGAAGTGATCAGAGCAGAAAAGTTAAAAGTTCAGGTATGAAAGCTACACTTCTAAGAGACAAAAATAATCATAATTAATTCAGTCTTTCAAAACTGATTCTAATTTTTACTATTTCCTTTTCCTTCTTCCTAGCTATTCAGAGGAGATAGGATTTCTTTGTCCTCTTAAATTAGAGCCCCCTGTCATCCAAGACTTCCATCAAGATGTTTCAAAATCTCTTCTGTCCCCTTCCCAGTGGGAAAGGCAGAGCGACAATCTCGGTAAAAAAGAGAGATGCCACCACCATAACCCAACATCAACTTGGACAAGCCAGGCTGTAGAGCAGTCAGTCTTAGGTAGGTTGTAGGTCTCCCACAGATTTCCCGACTTACTGTGAAATAACATCACTTTTACTGAACACATCATTCTTGGCTTCAGCTAACTCCAGGCCATACTTTCTTCTGGAAGGCGATAATGCTCTTATTTTGTGGTTTTCCACCTTTCAAAGTGTTTGAAATGCAAATACACAACATCAAGATATAACTAACACGAGCATTTAAACAGAGCTCTGCTTTGAGAGCAAATGTGTTGTCTGGAGTTCATAAACTTCCAGTTCCTGTGGAGCTGACCACTTGACAGCCCTGCCTGTGCTGGAACAGCACACTGCCACTTGTTGATCACAAACATTCCTATTCACAAATCTGATACTTCACAAATAAACCACACAACAACTTGAAGCCTTCATCTCCAGTTCGTGTGATTTCTCCTTTTACTGTAGCACTTGTGGCCTTTTATTTGCTTCTGGAGAACTGGAAGGAGGAACACTGGAAGGGCTTGATCTGGAGTAAATGGTTTTACTTATTCTCTCTCAACGTCTCATTCTGTTTGTGGAGAGTACCTGCCTCTGCAGAAGGTAAAAGTGGTCACGGCAGGCTGATGTTAAAGCGTCTGTTCGTACAAGCAAACCGAAGACCAGAGCAGCCCACACCTTTCTATACGTGGTGCAGCTGTTCTCATCGCTTGGATCTCCACCGGTGCCCCGAAGTTACCATTTTTCCCAGAGTAAGAGAGTCCCGCAGCTTTGGGGTGGGAGTTTCACGGGACGCGGCCCCCCCGCCGCTCCCAAGCCCTGACCCCGGCGCGCTCGGCGTTCAGCACCACGGAGCCGGGGCACGGCGCTGCGGGGAGCGGCCTGGGCACGCAGCGCGGCCCCGGGGCGAGCCCCACGGACACGGGTAGGGGAGAGACTCTCTTACACCCGCACCAGCGGGCGCGGCAGCCCACGGCACGGCCGCCCCGACGAGCCGCCGGCCGAGCACCCGGCCCCGGCCCCGGCCCGCCCGGACCCCACACGGGAGCAGGGCCCCGGGCCCCCTCCCGGCCCCCTCCCCGCCCCGCCGAACCCGCTCACCTGCCCGCGGCGGCCAGCCCGGCGGCGAGGAGGGCGGCGAGCAGGGCGCCCCCGGGCGCCGGCACCATCGCCCGGCCGCGGGGAGGTGTCCCTGGCCCCGCGGCGGTGAGGAGGCGGCGGCTGGCCCGCGGCGGAGGGCGGCAGCAGGGGAGCGCGGGCAGGCGGGCGGCGGCGGGCCGGGGCTGTATAACCTGGCGGGGCGGGGCGGGCCCGCCTCCGGCCGCCCTCGCCTCACGCGTCCCACACGCCCCCGGCGGGCTGCGGCCACCGGCGGGGCGAGCGGCTCCGTCGGGCGGGAAGGGGAGGAGGGGAGGAGGAAGGGCAGAAGGGGCTGCGGGCCGCCCCAGGCAGGAGGAGGGCGGGCTGGAGCCCGGGAGACGCTGCCCCGCGGGTACGGTGGGTGTCCGTCGCAGGGAGGCAACATTCGCACTGAACGATTTGCCGGTTTTGCCTCAGTTGCAGGAGCTCCCGCGGCCAAACGCTGGTCAAGCTGCTGAGGCAACTGCCTGCCCCTCTGCGCTCGGATTTTATTTAAGCTGCTAATGCTAGTTGGGTACATGATTTCGTCCTTCGGCTTTGGTGTTGCTGCCACGGCACGGGAACTGCCGCACGCCCTTGTGTATCCTCCTAGGATAATGCTTGCACTTCGGGGGCGCTGGGTTTCCCAATAGGGTTTCTTTCTTCAAGAGTAATTACGAGCTCTATCTTTTTGCAGTGATGGAGAAACTTGGTTGAGGTGTGACTGATCTTTGCCCCCAACAGGAGAAGGATATGCCTTTTTTTTTTTTTTTTTTTTTTTTTTTTAATGCCAGTGCTCACACTAACCTACTTGCTAAACAGTTTTTGGCAATAAAGGATATTGTGTCAAAAAGCATCAACTCTGTTCCTAATTTTCAGATCCTACTGTGAACAATTTTCCCAATCCCAAGCTCTGGAGAGTTGCCCTGTTGAAAGCGACTCTGCTGTATTGAGCACATGGAGAGGGCAGCCAGAATCAGCAGAGATAGCACAGCACCTGTGCAAAGCAGAGGCTATTTAGTCAGATTTAGTGTTCTTACCAAAAGTATCTGGATTCTGAGCCCATCTGTAGTTGGGCACTTCCAGAATTACACCAGGGAGTGTAAAGAGCAGCTGTTACAAAGCACAGCTTGATGGAAGTTACAACCTAAGTAATCACAAGGAAGTAGTAACTCATCCTTAAAAATGCCAAGTGCTGACAATACATATGCAATATAATATTCACAACCACTTTGATTCAGAAAGGAGAAATATTTATAAAAGTACTGTTGAAACAAATTTGAATGTTTGAGAGAATTCTGACCTACAATGATAATTCTGGAGTAAAGGTACCCACCAGTACCGCCAACCAACATTGGTTGATGAGCAAATTTCTTATGAAATGCCTACAATAGCTCTGATTGCAGTGATAAGTTACCTAACACAAAATAAAATAGGGAAAGCTTTTATCACTTGTGACTGTTTGCATTTTAATCACACCACCCGCTTCGTCATCTCATAGACTCTTGTGAGCCTGAGGTCAGTCCTGGAACATTGCTAGGAGTTTGAAGGGACTAGTTTTAATTTTTTGACAGAAGGGAAAGCTGAGGAATAACTGATTTATTTGGGATCACCCAGGGAGTCTGTGGTAAAGACAAAAAAAGAAAACAGATCCTCTCACAAAGGTCACTTGCCGTGGGTCACCCCACCCAGCCCTGCGGGTGTCAACAAGCATGCCTCAGCAGATTAGAGGGATGGTTGACAGTCAGCATCGATAGCTGTCTGCGGTCCCCAGGGATTGCCAGGAATGCTGCAGGAGAGCGTTTGTATGCTGGCATATTAAATTCGGTGTTTTAAGCCCTCGGCCAGCTTTTTCTTCTGTCACCTTTGCTATGGGAATGGGAATGTCCTGGAAACCTGGGATGGCAACTGTTTTAGTCACTCCAGCTTAACCCTCTGCTGCACAATATCAACACCTACACTCAGGTATTTGAAGCAGTGGTGCCTGTTCGGGTGAGTCTAAAATCTCTGCAAAAAGGTTTTCCAGGAGTTTCCACAATGCTTGTATCAAAACATTTTGAATAAGCTATCTTTTCCAATGGTCCTAAAACAATCAGATACTTCCCTGTGTTGCCCATCTACTCTTGGTTTTGAGCCTGTGCCAGGCTGTCATCTGCTGCTGATTTTTTCAGACTCTTGAAACTACAAGTATCCCCTCAAAATAAGTTTAAGTCACCTTAGAGAGTGGAGCAGTACAAAGTTAGAGCTACCAAAAGATGGCAAATTTGGTCCCAGGATTCAAATGACATCTAATGTAAAAAAAAATATGTGCGATGCTGCTTATGTGCTGTACAGGATTTTTTTCTTCCTGGTTGCTGGACACAAAAGCCATTGCTGGTTTGCAGCTGCTCAGCTGTCCTTCTGAAATGCAGTAGTACCTTGCGACTCTCCAACTCTCTTCATTAGACTTGTCTGCCTGTATGGGAGGGGTACTCTTTTGATTTTAGTTAAACCAGTGCTGTGTAGAAAGCATTCCAATTACTTAAGTCTGTATTCAGAGACACATGGTTTTCATTAGGCACATTCATTCCAACAAATAGATATGAATGTATCATTTGATGATAGGCTTGACATTAAAATACTGATTGGTTTTATCAGTCAGAGAGAATTCAGTTCTGAATTGTAGCACGTACAGTCTGTTATAAGCTATAATTATTTCATCAAAATCTTTTTTATAAAGAGTGACTTGTGGATCGATAATAAAATGATTACCTGAAACTCTGTCCTTCATTTAGAACAATAATTAGAGAAACAAGAGCAGTGGATTTCATAGAGCACAATTACGTTTGCTAGGATATTAATACTTGCACGGTTTAGCCTTTCTAGGCTGCAAGATACGAAGCTTTCCTGAGATCCCCTGCCACACAGTGTTTTCCCGTATGATTCCCAAGGGGAGAAATTCTCAAGTCTCGGGTCATGATCTATCCTTGAAAAGGTGGGACAGAGTGAAACAGGACACAGATATTATTCACACTTACAATTTTAATTTGGTTTTGCTTTAACCATCCAAAAAGTTACATGTGTAACTTTGCCACAGAAGAGGTCAAGGCTCCAACTATAATTTTATTACCTATGATTTTTGGAAAATCATGGAATTACACTTGCCTGACCTGGTTATAACAGGAATGCAAATGTTTTAATCAGCTGTTACAACCAACCTGAGCCACTGTGTGTAAAACATGATTTCCATCAGAGTTTAAGCATGCTGATTTGCCAGTAGGAAATGCAGATTTATTGGGACACTAGAGAACTTTTAGTCTGGCACCTGATACCCTCTCCTCTTCATTCACAGTGGCCAGTGTGGCACATGCTGCCGTGTCCCACCGTGCTGTCCTCTACCCAAGGGCCACATCTGCAGCTGGCTTGAGAGCCGACCAGCTTCTGCTCAGCTCATGGGCTGGAGCCCGTCCGCTTGCTAGCTGTAGAAGCCACCTCGCTGTTGCCTTGCAGTGGAAGACAAACTCACGTTTGCCCACTGTAAATGTTTACTCAGCTGCCAAAGGATCACTTGTGCTTGTCCACAATGTGGACAGTCTATTCAGAGGACAAGGGGAAAAAATCCAAGAGGTCCTTTCAGTATGACTTCTGCCTTCTCTTTGTTCTTTTTTCCATTCAAACACACTAACATTAAAGTTCAGACAAGTGCATAGTAGGACTTATTGTTTGATGTTTGTTTGTTTGTTTGTTTGTTTTAATTTGGGTAGTCAGAGGAATGTGAATTTGGGAATGCCTTCTGCAAAGCTTTTCGGTGCCAGTGGAAACGGTGACACAGCAGTACAAGACAGAAGAGTTGAGAAGAGTCTTCCTTTATCCCTTATTTGGGATAATTTTAGATAGAAAAGTAATTTTTTTTTAGTGAAAAAAACAGATGAGAGAACAGCATGTGTGTTGCAGACCATTTCTGGATGTGCTTGTGGATGTCAGGACATTTTACTTTCCCCTGGCGTGCAACATTAACCCACCAGAGCAGAGCACTTGTTAAACCCAAGAAGCAGCATATTTTAGTGCATTTATGATTTCTCACTCCACTTTATCCCCAGCTACTATTGCCAGTGTTGACCTTCTACACTGCTAATCTCTACATGCTTTTAATCTCTGTTGTGTAGGAACAGAGAAAAGAAGTGAGGTGATAAAAAGGCTCCACCTAGACTTTCAATTTTTTTTTCAGTTACAGACAAAACACACAGACTTGATCTAAATTCCTAATGAGACAGATTTATATATATAGAATATATATATAATCTATATTCCTCCAAGTATGAAAAGTACTGCTCTGGCAGAAAGTGAAGAAGAAGAAACAGTAATGCTGAGAGATTGCAGCAAACATCTAGGCTGCACTGAGTAAATGATACAGAAAATACCCAACCTATGCTTCACACATATCAGTTTTTACCTGGCTCATGGCCAGGAAGCATTTGATGGGTTAATAGGTTAAAGGGAAGTTTAACCTATTAACCCTAGCTAAATTCTAGCTAAAGAATGAGCTATAGGGAGTCTGTTATTCCAACGTACATTCATAAGGCTATGCAAAATTTTAACAAATTTATTACAAAAATGAAATTATTTTGACATTTGTTTAGAAAATGTGTGATTTAAGCATGTATATTTCTAAATGCATTTCAAAATACATATATTTTTTTCCTAAGAGGCAGTGATGAAGAAGAAATGTTCTTTTGCAATAGATGTGTAAATGGCAGCACATAATCACTAGCACAGCTGCAGAGCCCTGATATCACAACACCTTGTTTCCAGGGAGCAACAACACAAGAAAAATGTAGCAGAAAAAAACACTAGAAAATAATTTTGGAAAGAAAAGGGAAGATGTGAAAGAACTTTATCACTTAAAAGAATGGTATCTGAAAAGGAAACTTTTGAGAGATTTTTTTTTCTATCAGAGGACTCCCTGCCTGACAAAGATTTTAGTTCTTTTCATGCATTAGGAGACCCAGTCTACTGATGAATGTCAGTATAAAATCATAGACACGAGTAATACTCTGTTATAATGTCTTTGTTCTGCTTTAAAAACTAATTCCAAAATAATGATTGGATGCATACATACATATAGCAAATATGTACATTTTTGGTGTCACTCTTACCATTTCAGCCAGAAGAGGCATAAGTCCTCTGGAAATGCACTACCTAGTACAAACACACTTCTGTATATTCCTTGGCCATCTGTAGAACAGGTTTTTATATTTGTCAGTACTGCCATTTTGTACCAGTGAATCTGTATTTATTTTATAGTAGCAAATTTCAGTGGAATAACCCCTCATTCACACCTGTATAAATGAAAGGAAAGATCCTGTGGCAGGGCTCAGGGCAATACGCTGCCTTTCTGGGCTGCTCCCAAAGGTCAGCATGATCTTCTCCATGGTCTGTCAGCCCTGGTGGTCCCTGTATTTCACAGCAATGCCTGCTGGAATGGGACTGGCCCTGGGTCTCAGACCCCCATTCCCTGTGATTTATTAGGGAGATGTTTATTGAGGCTGTAGTCATGACTGTCTCCTGAGTGAAAGCTAATGGGCAGTTTTTGGACCATCCTCCCAGTCTTGCCCTGAGTGCTCACATAAAAGAAAAACTTACTTTCATTTGGTATACAGGTGATAAAAAATGCAATTATTTACAATAAAAATGCTAAACTAAATGATATATATTTTGCCCTCAAAATTAAAAAGATGTTTTAAGGCAATTTTAGTATATAGACATTCCATTTTAGCTTAATCTTACTCTGTTTTATTAGTTTATTTTTTTCAGACAGAAAAAAACCAGTGATTTTAAAGTTTGTTCAGTAATACTACATTTAAGAAGATGAAAAGCTCATGTAATGTGTACCTTTAATTTGTTAATAAGTGTTAAATGTTGTTAATAAGTGTTAAGTGTTATTTGACTGTCCTGTAATTCAGTGCTTTGGAGCTTTAAACTTTTAAAATTTGTCCTTTTTATTTGAATCATCAAAATGTAACAGTTCAGCATGTGACAAAAGAATGAAAAAAAGCTAGGATTAAACTAGATAGGGCCGGACTGAATTTATCATGGGTCCATAGCTGCTCTTCAGCTTTTGCTACTTTGCTGCTGCCCTCTGAGATTACTGTATGGAGAATGGCAGTAGATTTCTTTTAAAATGGATCCTCAAGATACATCCTCATTTGTTCCCCTTGAGCATCTCAGTCTGGTATGCTCAGTGACAATGCAGAAATCCTATCTTAGTGGGGGAGCACTGGCTGTCCCCCATGTAATATTTGTGACTTTATAGAACTGATAGAGGAAGGAGACTGTAACAATCTGAAATGCATAGCTCTGACATTTTATCTAATTTTTAGAAACTCCAAACACTTTAATTAAATTAAACAATTTTAAGGATTTCCTTGAAAATCTATAGTGATACAACTCTGTTAGGTTTGTTATTACTTTTTCTGGAATGACTGTTATCATTTAACATTTCAGTTGCAGTATTGCTTAAGAACCACAGCCATCCAAAACAAAAGATGTTTTACAAACTCTATCATAGGAAGTACTCTTTACCGTAATCATACCAATTCAAAAATTTAAATTACAAGACAGACTTAAGATCAGTAATGAATTTTTTTTTTTTTCTTTTAGGGTTTTTAGAATGAAACCTTCTCTTCAGATAAGAGGTATGGAAAACTCTTTTTAAAATTACAGCTACATCTTTTCATAATCACCTGACATTTTAGGGAAACTGTCAGTGGTCATGAGGCACCCAGGATGACATGAGTGAGAAGAACGGCGCAGCTGGGCTCTGCATTTACAAGAGGAAGCCAAGGGTCTAAAGACTCTTCTCTGCCTGTATTTTTCTAAATGACCGTATCTAGCTTGAGAGCAGTTATACTTTTGTGAGTCAGGATGCAGAGCTGCTTTTCAGAATTCATCAAACCCCCTCTGCATGTTAAAGTACTCAGTTCCTAGAGCAGATATTTTCTCATGTTGCAGCTGAAGTTATTTGTAGACTGAATGAAAGTTTATATCTGTCAAAACAGTGAAATCCCTTTAATCCACTGAGATAATTAAGTTATGTGTAAAGATCATCTGCTATGTGTATGGCCATCTAAATAGCTTTGGACAGAAAGCCCTCTCTATAGCAGGGTAAGTCCAGTTTGAGAGTGGCCAGAGACTGATTTCCCCATGCAAAGGTGTATTGTTGTTTTTGAGGACCTTCACGGTTTCACATCATAAAGGCATTTGGTCCTGTATTCTCATCTGACAGGCTGTTGTAGTTACAATGCTAACTGCCAAGACTACACTTCTGTTAAGACGCAAGTTGCAGGTTCTCTCTGTGCCTTATCATTGGGAGTAGGTGCTGGTCTAAGATTCTAATTTTTCTCATGCTGGAAAATCAATTATCTAATCTCTAATTAGGAGTCACTAAGGACCAATGAAGTGGAAACAGAAATACTTTAGCTAAGACATTTACACTAAGCTTTGGATAGAGTGAAAATAGCTCAGTTAGAGCATTGAGGACTGAAATATTGCTATAATAGCAATCCTGACTATGTCCCTTTTTTTAGGTAAGAGAAGTTTCCATTTGTATTGCCAAATAGTTTCAGATCAAGTAATTTTACAGAGTTTTCATGCAGTAAACAGAGGAAAAAAAGCAAGCCATTTGTTTCTTGTTCCCATGAATCATTCTATCAGCTTTAACAGACCATTTTGAAACACTAAAAATTCATGAATGGAACTTCTGAATTGGGTTAGAATCATGATTATAAAATGAATTGTGCTTATTTTTTGTTTGGGCTGGTTGAGTCTTGGAAATCATTCATTTAGTATTGCTTCAGGCTATCTTGAGAAACAACATTAAGTTGAAAGTTGAAATTCTTGCATTTATTTAACTATGATCTGAGGCTTTAGGAAAACTATCAAATATCCAGAGATTTATGAGACCTGGTAATATTGCTTCACTGAGACTATGTGCATGAGTAAAAGTTGGCAGAATAGATTGTTAAAGGTAGAGCACCAGTATTAACAAATCCCTGACACTAAGAAAATTTAATTGAAACCTCAACCTTCCTTTCTAGCTGAAATTATAAAATACTCTCTAAAGTGGGCTGTTTTCATCTCTCTGATATTTGATAACATTTTCAGATTGCTACTATGGTTAAACTCAACCGTGTATTCCATAAGGCAACACTTGCTGTTTGCACAGCAGAGGGTATGAATCCATTGACACGATCACCATGCATCCCAGATACCCCTAAGAAGGGGTTAGTACATCTAACCAGACTCTGGTTTCTATGAGGGGATCCTTATCTCTGGCCAAAATAATGTCAAGTATAAAAGCTTAGTGTTTAGGAAATGCTTTGTATATTATTATATTTAAATAACTAAAAATCATGCATTCAAGATGGTGGGTGGCCTAACACAACATTAACAAGAGCCTGTTAAAATTATACCATCAGGCAGTAGTTCACTTTTCTAAACATATAAGTAAGAGGTTTCACATGTTAGGTTTATATTCCACGGTCTGGATTTCCAAGTGTGGTTATAAAGTTATTTGGCAGTAGTGACTGAACTGCAGGATATATATGCATATTTGCTGACTGTTCAGGAGAACATGAAGAACTCCATGAAAGCTGACAAAGTTTATTTTGTCAGCTAAGACAAAGATTGTTAAATGGAAGGAAGACAATATGGAACTAATGAAAAATCTGAGGGTATCATGGATAAAAATACACATGGAAATGTCTAGTCAAGGTTTTATTTTCTGTAGTCTCATTCTCTGGCATGGACGTTCATTACTGGTTCAGCTGCATCAGATATGGTTTTGGAGTACATCTTAAGGTTTCAGGTAAAATCTGTGAAAGTCCATTTCATGAGGTCTGTGTGAACCTAAGCATGCTAAACAGAGTCAATAATGAGATTTACTTACAAAGTGCAATTCTAATTTGGGCTAAAATGCAGATGTAAACACACCATCTGTTTCTTTATTATGGACAGTACTAGTATTATAATAAATAAATACTTGCTTTTTGGAAAAAAACCTTTCCAAAGGGACTCCTTCAAACCCTCAGGTTTCTTATCTGGTTGTCTACCCTTGTCTTTATGTGACTCCTTTCATAAGCTCTTTCCTCTTCCCTAGGCCTTAATTTTCAATGCTTAAAAATGTGGCTATATTATTTTTCTGAAAATAATCCCCTTCTTGATCTCTGCTCCTAAAAGAACCATCTTGTCACATACATGTGATACTCTCCAGGTGAATATTTTGGTGTCTGTTTTCGCTTTGTCACAAAACAGAGAGTACACAGGGCCTTCCTCTGGATGACAAATGACTTCTTGCTTTGGTTGCTTTGGCCACAACAACCCCCAGCAGCGCTACAGGCTTGGGGAGGAGTGGCTGCAGATCTGCCAGTCAGAGAGGGACCTGGGGGTGTTGATTGACAGCCGGCTGAACATGAGCCAGCAGTGTGCCCAGGTGGCCAAGAAGGCCAATGTTATCCTGGCTTGCATCAGAAATAGCGTGGCCAGCAGGGACAGGGAAGTGATCTTACCCCTGTACTCAGCACTGGTGAGGCCGCACCTCGATGACTGTGTTCAGTTTTGGGCCCCTCACTACAAAAAGGACATTGAATTACTCGAGCATGTCCAAAGAAGGGCAACGAAGCTGGTGAAGGGTCTGGAGCACATGTCGTACGAGGAGTGGCTGAGGGAACTGGGGTTGTTTAGTCTGGAGAAGAGGAGGCTGAGGGGAGACCTCATCGCCCTCTACAACTACCTGAAAGAGAGAGAACTGGGGATGAGTCTCTTTAACGAAGTAATAAGCGATAGGACAAGAGGGAA
Organism: Strix uralensis; assembly: GCF_047716275.1. NCBI lineage: Eukaryota > Metazoa > Chordata > Aves > Strigiformes > Strigidae > Strix > Strix uralensis. Next base: position 54,268,191 of record NC_133973.1, read on the forward strand.
TGGCCTCAAGTTGCGCCAGGGAAGGTTTAGACTGGATATTAGGAAGCATTTCTTTACAGAACGGGTTGTTAAGTGTTGGAATGGGCTGTCCAGGGTGCTGGTGGAGTCCCCATCCCTGGAGGTGTTTAAGAGTAGGGTCGACATAGCGCCGAGGGATATGGTGTAGTTGGGAACTGTCAGTGTTAGGTTAATGGTTGGACTGGATGATCTTCAAGGTCTTTTCCAACCTAGACGATTCTGTGATTCTGTGATTCTTGTTGTCGACATAATCTTGATACCGCTTTTATTGTTAGTGATCAATCTGCTCTTAAGCGTAAACTGACATTCCAGTAGTGTATCCTACTTGGAATGATATTGTGTATCCTTTACGTTTCTGATCATTTTATATGTCTATAACCTCCTCTAGAATGGGATGTTTAATTCTTTCTGGTTTTTGTTTTGTTTTGTTTTGTTTTCTGGGATATTTAGTTTCTAGCCCTTTGCTTTGAAGTCACCCACTGACACTACTGTGCTACCCACTGACACTACCGTTTCACCCACTGACTCTCTGTTCTTCAAACCCACTGATGCACCTCTAGAAACTACATTTGTGATATTAATCTTTCACTTCTGCAGTCAGATTCTTGTAAATCGTGCCTGGTTATTTGATGATATTACGGGGGTCATCCCAAACATCAGGCCAGAACAAGAAGTGTCTGTCTGTGAGACGATTTTAGTGCATTGCTCTGGTGGATGCTCAGTTCTTTATTTGTATTTATTGTGGGCAGAACAGAAACCATTGATTAATATTTTGCATGCTTTCTCCTTCTGATTTGGCTCAGAAGTATTTTTAAAAAAAGTTGGGGAGGGGGGTGGGGAGAGCGAGGCAACAGAAATTATATCTCCTAAGTTTCTGGGCTCCTAGGAACTCCTGCAAAAATGTCTCTCAACCCCTGTGTACACAATGACTTTCTAGTACAACATACTTTGTGATCCTTCTTGTGGCATCTTCTTATGCTTATAAAGCTGACTATAAACTACTCAGACATTTGTGCACCATCTATAAATTGTGAGATAGAAAAAGCAAAAAGCATGCAAACATTTTCTGATTAAAATTTTACTTGGAAAGGAAGAGACTTACAAAGATGTTTTTGCTTTAGTGATCTAGCCACTGCCTAGCAGCCATGCAGGAATCATTCAGGAGTCTGGAGTCTGGTAGAGTAAGATACTGAAATGTCAAATGAGAGTTTTGGAGGAGATGTTCTTACTCTTCAGCTGAACTTTCTGAATTCCTTCAACATTTGATCAGTGTTCTTTACCTCCTTTTCTCATAAATGTTATGACTACTCCTGCCCTCATACAAATCTTTATAGAATCCAGAAAAATCCAACAAAAATAGAGGTGATGCAGAATTAAGTCAAAAGAAAAAATGTCTAAAAATGCAATATTTTATAAAACTTCCATTTGTTTTACAGTAATGACTGTTCACATAAACGTTTAGTTGATATAGTTTCATATTTATAAGTGCACACATTTCATTCTTTGTTGTGTCAGTGCTTTTGAAACTGTTATCACTGGCTTTGGTCCCAGTCTCAGCTCTAGGTATAAGGTCTCTGAGTTGTGTTTCCTGTAGAATCAGGACTATCCTCTTGAAGCTGATCTGCTGCTTTGCTCCCAGGGCTAGAAATCTTTGCAGGCTTTTGGAGTTCAAATCTATTAATTTCCTTAGATAATACAGACATCTTTCACCATTCAGCACTTTTGTACCATGTCTCCCTTTGTTCCAGAGTGGCACTTAAAGTGCATTTGCATTGCTGAGTGGACATCCATCTCTTTGGTCTTAACCACTCTGTCTTGAAACTTTTTCCTCTCCTTTAAATTTTGCATGTGAAACAGTTATTTCTTAAGCCTACATGAGCAATGTATTTTTATGGGTATTTTTACAACAAACATCTGTTTAACATCTATCTGTTGCTCATATGCACAATGTAAAGCTAAGTGTATGCCCTAGATCCCTCCTGGAAAATATTTTTGCTGCATTTTTTTTCATTTCTCAGCTGTGTTCGTATTGTAAATAAATTTGTACTCTGAAGCCATAGTGTTTATGTCCAACTGCCTTTCTTCCTCATCCATCCCTGCTCTCCTTTCCTTAAAGGTGGCCATTCAGAAACATCTGCTTTCTATTACTCTCTGTGTCAGAAAACAACCACAGTCCTCATTAAGAAGTTTCCATGTTTAACCTTTGCATGACAACTTTCAGAGAAAGAGGACGGACCTCCCAGCTTTTTTCTTGAAGAGCTTTGTTATTTTCTCACCATAAACTCTCAAGAAGGCTTTCGGCAGCTCTTCCATGATGCTTGGTTGCTTGCCTGGAAGCTCGACCTCCTGAAATATTCCATTCTTATACTCTTCAGTCTTCAAGTCACATTGGGTGGTGTGCTTACCACAGTAACTGGAAAATGACTGCTGTTAAAATAATAGCTGTTGTTTTAAGAATTATGCAATATTTCAGAACCTCCCTGTTCACGCCACTAACAAGCAGTTTGTTCCCATGAATGCATAGCATGGTTCTAAATTAACCCAGCCAGCTGATGAAAGCCTGAAAGCAATCAGTGTTTCAGCCTGCTTGGTAGGTGTTCTTTCATTTAATCTACAGTTACTTGTGGTCTGGGTTGAGGAAGATGGAAAAGCTCTGCTCTCTCCCATTGTCCAAAAAGCATTGAGGAATGTGTGTTATAGGAAAAAGTCCTTAATGGAAAAGGAAGTTAATAACATTATATAGATGAATATTAATCCCTAGATGACTTTATTGTCTGGTATAAAGACTTTTGAACTCTTTTAATACAGGACAGGTCACCCTTGTGGACCTGGCTGTACAGTGTTAGTACAGATGCTTGTATAGGGAAACTTGTTGGTAAGTGATGTAGCAAAACAGATCAGATCTAAGAGGAAGGGGAAGGTGAAAGTTATTTGCAAAAGCTCTGAGTAAGTTGATTTTACTCATGCTCATGCTCTCGCTGATTGTCTTCATTTATGGTCTTACTTCCACTTAGTCACAAGCACCAAGTGTGTCTGTGTGGTCTGGCACTGTGTGTGACACAAAGGACAAGGGACACTGGCTACTGAGTCCTTGTCATAGCTCTGGGGTTCTTCATGATTGACAGTGATGAACTAGTTTTTGTACAAATCTTTCATGTCCATTTAGGAACAGTGTTTTGCTGTTATTCTCCTGTTGTGATAACATATATGATGTTCTGCAGCCTTGTTGCCATCCATTCTCCTGTTCTCAGAGTGTCTTCCATTAATCAGTAATTTCTGCTGTGGTCTTATCACACTGCACGTTGTCTGGGTTTGACACATTCCTCAGTGTGATTGACTGGGGAACTGCCTTCTTCATTATGTTATATTTTTAACTCTTGTTCTGCTGTTTCTTCTGGTCCTTTCTCTCTCTCACACACATTTCCATTCATATTTAATTCTTACCAACCTCAATACTTCTGTTACAAGTCTCTACACCCTGATTGCAGTTCTAGGAAAAACTTGGAGTTGCAGCTGTGTGTGACTTAGGCATTATGAATAACTGCTGCTCTCCCCATATCATGAAAAGACATGTGATGTATGTGGTTCATTATGAGAATGATGTTTATAGGAAAGTAGAATATAACCAAAACCCACACCAGCTCCTACTTATAGCCACATATGAAAAAAAAAAAAAAGTACCAGCATGAATGCAATATTAGACAAGGAGAGGCCATCTCTCTGTCGCATCCAAATACTACCAGGTCATGTGTGATAATGCTAAGACTGAGAAGGCTTTTAACCTCCAGCTTGAGGATTATATTTCTTTTGAGGAGAAAAAGGATGATATCATTATCCCTTGAGTATAATGATTATTTTTTTTTTGACATTTTCAGTGCTGGCCTGTTTCAGAATTCTTATTATGTAAAAATAAAGTTTGATGTGCTTCCTCTGTGGCCTCATTTATATCCCCTTGAAATAAACTGAGATTTTGATGCCATTGTGATTGAGGAAACAGAGACTTCATAACAAAGACTTGAATAAAATAGACATTGTAGTCTAACAGTGGGAGGCAATACTGACTGATGGTAGGATTGAGTAGACAGCTGTATACTTGCTGATTTTGTTTTGTAATGTTGTATCCCACTGATATCTGCTGTGCTTAAAAACATGTAAGAGTGTTCAGTTTTTCTGTTCCTATTGTGGACTGGATTCCCTGCTTTCTCTAGATGGGAGTTGTTCCGTTTTGAAATCTAAAGTACTTCTCCATTGCACAGCGTTTAATATTAACTCCTGTAATTCAGTGCAGATGGATTTATATGCTGTCTGGCTTTTTTTTTTTTCCATTGCTGATTTGTCTAAGCAGACAGGTGGAGGTGGATAAGTATACATGCAGGCTGAATGGATGCCAGATATAGAAATGATCTGTGTGATGTAATCTGCAGAGCTCAACAGTGCTAGTAACAAAACCAGACTCATAACCCTCATATCAGGAGTTACAACAATTGCCCCACTGTGATGTTACTAGGCACCATGTGTTTTGTGTATCATCATTCTTGACCATGCATAGTAATTTCAGATCATTTATAAGACTGAGTAATTGATAATCCTGCTCTGCTAAAGAGAAATCCAATTTAGGTTGGGTGGACTTTACAGGCTCTTTGTCACTGCTCTGTAATTTCATTTGACTGTCATATTGTCCTGTACTGTGTAATCACAGTTCTCCTGGAAATGGCTGCCATGTGGGATTTTACACTAGGATGTTCCTTAGCAAACAGATGCATACAAACATCTTAGATCCATGCAGGTGAAATACTAGTGTAGGATCAGTCTCATTGTAACAAGTGTTTTCTAATGCCACCTCCCACATGACGATAACGCAAAGTTTCTAAGCAGATAAAGTGCACACATTTCAGAAGCTTTCAAGATGAAACTGAGGACTGAAAATGGTTACTGACTTCAGCTCTCTGTGCTTCTTACAGTATCAATTCTCCTTTTCCACTAAGGGTCTGTAAGTATGTGAAGGGGAAATCTGAAGTTTTTTTATGCATTTCTAGGTAATTCAGCCTTTTTATGACAGTGGTTCCCAACTTTTCTGCCCCTTAACCCCACCTGAGAGGAGTGAGTGTTCTGCATCTCGTGGTGCACTAAGCAACATGCACAGGAGAGCAAAGTCTGTTAATTTGGCTGTCTTGTCATGTGCCATCTATAGGGTGCTTCATTAGCACCTCACCATTGCAACCCCACTCTTCAGCTGGGAACTGCTGCACAGAGACCTGATCCAGATTGCATAGATTATACCTGCAATCCCATTAGCACCTTGTTCAGTCGTTCCCTTAATCCCCTCCCTTAGCAGCTTGGTGGTGTACATTAATTACCAAAACTGGATCACTACAGGAAAAGTACTTTAGTCTTCTGTACAAACAGCGTATTTGCTTTTCTGAGGCAGAAATGCAAGAGATCTTTCCAAAGGCTTCATTTATTTCAACATCTTTAGAGCTAGCTGTTGATGCTTTTCGAATGATGCTTGGTCATCTACAGTAAGAAGCAGTGCTATAGCAAAGCACAGATGGAGAACTGGTTATTGTCCGAGTCCTATCCTTTTGAAAGAGACCTGTCTTTTTCAAGGCCAACTCTGCCTATCTTTTCTTGCTGCATTTCACTTTTTAAGCCATATAATCACCATATTCTGGAAAAAATCCCAAAAGCAGGAGATGATTCTTTGTCCATTGTTCATATCTTGACAAAAGTGTTCTGATAGGACATGGAAAAGGCAAACTGCTTGTTTCAAGAAAGCTGTATCAATCATCTAGCTTGCTCAATAACTTGGAATTTAATTTCTTTGTCATTAATTTCAATCAGCACATTGAAGAAATTGAGTATCTTCTTGCTAGAAGCAGCAAAAACTGGTATGCCATGGTTGGGAATTGCACTAGCAGCTAGTGAATCCTTCTGTGTCTGTATGATTCTGAGGCCAGCAGGAAGCTGTCTAACATTCTGCAGCAGTCTTCCATTTTCAATACCAGTATCAATAAAACAGACGTGTATTAAATATAAATCATACGATATGCAGTTTGTTAAAAAGGAGAGTCTGGCCTATGGGAGGCATCCAGTGTGTTAGTAGAGTAATAGTGAGCTCTGATGACAGGGGAAGCTGTGCAGATCCTGTGGGCTCTGTAAGCAGCAGGATGCATGGAGAAGAAAGAATAAAAGGAAAAAGATGAGTTGTGATCCAGAACTTCTGACTGCCCAGGGTAGACTTGTCATCTTGCTCAGAAGAGGGAAGGAATAAGTAAGAACTTCAGAGTGTTGGAAATGTTTTGGATCAGTGTTTGAAGGGGGCTCTCTTCGTCATTGACCTATATATAGGAGATGGGCTTTTCTGTTCTTGAAATTAATGCTGTTTACAGTATAAGCCTGAGCAGTTAATAATGTATAGAGAGGCAACTTTGTGTTTGCATCTTTTGGAATCCGAAACCAATGTACAGTGCCCTGCTTCTCCTCAGCAATCTGTTTAAGAGAGTTAAGTTACATCTCCTGTCTTGAACAAGAGCAGTCTCTGGAGAAAATCTCTTCTCTAGAAACAGAACTGCGTGGCTTTGTGCCACAGTGTTCACTGGTTTCTGGGGGAGAATTATAATACTGAATAAATGCCAGTGTGTCTGTCTGTGTTTTAATGTGCATATTTGTGGTGGTTCTCTTTATTTAATTGAACACTTATTTCACAGGTGTGTTGCTAATTGATAAAAGAGTCCCATGTGAGAGAGAATGACAGGAAATATAAAGTGGAAAATCCCAGCCACCTGACCTGTGCTTTTTTGTGATGTGTGCAATGTGTTGCACTCTTTTTGTCTATTTCATAACTGTGTGTGTTTTATTTGCCTAGGATGCAGCTCTTGATTTAGAAGTGAGTAGGTTAGTTCCTGTACGTTGGGGGCATTCCTGAGAAACTTCAGCCTTTGAGTCCTGTCTATGATAGGAACTAAATGGCTGAGCATGAATTTTGTGACTCCGGTTTATGTAGGAATGTTACACTGGATTTCTTGAACAACTAATTTATTGAAGTGGTCACTCACCAGAAAATTTCATTTTTCCTAGGTTCTCACAAATTTTTCTTTTTGTTTCTTTCTCCTTGAGGACTAGATTGACCTGTACTTCTGTCTGAGGAGTATTTCTGCAGGGAATGAGAATGTGAACTCCTCCTTGTTTCTTATAACAAGCCTCATGATCAGCAAAACAACATTAAATCACTGATTAATTCATGTGGTACAAACTCAGTTTGGAAGTTTGATATTTAGGGAGTGTGTACTGCAAGTCTCTCAACTGTTCTGAGTGCAAACATGGTGCAGACAATCAAAGTGGGAACAAATTGGCAGAGAGGTATGACGACATCCTTCAGTTATCATTTGCTTGTGCAAACAGCATCTGAAGGTTTCTTCAGGCAGGACAGCAGTAGAAGTCCCACCAGGACCATTACTCAGCCATTACAGTTTGCTGCTTCTGCCAGTCTGGAATTTGACGTGAAAATGTGGCAGCACCATCGGGACAAGATGAATCTACCTACAGCAAGAAAAATAAACAGCCACAACTTTGGAAACACACAGATTTTTTTATGATGATACATTGTTTATGCATAGGCTGGATTCCTCTCTTGGGGTGGTACTGTCTGATAGCAATGTTTAGATACTCAGGGTCAGGATGGCAGCACAAACCAGCAGATGTAGTCTGTACTAGCTTCTAATTTGTTTCTGAGAAAAGTTATTGCTTTTGACTTACAGGTTGTGATCACAGACACATCAAAGATAATCAGGGAGAGGTCCATTGCCTTCAGTAGGCAACTTAACCCAAAATTTATGGTCATGATGACACCAAACCGTCTCCCTGAATCACACTGATTAATGACATTCCTTAGTTAAATATGAAGAGATTGGGATGCAGGTTGTCTTGAATTTGATGCCTTAATGTTACTGTTCCTTTTCTCCACCTTCTCTGATCTAACATAACCTAACTTGGTGATTTTTCGGTATGATTCTGCAAAGACTTCCAGTCTTTTATTGCTAGGACAGTGGCATTGTTATTAGTGACTTGAGAAGAAGAGGAAATAAGTTTTGGTAACTTGGGGTAATTCTCCTCTGGACACCAAAGCATTTGATTTAATTTTTGAATTTCTTTCTCTCAAAAGATATCATGGCACATAGAACAGTGAGTAAATGCCTGAAACAAAACTGGTATAAAAATCCAGTAACAAAGAAATCACATATCTCCTATTTGGCAGTCCACAGCTCAGAAGGATATTTACCTTTATTGTGTGTTTCCGAATCACCAAATAGGTAACACTGAAGACTATCTCCTTTTCCATTGCTATGAAACCTCTGGGTTATGATTTCTCTTGTCTCATTCTTTTATGAGAGGTGCGGCAATAAAACTCACTAATCTGTCCTCCCACAATACCCTACTGATGAGTTGTATAAATCATAAATTATTCCTTTCAATTACAGTAAATTTTTTTGAGGGAAAGAAGGAAAAGGCAAATTAAAATTGGAACCTAGGGAACAACTGAATATCACTTTTTGCATATCTTCAGAGGGAATTTTTATTCCTAGAACTAATAATAATCCCCAGTTTGCATTCTGGAAGAAACTTACCTCTTCTCACTCCACCCATCCTCAGACCTTGGATATAGGCTCTGTGTGTGGATTTGTATTAAAAGTTAGCTAGTTAGATAGATAGATCGATCAATCAATCAATCAATCTATGGAATCATAAAATAAGTTAGGTTGGAAGGGACCTCTGGAGGTTGTCTATTCCACTCCCCAGTTCAAAGCAGCTCTAATTAGATCAGACTACTAAAGGCTGTACCCTGTCAAGCCTTGAAGATCTCCAAGGATGGATATCCCATAGCCTCTCTGGATACTGGTTCCAATATTTGACCACCCTCATTGAAAAGAAAAAAAATGTATTTCTTATATCTAATTGGAATTTCCCATGTTCCAAGTTGTGTCCATTACCTCTTGTCTTATTCCAGTGTATCTTTGAGAAGAACCCTGGTTCCATCTTCTTTATATCCTCCAGTCAGGTAGTTGTAAGTCATGAATAAGGTCTCCCTTTAACCTTCTCCTGTTGAGGCTGAATAAACTCAGTTCTCTTAGCCTTTTCACATGTCATGTGTTCCAGTCCCCTGACCAGCTTGGTGGCCCTCCACTGAATTCGTTCCAGTATGTCACTATCTTTCTTGTATTGGGGAATGTAGAAGTGGACACATTGCTCCAGGTGTGTTCTCACAAGTGCTGAATAGATAGAAATGATCACCTCCTTTGACCTACTGGCCACACTCCTGGCTAATGCAGTCAAGGATGCAGTTGGCTTTCTTTGGTGTCTTGCCAGCTTGTTGCCCACTGGGACACTCAGTTCCTTCTACTGCAAAGCTACTGCCTAGTCTTCCCCAAACCTGTATTGCTGCATGGTGGTATTCTATCCCAGATGCAAGAACTTGCATTTGGTTTATTGAACTTCATGAGGTTCTTCTCAACCCATTTCTCCAGCCTGCTCAGGACCCTTTGAATAGCAACCCTGCCCTCTAGCATACTGACCACTCATCCCAATTAAGTGTCATCTGTAAGCTTGCTGAGAATGCACTCTGCCCTGCCGTTGATGTTAAGCAGTATGAACCTCGGTATGTATTCCAGAGGGATGCCACTGGTTACTGGCTGCCAGCTGGACTTTGCACTACTCATCACAACTCCTTGAGACACCAATCCATCCAGTTTTCTACCCGCATTACTGACCACTAATTTGGCGATAAGGGGACTGTGGCAAAGGCTGTGCTTTGACTAGACATCAACAGTCACATTTTAACACAAAACAATTAGGTTGGGTGATTTCTCTCTTCTGTTCTGTCACCTGTCCCAAGACAAACCTCCATGCACTCAATACACCCCTTTACATATATTTACATATATCTATGGATATAAATAGATGAATAGATTCACATAAGCACAGACATGCTTGTATTTGATGTGCCATATCAGTAGTCTTTAGAGAAAGAGGGCACCTAGGCACAGTTATTCCTAGATCATAAGAAATGTAAGGTATTTAAACCTGGCAAAACTTCTTCCTCTCCAAATTCTATCAGTCGAATGCTTTTCTTTACAGGAGGAAGCCAAAGCTTTCCAAAAGGTGGCAGGATTTGAGAATTAGATTTTAGTTCACTAAATCAGGGAAACACTGGAGGCAGGTCATATTCTCTTTCCAATTTGCTTGTATTCATGGTGGAGGACTTCAGAACATCCCAAATCCTGGCCATAACCACTTCAGGCTTACAGGAAGCTCCTAACTTTTGGAGAGTAATTTGATGTACATTTTTATGTCAGCAGTTTTGGGTTGAGCATTTCCCATCTCCATCTGCTCATTTTTGTCCTCAGAGCCACTCTATTGTGCTGTTTTGCAAATATCTGATTTTGTCCTATGAGATATTGATATGGAGAGAGTCAGGGCTCAGAGAGAGATTAATGAGTTGTCTGCTCAAAGATATTTATATGCTTTGCTTATTTTGAATTGAGACTCCCTCTGCTTCGTTACTAAATGATGCAAGGAAAACTGCCAGACGTGTAAGGAAAACTACGTACTTTTACACTTGCATTGCTTCCATAGTACCAACATGGGAGAAAAAAATCTCACAGTATAGAAAACTGTAAAGCCTTAATTAACTATCACTACAAAGTTGATTTTTTTTTTCCCATGGCCTGCTTAGTGAGCAAAAGGGTGAACACATATGTAATTTTGTAAATATGTTAGCTTTATTTTCGTGGGTTTGATAGACTTTAAATAGATATATCTTTCTCATTAACTTCACTTTGGAGAGATGCTGGGAGTAGCTAAGATGTAACAGAGACTGAGAAAAGGTGCAAAACTATTTTCCCTTTGTTGCTAAAGGGGGAATTATTATTATCTAATTTCTTCCACATCACTATCAAAAATGTATTTTCAGGGTTTTCTTGAAGGTGCCAGCTGTAACAAAATATAATTGAAATTTGAGAGAGACTAAGATAAATACATACCATTTTTTTCTTTTTTTAATCCTCTGTTCAAATTAATGGTAAAAGGAATAAACAGCATGGTTTCCTCAGTTTGGAAAATTACCATTAAATCTGTAAAGAGGATTATTACAACTACAAAGCAATCACTTGCAAAATGAGTTTGTATAGCAAATGTTGCCTTTGTAGAATTGGAGGAATTTCATAACATCAAAATTGTCAAATTAAGATAATCTTTCTATTAAATTAGGATATAACATATTGAATATATGCTCCACATTTTGACAGTATGTGTGTAAATTTGCTCCTACATTATTGCTTATCTCTTTGTGGATTATTTCTAGAAAGAGCTATAGGTCTAGTAGAAGTAAACAAAGGGTGGAAACAGATTTATAGCTCAGCAGGCTATCTTCCAGAGTGTGGGGAGACCTTGAAAATAGCTTTTTCTTCATATTAGAATTGCCTACCACAGCAGAGCTGAGCCTATGCTATCATGCTATGAACAGGAATCAAAATCCAAAACTCTGACTAGGAAGCTTATAAAAATGGACATCGAATCTGGTCTGAATTCAGAGTGAAGGGATATTCAGGCCCATATATAGTTTAGTGAAATGAGGTGGAGTATTTGCTAAGGCTCTTGGACTGAAATTTGGAAATTTTGTGGGTTTAGAACCTGGCTGTAGCATTTGTTTTTGTTTGATGCTGGGTAAACCACATGAGAAAATTATCCCTTATGTGATCACAAAAATCCATTCTTTGGCGCAAGAGTTGATAATGGCATGGTTGCATAAATGCTATTTCATTATGTCTAAATCCTGTACAGACTGATGTTTACATTATTTTATTCCTTTCACAGTGATAAAATAATGCTATCTCTGCTTTTTTAACCAACTTGTCTGTTCAAACAGTCTGTTAGGACTGTTCTTATAGTACCTCCAGAAAAGCCTTCAGAGGATAGCTTCCAACAAAAAACAAGGTTGGAAACTCTAGTTATAATTAAAAAGACTCCAAACAATAAGAATTTCATGGCCAGAATCATTGTCATTCTTAGCATCCAAAGTATTTTATAGTAAGAATATCCTAAAGTTAGTAAACGGTGAATCATGCCTGAAAATTTCAAGAACTGAGACTAGAACAGAGCTTTAGATTACTTTTCCTGTCTCAACAAGGAGACAAGAGTAGATCTATTTTTTTAAAAAAAAAATGATTTGTCAATAAATTGGTGTGTTTGAGTATGACTGTTCTAAACTCTACAAAGCTCGTAGTCTTCTTGTTCTCTAGTCAAAACCAAGCAAATACTCCTACTACCTTTCCTTCAGGATACATGGTGACAGTGTGTCCACAGCACAGTGGAAATGTACTGCAGATGATGAGCTAAACGAGGACCCTGTATCCTGTTCTCTGCTTGGCTGGTCAGTAGATATTTGGCCACAGTGCCTATGAGTTATCGGTTGAGTGACATGTTTCAGGCTGAATCCAAGTCCCGTTAGTTGTTAGCTGTGGACAGAATTGCTTTATACACATTGAGATTTCTGAGGAGAATGCTACTATGAAATTGTGTTCAGTGATATACACAAAACTGGATATATGGCTGTGTTAATTCTTGCTTCTCCCTGCTCTGTTGGACCACACTAAGTCTGTCACAGTCAGGGTTTGCCAGAGCTCTTAATGGGCCTCATGAACATGGTCTTTAAACAGAGGAGGATGCTGCTTTCCTTAGCTACAAGAAAACCGTGTTTCATGGTAATTCTGAACTCATAAGCACAAGTTTAATACCACAAATGTCTATGATTCTGTGTTTCTGTAGTAAAATATTGGTCTCAAGGTACCATTTACCCTCTTTCAAGCACCAGAACAGGAAGGAGTCTGTTCATAGTATTATTGAGTTCATAGCATTATTGAGTTGGGGATATAAAAACTAATGGAGACTAGTTCAAATACATTTAGGCTTTTGTGCAATGCCCATTTCTGTGATATTATGTTACGATCCTGCTTAAAGTTGTCTGTGCATTTGCATTTTTGTGCACTTGCTTCATTAAATTAGGGGTTAATTTGTAGCAAACTTTTAAAGTAAGAGAAATTAAACATGATCACTGAAATGTATTAATTCCACACAAGTCTGGCATGTAAGTAGGAAACTTTGAGAACTAGTAAAGGGTGTTCCGGTTCCAGTCCACCCATTAATAGTCACCAGGAGACCGGAGAATAGAAAAGAATCAGATCCTAGTCTGGGATGCATTATGGTTTGTCTTCTCAATGGGAAATAAGTATGTGCTTCTAAGAGAGGAACTTGGCCTTGCAGCAAGGTTTTTCAGACCAGCCTCCTGAGATGAAAACGTAAACTATATTATGCCTGTTGTGGGACTACACTTCTTGGAAAAAAAAAAAAACAAACCAAAACATGTTTCGCAGTCCTATTATTATCTGTGCAATCATCTGTTCTCCAACATAGTAAAAAGGAGTTTGAGACACTTCTTTGTCTCTTTTATCTCTATTGTTTTTTCATCTCCAGAGTGGTTAGATTTCTTCTTTATTGTTCTGAAACATAAACCATAGTTCTTTTAACTCTTAAAAGTTCCTGAATATTTGCCTTCTATATGTTGCCAGGCCTTGTTTTGGTATCCCAGAAATGTTAATGGGATTTGTATACTCAAAAGGCTGTTACAAGGAACCTAACAGACCTTTCTTTCTTAAAAGTATTTGGTTTAGATATATCACGCACACCAGTTACACTGATTGAAATAACCTGTAGAGAGACAGCCCATTACTCTTGCAAAGCCTTTGTACGAGGAGACCATTCCTTAATATTTAGAAATCTTTCTGGAGAGAGCTGACTGGTGGTTATCTGGTGGTGGTTCCACATGCTGTGAGATGCAGGTTTGACTCTTTTAGATTTGTGTTAACTTACCAGCATTTATCTGCTGCTTAATACCTAGAAAAGAAGTTGGAGTAAGTCAATCACAGTCAATGTGATTGCTGATGGGCACACCCTCCTAAAATCATAGCTCTAAATTCATTAAGCATTTTCTTGAAAATAATTAGAAGTGAATGTTTGCAGAACTGAAGTAGTTTCTCTGCCTCAAATCCTGCAATATTCTGTCAAAATCTGTCTCGAACCTTAGTACTTTGGAGAAAGAGAAAAGGTAATATATTGTAAGTGTAATAAGTCTATGAGGTACTCTACAAAATCTACTGCCAAAGAGAGGTAGTTGAAGCTTGTTATTCACCATGGGTGGTGTAGATCTTACCCTTGGTTTTGGTGATAAACATTTGCCTATTGAATTTCTGTTGCTGAAAAATTCCACTTATGTAAAATGGGGGAGCAGTATAGGAATTACTTTCTTCTGTTGGAAAATAAGGAATAAATAATGAGGTTTTCATTCATATTGCTTTGGCTTTGAGGTTAAATTACTAATAGCTTATGCATAGTCATGCATTTAAGAAACTTAAAGACAAGATTGTTAAGTCAGCAGTGGGATAGCTGGAGGAAATCACTCCATAGGCCCACTGTACAATAAAGGTTGTAACTAAAGATGCACGGTCTGAAGATCTTTGAATTTGCTTGTACTGCAACAAGAAGGAGCCTGTCAGAAAGCAATCTCCTGAACACCTATTACCTAAGTATAAAGAAGCTTTCTGACTGAGGTAACTGCTGAATGATCAGATAATCGCTTGGATAATCATCTGGCATTAGCTGTTGAGCTCCCACACATGTTCTGTTAAATAACCCCCTACCTCTGACTGATGGGTGGTGGTTTGATTCTTATGAAGTTGTACGGAAACATATAATTGGGGGTAAAAGTGGGAATTGTCTTACCTAACTCTATCTGACCAATCTTAGGTTGGGACGTGTAGCACTCTGAAGGTGACTATATCCTTGCTGTAAAGAGAACCAAGGATGACTAGCTTGTGCATAGGCTTTTAGACACCCCAACTAGAGCAGATGACTCTCAGCTACCACTCTCCTTCATTGTACTCCAGAAACTGGCTCAAATCACCTCCTTACACATATCAGTTACCTCTAACTTTCTGGTAGACCCAAATCATCATAATCCTAATAACCAGATCATGTATGTTACTAAATGAAATAGACAGTCTCATCTGGCCCTTTGGGGCCAGATCTGTCCAAAGTCCACAGAAGAAAAGGAAAGCTTCTAACATATTTCCAGATACACCTTCTCTGGTAAAATCCAACAAACTTAAACTGATGAAGAACTACTGTCTCCCTACAGAATGGCAGTATTCCAGGCACCAGACACTTGCACCTAGTTTGTAATAGAGTTATTTTCACTGGCTCAAAATGCAGCTTGTATCCTTTCTTTTCTTAAAACAAGATGTAAATGAGGTTGAATACTACAAATACAAAAATAGTCCTTGAGGATGGTGTCAGTAGTGTCATTTACTTAGTTCTCCGAAAGAAATGTCTTCACTGATGGCACTCATGCATATATGCACTCTGTGTGTTTTCATGAGACTGTAGTAAAAGCTTCACAAATTCTAAATTTGTCATGCATCCAGCATTTCATTTAGTCTTGTGAACTGCTGTGGAGGCCTTTTTGTTCATTGTAGTGAACCTACAAGAGGTACCTTAGGAAAGGTGGCCTTGGGGGATACATATGAGATAAATCTGGTTGAACTTTGGTTAGGGAACTACTGAATAGTTGCAGCAACCTCTGCAGTGGAAGGAGATGGTGAAAAGCTCAGAGGGAACTTCTGGATTTAAGCTGGGCTGTGGAAGAGTAAAAGCAATTCTTTGAACTGTAGTGTTATATGGTGTCATAACTGGAGAAATTAAGGTCTTGTCAGTGCAGTGCAGTTTGGTGGCTGGAAGAACAACTGTTAGTTTTAACATTTCCTCACTTCATACAGATTAGCTAAGGAATGGTAATACTTCTACCAAAGCTTTCACATGTAATTCATATGCTGCTGAAAAGTACTTTGACATTGTAACTTTATGAGCAAAAATATATTAAAAACAAGACTTCAGAAAATTTTGCAATATGATATCTGAGGATATTTGTGAAGTGTTCTCCAGATAAGAAACTCTCCTGTCTGTACAGAATTAATTACTCTTTACAGCTGGCTGCTAGGCATGCTAAATGTCATGAAATTGTAACAACAAATAGATTTTCTAGGAACCAGGAAGTACCAAGAACCTCAGAATGACCTGCAATTGTATGCCTTCAGCTTATTATTTCTGCAGCAGTAATATTTTGTTAAAGATTGTATGTGACCATAGCCTTTCTCTTAACGTAAGTGCAGGAAAACTTAAGCCCATTTATAAGATACCTGAAACAATATCATTCTCAAGAGCAAACACAGACATGAATGTATAGCACACTAAGGGACAGTGAGTGAGTCCAGCTTAGTTGTAAGTAAAAGCTCGTGGAAGGGGAGTGGAAAAATCAAAGAAGTAAAAGAAGGAACAAAAAAGGCCCAAAACAGTCTGAAAAAGCATTTTGTTTAGGAGCACGATAAAGAAAAAGAATAGAAAGAACATTTGAAGTAAGTACTATCAGGAAAAGGTGCTTGGAATCCTCAGCAATGCTTGACTTTTGCTGAGTTTGGGACACAAGAATTTTTGAAATTATTTGCAAATACTTTTACAGCATTGTATGGGACTAACATCTGCCTCTTGGCAGTCTCAGTTTCTACCTGCAAGACCTTGAATATTTTTTATTAGCTAGCTGTTCTTGCCTAAAAGAGGATTGGTCGGATGGGAAATTGTCAGTTGACTTTACCAGTGATAAATAATTCCAACAACAACATTTAAAAGATAGATTTTTACTGAGTGTACAAAATTATATCCAAAAAACATGTTATCACATTTCAAATCAAATGCTTTGAGAACTTGTCAGTAGTGATGAACATTTTTAACAAAGAAAATATGATATTTCGCTTTGTAGAAAAAAGAGTCTGGCTATCATCGTAAAAAGTACCTGTAAAGCACAGAGAATATATTTCCAGCACTGTACTTGGCAGCATGCTTCATCTGTGAACCACATCAGCCTGTGAAATGTGTCTTTGATCTAGCTTAGCATTTTTAGCAAAGAAAATGTTGATAAAATATTTTTGCCCAGTTTATAAAACAACTGGTAATATTTTTGAATTACTGGTCTGAAGAATAAGTCTTAGCTTTGAGGGTCCCTCACTGGTGTGAAATACTTGTAAACATCTGTACATCTCTTCTGAACTGAAATACTTTCATCCTTCTTCTTCCCATTTGCCTTTCCCACTAGCTTGCTGAGCTAGTGCATGAATGAGTATTCTCAAGAATTATGTCTTTTCGGACCTGTTTCTAGTCGCAGCAGTCTGATTTCAGATAGGACACCCAAGTGACCTGATAAAGCTGAATAATTTTTCTGTTTTACACCTATAGATACCTGATCAACTGTTAGAGAGAACTGCACGTTACAACATGTATCCTCTTACTGTGAAACTATATAAGAAAACAGAAATATTGCAAAATAATTGGGATAAGTGAGATTTAGTTATTAATCTTTCTTATTATTGTGGTGCCTGCAGACCTACCAAGACTGGGAATCAGTTCTCTGCAAACACACAAAACTGAGTATTTTGCATTTCTTGTATTTTGCATTTCTTATATTTTGAATCAGCTGACTGTCATCAGACCTGCAGAGATGAATTTTATACTTTTAAAAGGATTGTTCCTAACCCAAAGCTCCTTAAAGTCAGTAGAATGACTCCTATGTAAATCTAGTTGATTTTGTCTTAAGTTTATGATGAAACTGTAGCTTCGCTATTCATGCTCTAAGTTGAAAGCTGCACACATTTTCATTGCAGTGAATGTCTTCTCCCAGCCTCCTCCAAGTTGCTCTTCCTTGGCTTTCAGCACTACAGAAAGCAGCTCAAGGTCATAGGACCTGAAGACACAAAGTGTTGATTTGGGAATTACCAAATACTGACCTCTGTGACAGACAAACCATCTGCTGCTTAGTTATTCCTGTAAGCTACCTTGGCGGTCTGTTTGTTCAGTCATGCTCAGAGGTATCAATACCAATGACCCTGTGAGATGCTAATGACACTATCATTAGCACCCAGAGAAGAATTGCTGGCATAAAGTGGAGGAGCCAAACCGAAAAATGGACCTGGCTATTTTGCATGTAACTAGAAAGATCATTGCTAGTTTAACTAGAAAAATGTAATGTAATTTAATTTTCCCACAGCAATCTGTGAATGTCCCCTTCTTTCCTTTACACTGTTGCCTAACCATGGCTGGATTCCTGACAGGGGTGAGAATGGGCTGCTAAATATTTCACATGTGGGAATAGATGGCATATGTTTCAACTCCTATATCCAACTCCATATCCATATATGTACATACATCTCTTTCAGACGTAAGGTTAGTAGTTCTCAGTTACTCACAGACACTTTCATATCTTTTATCACTATTCACATCATCTTGAAATTTAAAGCCAGGAAAGAATGCATTTTGTAACAGCAAACATCCTTCCAGCTCCAGGTGCAGAGGAGTGTGTCCAGGAATGCTCAAGGCTAAGTGCTTTTGAAACTGCAGTTTTGCTGCCTTGGAAAAAAAAGAACTGACCATTGTTTAAGGGAGTTGGCTAGAAGTTGTCTTTGGTTCCTTCTCTTCTAAAAGATGTGGTGTAACTCTGGGCTAGTCACTGGGAACCTGTCTCCTGTGTAGAATATGAAGAAGAGGAGGAAATCATAGAGTGATTTGTACAACTTGACTCAGTACTAGACCCTGGTGATATTTTACATTTTTCACAATTTAAAAATGTTATGACTGGCACTGCTCAAGACTGTCTCCTCAGCTGGTATGTAGTTCCAGAGTTAGCCAAAAGTGCTGTAGGTGTGTCAGAGAAGCAGCCTGGGAGAAATTACACATTCACAACACTCAGCTGCTGTCAGAGGAGCTGTGCTGATTTACTCTTGCTGAGTAGTCGGCCAGTTTCTTTGCAAGTAACTTGCACATTGTCTTATCCCAGAAGTAGTGCTGTGGAATATGTGAAGTAGGACTCAGTTGGGTTTTCCTCTTTTCTCCCCCCACCTTTTAAAGAGGCCAGTAGCAATACTTATTTTTATTATCTACCTTGTTTTCCTGAAATAGAAACTAAATTAATAGTGATTTTATCTGAAAGTATTTTTTCTAATCTTCTTCTCTTAAAGTCATTACATTGCCATATAAAGATAGCAATTTACTGAAATGTTCTGTCATTTACAATAGCAATTTACATTAAGTTCTGTCCTTGGGTATCATTCTGACTTTTGCTTTGTAGTCATTGTGACTTTGTAGGTCTCAAGGGATCTTCTTTTACATAATTTCTGTATTCTGTTGCTCTAAGGGCTAAAAATTTTAAGCAGTGTAAGAATTTAATTACAAGTAGAAAGAGAGACAGCTGGAATACTAGCAGCTATAGTCGAACAGGACTATTTAGAAATTGTATGGTAAAACTGGAGTTATATCTATTGAAACCAGAAATATTTGTTGGTTCTTCTAAGTATTGCCTATCATTTATTTGGAAGGGGAAAAAAAAAAGTGCTTGGGTAAGATTAACCCCAGTTATTACTACTGTCTCCTTGCCAGAGGTTTTTATCATCTCAGTTACAATATGGCTATAGAAACAGCAGCACTGGGATTTGGCACATTTGAGGGTGTGAAGACATCTGCATAGGAAAGAGAAAAAGGAGGTAGAGTCAAGGGAGTAGACAACTACCTGAAGTAGATCCTTACATTAATAGATGAAATCTGAATTCTTTCAGAAAATTATTTGCTGTTGAAGTTTTCTGTTTCTGCAGTTGTCCCATATGTCCAATCCAGTGTGTGCCCTAAGGGAGGAGAAACATCCAGTAAGGGGGAAACAGGTAGCATAGGAATGGTTGAAAATGATCATCTAAAGGCAAACTGGTAGCCATTCATGAAAATTACAATTATTAGAACAGTTTCTTGCTTACAGCTCTAATTGAAAATCTGTTTCATAACAACAACAAAAAATATTTCCAGGCTTCTTTGTAGAGTATTGCTGAAAGCCAGAGTATCTCTATCCTGTTCTGAATATCTTGATTTTGGAATTTCTGTCCCCAAGCCTATTTTTCTTTGAGAATTTAGATGTATACACTTACATTACATATATGTTGGGAAAGAGGCTGTACTTGACCAGATCTAAAAAGTACAGTAATTTGTATTTATAAATATCATTCCTTAGAAAGCTTATTTTCTCAGGAGAAATGCATATAGCACCATTAACAACTTTCTCCCTTTCTGATGCCTTTTTTTTAAAAAAACCTTGCATATTTGGTAGTAGTTTAAGTTTTTTAGCTTACATATGGTAAATTTCTGAAGATGATGGACCTTTTTCGTCTGTAGCAGGTGGCTCTGACAACACTGCTAATCAAAAGTAGAATATCATAGAAAGTAACATTGACCTAAACTCAACTTTAAAAAGAGCTTCAGTCAGTAAGCAATATCAAATAAATGAAGGCTAGCATGTGGGCTGCTCTGTTGGTTGTAACATCATCTGGAATATTTCACCCTTGTTGGAAATTCTTTCATGACATTAGAAAAAAAAAGTAATAAATGGAAATGAGAAGGCAGCATGACTATATACCAGTAATGGTTTCATGTACTTACATGTAATGCTGATGGCCTGAATCCTGTAGCAGCCATGTCAGGTCAGAGCAAACCCTGTAGCCTATTGTCTGAGCTTTATTGCTCATTTTTCAGATTGGTAGTAACTCTTACTACATGGAAAGGAAATTGCTGTTTTGCTGGTAATCTATTTCTGGTACAATTCATCTTTGGTACTTACTTCAGATTCTCTTTTGCAGTCCATCATTTGCCTGCTCTCAGGATGTCCTCAGGAATTCTTAAATTAAGCAGCCCACAGTTTATATGAGCCTGTCTGCTTCAACATCAGATGTTACCTTTTTCCCTATTAATGTCTTTAGAAGCTCTTGATTTCTAGCCAAATATCTGACAGTAAAATCAGTAAGACGCTTCTACCCTATTTCTAGAAATCAGTTAATTAGACTCCCTTAGGGCCCCAAAGAAAAGCCTCTTATCTTTTGTCAGTTTAATTTCTGCTGTATCCGTTTGTGTCAGTGCTTTGTGAAAGAATACTCCAATTCTATTTCTTGTTTAGTTTACTTTTTTCTCATTTTTGATTGTTCTTCAGAGTATTCAGAATTTATCTTAAGAATTCATTTCAGACCAGTAGTCTGAATGGAATTAGAAAACAAGATTTTAAAATCTTATTTCTCTTCATATTTCCCTATTTCTCAAAGTCATGACATTTGCTATGTAGGGGACATATTTGGGGCAACTATGACCTATTAGAGTGTTAATTATATGAAATTGAAATTAATGTGAAGCAGGATAAAGCCTCCTCCCACTTACTCCTTCGAACTTCTTTCAGTCTGTTTTAACAGGAGAACATGTTGCAAGGAAAATCTGGAAGGGAAAAGGGAACTACATGAAAGGACTGGGTTGTGAATGAAGGGAAAATTAAAGTACAGGCATAAGGTAGTAAATAACTTCTTTATAAATTCCTCTTTTGTGCATACGTGCTATTATTATGTTACCTCTAAATCACTGAAATGATAAAATGATCAAAAATTTCCATACGTTCAAAATCATATGTAAAAGTTTAATTTTGGACTCCACTATTCAAATGTGAATTCTGGGTCTGCTCCCATTGATAACAGTGACAGCTTTATTTCTTAATTAATAGGAGGTAGTTTGGGATCCCAGTCAGGCAGTCTGACAAAGTAAAACATAAGATTCTCTGGGCTACAGTTGCTCATAACATCCTGGGATATTCTTGTTATCAATATGAACCTCTAACATTCGTGAACACATTGTGAATGAGGAGGAATGTTATGGAACTGCTGAGAAGAAAAAGAGGGATTAAGCTTGACATGAAGAAGAGTTCAGGGCTCCCTTCTGCTTTGTCACAGTTCACACAGAGTCCCTTGGTGCTGCCATTCTGTAGCTCAGTTTCACATCTTGTCAAAGGATAAACCAGAAAAACTGCTACACTGAGTTAAGCTTATTTCAGAGGCAATTGTGAGAGGAAAATTGTGCAAGACTCAAAAAGAATGGAAAGCAGGAGAGAAGGAAGCTCATGAGTGTTAGCACATGCTGTCATCTACAAGGATGTGCAATTCAACTTTCAGAAAGGTCATTTTTCTTTCTTGTATTTATACAGCTGTTTCCAGTTTAAATGAAATGGTCATTTGCTGAAAATTGATACTGATAAATTGAGTATAATAATGGTTTAAAAAATTTATGAAAGGCAAGTTAATGAAGTTGAGTTGTTCAGCCTCTTCATTCTTGGTCACTCTGTACTTAACAGAAAAATGCTTATCTCTGGGCTCTGTCTGATCTAGAAAATGTGTGCATTATTGCATTGAAAGATATGGTAATTTAACAAACAGACATACGTGATGGTTGCAGTTATTTATCAAGCAAATTATGATTATGAATAAAGGAGTATATAGCTTAACTCCAGTATTACCAGTTACTCCAGTAGCTCCCTTTTTTTTAAAAAACCCCTATACTATACAGATATGCATAATATACTTTTTTGGTATGGTAGTGGATGCATTTCACACATCAGGAGTAGTAACAGGACACAGATACATATGAAAGTGAAATAAATGGCACAAGGGGAAACAGGTTTAGAGAATCATCCTAGTGGTAGTGCTTTGTTTGTCAGTCTTTAAATGGGTTCATACACAGTAACGCAAAGATTGGGAGTCCTCAAAAGCGATGCTGAAAACCACAGACTGTCTAAATGTCATAGGAAGGACAATACTTGAAAAAACTTCAGCCAAGAGGAGAATAAACTAACCTGGAAGTACCTGAAAATATATTGACTAAAGAAGAAAACAGAGTAAGGTACTCCATTTCCCCTCCTCACCTCCAAAGCATAGAATAAACTTGCTATATTAGATTTCACTGTTAAAAAAAAATACAGTCCTCAAGCTGCAGTGGGCTGAAGCAATTCCCAGCTTTCATTCTGCTTCACTATTAAAAGAAATTCTTTATATCTCAACTCTCTGTGGCCCCATTATATATGATGGAACAAAGCCATTAACCCCTTCATATCTCTGTCAAAATGTGACTTTCCTCCAGTGAAGAGCTCTGTATGTGGCTTTACAAAAGTAAGAGCTCTCAGGAGTTCTCAAGGTTCATTCAACTCAGTTGCCCACAGTTGCTTTGAATGGACACAGTAAGTGGATAAATAAATTTCCAGATAGCAGTTAAAAAATGCGATCAGAAAGCACAAAATCTCCCACACCAAATAGTGATAAACAGAGCTGGGAAGGACCCCAGGAGGTCCTTATCGAGTTCTGAACGTTCCTGAAATACAATGCTAGCAGCTGTGCTGCTGTGTAAGTACAGCAGAGCTGCGTTCTGTTGACCAACACCTTGAAATAAAGAATAACCGATCTTATATAGCAGGGGTCCTTTGCTCTGTTTTTTCCTGTGCTTCCATGGCAACATAACTGCAGCTACAGCCTTCCTCTCTCTCTGACATAAAGCAAAATGTGTTCCTGCTTCTTGGCTTGCTAAGAGCCTGCTCTGTACGTGCCTTCACATCCCACTGCACAAGCTTCCCAGAGGCAACATCCCATTTCTCTCTGTGTAAGGGATGGCGTTCTGTGTGTGAGACACTGTATATCCAGTGTCTCTGATCTTCCTCACTGCCCGCTTCTTCCTATTCTCTTTTTGCTAAGAGCAGTCATGTGAGAGGCTCTGTTTTCTTCCTTCACTCCTGAATTCACCATATTCCCCGTCAGGTGTCCTGTGCTCAGTCTCTTTGCCTGGCATGTTTCCTAGTCAGAGGCAGGAGTAGTATACACTATTTGCCCTTTGCCTCCGCCCTAGGTATGTGTCATTCAGAGGGCTCTACTGAGGGGTTGAGCAGGGGTCTTGCATTGTAACAAGCTGTTAGTGGAAGCAGGCATTTGCTTTGTATGAAACTGTAGGAAGTGGAAAACACCTTTCATTTTTCTCCCAGATAATTACAGTCCTGGCTAGGAGACTACTATTGCCTGAGATTGTGGAATTCATCAATGCCTCATGGAAGATATCCCAAGAATCACAAGTGGAGAGAAAAAAACACCAAAATCCTGTTAAGTTCAGCCTAAATTGTTACAAATCAAGCCTGGTGCTGCACTCCTCCTAGAACTGTGGGAAGAGAGGAAATCAGCTTTAGTGCAGATTTTGGGGGGTATCACGAGGGTGCATGATGACTCCTCATGTGGCTTGGCTGGTGGCCTCAGCCCTCATTTTGTGATGTGGCCACAGGACAGAGTCCCTGATTACTGTGGATCATCAAGACACTTGAGGCTTTCATGTTTTTTCTGTGGCCTTTTCTAAAGAAGTAAATTTCACTCAAATTTTAAAAAAAGACCAAAAAGCAGGGAAATGAGGAAGTTTGCAGGAGTGATTGGGTGGTCCCTGTTTATTTTCTGGTCTTAATTTCACCAAAAGCTGCGTGAGTCAGTTCAAGTACCTATGAGACACTTTTAGCTCATCACTAGTGTAGCAAATTTCTTTCCCCTCACTTCATGTGCTTTCACCCTACTCACTACCTGAGTACACTTTGAAATATGATTATAGGTCATATTCTTAAGGAGGATGTCCTTAACTTAAAATCTCTCCCATAAAATATTGTTCCAAAAAATATTTTTAGATGCATTGCATAACATATATTTATACACTTAAATCTCATCTTTACTTAACATTTTACAAAGTTCTCTAATGAATACAAAACATGAAAAACCAAAAAGCATTCCTCCTGGTATACCGCTATCCTACTTCATATGTCTGTCTTTCCCTTGTTTGTTTAAGAAGCTGTCTTTTGGGATGCCAGTATCATTTTATAGTGTCAAGAGGGATTTGGTACTTTTCTGGTTGAATCCTTTGCTTGGGGAGGAACATCAGCATTACTTGTGTTGTAAAGTTCTGAAGGAGCTGGTGAGAATTTGTTGTTGTAAATACTGCAAAATAACAGTGTGGGGATACAGTAGAAATGGGATCTGGAGTACCAGTATGATTCATCTGTTTTAAAGCAAGCCGTTACAGATTTTCTACAAATCACAAGTGGTTCCCGACTGGAAAGTGTTTGTTCAAATACTACTATACATAGCTTGTTCTACTCTGCTTTTGATGGCATCTGCTATGGCCATCTGATGAAGTTTTTAACATTTTAAATACGCTAGTGTTCATATCATGCTCCATGAATTCTTAAACTGTTTTTTGGCCTCAGGGATGAGATTTTTGGGGTAGACTAGGTCTTTTAATGTAAGGATTAAGCTTTCAGGTCTCTAAAACATGGCAAGTGTAAAAGAGCAATTAATATTTAGTGATGTTTTTTCTAGTCTGCAGAGGCAATATGATTTAAGCACATTAAAGCAGAGTTTTTAATAGTTAGAATCACCAGATTAAAGCAGAGATTTTTTTTATAGCAAGTCAAAACTTTCATCATAGATTAATGGAATATGGAGTCAGGTTTTTAATATAATGACTGGAAATGTCAGTTCTAACTTTCTTGTGCTGAAACTTTTTCCTATGGTTAGCTGCAATGTATCTATCTTGATTGTGTGGGTTGAACTAGTGGGAAAAAAAGCATTATCATATTTGCAAATCCTTTTATTATCTTGTGCTCAAATATAGAGAATTTCTTCTTATATATTTAATGTTATTTCACTTCATATACCACATCATTGTTTCTGAAGATAATAAGACATTTCATGGCTTTTTAGGGCTCTCTTTCAGGCACTTTACAGAAGTCAAAGATATGATCTTTGCACTGAAGAGTCTGAAGGAATGTGAGGGTTTGTGTTAACAGATAAGCTGCACAACTTTAATTTAAATCATCCTTGACATAGCATCAAACATCCAGGTGCAACATAATCTGATATGGCAAATTGAAATTGATGTATGAATACGGTTATCATATATTCAGGTTTTCCTAGTTTGCTTTTTTTTTCCTTACCCAGAAAATTTTTGAAGCTGTATTTTCAGTCTGCATGTGTACTGTGAGTCCATTTATCCATTAACACACAGCAGCCTGTTCATAGGGGTCTTGTACAGATTGCAAAGTCAGCAGTTGTAAAACTGGACCTTTTTTGTTGTAATGGTATGACTATGTAGGTAGATGAAGCTATAGGGGTCAGAGGTAAGCACAGAGCAAGTTAGGGTATGAATGGATAAGAGACCAATTATCTATAAAACACAGGCTTCTGTCTATGTTCTCGACCCCACACAGCAAATACAGTTGCTTGTCTTTGTAAGGATTGCCATATTTATGGTCTGCATTAGGTTAGTAGTGTACAATACCCCAATTTAGATTTCTGCTGCCTAAATTCAAGGAATTTTTTCATTAGTATTGGTAGTAAACCGATCCTTTGTGATCAGACACAAGAGATGTTACATTCTGCCTTTGGAGTGATAATATACCTCCAGTTATTAAAACAGTCTTATTCACATACATCTACCTTCCACCACAAAACCTGGGGAAAATAAAGAAGCACTGCTAATTGGTGAATCATGAGAAATAATGTAGAGAAGCAGTATAGTGATGAGGGCCGAGCAATAATAGATCTGTATCGTTGCATTCACTGATTTGCTTACTAATATTCCTTCAACAAGGCCTGTAAACACAAAGAGAAACTTTAATGTTGAGTCTCTCATAAATATTCACAAATATTAGCTTCGGTCCAGGGAGAATGGTCTCTTTGGGTTCTGTTTTACAGTCAAAGGTGAGAGTCAAGTTACTCTTAAACAGTTGTGTAATTCTGTCCAGGCGCCCTGTAAGAGCCTCTCCCCAATAGTGGAGCACTGCTTTGCAGTCTTTCACCAGCCTGAAGAGCCTGTTCGTTTCCCCAGTGGAAGTTCAGACCTGAGTATAAGCTGCAGCCTCCTAACAATAGGCTCGTTCTTCTCAGATACATTTGCAGACCTATTTCAAGCATTACACAGAGCATTGGTGCTCCGCAGACCATACATTGAAAACCTCTGCCATAACTGGAAACAAGGGAGACTAACCTGCCTAAGCTGTACTGAGCCTTTCTGAACATTTTCAGAGCTATTCCTCCTCCCCCATGGACATGAGAGATGTCATGGAACACAACAGCATGGGCATTTCTGTGTCTGGTGCCAATGCTGCTTAGCACTGAGCATCAGGACAACTTCATTTGTGTCACATTAGTTGTAACTTTCTCGTTTGCTCCTTTCTCTTCTTTTCCAGTTCCTTGATAAGGAAGGAGCCTTTGATTTGCTTGTCAGTGATCATTTGTATTTTAGAGAGCTTCATGTAATTAGATCAGGCATTGCATTTGTTTATGGCATTGAACTCTGAAATTCTGGGCAGCAGCCAGCCAGTTGTCGCATGAAAAATAAATTTTAAAAAGGCAATAGGATCAACGTTATTCTCTTGCAATTGAGGAAAAGCTATGGGGCGGAGTGGCAATTTAGCAGCTGTGCTGAACACTGTCATAGTAGAAGACTGTGATGCCAGTTTTTGTTTCTGCATAAGAAGGTATTGCCAAGGTTGATCTATTCAGCTGACATAAGCCTTAATTGCTTAACAATGATTTTATAGGTGTTTGATTATAATCATTGACAAATGCCAAATGAAATATGTAGTAGTGGTATTTTACTGTAGCATGGTGTTCTGAGGAAGTGTGTAGGAGAACATTTGTAGGTAGAGATAGTATCTTTTTTTAGATTACTTGGTATAACTGGAAAAGTTAGAGGAGCTTTGGGGCATAAGATCCCTTGTAAAGATCTCAGTGTAATAGATAACTCTTGTTCAGAGAGTAGGTCTTAGCTGAGCTATTGGAAAAGGAATTCACGGCCACGATCTTTGTCCTTCACCTTAAAGTTTTGCAGAGGGCTGGTGAATTCAACAAATACTTTGTCATCTACTCATTTTCAAAGAAGGTTTCCTAAGCATTAGCAATGGAATAACAGGAACTGTTATAAAACAAACACCTTTGCTTTCTAAGAACATGAGAAAATGAGATATATATAATAATGGCTGACTGATCTAGTTTGACTCTCTATCCTGTCTAGGATGCAGATGTAGGTGCTCGTCATCAAGAAACACCTAGTAAATACATGCCAAAATGAATATCTCCTCTGGTTCAATCTCTCTATTTGATAAAGTGCTAATTAAAAAGCAAAAAATAACTGTAACTGGGGAAAAAAGTAATAGTTCACAGTTCCTGATTTTCCACCTTGCTTGTTTTCTGACTTACAATAATAACACTTGAGTTGAGGTATAGTTGATTGCCTTAAATCCCAAAGATGATTTCTTATGGTTATAATTTTGCTCAGAATTGTGATGAAGTATTTTTCATGTGTTACTATAAATTTTGGAAACAGTTATATTTTTGAAAACCAGCATTTTTCCAAGTTTTTGCTTATTGATTTTGAAATGTCAAAACATTTCACCTGTAGTGATTAAGCAGAGAGATATGGTGACAGATACTGGTCTGCATTACTGTTTGCTTGAGTAAGTATATAGAAGCAGAATGTTAAGGTTTATTGTGATTGATTGAACACTAACAGGATTTACAAGTTAACGGTAAGGATTTTCAGATGCAAAGTAAGGACAACTCTGTGGATGAAAGAGAAGAAAGGAAATATATTCTGTGAGCAGCCAAGCAACTTAAAATGCATGGCAGGATACATACTTTCCTCTGTTCCTGGTTCAGCATCAAGGAAGGGAAAATTGTTCCTGTTATTATACTATGTCTAATAGACCTATATATTTTCTACATGTCTAAGAACTTGGAATGCAGTCAAGAGATGTGTATTTATTGGGATGCACATATTATCCACAATCAGTCTGCTGCATGATTACCTGGAGAACCAACTGCTCAACCTTATATATGAGCCTCTGAATAGAGTGTAGTTATATATAAGAAATGTTAAGCTGTAAAATGTTTAACTATTACACAATAGTGGCTGAGGTTGTGTTGGTACGTGGCTTCTCCTCACTTTGCCTTTACATAAATGTTTAAATAAATCAAGTTTTGGGGCATGTGTCTTCCTCAGGTGAATAGGTAACATCTACTAACAGCTGATTCAAATGAAAATTTGATGTAACTCAAAAATATTTTATTATATACACAATGATGGATTACCAACTAAGTGGTACATAAAAGCCCTCTCCATGTCAATAAGTTACAGAATAAATGTTACTCAGAGCTCCACTTCACACCTTCAATACAAGACAGCTATTGAAAAGAAAGAAAAATTTTCTTAAGCAGGTACAACATGAATACAATCACAAAAATGCTAGTAAGCTATCAACTTAAATGTACAGATCTTTTTCAAAACAAGTATTTTGCTATTAGCTAAGGAGAACAGAGAAACGATACTAAATGCTTGTGGCACCTTATCTGGGCTTGTCATGCTTTCAACCTTTCTGACTGTCACTAGTCTGAGGGCAGCTATACCACTCATCTTCTTTTGCTTTTGTATTTTGCAACTCATCAGGTGAAATAATGCAGCCTCTAATTTGGACTATGGGTTCAGTTTGAGGCAGACAGATATTTTGGGTGAATTAAAATACAGAAAGCCCCACCTGCCTCGTGATATGGACTTCTCTGTTTAAAAGCAATGACAATGAGGTTTTAGTAACAGCCATTTGTGAATATTGCATTTTTGTAGAAACAGGGTTCACACAGTATGTGGCAAGCAAGTCATACTAGAAACAATCTTTTATTTCAATGCAGCCAGGTATCCGCACAGCACATTTAAATGCCTGTATGGTATTTGTGACAGGATCAATGCCAATTTATTAATACAACTCCCAGCACAACTGATGCCTTAGTTCAAATGAAAGTCTAAAGCTCTATTCAGTACTATGGCACCACCACCAAATACTGTTAGGAGTTCATTTTAAAAACATCTGAGTGGGTTTTCCCACAAGGGCTCAGCCACTCACCCTTAACTGCTGCCATTTGAAAAAGGAAGGTATTTTGTCTGCTAGCTTCAGGTGCCTGGCATAAAGTCTTCAGAGAAAACTTCACTTGCCAATTAGACTTGATCTTGCTCAAGCTATAGGGTTTGTTTGCATAGAGAAGTCAGTGCACAGTAAATTAAGCTGTGAATTTAATAACTGTCCAGAGGTTTTATGCTCTTTCTCTGCTTGAACACCTACAGAGCACTATATCAGGCAACTTACCTTAGAAAATACAAAGAGCTACTCCAACTGTACAGTGGTAAATCCATACACTTCTTTACCTGTATTTTAATTTTCCTGTGTGGATAAGTCAAAAAATAAATGCTCATCAGGGAACTTGAGAACTTAACAAAAATTAAACATCCAGGACATGATTAGGAAATTCAACCTTTCTGCTGCTTTCAACATAATCTCTAACTGTAGAATGCTACAAGTAAAACCGGTTCACTGATGGCATTAGCTGCATCCACACTGTAGGAGTATTTCTCAAAGGGGTAGATCTGAAAATCTGAATGCAGCACCAGCAGCATGCAGTGTCCAACAGCTCTCAGAGAAACACCTTTGGCTATTCTCTGGGTTTTCATGCTTGAGCTATCTGTTGGAAGTCCCCTTTGAGGAAATTTAGAGGCTGGATACAGTGTCAGAATTTAATAAAAGTGTTTGTTTTAGCTTGCTTTAATCTTCAGAGAAGGCTGAGGGAAATTCCAAATGACTGAATAAGTCAAGTCTTTGGACTTTAAATCTGTTGGTTAATTTTATGTGCCTTAACGTGTGCACTTTCGTATCTCCTAGCAGATAGGGGCTGGTAAACAATCAAGCAAGTCTGAAATATGTTCCTGCAAGTCAATGAGTTTGAAGCATATCATGAAACATTTTTCACTGTATAAGCTACTGTAGTGCTATATGTTAATGAGTGATGGTCTGTCCCCCCAGAACTATAGGTTGCACTTTCTTGTTCTGATGTCTGCTGTTCTTTCACATAGTGAATTTTAATTCAAATAGGTCTAAAGATGGAAAGCACTTGGGAAACTTAGCATGGTTTCAGAATGTAGAGCTGAAACTTGGAATATTTTTAAGGTGTTTTGTGGTTTATTTGTTTGTGGTTTTGCTGATGTGATTCATGTTTGCCTGACCTCCTACTTTTGCACAGAGACCTCAGATTGTCTGTGGCATACCTGAAGACAATTCAACTTCTGCTTTATTAAACTCATCTGAATTTGTGCACTGGGAACTACAAGGCTGTGACCATGGTTGTGTGACAATTTTGAATTTTAAAAAAATTATCTTCCTTTATTCTACTGCAATCTATAATACTGCAGCTCAGTTTCTCTACCTGATAATACACTTATGATTGTACCTGTTCTACAGTAGCTACCCTGAAGTTTAATCTGATGCCTGAGAAAAAACTTAATGAATATGAAATAGAAAATAGTGTACAAATTAGAATTTAAAGAGTATAGAGAATCTGAATATAAAATTGATCACTTTTTTAAAAAGTACCATTATTATTTATGCCACTGGATGTACCTTAAACCATTTCAGTTTATTAAATTCTCTTTGAATGCTTGTGTCTTTAGCATGCATTTGAAGCCTTTCATAAGATTTTCTTGAAAAAGCCTCCCTGTTGCATCGTGGATAAACATTAGACTCCTCAGCCCGTAGGTGTTGGTAGCATTACTAACACCAAGCCTAGCTGAGAGAAAAGGAATTGATTAACTTGCTACGGATTTGGATGAAGAGCAAATGACTGGACGTGCTTATCTTGCAGCTAGCAAGACTTTCCGCGGTACGGTGTTTAAACTCTGCTTGTGTGAATAAAGACCGCCATCCCATGGTTGCTCACAGATTAGTTTTCATGGCGATTCAAGCAAATAGTGGCAATCCCTCTCACCATCTCTCTTTGCAGGGTTGTATTTAAACAAAGGATAACACTTTGTCCTCACCATATTTTAAATATTGTGTTTCCCCGTGCTATGTGCATTGTGTTAAACTTCTTCCCGGCTGCCAAAAATCTGCAACTTTAGTTGCCTATGGTGGGTAACTTTCATAGCTCCGAAAAGTCACTGAAGGTGGGGAGAGCACAGGGAACAGATTAAAAAAGAAGTATGGCATAGCCAGATTAAAATGAACCTGTAGTATAGTTCCCCAAGCGAAAAAATAATCCTTATTTTGGCATCATAAAAGGAGTATTTTGGATGCTGCTGCATCTTTGCTTGCCAAACTAAATGCTGTAGCAGAGCTACGGCCAAGTTAATTCCTGAACCTTAACTTTAATTGGTAAAGAGTCAAACTGTGAGGCTACAGTAATTACATATTACCATAGTACTTCAGTATGCTGCAGTTTCTCACAGGAGATGGTCAAATACCTAATATTGTTTAGGGACCCACAACAGCTTATCCTTCATAGACATTTTTACAGATGCTTTCTAAAATAAGCTAACATCAACTGCTTGCTCCCCAAGTGTTGTCTGTAGAATGGCTTCAGAGCTCTCTTAACCTAAGCTTACAGTTTCTGTTTTCAATAGAAATCCTCAAAGTAAATCCCAACAATTGAAGGAAATGACTGAGCAGTTTTCTGTTTATGAAAGTCGAGTAGCTGTTTGTTTGAAACTGCTTGTTGGTATGTGTCCCACTTGAAATGTTGACTGCTGCTGCCAATTTTTGCAGAGCATGTATGTAGTTATCTAATAGGTGTTTCTGCTGAATGCGTAGTTTTCCTTGACTGCATTGTGCTTGACGCTAATGAAATCTGAAGACATACCCATATGTGAAACTAAAGAGGCTGGTCTGCACAAGAACAATCTATAAATGTAAGGAAATCAGCTGAATATATAAAGTCAATAAACCTAAATTACTGTATCTTAATCTCCCCTATGGATAATTTTGTTCTTGAGTAGAGTCATTTCAGTTTACTGCAAACTAAGCCAAATGGTAAAATTACTTCACAACACTATGTAATAGTCTCTAATTTAGGAAGTGTGAAAACATTCTCTTGTGATTCTGGTTAGACTTAACTAAGAAACTACTTTCCCCAACTACTCATCACCATTCAGCAGTCAAAGATTGCTGTTGTCATCCATAGAGTTGGTGCAGGTTGAATGAGTACTCTCTGACCTCTTTCAGTACAAATTTAGGCAAACTACATGTATACTTCCCCCCCCCCCCCCCCCCCCAAATCTTTGAAAAAGCTCTTTACTGGCTGAATTGGTAGGATAATGTTCATTAGATGATACAGCAACAATCATCTGGAGGAAGGGAGTTGATAAAATTTCGAGCTGCTGTGAATGGAGGGAATTTCTTCATCCTGTGTAGTTCTTGGGATTTTACCAGCAAAGCTGGAGTTGGACCAGAATTAAAAGCAACTTCTCTTTATCGTTTACCAAAATTCCTTGAATTACATCTTGTTCTAACTGCTTCGGCTTTTCTTGGAAAAATACTATTGCAGACATGATTAACTGTGCTCATATAATGGAATTTTTTCTTCAGAATGTGATGCCAGTCTGATTTGATGCTGCATAGATGTAGGGTAATTAGAAGTGCTTTCCATGCGGTTAAATTCACTGAATACTAAGAGCAGAAATGATGCAACATATTTGTTGATGCACGCCATTCTTCAACTAGACCATGAACACAGCCTTGCTTAAATATGGTGACATTTCTAGCACCTACACCCAGCCAGTGATTTGGATCTATCCTGCTTTAGCCAAACAGGATAAAAACATGTCTTCCTGCCTCAGACATCTTGTGTGTCTAAGAAAAGAGGTGGGTACAGGCAGGACCCTAATTACATTTATGAATAGTCATATCACATCCTCTAGCACAGCCAAATATGGCCTCATGATGGAACTTCTGAATGTACAAAACTGCTTTACCAATATACCTTGTAAAAAGAGAAAACACTATTAAGTATCATTTCATCACTGAAAAATAGAAAAACTATTAATTAGTGTATATAATTTTCACGTAGAGAAAACACAGGTAGTTGATTTTGTATGCTTTGTATTTCGTATGCACGAGTTATATTAATATTGCAATATAGCCAGAAGGTGGCGATAGCTATTTAATTTAGTAAACTAAGGCAGCTATCTGGCTTGAGCGTTACAAAGTAACTCAGTCCCTAAGAGTCTTACCCAGGGCATTGTCAGATTTATAGTTGAAGTACCCGCTGTGCAGGCAGGCAGTCATTTGTCAGAGCAGTCAAAAGCTGGCACTAAATTTAAGTTCTAGTCTCCTATTCTTCTGTGTATTCTATATATTACCTCATTAGGAACTTCTGAACATTTTTCCTTATGTTCCATACAAATTTATGATGTGTTCTAAAGCAGCTATGAACAAATACTTTCCCAAGGCCACTCTTTATATACCTTTGTACTCATATTAAGAGACACCAGAAAGCTGTAGATATGCATATGCATGCACATTGGGAGTATATCTACAATATCATATAAAACACAAAATTAGCTTTATTTTCTGTGGATGATACAGAATGTTATTATCTATAGGATATGAAGAAGGAAGGGTTTATATACAGTCCTTAAAACTGATGAGAATATAATAGCTGTAATACTGAAGAGTGCTTAGGACAAAGTTGTGAGGTGTTTTCTCAGGTCAGTGAGACATTTCTCTCCTAAAGCATTATGTCCAGGTTTTTTGGCAACACTGGTGTCAGTAACTGCTCAGAAGTGCGTGTGAAAAACAAAAGGTCTGGTCCTTGACTTGTCAGCTGATTGGTTTTGTTTTCTGCAAATAGACATCAGGTGGCTCTGCTGTTTGGACCAACTGTTCAGCATATCTTCAGCCAGAAATTTAGTATGAGGTGAGATTGAAAGAGAATGTCCATGAGACAAGAGGGTAAACAAGAGGCAGATGGACCATGTGTGAAACTTGCAATGCCAAACAGTGGATTAAGATGCTCTTTTAAAATGCTACTAGACAACCTTAAAGCAACTGAGAAAAGTTACATTTCCACTAGCTATAGAATGAGAAAATTTATCATGGTCTTCATCAGAACATCTCTCATTTACTGAACTACTGTGGGAGCTGCTTGTCTAAAAAGTGACCTATCTAACATCAGTTGATTACTGCTCTGTAAGTGGAGGGAAGCATACAAGTGCCATCTTCCAGCATGGTTTTATCAAACTGGTTACCAGACTGATCGGCTCTGGGTCAGAACTAGGAAGCAGGTAAGACTCATAAGAAAACCATTTGGGCAGTCAACCATTTGCCCAGTCACAACAATGCATGAAAGCTTCTTCAATCAGTGCTTCTGCCATGATGTAGTTTAGCCCCCATGACTGAAGTGCTGTGATGGGTTGTGCTCTACACAAAGCATCAACTCAGATGCACGGAGCTTTGCTATGGAAAGGATGATAAGTCTGGCAACAGTTTATGGGATCAGAAGGGAAGTCACAAAGGGAGACAGAGTGGTAGGAGTCTGCTATGGACTGCCTAGTCAAGAAGAGAGGGTGAACAAAGCCTTCCTCAAAAAACTGGAAGAAGTCTCCTGATCACAGGCCCTGCTTCTCATGGTGGGTCTTGAACCACTCTGACATCTTCTGGGTGGACACCATAGCAGGGCACAAGCAAGTAGTGAGATTTCTGGAGTACATGCAAGATGAATTTTTGATTCAGGTTCTGGATAGACCAACTCAATGAGGTGCTCTGCTGACCTTCTCTCCTGAATATATGAGAATGGGAAGGCTGATAGCAGTCTTGGCTGCAGTGACCATCGAAAGATCCTCATGGACTTAAGGAAGGGAAATAGCAATCTAAAGACCCTGTACTTCAGGGGCTTGTCCATGGAACTAGTAGGAGGAATCTCATAAGATCAAATGAACCCAGGAGAACTGGTTGACCGTCAAGAATATTCTCTTTAAATCAGAAGAAAAGAAAAAATCTTAAAGAAAATGAGCAGATGTAGCAAGAGGTCATCTAGGCTGAACAGGGAAGTCTGGACTGAGCCTAAACACATAAATGGAATGTATAGAAGGTGGAAGCAGGGTCAGGATGCCCATAAGAACTATGGTGTGCAATGTGGGCTTGCTACTGAACAAGGTGAACAATCTGGTGCAAAAGGACACAAAAAATGTTCAATGCCGTCTTTGCTTTGGCCTTAAATAGCAAGGTCTCCTCTCAAGTTTATCAGATTCCTTTGTCTAGTAGCAAAGCTTGAGAGAGAGAAGTATTACCCATGGTAGAGGATGGTCAAGTTAGAAACTACTTAAGCAGACCGGAAGAACACAAGTTCATAGGCCTGGATGGGATGCATCTGAAGGTGCTGAGGAAGTTGGTGCACGGGATTGCAAAACTCCTCTCTCTTATCTTTAAAAGGTCATGTTGATAGCAGGTTTTTGATGACCTGAAAAAGAGAAATGTCATGCTTAGCTTCAAAAATGGTAAGAAAGAGGTTCTGGGAAACTGCAGGCTGGTGAGCCTTACCTCAACCCATTAGAAAATGAAGGAGAAAATCCTGGACACCATTTCCAGTCACATGAAGGAAAGGAAGGTGACTGGGAAGAGCCAATGTGGATTCACCAAGGGCAAATTGTGCCTGGCCAGCCTAACTACCTTCTATGGTGAGATGATTAGCTCAATGGATAAGATGAGAGCAGTAGCTGTAGATTATCTTGATTCTAAGTAGGTTCTTGACACAGTTTGTTAGAAATCCTTCCAGTAACATGGAGAAGATATGGACTGGATAGCTGGACTATAAGGTGGCCGTATTGTTTGGCTAAAAGTGTGGAGATCAGTATTCAGAATCTTAATTGGGAGCCTATTACCAAGAGGCATTCTTCAAGGGTTGATGCTAGGGATTATATTGTTCTTTAACATCTTCCTCAACAAACTAGCTGATGGGATACACACTCATCACATGCATGGATAATGCCAAACTGGAAAGAGCAATTAATACACTGTAGGGCTGGACTGTCATTCAGAGGGAACTGGACAACTAGAGAAATGGGCTGGCAGAAATATCATGAAGGTAAACAAAGTTCTGCACCTGTGATAGAGCAACTTCATGCATCAGTAGCAATAAATACCACAGAAAAGGACACTGCAGACAAGCTGAACATGAGGCAGCATTGTACGCTTACAGCAATCATATACTGTAGCAAAAGGATATCCAGCAAGCTGAAGGACGTGATTACTCCCCTGTCACTTGTGAGATCACATTTGAAATACCTTTCCTAGCTTTATGTTCCTTTGTACCAGTGAGATATTGACAAAGTGGGAGCATGCGACATACCAGGAGAAGCAGAGAACAGAGAACTGTAAGGGTAAGCGTCAGTGGGTCTAATTGCTGTCTTCAGATACCTGATGGGGAGTTACAGAAAAGATGGAGCTAGACTCTTCTTGGAGGCGCATGGTAGAAGTGACGATGGATACAAGTTGCAGCAAAAATATTCTGACTGGATGTAGGGAGGAATTTTTCACCATGAGAGGGGTTAAGCCCAAGAACGGATGCCCAAAGAGGCTTAGGAAACTCCATGCTTGGAGATTTTGGAAACCTGACTTCTCTAACCTGAAGTTGGCCCTGCTTTGTTTGCACTAGACGACCTCCAGAGGTCCCTTTCAATACAGTTTTTTTTTTTCTGTGAGTGTATGGTTATCTTAATATAAGTCCTTAATGTGATTCTTAGCAAGCTGGATATGTTTCATAAAAATGACTGACATTTTAAAAACCATGCAATTCTCCATGAAAGCCTCCAGGTAATAAAGGCAATGAAAGGTGTGCATTCATTAATCATGCTTGCCTATACCCAAAACAGAAAAGAAGATTTCAAATATGCATCAGTGCCCTGAGAGCAACATGGGCCCTGACTGTCCCTGCCAGCCCCCCGGGGCTCCCCCACCCTGCCCAGGGCCCAGGACCCCCCGTCAGCCCCCCGGGGCCGTCAGCCCCTGCCCCAGCGCCGCCGCAGCAGGGCCGGTCTCCAGCTCCCCACAGCCCTGCCCTGCCCGGCCATGGCCCTCGCCGAGCCGGGCCCACCCGCGGCTCCACGTCCCAGCCCGGCCTCGGCCCGTCCCCGTCCCCAGGGAGGTGCCCGATGCCGGGGCTGGGGCTGCCCCGGTGCCCCCGGCTGCCCCGCTCCGGGCTGGGGCTGGGACGGGGCCTGGTGCCAGGCCCTGCCCTGACCCACCATGGGGAGCCACCACGGTCCCAGCCCCCGCAGGGCCCTGACCAGTTCCTGCAGGATTCTGCCAATGACATAGACAGCATTTACTTAACAAGAAAATTATTTGTATTGAAATGTTATGTAGGACACCACAGAAAGTCTACTGTGAATTTCAAACAAATTTAGTCTGTCCTGTTCTCAGGAGTCCAAAATTGCATCTTGCAAAAGAGAGGATGGCCTTTAACTTTTGTATTCGCACCAATGACCGCATCGTGGCTGCTGCTGTACACCTGCAGGGACAAAAACCTGAAGGGTTTTAGTGTCCTAGGAGCTAAGCTCTTATGGATGGTGGGAGAACAGAGAAGCAGGCCCCATCTGGGATAGGGGGAAAATCAATGTAGGAACAAAAAAATTAGAGACCATCAGGATTCTTGACAATTCTGGTTTGCCTTTAGCTTAGCTATGTGTAACAGCAAGTGTGCCAATAGGTAGACTGATCTATCAAGAGGTAGAGCTGATCCAGGGCTTCTCTTATGAAAACTGAAAATGGCTCATACTTCAAAAGAAGCGTTACATGGGAATAGGCCATATTTTCTGCCAGTTTAGTCAAGAAGGGTTTTTTCACTTCATGCTAGAATATCCAGGTAGGAGCAATTGTCTCACATCTCAGAAAAGTCACTGATATGATGAATAGGACGTTTGCTTGGTATAAGTCCCACATTCAACACTTCTCTGACACAGTTTGCAAAGGGCATTGAAAGTTACTTTGACCACAAAGAACTACTATTTTTTTTGTGCGTCAGATTTCTTTTACTGCTCCTGTTGGAACTCTTTAAGTTTAAATAATTTAAATACACATTGGAGCAAAGAGTTGAACATGACTCTCCTGTATCCTATGTGAAGGATCTAAACATGGGGCTGTAAAGACAGTTGGAGGGGAGGAAGAAAGACAAGGCTCTTTTTCAGGACTAAACACTGAATCTTTATATACCTACTGTATACCATAAACACAAAACTTGCGTCTATTCCAGGATTGTACAGCAAATTTATCATTGATTGACTTTTTTTCATTGAAAACTTTGAGAATTTCTTGGAGAGAAAAAAACCACATGTGTGCACAAAATGGGGATATTCTTTCCCAGCCAGTTTGTCTTACAGAAAAATTGATCTCCCTTGCTGGGCTGTGCTGCCAGAACTCTTCCTTTTTGTGAAAGGAAATTATGGTTCCTGTGAAAGTGCCACAAATGACATGGACGGTTGGCAGCACAGAATCATTATTGCTTGTTGAGTAAACATTTTCAAGCAGACAATAAATAAATCCTCATCATAAAAGAGGATTTGGAGAGGGGTAATAGAGAACTGTGTTAGGGTATTGTTACCATTCTAAATGTGTCTGCTACCAAGCTATAGCAAAATTCACTAGCGCAACTACTTTTCTCCACACAACGGGTGGATCAGAACAAACAGATGTGGGGCATCTGTGTCTAGGGAGGGGTAAAGTGCAGTTATATGTCAGGAAGGTGCAGGAGGTAAGAATTTCTCTTCTGCTTTCTGCTACAGACTTCACTGTGAGCTGTTGACCTCAGTGCAAATTCAGCTGGTGGAGAAAAGTTCCTTACATGTGTCATTTCCAAAAGCTTTTATTGTGTTTCAATGCTTGATGGTACTTCAATATATGTAAATATTGTGAGAGAGTCACATGGTAATTTCTGTCACTGAAGTGAGTTTTCTTTTATTTTATACCAGAATGAACACATTCTTTGGGAGTTTGTTGATGACTGGTATCTCTGACAGTATTACAGTGAATTCCTAGCCTGACCTTAAAGCAGCAGCCGGATTGTGTTGGTACAAGTTCCTGCTGTACAGTTAGGAGTTTGCATGCTTGAATTCACACATTGCAAAGCTCTGAAGAAGTGACAGTATACACACGATTGCAGGAGATGAAAGATGACCTTTAAAAAACTGCACAGCATGCTGTCTAACTAGGATGAATGTCCATATAGGCTCATGACCAAGAAGTAACAGCCCAGATTGTGTCTTGGGCACCTGATAGCAGAATGTTCTCAATGTATGATCTTTTTATTTGGGAATCCACTTTTCTAGGGGTCCTTAGGAATGCAAAATGCCTCACTTTAAGGCATGATTAAGACTGCAATTGTTCATTCAGGCTTTTGCCTCTGAAAGTGCAAGGTGTTTGCTTTTTAGATAAACCTCTTTGTAGGTTTTCTATGGATAGCAATTGACCGATGGTGCATTTTTGTTCCCTTGTCCCACTAATGCTCAGAGACTTTCATTCTGAGCTAATTTATGCTACCAGGAAAAGCAAAAATAGACTACTCAAAGCTGTGTCTATTTTGCTAACTAAAACAAGACAAGCTTTCTGAACCTTAGCTCTGTGACCAAGAGTACAGACAGGCTCAGGTCCAATCTGCTTATGGCCAGCCTCCTCCAGACGATGTGTCTTGGAGTCAGATAGTTGGTGAGGTGCAAACCAGACAAGAGGAGGAGGCTGTCAGTTAACCCGTGTGAAGACCAGTGCTTGAGCCTGCTCGGCCTGTTTTTTTCTTTTATTTAGAAGTGTTAACACACCTTAAAAGAACAGACAATATCTGTGTGACAGGCTGCAGATGCATACAAAATGGATTTCTCCTTCTTTCAGGGAAGCATACACAGAAAGTAGGGGATACAAGCTCAGCCAGACTGTCCTTAAGCAATGACTTCTGTATGACTATAGCACCTTATGCTCCAGGATCATGGTAATGACCACATTTATGTTTTTGATAAAAGAAAACCTTTCACATTAAATGAGATGGTTACTTCACTGGGGCATGTTTAATGTGGTGAAATTTTCACCCAGTTGCAACATCTGGAAGTTAACATTACAGAATGAATAAGTTATATTATAAGCCAAGACCTGCAGAGACATGCGGGTGCCTGAGTGTCTCCCCTCCAAGTGAGTGGTCAGTTTGACTGGTGGTGCCTGGTGCTCAGCATACACAGCTCAGAGCTAAGTCTCCAGGTATCCATTAAACTGCTTGCTAGTAAGCAGTATATTGTATTTGCTCCTCTAATGATGAATGATTTCTTCACCATTCTTCCAGAATAAGGTATTTATTGAGCAATCTGATCTAGTTGAAGATGTCCCTGCTCATTGCGGGGTGGAGGGGGGGGGTTGGATCGGATGACCTTTAAAGGTCCCTTCCAACCCAAACTGTTCTATGATTCTATAATTCTATGATCTACCTTCTTGCGCTGCTTCCAAATTTGGGGGCTTTTTAAAAAGCTGTATTAGAACTGCTGTAATTTGCAGTACATTAGCAGTGTGCAACTCAATTTCTTCTGTTTATGATAGAGAGTGGACTGAAAGCCAAACAGCTAGTAAAAGCACATTGCAAAGCAAAGAAATCCATGTATGTAAGTCAAGCCAATTAATGCTAAGGCATAATCAATCCTATTTGACCAGTGAATAAACTCACTAAGCAGCTAACAGCGAAGAAACGAGTTCCTCTATGCATGCAAGAAGAAATCTATTGCATAGAGATTATGGAGGTTTTCTCCCTGTGGGTTTGTGGGGAAAAAAGCCCTACACTAGCTTCACATATGCTACTAAAGATCAACATTTTGTATTTCTTTACGCATTTATTTTCTGTTCTTATAAGAGGCAGTTATTTTCGGATAATAACCCAAGTGGGTTCTCTTGCCCAGTAGATCTGGGCAGAGAAACTCTTACCTACATGTCTGTTTTCTTCCACAGGAATCCTAGTGATTACTGCTTTGCTAATGCAGGAGCTGAGCTGGAAAAGCAGCTCTGAGCATATGTATAAGATGATAGCCACCATTTGCCCTTGCTTGGGCCAATCCACCCTTACCCCTTTATTTTAATAACTAGGTTCCCAGTTTCTTGACAGTTCCCAGTTCCTAGATTCCTTGCCAAGCCTTATAGAAGGTGCCTTTATACTGATACTTTTGTTTTCCACATAGATTTTTTTTTCCTCAGGTATCTGTTTTTAACATTGCTTCAGATTTCCATTACTACAATATTTGACTGTCTCAATCTTAGATGATTTTTTTTTCCTTTTGGTTTCATATGAAATGGAGAAGGCTTTGTGTTTTTTTTTATTTTCAAATCCTAGTTGCGTGGGGAGAGAACAGAAGCACAGAAACTCTATGGCTCAGATTCTCAAACACAGTGAGGTGCCTGACACCTGCATGGCAGAAATTCCTCTGTGTGTTGGAGGATCTGAGTGTGACTTGGCTGGAATCACACAGTAAGCACATGGCTGACTGGGGAATCTGGACAATGAATTGGCCTCCCATGTGTCTGGTGAAAAAGGGCCTGGTGGACTTGCACTGAACAGCTGTTCGGCAGGAAGAAGTGAAGACAGCAAGCAGGAGGGTTTGGAGAGAGTGCTACACCCCAGCCTAGGGTCTTGAATACGTCTAACCTGGTTCTCTCTTTCAGCGTGGCAGTACATTATGGCATGAACTATTATATTACACTCAGAGGAGGCAGTTCATTGGAAGATACTAAAATTCAGAATAGAGTTGAATTTTCAGGAACTGTGAGGCAAAGGGAAAGGAAAAAGTATTCATACCAAACATTTTTAAGACCGATATACTGGTGTTTTTACTCCCAGTTTCTGACTCAGTGACAACAGTGTATGTGTATGAAGTGGTGAATTTTTCTTGAAGCTCACTGTTCTGACTGCGCTTGCTGAATTAATTTTGTTAATCTTCACTTTAAGCATAAGAGCACATCTACTACAGTCTTCACACACCTTGCTTTTCCTTTTGACCAACCAAATATTCCCTTTAATTATACTCCATTTAGCTGGGCTGTTTAAATTCTGAAGACCACATTGTAAAAAATTAAATAAATTGGGATATACCAAGTTTTTAAAATAAGTTTCTGGAGCTTTGAACATGGGAATAAAGCTGTATGGACAATCCGATATTTTAATGGAACAAAAAGCTCACTAAAAATGTATTGTGAAAAGCAAAAATAATATAGATAGTTTCCAAATTTCTCGCTTTAAGCCAACCTTTCGGAACTGTGATTCATCTTCAGAACAGTGACTCAGGGTATATAATCGCCACATATTGTAGACTAACAATATTAGATAGACCCTATTAAAATTAACAGAAGCTTCACTGAGCAACAGCACCTGGCTTATCATATATTTTAGTAGCTTCTACCTCTCAGTCAGAAAACCAGAATGATGAAAATGTGGTGAAAATGTGTTTGGTGCTCAATAATCCTTTTAGTTCAAGAAGATCCATCTGTCCTTCCTTTTACTTCATGCATTTTCACCACTGAAAGAGAGTTCAAGGAAAATCAAGTTTTCAAAAATCTGATGCCTAAGAATGATTATGTATGTGGCTTGTGTTGCAAAACAGGGAAAAAAAGCAGCTGAATATTTTGTGGCTTAATTTCAATATTCCCATCAGTGTTATAAAGAACACAGTTGGATTTTAATTAC
Source organism: Strix uralensis (assembly GCF_047716275.1). Taxonomy (NCBI): domain Eukaryota; kingdom Metazoa; phylum Chordata; class Aves; order Strigiformes; family Strigidae; genus Strix; species Strix uralensis. The sequence continues at coordinate 54,311,792 of NC_133973.1, forward strand.
TGTCTTAGTACAACCAAGATGATCTAATAAAGCTGATTATTTTGGTGTTTACTATTACTTGTTTCTTTAAAATAAAAGCAAAAGTATCTTCCAAAATGGTATTAATATATTTTAATTACAAACTACTTCAATTAATTTCTTTATAAGCTCTACTAGAACTAGTTCCAATTAATTTCTAATTACTGCCCATAACATCTGGATATTGCAATAGTGCACATGCTCTGTAAAAACATACATTTAGATCAATCATATCCTGAAGGTTCACATGGATGAAACTAATATTCCGCCAAAAAAAGAGAAGAAAGTGGATGTCTGTGCTGATTCCACCCTAGCCAAAATGTGCGCTAGGTGTGATGTTAGGTACTTAACAAAAGAGAAAAAAACCCTCTGTCACACTGGGAATCCTGCCCACAGTTTTGATCTTCGAAATACATGTTTAAAAAATGTGATATGAAATAAAAGGTGAATAGTAATATTGTTCTGCAGATGGGGAAAACTGAAGCATGGAGGCTGAAATGTCAGACAGCAATGCAGTGGCAGAACCAGTAATGAAACACAAATACCTTGCTCTGTCAATTTACTATGCAATTTGGGCAGGTCCTTCTGCAGTGTTTCAGGCTGATAAAGGTTATGCCAACACTAAATCCACACTTGCACCCTTGTGCAAGCCCCAAAGGCCCATGATACCCCTTTACTTGCTTTTGGAGCTCTCCTAGAGCTGCTGCAGCTCAGAGGGGAGCTAGCTGCCTGCCTGGGGGTCAAACGGCAAATCACAGCTGAGAAGGGGTTTAACAAACAGTTTCTAGCTGCCTCTCAGCTGTATGCTTCCTGGCTGAGACTGGGGCCCATCTGTGCAGGCGTCCTCCTTCATTTCTGTCCTGGAAGCAGGCAGCTGTCCCTGCTTAGGAGCCGTGCCACTAGCTGTGCCTTCCAGGAACAGGGGTGAATGGATGCAATGTGTCCTTGCAGGGGTGACAGACACCCCATGGGCCCCAGCCGCACAGACAAGATTAGCACAAAAAGGAAAGTGGGAAAATGGAGTATCCACAGTGAATGCCTGGTTTGACAGCCACGAACTGATCGTATTTCAAATACCAGTGTCTGCGTTCATAATGTGGTGTGTTTTCTCTTTAACATCATTCTTTTCAAAGATGTTACTTCTAAGACTTTTTTTCCCGCCCTTTGGGTTCAAAAGTTACAGCTGGCTTAAAATAAGCATGGATTCTTCTGCTTTTTTTGTCAGGATGAGAAACCAGTGACATGAACTCTTTCGTGATAGGCTCCTCATATGATCTTTCCAATGTGTCCTGTAACAAGGGAGTAGTGGAAATTTTATGAGGAAGCCCATTAGCTTTTCAACTTTGGTCAAACCTGTCATTGTGTGTATTTTATTCATGTCAACCTTTTTCCCACCCATCTTAGCTTCTCATTGACCCCACAAGTCAACACTTGCTTGAAAATGTCACCATTGGAGGACAGTCTGTTACCAAATGACCACTGTTTCTTTTCGGTTTCTCCTTAGATCTTACTTAACATGCATTTCTTCTGAGGGCCACCAGCAATAATGATCACCCCCTCTTCAAGAACATGTGAGTAAATAGCGCTAGGGTGTTGCTGTTCTTTATGTAAGTGGGAGTTGGACTGGGGACAGAGGAGGATACTACTTAACTGGAAGACTGCTAGGTTGTTTTGGTAAATCCGCGGTACTGTGTAGCTGAGTGATATTGTCTGTGTAATTTAAGGGACAGTTTTACTTGTGTCCTTGCCATACATGGCTGCACAGAAAATTGCTTCCCTGCTCCTGCTCACAGCCGCATGTATGTGTGCAACATGTCTTCACCATGCGCTAGGCATAAAGCGAGGAAGGGGCATGGGAAAGGCTGTCCCGATGTTCCCATTTTTCCTTAGCAAGAGGAGGCTCCTGAGTTTGCTGAGCTGGGGAGCGCTGCCCCAGGCCTTCCTAGGTCTCCCGTTGAAGTGGCACCAGGATGCTCAGCCCAAGGGCTATTCCCGGTAGGAAGGCGATGGCAGCTCCTGCTTTCTGCAAGTGAGAAGGATGTTTTGCAGCGCAAATACCAAAGCAAGAAGTGAATATTCTGACCTGAAGCTCGGACTCTTTTTAAGATGTTTTTCTTTGCAAAGCACAGGCGTGTTTCACAGCATCTTTGGTGCTCTTTGTTCAGGGTTTCTCAGTGACTCCAGAAGGAATGGAAAGGAAAACCAGCTTTTGCCGATAGCCTGGGATGTGAAGCTCAGGGCGGATCCCCTGTCATTTCAACATCCTCCTGGAAGGGGCAGCTTGTCTTTATTTCAAGCTGTGCACATCTTCTGGATAAAAATCAGCATAGGTGACTCCAGTGTGTGTGTATCGGTGACGAACGCAGCCTGTCGTCCTTCCCTGATGCCCTCCTTCCCCAATGAGATGTACAGCTGGTGTATTACACAAGAAAAAGGGGGGGGACACACCAAATTGTCTTCGTTTTAGAAAAAAATTCCTGTTACAGGAAGCAGTCTCCTCTCCTGCAGCAGCTTGGGGTACAGAATCTGGGGATCACCCGCACCAGTACCAGGAGCCAGGCACTCCCCCGCCCCCCGCCCCGCAGGGCCGCCCCCCCCCCGCTCCCCTCTGCCGGGAGCCGCCACCGCCCCGGGCCGCGGGCGGCTGCAGAGCCCGGCTGAGATATCAGGGACCGGGGGGAGAAGCCCCAAACCAGAGCTCGGAAGTGCCTCGGAAGCGACTTTTGAGAGAGAGAGAAAGACAGAAAGACAGAAAGAGAAGGCTGGGGGGCTGGGGCCGGGGGTGCCACCCCCCCCCCCCGCCGGCCCCGCCCTGCTCGGGAGCAGCGGTGGGGGCGGCGCCGGCCAGCAGGTGGCGCCCAAGGGCGCGCGGTGGCGGCGGGGTCCGGTCCCGCCCCGGCCGGGGGCGGTGGCGCCGCGGGGCCGCCCCGGGGGGGCCGGGCCCGAGCTGGGGCTGGGGCCGGGGCCGCGATTAACCCCTCCGTGTGCCTTCTTTCCCCGAGGCGGGTGGAGGAGGGGTGGGCAGGGTGTGCCCCGGGAGTCTGTGACAAAGGGAAGCCGCCCTTGCGCGCGGGGCAGGGGCCGAAAGCCCGGGGCTGGGGCAGGGAGGAGCGCGGGCTGTTGGGACGGGACGGGACGGGACGGGGCGGGTGTTCGCCTGCGGGCAGGCGGTGTCGGTACGAGCAAGGATGCGACCTGCTCCGTAGCTCCGGCGTTCCGGCGTCAGGGACTTGGAGGGAGAGAAAGGAGACGGTGCCTGCGGCGCACAGGGGAAGGGGGAGCGGCCGCCTCCTCCCCCAGCAGCAGCGGTACCACCTCCGGGGCCGTTCTGGGAGGAGTGCTGCCCCGCTAGATCGGCATCCATAAACACCCCGCAGAGGAGTACATGGATGGCTGTGAGTGCCCACGCGTATGCAGGCGTACGTGTCCGCGCAGGGTGGGTAAGCAGAGCTTGCCACTGAAGGAAAATCACCTCCATGCAATGAAAAGAACATTAAGCCATTCTTCTGCAGTGAAAGGCCTCTATTTTATTTACCGGTAATACGTAGAATCCAGCAGACACCCCCCAGGGCCCTGGCTGTTGTCGCCGAGGAGGGGTGCGCCCACTCGGGGTACCCCCCGAAGGTTGCGCTTCGCTCCGGCGAGCGACAGCATCCAGCGGTTCGCTCCGTCCTGGAACCGGCACCTCGGCAGCCGCCCCGGCGAGCAGCGCTCGGCAGCCGCCCCTGCCTGCCGCCGTCCGCCCGCTCAGCGGGGCCGTTGTCAGCCAGCCAAAAACCAGAAAGCCACAAGCTTTGCAAGCCGCCTTCCTTCCCCGCGTGTGAGAATTTCAGCGTGTCTCGGTACTAAGCGTGCCAAGAAAAGGCACAATTTTAATGCGAATTCCTTCAGACTTTTGTTTACATCTTTGGCCAAAGCCCCTGAAAGCAAATAGTCCATGTTTTGTGAGGTGGCAGATTTTTTTTTAACTGCTGACTCTTTTATCAATATATTTACACTCTGCCCTTGAATAGCATATGTTAAGATTAGCACACACGGTAATATTTTTCCCATTACCTAATCTCAACAGCCTCATTAATAGCTGGGTTAATCCCCCAAACCACTTAAATATCTGAAATGGAGAAACTTTAGAGCTAGACCAAACTGTGTAAGGTGGTCTTATTTCCTCTTAATTTGCCTAATGCAGCAGAGAAAATCGGAGAGTTTGCAGCATTTGGGAGCAACCAAAGAATGCATTGCCCTTCTTTACTGAGGCTAGCTTGCATGCAGCTTTTTGATCTCATATGATACAAATGAAAAAACTACTCAGCTACTGCAGAGGTCTACAATTATTACTTAGTCCATGATGTATAACCCAAGAATAGGGAGAAAATGTCTAAGAACTTTTTCAACAATTTTATGTGTGTAAAATGCATAAGCTGCTCTCTGATTTATGTTTCTTGTGAGTATAGCAAAATGGTACTTACTGAAAGATATAAATGGACTGCAGCAGGCCAGCAAACATTTGTTTTCCTCTAGTCTGCTGAAGGAGCCTTGTGCGCTTTGTCTTTCTTTGTCTCCTTTTTCTTGGCATTTAGGATGCTCCCATTTCATCCCTTCTCTGATGAAGATCATCCTGTTATTTGTCTTTAAGGTGTACAGCTGTAAGGAACTAAGGGCTCAGATCCACTACCAGGCTGAAGAATGGTGATCCTCTTAGGCCTCGGTTTTGGGGCCTGGGATTTCTCAATATGAATTGGGCACCTAAATTGCACGTACAGGTAACAGGGGAGGTGCTTGGAGATGACAATCAGATCCCTGCACTAAGTGGGAAGATACCAGAAAGTTAGCTGATAGACATTATGCAGTATAGGCACCAATCGCCAGCTCACAGACCCTGCAGAATGTTCGGACCAAAACAGGACTCAGCAGGGGCCTAAAGTCATCCCGCTGGATACAGGTGATAAAATCATGCATTTATTTTCAAAGTAACCACAGGTAATGGTGGTTTTATACAGCATCTCCCTAGTTGCCTGGGAGAACCTACCTGGAAAATGGGAGAGCTGGGGCCTGAGGCGGAATGCCCAGGCTGCCGCTGGGAGGCTTGGGGACACCGCTGAGGCTGTCCCGCTGTGGAAAAAGCAGTTGAGAGGAGAAATGTGTGGGAACAGGCTTTGTAGTTCAGGCTCTGCAATCCACTGGTGAAAATACTTAGCAAGGGATGGGGAGTGCAGTTTCAGTCTCAAGTGTCTATGTGTGTCTGTCATTTGATGCCTTACTCAATGCACAGCAGTTATTAAATCTGAGACCACAATTAAGATCTGCTCCAGCTTGTCCTTAATTTTCCCAGTCTTTTATTTTCTTTTTAATAAAACAGAATTGTGTCTATGGTGCCTTCTGTTTAACAAAATGCTGTCGGTGTGTGCTGGTGTTTGCTGAGCATGCCTGTCAGCTTGGGTCCCCTGGGGAACATAAGCAGCAGGAGCCTCGTTTGTAAATCTCCAAAGGGTGGTAGGCGCTGAGAAGCACAGCTTAGCCAAGACAGTTGCTTATCTGGGCATGCACAGTGCTAGAATATTAGGCTGACGAGTATAAAAATAAAATGGCTTCTACAGTAGTTGTGAGTTTTTGGGTGTTGGTATATAAATTCTATCTAAATTTTACAGTAGTCTGTTCAGTTCACAACTGAACTGGCTGTTCAGAGCCAGTTTTCATACAAGACAGTCCTTGCACTTATATTTTCTTACCAGCATTTGTGTTTCCTTTTCTTTGTTCCCTTACGCAGTTTCTCGTGTGAGTGTGAGAACTATGTGATATGCTCCACCTGCCATATGGAGCAAAAGTCTGGAATTTATCTGTCTTCTGTATTAAATCTCAGATGAAAAAAACCCCATTTGTTGCCTTGTCTGACTTCTTCAGAGACAGTGCTGATTTTCTAGTCGGTTTTCTAACAACATTACTTGTGTAATGGGGGGGATACAATTTGCCTCAGAGAGAATGGGCAAAAAAGTCTGTAGGAATCTCATTCATGTGACTGCTCTGATTGCACCTGGATGCAATGAGAAGGGTGTTCAGTCACACTGGTGTGGGAGCTGCACCCTGTCCCTCCGCCAGCCCTGAAGGGAGCATTGCACCAAGAAAAGCAGCAGGGTGCTCTGCTTTGACACCAAGTGAGTGCTGAGTCCAGAGCAGACAATGATGCAAAGAAGCGGTGACCTTGTAGCTGTCTCATTCGGGGTCCAGTTCCAAGACATCTGTTAATTTAATGTTGGCTGTGAGAAGTGTCAGAGCAAATGGCTTGGAAATGAGGTGCCATAGTGGGAAAAACCCTGATGCTATATAACATTGCTGGTTCAAAAAAAAATCTTCATAAACCCCATACACCCCCCTCCCTTCGCAGCTACAACATGCTCTGTCATTGTCAGTGTCTCCCATGCATGGGGTGATGAATCGCCATTTTAGGCAGGCGGTTTATGGCTCATAAATACTTGGGTGTGTCAGACTGTAATGGATCCCTTAGGAATGACAGTACTGTTTGGACAGTGGCTGAACACATCCCTCTGAATTCCCATCCCTTCAGCATAGAAAATGGATTTTAATGGTCACAAACAGATGGTGTTCATGAAAGGGAGGAAAAAAAATCAGATTATAGCTCATGTCAGACTGGGTGGAGAAAATAATCTGCTATATTTAAAGCTTTTTTTTTATTAGAAACAAGAATATAGCTTCAAGCAGTTCTGGTACAATAAAAAAATTCTCACTATTAGTAGAAGCAGTAAGTGGATCTCAAAAGACAAAGCACTTCAGGACAAACTAGGTAGAAGGATCTAAACTCCAGGAGTGGGGTTGTATTTTAGCTTGCTTTTGTTTGTTTTGTTCAAGTCAGTGGTGTTTGATTGCCCCAGTTCAGCTGTCAGGCAGCAGCAGGAGTTAAACCAAAGTGTCCTGCATCCCAGGAGAATGTCATTAACAGTACCTCAACTTTTTGAGCATTATCTAAGTCCCTTAGAAATCTATTTTTTTGCGTTTATTAGAAAGCCAGGAAAAAAAGCTTCAGTCTTGGATCACCCTGAAATAATGATTTCAAACAGGATACTGGATGAAAAATCACTGATCCTAGCAACGTTGGCTTGGATGCTTGTTCAAGCCTGTAGAGAGCACGTAAACACCCATTAATGCATGCTTCATGTGTAATATAGTGATAAATACAAGGCCTGTTATTGACTGAGGCTCAGACACATGAGACTTAAATTTTACTGTAGACACTTAACTCCATGAGTGTGATCTATAAAAAAATCTATATAATGCTTTAGATGTTTGTTTCCATTATCATCTCCAATCACTATGAGCAAATGCACCCAAAGTCCTGGGAGCCGGGACTGGAGCCCATAACACTCAGTTCTTTGAAGGGTATGGTGGCAGATTTGCTGATGATATATTATCTTTCTCATCCTTTGAATCTTACATTCCTGCCTTCATGTGTGCCCAGTTTCAAAAGGGTTAAATATTGTCTTTGTTCTTCCACTTCACCCAACCCAGTGCATAAGGTGGTAGCTAAGGTATGTCTTCTGAAGTACCAGGTGCTCTTCCGAATGCCATTTGCCTTGATGGCGCACAGGGAGCTTAAAGATGAATGGAAGCAGCTCCTCCTTGATCCATGTTTTAAAAAGTAAAGATATGCATGTATAAAGGGATAACAGGTGTCCGAGCATATTTGTAGACTTTGTGGAAGGAATCTTTGTTCTGCATTGGCATCTCTTGTAGGGTGGCAGAAATATTCTCACCCTTCTTTTCACTCTTTGCTTTTTGCCACTGAGTGTTGAGTATTATGAAACTAAATTTCTGAGTCTTAACACTACGTAGGGATTTTAGACTATGACATCCATTCCTAGGATCCAGTGCCTAAGGCCTTTTATAGTTCCAGCCTGGCGTGTGTCTCAGGAGTCAAAAGGGCGGTAAAATATTTTTGCCTGCTCTGATGTCAGACAAAGCTTCCAGTGAGCAGCTTGCAGGGCCTGAAGTCAAAGGAGAGCTGAGATGGAACCTTGGATTACCAGATAAGCAGGAGTGGGTTTGCTGCCCTAATGTGTTGCTGCAGTGACCTGCAATGCCTGGCTGCTGAGTGGAAAGGTCCAGCGCTGTCCTGTTACGGCTCGACTGAGCAGTGATTAGGTTTTCATTTCTGAATGTGTCATCTATGAGAATTGCAGGCCATTTCCTTGATATAAAGGGGAAAACCAGAGGAAGGGTGTGATTAAACTGCTGAAGTGATTGATTCAGCCAGTTGCTGTGGTCCTGGCTGGTGACCAGCAACACTGGGAAGCTGCAGTGGGCAGCCTGGAAGTACAGGAAGCACAAGGACATGGGGGAAGCAGATAATGGACAAATAAATCGAATGGCATATGTGAAAATGCAAGAAGAAATTCATGTCCTGAAGACACAAGAGTTTTTTGCCATAATCTTTTATATGAATCCTCTTGTAGGGTAGATAATGGCACAAAGTGGAAAATTAACTTTCAGAGTCAAAACAAGAAGTGTGAAATTTTTTTTGTGAAGTGATCAAGAGATCTTTATGCTCTCTAAGAGAACACAAAGATTTAGCCTCTGACTGCCTCTGCAGGGAGAGGTAAGAAGCAACTGGAACCACAGCTCTGTTGAGTTTGTACCAGAGAGTCTTAATTTCTTTACAGGGCTTTTCGAGAGACTTGCAATAGACAAAGACCCAATATTCGTCTCTCTGGCCCTGAACCAAGCGTGTTATAGTTGATTCTCCATCTTACTAACCTCCTCTGGGCTCCACTGGGAGCCAGTTACTGACATTTGCACTGTGCATGGAATGTGAGTATCAGCGTGTTAAAGCAGCACTAGCATACAGTGTTGCCAGCTCCTATTTTTTATGAAGAAATAATCACAGTGGCTGAAACACTCCTTGAGCTCTGTGCTTCTGGATCCATGTGAGTATGAGTATCTCAGAATTCCTTAAAGAAGGAAAAAAAAGAAAGAAAGAAAAAGAAGTTGATAATATGAACCAAATGCAAAAATCAAAAGAGAACTGAACAATATAAAATGGAATATGCTTTTTAATGCTTGTGAGTTTTGTGGCATGGCCAATCACTTTTCAATGCTTGGGCTTGGCAAAAGTGGAAAAATTACAGAAAAGCATGGACAACATTTCTTGCAGATCTTTCTAAGGGAAGAAAGAACTGAGGAACAAAGGGGACATGAGAAGGTCTTTGTCTCTTTCTCAGTGGGTGAACATGCCTGTCATTGTGTGAAACAGAAGGCAGCAGTGTATGCCTGGTGGCCCTCGGAGCTTCAGGCCATTCGGATGATTATTGAACAGCCATGGCTGCAGCCTGGGAGAACAGTACGTGTTGGGTAATAACTGTGGGGCTGGTCTGTGTGATCTGGGCAGCTGTCCCTTCCAGGCTGCGTGTAGACAACCGACTCGTTTCACTGAACACCCTTCTGATGGTAATAACTTCTAGCCCCAGCTAGCCAAAAATGGATGAAAACTGGTGACCTGGAGGTGAAAGGTGCCATATCCCCTTCCAGTGGCCTGAGTCACTTGCGCTCTCGTTACAATGAGCTTTCTGTGCCACGTTGAGGAATGCCTTTGCTTTGCTGCTTACCAGAACTGCTTGTGAGCTGTGGTTAAAACAAATGAACTGCTTTCCACAAAGTCTTCCCCTATGGCCCCTTGTTTATTTTAAAGGGCATAGTAGCACATAATGTGTGTCCTAGGACTGTATTGCTGATTACAATATCACCTTGCTTTGGATTCTCTCACCTTGAAAAGTCAGATTTTTGCTAAAGCCTGGGGACTGTACAATTCATACCAGAGTGTGTGTTGCAGGCTACTGGACGTGAGTGAGCATAGGCTGTGAGTTCAATGCAAATTATTTCCATTTCACAATTTGTCCCATTTTTACAGCAACACGGATCTGTAATTCCTGGAAGCTGATAGTATTTCAGCCAAGGAAGTTACTTGTATACATGTAAAAGAGCTACTGTTTGTAACATGTTGGTACAGCCTGTAAGGTTTTGCATGTTTGTAATGTCCCTGAGACTATACAGTTTCATACTGCCCACATATAAAAAGGAGAAGGAGAAGTTTGTCTATTTAACCAACACTGGTCTAGCTGAAGTCAATGGCAATAGTGTACTGATGACTGAAGTGTTTACATGCATATGGAAATGTAACTCATTATTTCTGCAAGTACCATTGTGCAGGTCCCCACCTTACCTAGGGTACCACACGTTAGAGAGACACCATGTGCTATGTCAAGGTAGGATAGACTTACTGTGAGAAATCTACAGCACACAAGCCACATTAAGAAAACAGTATTGGCTAAAACTCCTTCACCACTCCAAAAACATGGGAAACCTGTTAATTAAAGTGAGAAGAAGCAGGAGGGACTGAATGAAACTCATTCTTACTATCTCCCCTTCATTGTGCTTCACTTTTTTCTGTTCTGATGTATGTTCATGTTTGCCTGAAGTACAACACTGAAGCTCTAATCCTCACATGTGTGTTTGCTGTGACTGGTTAAAACAATGCCTTGTTGCTATTTATTTTTGTGAAATGAATGTAGACCTCTGTAGGGCCCTTGTGCCTCAGTGTTTTGCAGCAAAGGTCAGCAGTCTATTCATAAGATTTCCAAAGTGTTATTGTTAAAACATCTCTATGCTATGTCACTGTGTTCCCTTTCCTCTCCTCATTCAAAATAATACATTGTCATTAGTGAGTTATAATGCTCTCCCTCTAAGCGCAGCGTATCCAGCTTTCCTTGATTTTTTCCCAAGCTTCCTTCCTATTTAAACAAAGAATTGTTTTAGTCAGTTGGGACCCAAATATTCCTAGCCTTGCTATCATGAAAAAAAAAATCACTCTTTTTTATACAGTGATTTATAAGCACTGCAGGTTTATTGTTGTTATGAGCTGCAGCATCATGATTTGTTACAACAGAAAAGTTATGTTCTAATATGGGCATTCTTGCAATGTTCGCTCTGACCTTTGTGAGAGTCTTTCTATGGCTAATGTGGCCAAAACTTTAGGCTTTTAATACATTAGTCAGTTTATGAATCCCCATAAATGGCACTTCAGCAAGACGGGAGAAAGTGAGGATGATGTGCTATTATAATTCAGTAATGATGTGTACAACTAGTCCTTGTACTCATAACTGAAGGTTGTTACTTAGATCATATATCTTGATTTCAGATGTCTTTAACTTGGCATTTAATTTTTTACTCAATGACTTTTAAAATCCAAAAGATCCATAAGATCATCCAAAATGACATTTTCAGTGATTTGGACTCTCAATTACATGATTCACCAGTCCCCCATCTGAGCACACTGAGGGATGTTGAACCCAAAACTTGCCCACTACATGCCAGAAACTAGTTACCTCCATTGTTAGCTTATGTATTTCTTCAGATTTATCTCTCCTTACAGCTTGAAACTATTGGTTCTTATTATAGTTTATTCTACTATCAAAAAAATCTTTATTTTCCTCTTGTGAGAGCGTTTATTCACTGTAACTATGTTATGTTTCCGTCTCCATTTTGATAAATTGAGCAGAGCAAGCTCTGTAGGTGTCTTGGTAAGGCAAATTCTACAGCCAAGGAATATTTTCTGTGTCTCTTACAGCACTCCCATGAAATTACTAGCATGGTTTCTGAAGGAAATGTGAGTTATGTGATCACAGTATCTGTCCAACTCCTTCCCATTCTTTCCCTCATGTCTTACTAAATCTTTGGCCAGTTTAAGTCTGAACTATCAGAGGGGTAACAGTCTCAGAGTCATTACACTCTGCATATTTAAAGTTTTATGAAAATTGTTGCGCTGGGAGGAGGTGAGACACATCTGTGCTACTGCAAAAGGAGAGGCAGCAAGAGCTGAGCCAACTGGCCAGCCAGCATGTGCCCCTGGGCTGCCCAGCCAACACTAAGCTCTTTCCTCAGGACGATAGTGAGGAGACAGCAACAAAAAACACGTTAGGGGCAGAACTGGATTATTGCCTAAGTAGGAGAGAAATAAAGAAACAAAGGATGCAATTTCATAGGAAACCAACTTTCCTAAATTGTTTCATGAGCTGCAGAATTAATCCTGAACTTCAGGCATCACTACTGGATGGAGTGCTCCCCACGTAGAAGAGACTTTCCTGTAAATCAGATATAGGTGTTACAAAATTAAAGATGCCAGCTACATCAATTATTATTTACACGCTGGGAATACATGTGCTATTTTTGGATTTTTATATCTCTATGCCTGTGAATTTGAGCTTTGGTGATACTAGTGAACATATTATGATTATTTGGCCAGAAATGTGGCCTGCATTATACAACACTCTACAGTGCTATGAATAGAAGTCGCTCAGGCTGAGGCATTCAAGACATTTCTCTGTCATGATACGGATCTACCATAACACAAATGGAATAAAATGGAATAAAATACTCCAACTAGATGTGTCAGCCATCCCTGGTAACTGATGTATTTTGTGATGACTTTTACTATCCATACCATGTTATGAATTATTATCCTGCCTGTTGCCTTAAACAATTAGTAACACAAATTCCAATATCCTGCCCCATCATACTGACAACCCACCAATTATATATCTAACTGTATAGACTCACAAGATAGGCTATCATCTCTTGGAGGAAGCAATTATAGGACAATGCACATCAGCTGGAAGATTAAGGGCTCCATGCTAGTTCAAAGAGCTGAGTTTCAATTCTCACGATCTGTCATGTCAGCGACTTCGGGATTAATGGCCACCTGAGATCAAGATGATTTGCGTAGAAATGTTAATGATGGTACAGTACAGCGCGTAGGGGTCAGGCGTGCATGACTGGTGATCAGTATTCATGGAGCTCATGGGAGGACCATCAGGCATCTGGGAATGGGCTAAAAAGAAAGCACGTAAAAATTATTTCCTTGTAATTTTAGACAGTTTACAGGCCTCTAAATAGATTTCCTTTATGCTTGCATTTTTCAAAGAAAAATTCCTTTAAGAAGCCTTGCAGTGATATGAAATCACACTTCTACTTACAGAGGCTTTGGCTGATTCAAAGATCATTAATAACTCTTTTAGTCATTAAAGGAAATGCAAACTTGATACCATGCGAAAACAAGATGAGCCATGTTTCCTGCCACAGAGGAAGGGTTCTTGGCAGGTTTTATCTAACACATTATATTACATATGTATTTTTATATGTATATATAAAACATCATATAAATACAAATATATAAAATATAAATATAAAATATAGTATATAATGTACAATATTAAGACACTATATATTGTTATACATTATATATAATATATACATTTTATAGCATCTGATTCCTTGTTGCAGAGGCATTTTTATTTAGTATTTGAAATCATCTTGAATTTGTTGTGTCTAAATGGTTTAGAACAGTTGCAAGGAGGTAGCCAGAGTTGGCATACTAGGTGCGGTAAGCTAAAACTGTGAAAGGTACAGTAGTATAAAATAGTGGGGAAAGAGTTACTATGAGCACAGATAAGGGAAACTAGGCTGAAACCGATGAATTTATTTGCTCTGTGTAATAGTTCCTCAGCTGAGGTAAATTTGCATCACTCCATCACCGTTAGAGAAACCATCCTGATTTCTCTACTGAGGATATTGCAGAACATGGGAGCGTGCATCTGCGTGGCTGTGAACTGGCCATGGTGAGCGTGTACTGTTTCAGGGAGAGCTACTTGGAGTGGCCCAAAGCACGGCCAGGGAATGCAGTAAGGGTTTGGTGGTGTGGACAAGCAGAAGCCCGTTTCTGGGCTCATTCTCTTTTATTTCAGCAATGCTATGCTCCATAGGGGGCTATGTGAGAAAAACTGTATCCCACATTCACTTTTGTCCTCAAAACTTTAAGTGAAGGAAAAGTCTGTTATACATTTAGTAGTGAGTGGTTTGTTACCTTCACTGAACTTTATAGTTCAAGGCTGAATTTGTTGGATTTTGTCTTCCAACTACTGTGTCTCATTAGGCATGATGTTTGTTATATCACTTTCTTGCTATAAATGCATATTAGGCTGTAATCAAGTATTTTCTTAACCTGCAGAATAAACTTAAATAGACTAAGTTTCTTCATTCTCCACCTAACAGCTGTATTTTCCTACTTTAACCATTCTCCCCTAAGCCCTTTGCAGATTTTCAGCCTCCTTTTTTGAACTGTGGATTCCCCCAAAGGACACCATGTTCTAGCAATGAGCTCACTGATGACATACGCAGAGAAAGTACCATCTCTTTGCCACTCGGTATTATTTCCCTGTTTCTTCATCCAAAAATCTTTTATGCTTTTAAGTATGAGTTATTCTGCTCAATTAGCTGTCTTGTAGAGCCCTGAGGCAGTTCCCCATTGCGGAGGGCTGATCTCCTTTCTTCCCAGCTGCCCAAGCTTTTGTTTTGAAAACACGTTTTGGGTTGACTGGGCATGGTGTACAGGGCAGACAAATTGCTCTGACTGCTCTTGTAACCTTGATGATACCTGCATATTTTACCAGCAATTTTGAACTTATTTTCAGATTAATGAAAGTTATGATTCTGCACTTGCAACTTCCCCACTATTTTTTAAAGATCTGTGAATCAGCCAGTCGTTATTCAACTTAACGTGTGCTCCACTGATAGCTTACAGGATTATGTTTTTCCTATAGTTAGTATAGAATGGCACAAGTGTAATATGAAATCATGTGCTGGGCAGTTACCTAAGAGTATGAAATCTTCTTACATGCTTTTTGAATGAAACTTGCAGTCTCAGAGAACAAAACTGGATTTTTTTGGCATGGCAAATTTCTTTTAAATCATGGTAGCTGCTCTTGGACTGTAACCGTTGCACAGCACAGCTGGAATTTCCATTGGCTACAAGACAGTTCAGTTTAACCCACCTTTTCCTGTGGCTCATGAATTTACTCTGACAGTGCACAAAAAAATATCTATAATACGTCATTGATCAATAAAGACTTTTCTTTTTCTTTTGCTCTCTGAATTAGAGGGGAAAAGGGAAGACTCAGATTTCATTTGTGTGGGTGCAAATGCAAATCCCTTCTGGTGAATGAAACAAAAAAGTGGAGGGTGTGAATAAAACAAATGGATATTTCTAGACTTGATAGACACCTGGAGAACACTGATAAAATCAGGAAATTTGCAGACAAAAGTATGGTTTTGGCAAAACATAATTTTCACTTCGAAAAGATATTATGAAAAAAAATAGTTGGGAGATCTTGTAAACACTAGGCTCCAAAATATCACATACACTATTATCCATCTGTAAAAGTTTGAGTGATATTTATGTGGTGTTTGGGAAAATGACTTTTTTTAAAAATTCACAAGAGGATAAAAAACCTTTTCACTTCTCTTAGTCCTTCTGAAATGCGTAAGTTTGGCAGTTGTTGTGAAGACAGAAAAAAAAGACATAGGTGGAGAATCTTCCAGTGTAGTACATCCTCTAGCTAGAATGCTCCTTGGTTTTGCTTGCACTACGTACTACATACAATGCAAATCTAAATGTTGAAAGGTAGTTATGTGATTTAAGAGGATGGCCAGTCAAAATGAACTTTATGCAAGATGAAGTTTTCCTTTTGTACACTTAAAAGTAAGTCCTTCAAATTTGTTCTCTATGTAAATACAAAGAAGCCTGAACAAAACAAACCCCCTCGATTAAAACCTTTCTTTTAGACATCAGTCTCAAATAGAGGAAGCTTGATTTCACTCCTTGTTCTCTGGAAAGGCCATCTCTACTAATCCATCTTGACACGTTGCTCACTGATTAGATACTTCTTTCTATTTGGCTATATATTAAAAGAAAGAACTGACTTTCCCCATCTTTTGTAATTTACACAGATCACAGAGCCATGAGCCATGAAACCAGCACAAAGCCTAGTAGTAAAATGCCTACAATTTATTACGCAGTTACTCAGGTTAAAAACTTAGTCCCTCATAAGTTACTGTTTTCTTAAGAAATACAGATGCCTTTAAAAGTAGTTCATTAGCATTATTCTCTAGTCTTTTCTTCCTCTCTGGCTCAGGAGAATTACTGCTGTTCATTTGGAGCCAATGGCTCCCAGCGAGACTCTAAGTGGGAAGTGCGTCATACGCCATGGTATTGAATCACACTCATTTTTCTAATTAAGGATCTAGAAGGCTTTTATAAGCATGATGCATTTTTGCTCACTGTCATGGCTTTTCCTTTCCCTTTCCCTTTGTCTTCAAGAGGGAACAAGACAGATAAGGTAAACATTTTTCCCCTAGATTTTTGTTCAACTTAATATACCTTCTATTACAGCAGCAAAGCAGGAGGACAGCATACTGTGCAAGAGTAATCTGCCTGAAAGAGATGGCACACACACAACTCCCACGGTTTCTCTGCTAGCGTAATGACTGATTTGACATGATCAGAACAAAATTCACATGGCAGGTTCCTCTTAACGCTATCTTTAGTGACGCTGCTCCCAGTGCTCTAGAGTAATTGTCTCTCAGTCTGCCTTTGGTAGCATCAGCTGAGAAGCATGTATTGTCTCCTAGGTTGTTAAGTGCCTAACAAGTCTGGGATTCAGAATTAAGTAAAAAGAAAAAACAAAGATACCTTTGAAACCACTTTGCATTGCGAGTTACCTGCCTGCAACCTGAAGTGCCTTGCCTCAGCCCAGAGGCATACAGAGACTAAAAGGAGAGGCTCACTAAGCTCCTTCCTGCTGTAAAAACCTGTAAGGCTTCAGAAAAACAGTTGCAGTGTGGAGAAGGGCACCCACCTCTCCTTCCACAAAAAAGACTTCCCCAACACACATATGCAGAGGGAAGATGGAAGGGCTTTGTCATGAACTGCTTATTCTGAGTGTCCCAGTGGCCTGGCTGGGAGTGCACAGTGTTGCTGTCTCAGGAGTGTGTTGACTGACATCCACAGGGCTCAGATCTTGATTTCAGGATACCAAGGGCATCCTTGTGGTTGTGCGCCAATTAGATATGGGGAGAAGATGTACGCTTTATGTGTAAGCAGGTATTCTCTCTCAGGTTTTTGGGGTGAAATATCTGTCTGATGGCTGGCTGGCTGGAAAAGCATTTGTGGCTGTTTAAATGTGGGGTGAAGCCATGGCTAGAACTGGCTTTGGTTTTTTTGATTGATAAAGACAGATAAAGGGTGTCATGGCAATTTGTCTATAAGAAGGGTTGTTATAGCAAATTAGCTTCTAATTTTCGTTTCAGAGTTTCTACTCATTATCTTTGATAAATGAAGGGTGCTTAGGATCAGGAGTGCCTCCTGAAATGGAAGGGCTTAACCATGGCACCTGTGCATTCAAACACAAGTTGAAATCACTGGTACAGTCACCACAGGTCTATCACCTGTTAAATGCTTCACCTTGGTGTTGTGCCAGGTCACATTCCAGTGAGCATGACATGCATAACCTACTTGTGGGCTTAGGCTAGTGGAGTAAATTTACTCTTTTCCTTCACCACTTCACGTGCTTTCCCTCTGGGGCTTTGCGTGACAAGATGAAATATGTGCCACTGGACTGGAATAAAACAAAAAGCCACTTGCAACTTCCTTAATATGATGAGGACAACATGGTGAAGTGGAACAACTTTCTGAGTTGATCAGACATCTAGGAGTCTTAAAAAAAACATTACTTAGCTTGTCCTGAAAAGATATACAAAACTGAAAAATAGTAATAACCCCCTAACACATCCATCACCACTCCAAAACTTCTTCTCATTAAACTGCTTGGAATTCTACTTGGCAATGATAAAGAATGGCATTTGAGAAAGGTCTCAAGAAACATTTTCAAGTTCACTCATCTGGAATAGATACATATTTAGATTGCTCAGTCGTAGTGTATTGATCACCACAGTGATTTCAGAGCTCTGGATTTCTGGTAAGGAGGATGATTGTAGGTAGTAGACTCAAACCTGTCTGCCCCTTGCCACGTGCTTACAGCAGGACTACAAAAGGGAGTTCCTTCATGGTAAGGTAGGTGCGTCATGTGGGCTACTCCAACAGTCCTCCCCTGTGAGAGAACTCAATGAAACTGATCCTTCATGCAAGTTGGACAGCTTCTTGTCATCAACCATGGGATAAGAGTGTGCACTTTGCCTCAGAAGAGCCAATGCATTGGATCACCATCCCAGCTTGCCTCATGGTAACTGTTCTTGCCTGTATTGTATGTTGTGACCTTGCAATAAGTGACTATTTTAGACTGAGGCAGCCAATCTTCCTGAGCTCACAAGCCACATACCAAAATCTTCAGCTGACAAACAGTTGCAAGGCATATGCCCCATGGTCCAGGATGCCAAGAGGAGGGAGAGCTCCAGGAGCAATTCACAGGCAGGATGACCCAATGGCCACCCCAGGGTCCCAAGGCTCCATGAGGGATGGGATTGTGCTGGGGTGACAGCAGAATGCAGAGCAACTTAGTGATATTAGCAATGACTGACCCTAGTCACTCCACCAGGACTGAATTAACTGGCAGCCCCTGTACCAGTACAGTGGCTGTGGTCATGCAGTGGCACATTGGCCAGAAAGCTCTGTTAAAGCACCACTCCTTCCAGTATCTGTCTACAGCTTAAGAACCTCTGCTTGGCAGCACCTGTAGACTAAAGGGTGCTCCTCTTGCTTTTTAAAACACAATGAAAATGAATGAACAAGATCAATCTATTTGCTCTCCAGCCACCACAAACTCTTTTTAACAGTCCAGCTCTATCCAGCTTGTTGATGCTCTGCCTTTGATGTACGAAGAATAAATCCCAGCTTCCTAGCAGAGGCCTGAGCTCTGAGGCTTCTCTGTGTGAGAAGCTGTTCTGCAGAAATGGTGACGCACTTGAGCTACTGAAGTTATTACTTAGCTATCAGACTAACTGGTTGCAGACAAATCTGTGGAAAATTCTCTGGTTTGTGTTTTCTCTCTTCAGTGTTAATGCTGCAGCACTGAAGCCTGAGAATGGAGCAGCTAAACTGGAGGACTACAGATAATTCATGCGGTGTTTTAAGTCCCCTTACTCAGCACTAATACAATTCCTGCCAAACCCAATTACTCCCATCCAAAGCTCAATTAACTTGCCTCTGTAGCAGAGTCTTTTTTGCTCTATCTCAGTACAAACTGAGGGAAAATAATTTTACCAAGTAAATGTCTATACTTACCTGCCTCTGGAGTTTCACTATTGGCCATCTATAGCTAGGTACTTAAGTACACATTTCAGATCACTAGCTCTGCATTTTCAAATACAAATACCTCTGGTTTTGAATTAGATATCTATTGTCATTGGCCATGTAGGTATTAAATGTCACAGAGTGTATCCATCCTTTTCAAAAGTTTAAACACTTCTGGGAAAAAAGGGAACAAAGACTGTCACATGCTGTGGATACATTTCGGGTCTGTCTTCTGCTCTTCCTCCAACTAGAAAACTGCCTCACTGAGGTGGATGGATTTATGTGGAGAACATTCTGTACAAATTGGGGTCAAAATTAAAACACTGGCTTTAATCAGTGTAGCAGAGTTAGTGGGCAGCAAAGAAGTAGGAACTTGTTAGCCAAGTCGCTATGTTTGAACTGCAGGACGGGCTAAAATTGCCAAAAATTGTGCCACTTTGTACACATGGCTGCTTGCCCACAGGAGCTGTCCTGACAGCAAATTCCCAGTTTTACACTTGTTGGCAGGCAAGCTTAGTGTATACAGGAGAAACAATCTTATTCCTTGCATCATACTTGAACTGGCAAATCCTGATGGACATAATTTCCCCTACCTGCACAGAGCAAAGAGTAAATGGTAATTATGTCTTACTGGATCAAATTTTATCTTCTTACTCCTTTACAACTTTTTTATTGGTAATAAATAAAAGGAACTTGTCCTTCAAAATGACAGCCTTTCTTTTACTTTACTCATATTGTCCAAAGTCATTGTTTAGGCCTTGTTTACCCTTTGCTAGAAGCCATAGATGAGTTTTCAGGACATTTCTGAGAGCAAGAAGAGAGACTGTCCTGTGTTAATAAGCACCAAGTTATGGCTAGCATGAAGTGTACAAGGAAACATGTTTAAAGTAACAATGCATGAAAATCTGGTAGCTCTTTTTTCACTTTATCATCTGAATCCTTCAACATGAGAGGAAAGATGAAAACCTCTGTCTCATTAAGACATCCTCTTCTGTTCAGTGCAGGTAGGGTTTAACCTTGAGATATTTTCTCTTCTGTAAGAAGAGACATGGGAGTCTTGGATTGGAGAAGAGGAAATTCTGCTATAAGGTAAACAGGGATGTGTAACAACCTTTAAACCTTCCTGAATTTTGCTATTCCATATAATTTTTGTGGAGAGCTTTATAGCTTAGGAGACCAGAAGAGATCACTGTCTTTCTCATCTCACACCTTACATAGCACACAGTGTTAGGAAAGCTGTCTTGTTGTTTCACCACTAAGCACATGCTTATGGCTGAACCAGAAAATTGTGTTTCCGAGTTCAGAGAAGAGTCTGGTGAAGCTGTGATATTCTGGCACAAATCATGCTTCTTCTTTAGGCTCCTTTTGGAACAAGACTCTTTGTTAGCTTCTCCTCTGAAAATGTTCATGCATCAAGGCTTAAAATGCTCAATGGTGTTATTTGAACATCTTTTAAACTCACTCATATAGATGGGAAATGGAATAATTACATAATATCAGCAATAGCACTAGAATAAGGCAGACTAGGACATCCAGGCTTGTACAATCTAAGGTTAAATATGGATATTAGAAAATTAATTTTATATGTGTTTGTTGCTGCACAATCCAGGGAGTGGTGACAAATGGAACATAGTCAGTCTGGCGAGAAATACCAAGAGAAATACCAATGGGAGCCAGGAAAGTGTTGTCAGGCAGCAATGACATCAGCCTGCAGCCCTTGCCAGCCTCCCTCCACCACGTCCACAGTTCCAGATAGTTGCTCTGCAAAAGGCCACCACTCCCTTCCCATTAAATCACTGCACACAGGACCAACTCTAAAAGTATATTTTTTTTCCAGTTTACAAGAATGTATCCTGACTACCTGACATCTAATATTTAATATGCAATTAATTTGTTTATATGAACAAAATATTCAGCATTTCAGATGGATTCCCTTCTTATTGCCCTACTGTGGTAGTCCCTTCAATTTTGCTTGTTTTCTTCAGAGGTTGTTAAAAGGATGAAGGCTCTTGTTTTGATGACTAGATCATCCCCACCACTAGATCATCCCCACCACAGTCATGCTTTTGGGCTGCATTCACTCCTGCAACTGTTTCTCCGGGATGCTTTTGAGAGTGTATGTAATATCTGAATTCCTTGGTAAAGAATCTGTCATTGTGGGGATCAAATGGATGAGGAAACTGATGGGTAACGGTTTTTGCTTGCTTGGCTTGTTCATTTCATAAATAGTAGAAAATGTTCTTCACTCAATGACTGATTTATTTTCAAAGTTTACAAATGTTAGAAAATACTGTGTGGGAAGTGTAATTTAATCTTCCCAAAGGAGACACTGGCCTTCAGTTTTCACATATCACTTTAAATATGCCTAAAAATCATCAGTGGTTAAACAGAGATGCTTCCAAGAATGTTTTGATGGCTTACAAAGGTCAAACGCAAGGTTAGTTTAACTATTTTAAGTTGTATAACCTTTAAAAGACAGTGACAGATGAAATAACTCAGTGATTGTATGTAGCAATCAATATAATGGCTGGAAAACCATGAGAAGGGGTATATAATTTTCAGAACTCACTGTAAAAACCAGAAGTATTCTTTTTATTGAAAGAGATGTATTTTTACTTCTGGACAGATAATGTGCTTTTCTGTAGCATTGGGAAGAACTCAGTGAAGACAAAGTACTTCAATTTTACCATGAGGCAAACTCAGCAAAATCAATTCTGTTGTCCTCATTGACAGTTATTGAATTATCTTGGAGTACAGCTAGATCTTCCTTCTGTTTTTATGTTGGAATAGCTTACACAAATTAGTATCACCGCTTGTTAACATTATTCTAGGTAAGCAATGTGAAAAGTAAATTATTTTAGTTATTCTTGTATTCAATTTCAGTGGGAGTTAAAATCACAGGCACTCTATTAGAAGTTATTTTGTCATTCTTTGTATCTACCAAGCAGCATCTTATCTCATAAACACTCTCATAATTTTGAGGTGAACATGTTCAAGCCTGAGTCTTGACAAAGGTAGGAATTTCAAGTTTGTGTTTACAAAAAGCAGAGTCAAATACATTTCTTCTGTAGTTGTCCTGAGAGATCCTTCACCTGTTTGATTCTGCTCTCCCTTAACCCTTAGTATTACCTTAGTCTGCAGATAGCTCCATTCCAAGTCTTAGTCTTTTTCTCAGATATCTACCACTTGAAGTCCTTGAAGTCTCTGCCTTTTAAGAATGAGGTTATCATATTTGTGTCTGACATTACAATAACAGGTGCCATAAAAATAAACACAATTTTCTGTAGGAATGTCATGTGAACGTTTGAGTGCACAATTTATCTCCTTTACAGTTTTGATCAACATCCTAGAAAAATAATACCAGAAAAACATTAAAAATAGAACATTGAAAAAATATGGAAAAGAATTAATTAATAAAAATAAGAGGTCGTGCAAATATAAACTTCTGAGTACATTGAAATGGAATCTAACAATGCCCATGTCTTAGCCTTCCTATGTCTTCCAAAAATAGCTTTGAACACATGTTCCAAAAATCACAATAAACAGTACTAGCATGTTTGAAGGAAAGATGTGCAATTGTGGTTTTTTTTTTTTATTTGGGCAATCCTAGGGTTTGTTTTTTTACCTTTTAATTCCAGAATTAAAACTTGAATAAACTGAATTAATAAACTGATACGTAAAACTTGATTTACTTTCTCTAGAGATCTCTCTAGAGATTGGGCAGCTTTACCTTTTACTTTCAACCACTGAGCTTATTTGTAACAGAAAATTATTTTCCCCCTTCTAAAGAGATCAAATATTTACTGAATCAGAATTAATTTTTTACTAACTGCTGTTGATTTGAATCAGGATTTGGAGGAATTATTTTTTAAATTGTTTTCTAGATTTTATCCAGCTCTAGTTTGGATATACTAGCCTTTGTTATCTTATATATCAGCCTAACCAGTTAATTATTCCTGGAGGTTTGTCATTGTTAAAAATTAATTTATTATTGATTTGTCCTTTTTTTTTTTCCAAATGTATATTTAAATTATATACTACTTTCTTAAGTCATTGACTGGAGCAATTAATGGCTTGCATGAGGTTTGTCCTTCATAAATATAATTAAAAATGCCTCCCTTCAAATGGAAATTGAGCTTCATAGAGCTTGTTCTGTCATGACACATTTACAGTTGTTTTCCTGTTCCAGCTCCAGGAGAATGTATATCCATTAAAGAGTCATTACATAACAACGCACAATCAACTCCTCAGCGGGAACAGGAACTTGCTCACCAAACCATGGGAGCACTCTAAGCGACAGGCTAAATGCAGATACTCTCTTTCCCTGGCTTTATTGATCTATCACTCCTTCCTGCTTGCTGATAAAGCTTCGGTGCACTCACATCAGTACCACTGAGTGTTAGGTAAACCCAATGATAGACTGGATTGGGCTGCCATCAGCTAGATCTGCATTACAAAATCAAATGGATTAAAGGTCTTCATGGGCACTGAAGTCAACTGGCCCACATAACAGCTCACATCTACAGTAACAGATTATTTTCATCTGGCAGCTGGGTGACTGCATGCACGCTGTCTATTGGGAAAGGCCCCTCGGACCCTCCAACTCCCAAACCATGCTCAGGAATTGCTTGGGAGAAAGCTGGTTGATATGGATGTATCTCATGCCATGGGCCATTCTCAGAGTTTATTAGTCTAGACTAACCTATCCCAGTGGCCAGAAATGTTGCCATGCACTGTTTAATTTACTAATGAAAACCTTGGAAGCTTCACCGTAGTTGGAGTGAGGGTTGCAGCTTGCAAGTCCTAAGGTGCTGAGATGCCCTGCAGAGTCCAGGTGGCTTTTGGGTAGGCATGGGTAGCAAAAATGCCTGTCACTGTGGACTTCCAATTAAAGATGGGCTTTGGGGGATTTTTTTGTGGTAGAGATTTCTTTCTTGGATGCAAATATCTAAAAGCTACCCTGGGAGTCCTTGGCTTCACTGCTCTTCCAAGAAAGTTTCACAGTGATAGTAGTGCAAAACACTTCAGAGTAGAGAAACGGCTAAGCTTAAAGACAGGGCCACAGCTTGTTCCTTATACTGCTTTAGTCACTACTGTAGGGTTTATGCGAGTGGGAACACTTGACCAAACATACTGTCACAGAGGAGAACATCCTGTATGAATTCTATTAAATGGCTACCAAACTACCTAAAAATTTTTCCATTTTTGCAGATCTCTGCTTTGTCTTCTGAGAGGCAGGCACATCCCTCATCTGAATGGGAGGCTAGTGCAGGTCTAAGCCTGCCATGATATAGCAAGTCAGTCTAATACAGGAAGTTTGCTGGTCAGTTGGTAAACCTTTACAATAACTGATGAATCCAGCTGGAGAGATTCTGAATCATGGAGCTCCTGTTAGTAAAACACTGTTTACTTACATTTTTCTAATATTCTGCTGGGGGTGGTGATGCAGTCTTCAGAAACCTGACTTTTTCAGTGAACTGATATAGTTCAGAAATGAATCTTGGAAGGTGCAACTCACAAAAAACCAATACAACTTCTACTACAGCTATTTCCTCTTGACTGAGAGGCTGTTTTACTCCACGGACAGCTTTTTAGTTGACTGACCTGCAGGTAGATTTAAAGGTTACCATCTTCAGCTTTCTTTTTCCACATTTCCTCTAGTTTCCATGTAAGTAGCTCAAACTAGTCACACAATCTCAGGCTGATAATCTAGAAGTGTGCAAGATTCTGCATTTCTAATGAGATGATTTGTATTTCTCTCCAGAGAGAGCTGAGCTCTTCAACACAGAGAGATATCCATTAGTGTTTATTACTGTTGGATCTTTCTGTTGTCTAAGGTGAAATTTCAAGATTGCAAAATGCCATGGTTTATTTTCAGATAAAATCAGAAATAGAAAAAAGGAAATTATTAAAAGCTTTCACTGATCATGAAGTTAAATGGAATTACATATTCTGGCTTTATTTATGTGAAGAACAATGAAGGAGAAAAAATGGAAAGAAAACAATTTATGTAAGAACTCTCTTTGCTTAATGTCTTTCTATATTTCTAAATATTTGTTCCCACTTCTCACTCACTTTGTCATCCCAAAATGGAATGACTTTTTATAATTGTTTTGGAAGCAAAACAGCAAAAGGTAAAGCCTTTTAACCTTGATTCTGCAGCAGTTTACAATGCCGGGAATCTAGCCACGGCTGTTCTCTGGGTTCTTATAGTAGATGGCACAAAAATGTCAACAGAAGTTGGTACTGCTACTGCATTTTAGTTTTGCATATCATCTTTCTCTATCCCAGGATGTTCCTATAGACTGAAGTACTGTGGGTTTTCTTGACAGGTGTAGTTTTGCCCACTGATTTTATGGGAAAGATTTACAACCATGCAGTGAGTATAGGTGATTTCCAGTGTTTGTGAGAGTTCATAATGTAAAAGTGCCAGCTGCAACAGAGCTCTGGATCCTATTTCTAGTTTTAAGACAATCTGAGACCCTAGAAATTAACAACACTGACTTTTGTGCTATTAGAAATCCAAGACATTTGTCCCCTCACAACATAGTCTTCAAAGTAAACTTGACCCTGGCTATGAAATTATCTCACGCATTGAGATACCGGCTTTTTGTATCCCATGAACATGGCAGGTTTCTGACTGATGTCTGGTTTAGACATATACACAAAGTCCCTGAGGCACCCACTGAGCCTAAACAAAGAATCCTGGGGAAGGTCTCACCATATCTATTGTCTTACACTGACATCGGCCTTTCCATTACAAAGCCCTTCAAGACCAAAAGTAATCAATAATGATGAATGTGATTTCTTCCCTGTGTGCATCTGAGACAGATGGAGAGTCACTGTGGACAACAATAGCCTGCAGGCAAGGGCCCTGACATGGTTGTCTAAAAAAACCCTAAAACCTTACACAAAAAAAAAGGTTCAGAGTTTTATGGGTTTTTTTCCATATTTGCCTGCTTGATGACAGATTCCTTCAGCGAGCAGTAGTTGCATTGCCTGCTTGCATGAGGATCAGTGCTGTCACTAAGCAGCATCCATCTCTCAGAGAAATGGCAGGCAGTTTTTCCACATGATTCTCTCTCTGCATCTCCCTTCCTTTCCAGACTCCCATTTTGTAAGCTCTCTCTACCCCTTTCTCTATCTCTGTCCTCTCTTGCTTATGTTGTCTGCTTCCCAGCATGCTCATTTATAAAGCATCGTATAGCTGAAAATAAATGCTTCAGTTAGTTGATCTTGGAAAGAAACTGGTTACGGACTATGCTGCATTTTAAACCTCCTTACATATAGCTGTGTTCAGTTAGGGTCAGATGGAGGAAGCAGTCCCACAGTGGCATGTCCTCAAAGAGACTGCAGGCATCACCATGATAAGCATGGATAAAAGAAAGCAGTCTTGCTGAGGGGCCAAAAGGTTGGTTTCATGTTGAGAGCAAATGCTGCATATACCTTATCCCATCCCCGCCTGCCCACATTTGTTCCACCCACAGCACATCTCCCCTTTGGCAGACATATATACCAGTCCTCTGGTAAAGGCAAAAAGAAGGGAAATCAAAGCAGACTGGAAATGATTAGAAGTTGAATATTTTTCCAGTATTGGTTTTGTTTTTCAGTCACCTTAGAGTTCTCTCATCTTAGAGTGATGCCAGTAGAGGTACAACCAGGTAGTTGGGAGGGATGATGATGAGTTATTAGAGGTACCTATAAAAGCATTTACAGTAGCACTCACCTAAGAAAATGATTTTAATAAAGCTAGGAGCAATGACAGAACAAAACAGTAACACAAACAGGAACCTCTGAAGTTGGATTTGGCCCTCAGTTCCAATGGGATAAGAGAGAAGCTTTCATGTTTAATTGTTAAGAACAGAAAGTCCAATGTAAGCATATTAACAGGTTTTTATTACAGCATATTAGTAATTCATCAGAAACTGTCCTAATAATATTTTACATAGAGTTCAACAGATTGTGCAGTAGTGGATATAAAGAGGGAAATATTACATGAAGGTCACAAGATATTTTGGTGTTTTAATTATCATACAATGGGACTACTTGGTCTTCTGAACATATGATCCCCTCCCCATCAACAGGCAATCCTAACTGTGTGAACTGCTCCACTGATCACCTAAAAGGATAGGTAGTAATGCTGGCACACTTTGCTTTTCTGGACAAAAGCATACGCTGTCAGTCCTCTGCAACCTTGGCTGAATTGTTGACCAATGTTACTGTCTTTGTGCATTAGGGGGGGTGAAAAACCTGTTGGAGACAAAGCTTGTGACATCCAGTGAATGCTTCATAATTCCCAGATTCTAATTTATATGCACTCGAGCCATGAATGCATTTCTTTTCTCTTCTTTTCTCAGTCTTACAGCTCCAGAAGAGCAGGCATGCTCTGTCCACTTCAAGCCCCATTTCTCCCACACCAGTGGAAAGGAAAGAGGAGGGCTGGCATTTTGAATAATTTATTCCAGTCTTCCAGCATGGGGGTGGTGGGGGAATCAAAGGCTTCTAGAGTCAGTGGGGTTGCACTGTTGCAAATGAGAGCACCATTTAGCTCTGGATCAGGCTAATTCCTCCCTGTGGATGGCCTTTGGAAGAAAACAAAAAAGCACACCCAAAGACAGATTGTTTCCTTTACATTACTAACAAAAGTGTTTATTCTAGTAAAAAGCTGGAAAGGAGCAATTAGAGACTTCAGGGAATATGCTAAGTGAAAATGTGGTTTTGATTATCCTGGAGTACAGATAATTTACTAAATTGCCATATTTTACTTCTTGTGGTCACCAGTGACACAGTGACCCCATTGTGGTAATGCTCCTCTGCCATGCTCTGAAAAATCTGATAACCCTTGCAGCCACCCCGGGATGCTGTTTGTTGCTGCCCGCCTGAACCCCAGAAGTGTGCTGTGTGCCTTGGAGAAGGGATTTCCATAGAAAGTCCCCTGCTGCTTGCTGCCGCTGGGCTGTATGTACCTCCCTGGCTACAAGGAGACCACACATGTCATGTCTTGCTATGTGAAAGGAAAGGGATGGCAAGAGGAAAGTGACTCTAAAAGTCCTTCCTGTGGTTTATTCACAGCAGTTCTATATTTACAATGTGTCTAAAAATGCCTTCATCCAAATCTGTTTGGCAAGCTAGCTATCAGTTCCAGCCCAAATACTTTATTTACATGTCTAATCCCTACTGATCGGAAAAGATGAAGTAAGTAGGAAAGAACAGGATGGACAGATGAAAATGAGTCAATGAAAGCTTTACTTTTAAAATAGCTCTTTCTTCATTGTTTTATGTTTTATCCTAAAGCCATGCCCAGTCCCCGAGCACAGATGTGTTTGGATCCTCTCCCTTCACTCTTCCTACACCAAGTTAAGCATTTGCCCTGAGCCCTTGCATCTGAAAGGGATGCCCAGGCACTGGGGTGGGCATCGAATGACCCCAACAGCTTTCGGCAACCTCCGCTGCATGGTTGATTGTTATTCTTTCTTGCCCGAGGGTTGGTTTGCTGGAGTATGCCACACTGTGAGCATACTGTAGCTTTGCCATTTGTGTGTGTATGTGTGAGTGCACACCTGTGTGCGCTACAGCATGCAACAGTGGAGAGGCTGGAGAATGTTACTGTACTGTTACAGCAGGCAGCCTCTCCTAGGCATATCCCTGCTGTATCTATCCATCTAACTCAAACCATCTGCTGCTCTGAAGCCACTGATGTCTTTCCTTCAAGGACATTCAACAGTGTTTCTTAACAGAAATGAAGGAAACCTTGAGAAACTACTACCCTTCCCCTATTTCAGTCTGGTATGTCCTCTAGTGTGTCCCCAGCTGTTTTCATGGTTGTCCACTATATTTAAACAGAATTTAAAAAAAATAAAAATCTGTACCTCTCCTAATCTCTACTGTCATTTAAAATTTCTTCTCATCCCTTAAAGACTTGTACACAGTTCTAAACCAGGAGACAACAGCTTACTAAGATGAACCCTAAAAAAACCCCCAGTAAAAATCAGGTAATAATATCCCATTCTCCCTTAGATCCTTCCCCATTGTTTGTTTTTTTTTTTCCTGACCTCTATCCAAATCTCAGAAATTATATGTTTTGAAGGTCAGCAAACTTGTATATACTGAACTAGATGATTTTGGATAAAGCAGCAGGCTGAATTCCAGCATCGTAGCCTGCCACTGGGTCTCCCTTCCAGCCTATAGTCTGAGATCTACAGCTCAGCCTTCTGCAGCACAAATGGAGAGAGTGGCAATAATTTATATGGAAAGGTAATTGGTCCCTCTTGCAGATCACTGGTTTCATGCTTCTGATAAGACATCCATCATCAACCAGTTGTCAGTTTCCATCTTCAGATAGTTTTAATGCAAAGTGTATCTCCCTCCTCTGCCAAAAATATTGCTGTGACCTTCTCTTGAGATGGCTACAGCCTGGGCATCATTAGCAAGATTCACACCTGAAAGGAAAGTCTATAGGTTTTTGACCAAGCAGAGGTGAGAAAACACTGGTGTGGCTAAAGCTGCCACTGAAAGCATCTGTTGCTATAAAAAGCAATAAAAAGCTATAAACCATGAACAGAGAGCAGATGCACAGTCTTGGTTGGCTGGTCAGTGCAAATCCTGCCAGCTTCGAGCTCTTTTCCAAGCCTGTTGGCCAATGGCTCTGCCTTGTGTGGTCTGGGTTTTGGATTTCTTATGCTGTCTCAATCTAATCCTGCTGAGTCATGGAAACCAGAAACATATAAAGGGGCACTGTGTGTGGACTCCATGAGGTGCACTGAACTCAGGGACTGGCCATGCCAAGAGTCATTCCTACAAAAGACAGGCATCATGTTAATTAACAATTTCCTGATGAACTCAGCAGTTGTGTGAATGTGTTGTATTTTGTCCTTGGCCTGGTTTGAGTGAGTGGCAGGTTTTTTTGGTAGCAGGGAGGGGGCTACAGCAGTGACCCCCTGTGAGAAGCTTCTCAAAGCTCCCCCAGCTCCAAGTCGGACCTGCTTTTGCACCAAGGCTGGGCCATTGGCTGCGCCTCTGTGATAATGTACTTAAGAAGGGGAACCTGAGAGGAGTGGTGGGAGTTGTGAGGAGACGTTGCGAGGAGAACATCCGTGCAAACACCAAGGTCAGTGGAAAAAAGGAGGAGAAGGGGGGGAGCTGTGCCAGTGCAGAGAGTCCCCTGTACCCCGTGGTGAGACAGCAGGGCCGCCCCTCCCCACCACCCACGGAGGTCAAGGTGGAGAAGATACCAATTTGCAGTCCGTGGGGGGCCCCACGCTGCACCACGTCACTGAGCCTGAAGAAGGCTGGGACCCCATGGGAAGAAGGCCTCACTGTTGTAGTTTGGTGCTGGGAGGATTGCAACAGGTGGGGGTGGAGGACTGTGTCCTGTGAGAGGGGGACCGCGCTGGAACAGGGGAGGGATGCCAGAGGTTCCCCCTCCCCAAGGAAGAAGAAGCAGCAGAACTGACCGCATCCCCCATTCCCTGCCCCCTGCGCTGAAGAGGAGGAGGAGGTAGAGATATTGGGAACAAATCTGAGCCTGAGAAGAAGGGAGGGATGGGGGAAGGTGTTTTCAAGATGTGGAAATACTTTTCACAGTCCTACTCTGTCTGTTAATTGTTGCTCTTAGTGTCTGTATTAAATTTATGTTCTCTTTTTTCTTCCCCTAATGAGGCTGGGTTTTGCCTGTGCCTTAAAGGATGACGTCATCCCTCCTTTTGCTTATCTCAAATTCCTGGATCTTTTACTTCCCTCCTTCCCAGTGCTGGGGGGAAGGGGGGACTGAGTGACTCAATTGCCCTCTGAGCTCAAACCACCACAGTCCTATATTACATGTCAGAGACCAGGCAGACCTAGTCTGGATGCAAAAAGGTGTGGCCAATACCATCTTCTGTGTACTTTCCCTGTGCCTCACTAACTGTTGTTAAGTCCAAACCATTTCTGTGGCATCATTCAGTCAAACATCTTTACTTAAATAAACTACAAATGGTCAATGTATTGACTTCCAACGGGAGCTGCAGCAGTCCAGACTGTAGAGGTGGAACCTATTCTTCCTTAGACATTTGGCTCCCTGAAAAATCAGTGGTGGCAAAATGAAAAAATCTGACATGAAACTTCTTGATCTGGCCCTGCTTCTTCCCAGCTGGCTCACTGTTTACAGGATACAAGGGCTACATCTGTAGTGCTGGACTAAATGCCCCTGGGACTGTTCTTAGCAGCTGGCAGGGGACGAGCCACCTTCACCCACAGTATTACCCTCTCTCCCATCAGCGCAAAGTGACTGCAGGAAAACAGACAGCTTGGAATGGTCTCTGGGCTCTACTAACTCCCAAATCACACCTGTGGATGGTGATATTAGGATGTGCTGAAGGCTTGCCAGAACTTGTTCTAATAAATTCACAATACAGATGATCAGGTTTCAGGGGAATAGGAACATACCTTGGCACTGTAATAGATATACTACAGTAGATACGGCCAAGCAGTCCACATTCTGGACAAAAGGCTCTCTGTTTTCAGCCTACAGCAACCGGTGTCTCAGACACTCTTGCTTTGGATTTCTAAGATGCGCTAGAAGCTGCCACATCAACACACCACATAACTAGTTAGTTGTCCATGTTGGACATCCCTGGTTGTTAACTTACTCTCCATTTAATCTTTCTCTGTTTCATCTCCTAGTTTTAACCATTGCCAAAAGCAATGCTTGCAGTCCACTAGGATTTTAAATTATACTGCTGATACTGAAATTACAATGTTTGTGCTTTAAATTATACTTCCAACTTGGATATTACCTTTTCTTACTACATCAGGATCAACCCCATGGGGCTTTTTCTTTCTGCATTTGGTCATCGAGTGAAAATGCTTTCTTTCTGCCTGACCCACACAGTCTGCTGCAATGGGCAGAATGGTGCGATTGTGTGTCAGAGCGCAAAGCCCACGTGACACCTTCTTGAGATGCTTTTACTGTATTTAAACTGCCACTGCTCCTCTGTCGCACCATGCGACAGAAATTATGTTGTGTTTGACAAATTCTGCCTGTTGTAAATTACCTTGTACACCTAAATGAGTAAAGTAAAGCCTAATAATAAAAAGAGCAAAAGCTGCTCCAAAACACTTCTGTGCATCATTTATAAGAGTAGCAGAGCTCACTGTTCAGTTCTGCTCTTGATCTTGAAAATACTTCTTACTGGGTGTTTTTCACTAGTATGACTACTAGTGCACACAGAGATGTACATGCTCATTAAGAACATGTTGTGCTTGGTGTATGCTCAATCTCATGTTCATTAATGAACTCCACTGGTGCCCCTTGCCTCTTGCCCTCCATCTCTTGCCCTGCTGATGGTTACTCACAGAACACTCCCACGAGAACTAGTGGGCCATGATGCAAACTGAGAATTGCCAACCTGACTGCATTTACAGATTTTGAGGGTGGGAGAAATCGCCGCAAATGTCATTTTAGTTTCTATTACACTGGTAGATTAGTTTTCTAATGCATCTATAAATAGGTATATGATTTACTAATCATTTATTAGCCACAACTCTCTAGCATGTTTATATGAAAGCCACAAATATACTTTAATGTGGACACAAAATTCTTAAATATAGCATAACCTAAATGAGCATCATTACCAAATGATGGGGGGGTGTTTAAGTTTGTTTTGGCTTTGGTTTTTTTTTTCCCTTTTATATGATTGAATTTTTTTCCCAGTCACTTAAATATGAAACCTTTGAAGTTTCCATGGGTTCAGTTGTTTGATTTGATGGGGTTGCAGCAGGACTGCCCCACTGCTCTATAAAGGAGGACCAGTATCTATTTTCTACCCTGGTAGGTGGAAAGGAATTAGTTGACCCCATGTGAATTTCCCTTCTGTCACCCAATTTCCAGATTATTCTCTGGTGTAATCTGGAAATCAGAGATAACTGTTTATGATTCTTGACTTGTCCATGCAACCTAGGAACTGTTTTAAACTTCTGGGTATTTCTTTGTGAATATCACTGACAGAGCTGGTCTTCAGCACACCAGAACAGGTTGATAGTCACTTGGCAGGCAGCAGTTGTGGGGTGTTTCCTGCATCTGTTTCTCACCTGCCAAAATCTACTTGATAAACCTTGGGAGCAAAAATAGTCTCAGTTCAACTGTGTGTTGTGCACCATTGAGCTAGCCATGCTACCACATCCTTACGACAGGAAATGACTGCGTGAGATAGTGGAGGTGATGTATCTTTTTCTGCTTTTGTGTTGCAATTCTGAGGGTGCACAACCCTCATGATCTGTGACCACCTCACCTCTTCCTGCCAAAGAAGCCATTTATTGTGTTTCCTTTAACAACCACAGTGTTGCTGAGGTGGTAAGTGCTGTCCTTAGCTGTCCTGCAGTGGGACAGAGCTGATTTTCCTATGTAGCTTCACCACGCAATTGCTTGAACACAAAAGTACTATCAAAATTAGTTCAACTGTCACCCGTATTGATGGTCTTGGCACAGAGGCTAAGGGCTGAAAAGGTTTGGAAGCAGAAGTTGAAACGAAACTTCCAGAGAAATTATGAGTATGAAGGGTTAATTACATAGACAGAGTATGTGTTTAGATTGGAGGTGAGGGGTCCATTTTTTTGCCTGACATTTTTGTGTCAGTTGCTGTTTTCACTCATTTTTCTGGGGAAATCACTCTTCTACCACACACTACTAAAAGTCAGGCAAGGGCCAACCTGGGTCTGGAGAGAGGCTGCCAGGGCCTTACCTGCTCACTCCATGCCAGCTGGTGTGTTGTCCCTTCTCATGGCATATGAGACAATTGCTGTGCTAGGCTGCAGGGTCCCTCCCCATTTGCAGCAGGGCTGCATTCATCCCATGTGCTTCCAGTTTGGCAGAGAAAATCTAGTTCTTTCCTTTCCTCGCCATGGCAGAACATACCAGTTGTGATGCTTAGGTTTTTATTGCAAATCACCTGTGGTGAAAAAGCAAGGCTGTCTGTTTCCAAGAAAGTGAAGATGACAAACAAAAATAGATAACCCGTCCTTCAGGTGAGCTTTCTCTGCAGTACAATGTGCTAGGTATTGTAGCCTTGTGGAGAAGAACAGTATGAATTGCATGGTCAGGGACTTAATAGTTCTTAGAAATTAATCATTGCTGTCAGAGTTTCTATGGGAACGGAGAAATAAGTGAATATTTAGGCTGTTTTCAAATTTATTCTATCAGAAGATCCAAAGGTTGTGCAATGGCTAGAAGTATAAAGAAATAAATTACTACATTATTTAGATTTCACTAGTTACTGTTACTGTTTTTTTTTTTTAAAGTATATTTTTTACAACTTAGTCACAAAGCATTTAAACTCAGCAGAAGACAAACAGGACATTTGGCTGTAAGTTCAGAACAATGAACTCATGAGGTTTATTTTTATATGCAAGTTCAACTTGGATGCATGCCACGTAACACAAAAAACAGTTACCACTTAATGCCTTTTTTTTTTCTCTCTTGAAGTGATGAGGGCATCTGGATCCCATTTTAAATTGCAAACTAGGCTTTTTAGCTTTTTAAAACAATTTGCATAGCTTGAACTAATTAATGCTTTGGTCAATGTGTAGGCAGTAAAAGACAACATGACCCCAAGCATGAGAGAGGTGAAGGAGAATTGCATGAATTTTGGCATTTCCTAACTTTTGAGAGCTTGAATTGGCTACCTGAACATTTCAATGTAAGCAGGGCATACGCACAGTGGATGTCACAAAGTAATACCAGAAGGAGACCCCTAGGATAAGCTATGCATGTTTCCCAGCATCACAAATAAATGTTCACAGAGACTAAATGCACAGCCTGATGTTCCGTTACCTTGGGCAAAGCCAACAGCCTCAGCCAGATGCATCTGTCCCTCGTGAGCTAAGAGCTGTTTGTTTGCTGCAGTCCCTGAAGCATGTGTGAGCTCCTGACTCCAGAGGCCTAATTTCTGTGATATGCACTATTTCTGCTGATACTGGGCTGATGCCCCTTGGTTCCAGCTGGCTGGACCAGCACTGGCCATTGCCCAGTCAATTTCCTCTTAGGTTTTGGAGTGATGGTTTCCTCTCTTCAATGAAACTCAAGACTCTGCAAGCAACCCCCTGATTATGTTCAAGGATGACACTTCTCCAGACCAAATAAAATGCAGCATCTTATGGCTGAACTACCATCAAAGCAGGTGCTGCAGGGAATCAGAACCCCTCAGTCGTATGAAATAATGGAAACCAGGAAGAACAGATAACTCCTACTCAAGTCAAATCCAGTTTCCATGAAAATGAGGAAATATGAGCTATACTCTTTGAAACCGTAGTGCCAGGTGCATATTCCTAAAAGAGATGGCTTGGATTAGGTTTTGCCCAGGTTACAGCACTTTGCAGCACTGTGATGAGGATGTCTGGATCAGGGATTGCCTGGCTAGAGTGCAGTGCTAAGACTAGTGAGGTGTTTCTGCAGAGCTGTGCAGGAATTCAACTCTTGACTAAACATTTTGGTTTCATGATACAGCTTGTTCTGCCAAAAGCATTCTGGCATCTTGATAGTGCTACCCTTCAACCTTCTGCAGCCTGCAATTCTTCAGACAGCTTGGCTACAATTAGGGCTTTTTTCAGAAGATGGTGAAATGCATACCCTGAATCCCAAGAACTTGGGGAATGACTGTTGCTTGAAGAAAACATTGCTGGATTTTTTTAAACTTTGACAAAAACATCTTTGTTCCTTCTTCACAGAAATAGTTAAAATTATATACCTGAAACATTCTGAAGCATTTTTCTTTGAGGCAGATACTTGTTTGGCACCTGGGAAGGATGAACCCCTGCAACAACACTGTCAGGGGACAGAGAGGCTGGGGAGCAGCTCTGCAGGAAAGCCCCGGGGTGGTGGTGGGCAGGTCGCTGAATTTGAGCCTGTGGTGTGCCCTGGCAGCAAAAGCAGCCAGCCGCTCCTGAGCTGTGTGATCAGGGCTATGGCCCAAAGATCAATGGAAGGGATTGTCCCCCTCTGTGGGGCACTCATCAGACCACATCTTGATACTGAGTCCAGTTTTGGGACCTGACATAGGAAAGATGTGGATGAACAGGAGGGAGCCCAGGGGAGGCCCCCCAAGGCAGTAAGGGGCTGGAGCACTTGCCCCATGAGTAGAGGCCAGGGCAGTGGGCTGGGTCAGCCTGGAGAAGGGATGGCTTTGGGGCACCTAAGAGCCCCCAGGACGGACCGATGACGGGTCATGGAGGAGATGGAGCTGGGCTCCTCACATTGGTGCAGCGTGGGAGGGCAAGAAGCAATGGGTACAAGTTGAAATGAGAGAGGTTCAGGCTGAGTATAGGCAGAATCTTTCCCCAGGAGGCAGTGGAGCAGGTCACCCTGAGCATCTGTGCCATCTCCATCCTTGGAGGATTTCAAGCCCCCACTGGTCTAAGCCATGAACAGCCTGGTCTGACCCTAACGCTGGCCCTGATTGATTGATTTAGCCTATCATCCTCTGATCTTAATTGACTGAAAATGGAGTCCTGCTCTAAACACACTTAACAAGTGATAGTACTGCCAACGCTGCCTACAGCAGCTGTGCTGAGCCTGAGATCAGACCACTCTCATTGCAGATATGATGGATGGCATGCAACCAGCAAATGGTGGGCCACCTTATTCTTCCTTTTGGCTTTTTAACGGTATTTGAGAAGCTTGTGAGGTCTGGGTGAGTCTTCCAAATAGAAACTTAACCGCACAGATTCATCTGTGTAAAAAACCATATACAGTCTTAAACAACTGTGCTCAGGTCAATGCAATGTTACATTTTACTATATGCTATTTAATACAGATTAGATTTGTAAATTGAGAAGTACTGTAGCAGCCCTTGCCAGGGCTGAGTAATCCAAGAAATATTGTTTAAAGTTGATTCAGATCTGAACACTGGAGCTGTATCCGCAGTCTTGCACACCATCCAGCTTTTCTTAGTATCTATCACAGTTACTATTTGTTATGACAGCTACGTTATTTGTGAGGTAATGGAACATTATAAAACAAAGGAGAGCTGTTTAATGTTTCAAAATTCCCTTATTGCAAGTACTTTTGTCTTAGGTTTCATTATTTTTTGGGTCATCCAGAATGTACATTTGTATACTCTAGACATGATAAATCTCTATATTAATCTTTGTGACCTGTGTTTGCCCTGTCTCATGCGATCTCAGTATTGCCACGGTAAAAAATAACAGAAGACTTGATGTAGAAAATTTAAGGCATTTATTGTGTTTATAAAACTCACTATGGGCCTGATCTAATTCCTTTACTTGGTTAAATTTTCATTATTCATCTAAGGAGTGTCGCCAAAGTGTGACGTTACGTATAAGGGGAGGTTTGTAACATTAGGCCTCAGTGAGATGTTAACACTAGCAGCGATCATCCCTGTCTGTCATCAAGTGGAGGAAGCTGTGGAAATGAAACAAGAAGTTGTGGAAATTATTACATTGCCTGTGTTTGCTGGGGAAAGCCAGAGCATCATGCAGGGAAGCTGCAGGTGTGCTGGGCTGGGACTGGGCTGAGAACAGCCCCGTGACCAACTGAGAGGCAAAGAGCCAGGCAAGGGGAGCCTGCAGGAGCCTTGGCTCAGCCCCACTGAAATGAGACCAGGTGTCACAAAGCAACACAGGGCACCCCGGGGGAAGATCTAGAAGGGAAAGAGACAGCTATGGGGATCTGTATGAAGCAGCAGCATTTTGAAGAACTGTTCTTCACATTAGCCCATGATGTCAAGGCATCTACTGGTTTATTATTCTTATTCTTACTCCATTCTTATTCATAGAATCATAGGATGGTTTGGGTTAGAAGGGACCTTAAAGATCATCTAGTTCAAACTCCCCTACCATGGGCAGGGACACCTTCAACTGGATCAGGTTGCTCAAAGCCCCGTCCAACCTGGCCTTGAACACGTCCAGGGAGGGGGCAGCCACAAATTCTCTGGGTAACCTGTTCCAGTGCCTCACCACCCTCACAGTGAAGAATTTCTTCCTTATATCTAATCTAAATCTACCCTCTTTCAGTTTAAAACTGTTACCCCTCGTCCTGTTACTACACTCCCTGATGAAGAGTCCCTCCCCATCTTTCCTGTAGGTCCCCTTCAAATACTGGAAGGCTGCTATAAGGTCTCCCTGGAGCCTTCTCTTCTCCAGGCTGAACAACCCCAACTCTCTCAGCCTGTCCTCATAAGGGAGGTGCTCCAGCCCCCTGGTCATCTTCATGGCCTCCTCTAGACCCACTCAAACAGGTCCATATCTTCCTTATGTTGGGGGCCCCAGAGCTGGACACAGTACTCCAGGTGGGGTCTCACAGGAGTGGAGTAGAGGTGGGGAATCACCTCCCTTGATCTGCTGGCCACGCTTCTTTTTATGCAGCCCAGGATACGGTTGGCTTTCTGGGCTGTGAGTGCACATTGCTGGGTCATATTCAGTTTTCCATCCACCAGTATCGCAAGTTCTTCTCCACAGGGCTGCTCTCAATCCACTCATTAACCAGCCTGTATTTGTGTATGGGATTGCCTCGACCCATGTGCAGGACCTTGCATTTGGCTTTGTTGAACTTCATGAGGTTCATTCCATGAACTTCATTCCATCATTATTATTTATTATTATTTATTGTTATTGTTGTTGTTATTGTTATTCCTTTTATTATTCCATTTAGTTTGATACTGAATAAAGACAAGCAGTAGCTAAAAAGGTCACCTCAAGGCCTGGGTGCTCTACATGCCCTCCTAGGGTAGACCCTTACCCTCCCTCCTCTCACCATCAGCGCTATCCAGAAGGAGTCAATGAAGGCTTTCATTGCCTCCCTGTTAGGGCATAATGGCTAATTAGGAACAGTCTGTGTGTAT
Source organism: Strix uralensis (assembly GCF_047716275.1). Classification (NCBI taxonomy): domain Eukaryota; kingdom Metazoa; phylum Chordata; class Aves; order Strigiformes; family Strigidae; genus Strix; species Strix uralensis. Next base: position 54,350,780 of record NC_133973.1, read on the forward strand.
GAACAACCTTGAATCCCCTGCCTGGCCCCAGGAGGGGATGTGACAGCAGCAGCTCCGGGACATCCAGCCAGGGCTGCAGAAGGGGAGTGGGCACTGGCAAGAGTGGGGGTAGTGTTGGGGTGTTGCAGAAGGGACCTGGCACTGGCTGGAAATCCCAACCTAGCTATTCCCACAAAACCTGAGAAAAACTCCTCATCCTCACTTGCTCTCAAGGGAAATAAAACACGTCTCAAGACCGGCCTAACCGATCTTCCTAGCAAAAACCGTAAGAAAATAAAACAGGTTTATTAAGAACAACTAGCTGCACCTTAGCTGTTGTTTATCTGTGAGAGGATGCAGTAAATCAGATCAATCTAAGGAAAGAAGAGGAGAAATTATGCTCTCTGCTGTTGTTTGTTTAGCTTAGATGAGTACTAGATATTTTTAGATGCCTTCAAGTTTCAATTTTTAAATCTGTTACCAAAAGCCTGGGGATATATATATGAGAGCCAGCATGACCAATGTGAACAGTCTTGGCTATTTCATTTTATTTGTCCATCTTTTCCCCACTTCTGAGGTCTTGTTATCTCTAATAGAAGCATTTAGGCATACTGATGATGGTTCTATATTTGTGAAAAAAATTACATTTTTGGCACATGAGAATGGTCATGTGAAGTCAAAGAAGACACAGAACTCTCCTGATTAATAAATTTGTATAATTAATAATTTTGTGAGCTGCCTCTGGAGGTTAAAATTTAATAAGGCAAGTGTCTTTTCTCTTTTAACCTCCCATGCTGTAAGGACAAATTCTCATGAATTTTCTTGACTCTCCTGAATAAAATTAATTACTTTTTGAAAACTGCTCTCTGGGAGACCTAATTCTCATTTTATCTGTGATGCTGACATGCTCCTAACCTGTTGGTGTTCGAAATGATTTCAGAATCTTTACTTACTTTTCCTCAAAAACCTGCTGCCTCTAAGAGAGATTTGTAAGAAGCAGTGGCTCAGAAGTCCTTATTTCTAACTTTCTGAGCTGCCCTCAAGTTTAAGAGCAGACTGCTGGCAAGGAACAGCAATCTCTGCACTAGGAAGGGATGTGGTGCCATAGGAGTGAGTCAGGGTACAGGATGCATGTGTCTGGATGCTAAAACTAGGAACGGAAGTGGTCCACTGCACTGGCCACTGTGGTGGGTAGGGGAGAGGTGGTGTAATAGAAGTTTAGGAGCACTGCTTTATCACCTAATTTATTGTGGCATTGATTGCCAATCCTCTTGAAGCCCACAGTGAGCTTAACAGCCTTCTGGGTCTGGCACGGGCTTGTGCAGCTGCTCAAGAAACTTTCAGTGCAGTTACAGTGCAAGTTTACAATGGAGCTTGGGCTTTGGCTGTGCTTGGATTTTCGGGGATGCTGAAACTTGCCATTTGCATTACTGTAGAAGAAAGTAATAGACAGGTAGGATAATAAAAAGGACATTAGGAGAAGCAAAGGGGTTCAGCAAAGCAGGGAGAGGGCAACAGAGGATACATTAGGTAAAGACAGCCACATTAACTCTTGGGGAAAGAAGGAGCAGCAAAGATGGCTTGGACTGCCACTCATCAGCAAATGGAAAGCACATGCAGAACTTAGTCCTTTATGCAGTGTGGGAGACATTGCAGGAGGGTCCTGACAGTTCAAAACCTTTCTTAGGCCTGTGCATGTTTGATAAATGCTACAAGACCTAGTAGTGATGTGGCTTACTTCTTGATTCAGACCTCAGTGTCCCCATCAGGGGTTGCAATAATCTACGTATGAATAAATATCTGGAGTAGAAGTTCTGGTTCATTCTCCTCTGAAAGGAATCTGGTTTACATGTACCAGGGACATTCTGCAGGCTGGACTAATGCATGATAAGTTGGCCCAGGTAGAGGGTTTGCTTCAAATCACTTCACTGCTTTGGACCACAGGAGCCATCAGACACAGCACTTCTGCTGTGGAGTGACTAGACCATATACGTTAGGAGGTCAGAATATGAAGCAGTGGATTAAGCTGTTGCTTAGAATGGAGTTCATTACCATCAGTTTGCAAAAACTTTTTTCTCTCAAAGAAATTTAAAATCAATTTTAAAATTTGCTTCCTGATGATAGTATTTATTTAAGTAGTACTTAATTCAAAGCAATTCAGCATGCTTCAGACTTAGAGATGACTTACACCTCTTTCATAGCTTCATGAAGTGTATGGTCTTCAGTGATCTCTGATCCCACAATGATCTCTGACTTCCACCATAAGGATATTTCCTCTCTCATATTGCCGTGGTGGAGATGCTGTGCCAGCCATCTCATTCAGCACAGCAATAAAGAGCCCTGCAAAGCTTTATTTGCTGGCTTTCAGTTGTTAGTTACTGGCTTCTAGCTCTGACACACAGCAAGTTGCCACAAGCACGGCAATGGCTGACACCTCTGAGTACGGAGGGGTGTGTGGTGCTAGCAGGCACATCATGAATGACCTGGGTTTGCAAGCTCCTCTTCTAACCCTGCAATTAAGTGCGTGATACCAGAGAAAAAGAACAAGACTGGTGTTACAGTCTTGTGCTGAGGGCTTTCCACTTAGTATAAAAATAGAGCTTTCCAGGAGAGATATGCTTTCAGTCTGTTAGAAAAAAAAGACAGCTTTATCTTTTCCTTGCACCAGCATGCAAAGGAGTTTTTTTGAAAAAGAAAATCTAATTAAAAACTGTTAACACAATCTTCACAGCTGAGTCACATTGCCAGGTACCTCATGTTCCTCATGTTGTGTCAAACAATAAACATCTGACTCAAGATGGAGGCTGCTGCTCCTGCGGCCAGGCACCTGAGTGCTAGGTGTTGTGCTATTCATTATCACGATGCTTGAGACCCTTTTCATACCTAGCCCTGAGCCTTGCTTTCTCTGCAGATCATTTTGCTTTTCTTTTCCAGTTTCTTAAAATATTTCCTCTCCTTGCTGCTGATATTCCTGGAACTGTGAGGGTCCTGGTGAATTCAGAGGTGCAGTTTGTTCTCACTTGAATTGCAGGTGTTCAGAAGCAAACCTGGAGAGGGGGCAGAGTTTGCCAGTGGTACTCTTCAGAGCTGAGGAAGCCCATGTTCCAGAATCGCATCTGCAGAAGGAAAATGGAAATAAAAAGAAAAGGATTTTATTTGGAAAAATAGCAGAATGACCAGAACTCAAAACCAGTGCTACTACAAAGGCTACATAAAGCATTGTGACCAGATGTGTATCTGTATTTATATTACAATGGATAAAAAAGTTGCCACCCTCTCACATGAAGATGTTTTAAACTCACCTGGTTATGTTGGAGCTGTTTCATTTTGCCAGCATGGGATTAACATACTGTATTGACTGCTAGCTGGTTTGGGGTTTTGGGGGTTTTTTTGGTGTGGTTTTTTTTGTTTGTTTGTTTGGTGTTTCTTTTTTTTTTTTTTTTCCCCAATATCGTTTTAAGATAGTAGAGTCATCAAAAATAACAGTTATATAACAGTAGTTGTTTGACTGCTAGTCAGCTGGGTTGAAGTCCAACCTAAAGGCCAAATAAATCATAGGGAGTCATTCCACTTAGATAGATACTGGGTCAGTTACTATAGCTCATGTTGATGATATTAAAATATCTTCCTAGTGTGTCACACAAGTTGTCACAATTTTGTGTGGGGACAGATCACAATTTCACACTATTTCTGTGCAAGTGTCTATAGTGCAGTACCTAACAAAATATTAATTACTATTTTTTAGAAATTTGAAACAAGGGAACATGAATTTATAGATTAATATTGCATCGTAAAACTCCTAATAGAATATAATCTATCTCTTTGTTTCTGTGGCTTTCTTATTTTCTAAGGAATAAAGATTGGAATTATTGAATTCCTTTACAAAAGGCATTTTCCTACTAATCCAGTTTCCACAGGAGTACTCCACAGAGTATCATAAAACAAAAGAGAGAGGCAATCCAGAATGGATTAGCAAACATAAATACTCCCAGAGACCATGAGATCTCAGTTTGTCTGGGAGAGCGCATGGTAATGCACAAATACTCATCTCCTGCACTAGAGACCTGATGTGCTGGAAAGCTAATGGGATTGATGCAAAAGAGCAACGTGGAAAGAACTGGCTTAGCTCTTGCAGCAGTAATATGTGTTTGATGTGCAGTGACATTATACTTGTGGAAATAAATTATTTAGGTCGGTCTGAGGGGGTCAGCAGAGAAATTCCTATGGCTAGATATGAATTGTCTTCCAACACTTCAGGTGTTGGAAAACAAACATTTCTGTTTGTTTGGGTTTTTTTCAATTCCTGTTCTGTTTTATCCATGAAAGCGGTACTAGACCAGAGTACTCAGTGTTCAGTTGCTCCTAGATCTGGCTGACAGATGACACTTGCACAAGGGGAGAGAACATGCTGCATCTACAGTGGTTCTTCGTGTTTGATGGCAGGAAAGGGCTGTCTGTTTTCTGTAAATAATAGCATGGTTATGATTAGATTGTTCTTTAGGTGCTGTCACAGTATGAGCTGGTCCTTTAAAAGATTCAGGTTAAACTTTTGCCATATATTAATGTAGTCTCTTTAGCCTCAACAAGTCTGGCTTTGGGAATGAGAGTTTAGGAATCAGTATCCATATCTATATAGTAACTGATGTAAACATGTTTGGATTTGCAGTCATGATATGTTTGTGATATGTATGTCTGAAAAAATGTTTTAGTTCCCAAGTTATACGTATTATTTTTTCAATATGTGCTTAGCATTTTTCTAAACCAGAAATGAGAGGTCAGTGTCCATAATGACTGTTAAAGACTCAGACATTTCCTAATATTTATAGAGGATGTGCGTTATACGTGAGTGCTAATGTAAAAATCTAGCTCTGTAGGAACTGACAAAAAATATGTCTCTTTTAGCAGGTAGGAGCCCAGTCTAGAGTATTTTGTTCTCTTATTTGTAACTCTAAAGAGCTAAATTTGTGGTTACTAGGAGTGCTTTCTGCACAGCTCCTTCCTCCAGTACTTGCATATTCCTCAAGTCTCCTTGAATCTCCCCAGAAATATTTCTCAAAGGTTGTTTGTTCTTCCCAGTCCACCCCAGGAGCAGACCAACCTGCAGCTACATAGACTGCATGTTAAATTTTAATTTCATTCAGTTCCAGTATTTGTCCCTCACTCTGCTTCAAGTAATTTTTTCCTATTTTTTTAATGTACAAAAGGCTTTTACATTGTTGGATAACATTTGGTTTAGAGCAGGATGTGAGACTAAGAGGACAAAACAGCTGTAAGCCTCTGTGAGACTTCAGCCAGCCATGACTCTGGTGGATAGTAGAGACAAGATTTCTGAGATTTTCAGCTTGCTGTGATGTGCACAAAGTTAATCAATTTTTATATTTCTGTCCTTGAAAGGATGGTTTAATATTTACCTGATTAGGTACATATTAAACTGGGCTACGGGCTCCACTACTTCCAGTTACCTTGCAGTCAGTTAGAGGTAGAAAAAATTTATAATATTGATAAAGTTGAGCTTTCTGTTTAAGCCAATTGCTCCAGGGACATGAATGTTCTCTCCTCTTGAAGGAAATTGCTCCAATTTAAAGCATTAAATGTTTAATCATTTGTGACTTGTCTACTTGCAAATACTGCTCATGGTTATGTCATTTATCTAGACTGACTCTCTGAGAAATGGGAAGTGGTTAAAAATTTTCTTAAAGTTTTTCTGAAGACAAAGAAGAACTCGTGAATTGTCTTTGAAGATTTTTTTCCACCTGAGCTGAACTGCTAAGTCTTATGTTTGACAGATAAATTAGTAAAAGAGGGCAGATAGCTTCTGTCTGTTGGTAATTTGAATTTCTGTACAATGGATGAAATTTTGCTCTCCTTTATGAAGACATACATTTGGAAAGCATAAGCAAAGTCGTCTGAGTGTCTGCTGTAAAACTGGTGTGAGAGCAGATTGCATGATTTTCACAGAATTGTCACCAAAATGGTATAAAAGAACTTATCAACACCAATGTGATGTAGATAAGCAGACACTCCTTTATTAACAGCCGGGTGCGCAGGGGAGTCGTCTCACCAACAATGCACACCTAACTCATGTAACATGCTGATTATATTGAATACAGTAATACATATTAATCAAGTTCTCATACATAAACATGTTAACTCTCATAACTCATTTTCTTATTCCCACCTCTTTCCGGTCATGCGCACTTGAGTCCTGAAATGAGTTGGGGGGCTGCTTTTGTGACCACTACGGACTACTGACCTAAAAGAAAGACCCTCCAATGCCCTTGACTCAAGGACTTTGGCTCACATTGCAATTTTAACATGCTTCAAGGCCCTTTCACAATACAGCTTTTAAAACACCTGGTCTACAGGGCAATAAATCATCCTCACCAAACAGTCTAACAATGGTACCTCGTCTAGCAGCATAACTGGTTGTATGGTTACTTTAAACTAAACACAACATCTCTATGACTACTTAAAACATTACACCACTATCTTCTATAAAACCTGATATTTCTGTGTGATTCCATTTAATGGTTTGGTCCTAATAATTCCTTATCAAAATCTCCAAAAATCATCAACTCAATAACAAATCAGTAACAATCAGTAACAGAACTATTTGGCTCATGATAGACAGTATAAAAGCAGAAAAAACAATAACTTTGGATAGCTTTATCTCATCTAAGAGCACTGGAAGGAAGGGAAGACAGCAACTGCTGACCCTATGTACAAACAGCAGTCCAGACTCTTTTGTACTGAGTCTTGACAGTTGCATTGGAAGTCAATACCTAATAGAGATTGCTTAATAATACAAATCACTGTAGCATTATGTATTGAGGGGCTTCTCTTATGGATTTAACATGTAGGCCAGCTGTAGCAGTTGGTCAGTTTTCTTTCACTCCTTTTTGTTTGCTAATGTTAGGGATGAGTGTTGTAAGGTAGCCACTGAATTATTGATCTGTCACTCTTTATTTCCAAATTTCCTCTTAAAAATCAATTTTGAAAAATCACCACTATTCCATGGGTGAGGCTGGTTTTTAGCCAGAGCAGTCGGTGGTTGTCTCACTGCTGAGAACCAGTGGATAGACTGTAAATACTGAGGACCAGAGAAAAACATCTTTTCTATGGAAAAGACTATCCTAAAGACTGTTGAAATTTAAGGTCCCACTACTTTCCCCCCTTTTAGATCAGGTTCTGATAATGTGGGCACTAGTCTCCAGTGACAGCATGTGAGCTCTGGCCTTGAGGAAGGATGAAATAAAGCCATCTCAGTCTGGTCATTAAGCTCATGGCTCAGGACAAAATGCTGTAACACTCCCTGAAGGCAGATCTTCCCTTCTCTCTCCTGCTGTAGCCACACCTCTACACCAGGCATTGCAACCTGCTACCAGCTGCAACTGGCCCTTGGCACATAAATGAGTGCAGCTGTGTGGTTTTTCCACCCCTGCTCTAAGCTGGCTTTATATGTAGGCATTGGGACTACACAGACCACTCCTGCCTTACACCTGGCTGCTTTGGAGCACAGGTAGGCAGACACTGAGTTGCATGTGTCCATTCTTGTAGACAGCATCTTCAATTTTTTTCTGTTTCCACTGTTACATTGAAGCTTGACATCCTCTGAAAAAAGAGGCTTTAGTAATGTCTTCTCTACTTCTCTCTCCCTCCCTTCTTTTCTCTAAATAAGTAAATTCTTAGGACAGATTCAGATAGCTTGGGAGCCCTAGGACTGCTTATACAAGTCCAAGTGAGTGGCTTTACTCCTCCACTTTCCCAAGGGAATAAACTCATAAAGGAATATATTTCAGTGTTTTATTGCATTGGTCATTCACATTAACAACATGTTTTTCCTCTGAGTAAACCTAATGGTTCCCATGGCGCTTTTTCCTGGTGTTCTTTGCAAAAATTTCCTCCCTCTGCTGCTGCCCAAGTTGTGGTCATTCTGAGCTTTGGTGTTCTCTAGGAAACAGCTATATCTGCACTGTGCATGTGTAGTCTGTTAACATGTAATGGAAATTTACAGGAAGAAAGAGACAACATAAATGTTGAACTTATTACTTCCCTCTACAATGAAAGTTTCCAAGCTGTAATGCAACGGTACACAAGCATGTTGAAGCAGGACTAATTTTGTGACTAGATTAGTGTAAAAAGAAAACATGCAATGTGTATATTGTTCTGGTCCCAGCAGATAGTTCACAGTCACAAATGCTGGGACCAAAAATAGCCAAGTCGAGCTCATTATTACTTTCTATAACCACTTAATATGCTACCTTTTCTTATTATACCCTCAAATTGAAAGGTGGCAATTTTCCTTCCAGTCATGCTGTTGTGCGTTCTGAGTTTCCTGGGATATAACCATCACTTTTCAGTTGTGCACTGGTTGCTGTAGTTATGGCTGCTGCAGCTCTTGCTGAATGGTTTTATTCGTGCAGATGCCAGCTATTTGTTCAAATGCTCATAGTGTACTTTGCCTGCCTTTGGCCACTAAATCCATATAGGTATAGCAATTGGTTTGCTGAAGTTCCACTCTAGCCTAGCTGAATTCCTCCTGAAAATTTGCCATGTGACAGAAAAAAAGCACTAAGATAAATATTTCTAGCAGGGAACAAGGAATGTTATTAAAGAAAAAAAAAAGATCATACTCCTGGAGAGTCAGTTATTCTGAAAATCATGCTTAACTTTGCCTTCTAGATATAGATTTAGAAAATAATTATAGTCATACTCATAAAGCACCTTTTTACAACATGGTTTCACCCAGTGATATGAGTTAGCATTGAAGAACATTTAGTCACACACATAGCCAAAAAAGGCACGGACAATTATTCCTGTCTTAAAAAAGCACATGCTGTGAATTGTTTAAGTGTTTGGGAAAAAAAATCACTTCTGTCCAGCTTTATAAAATCTAGTTCATTGTGTTTCATCACACTGTTTTTCATTTTAAGTAATGCAGCTTAAAAAGCTGAGGCAATAATCACTGAGAAAGCAATTTTACAGAAAGTTTCTAGCCTTGGGAAACTTTCTTGATGGTTGGTATTTGCTATATAATTAAGCATTTGGCACTTACCAGATTTCATTTACAAAGCACTTTCTTTGTACCTTCTTTAATGGTATTAAGAAGAGAACTTGGCAGTTTTGAGATACTTCCTGCTCTATCAAGCAAGATAAAGCCAAAGCTATGCCCTTGTCTGTTTTCTGGTTTCTACATTTGAAGTGGTCTTTTTTTAGCCATTTTGAATACAAATGCATGTTGAATAGGCTGAGGAATGGGAAATCCATGTGTCTTCAGCAATCCTGTAAGTGCTGACATACTCTGAACAGGGTGTCTGTTCCCATGTCTGGAAGACAAAGATAAAGAAAGATCATTTTATTGCTCGAGTATTTTCCTTTTTCTGGCTTCTCTTTTCCTGACTGAAATCAATATTTCAGGGCTAATGGATGAGGATGTCTACTGTTGCTGCCTAAAATGCTGACCTTGGCAATCAATATATTTAGCTTGGAGCATTTGTGATGTCAATTACTATGATAATACTTCAGCATTTACTGCCTGCAAAATGTCTGGGTTATTGGGTTAAAGTTCCCCTGCAACCTTATCTTTCCCACTTTCTTTTTTTTATACTCTAACTGCTGGAGACTCCGAACCCTCAAGCACAGCTGTGTTAAGCAATTATTTTATTAGGACTGGATGAATGATGGCTTTTTTTTTGTTTTCTAATTTGTTGATAATTTTGAGAATTCAGACGGACAAGCAAGCTGTTCTGAACAATACATTTCACTTCAATAGAAAATGATTTGTTCTCATGTTTTAAAATCTTTTCAAGCAGATTTTGAAGATTTCTAATAACAATGAGGTAAAGTTTGACACAGTTATTACATACTGAAGAAACAGGACACCTTTTGGTAGAAAACACTGAAACTTTTGACTTTTTTTTTTCATTGTGGTAACTATAGTGAATAATTTGATTGTATGTAAATGAATTTAGTGTCACTGATTGTACTTTTTTTTTTCCTCTAGAAATTGTTTCATTTAAGAAATGTCACATAGCCCAGGATTTTAACACTAGTCATCTCCAAGTGCTTTCAAAATGGCACCTTTCTCCCTTCTCCTCTTTGTTTTAATCAATGTGAACTGCCTAGTCTGTGGGTTTTTCCTGCTCCTGCCTGAACAGAATAGGGTTAAACAACATCATCCCTGCCGGCACTGGTGCTTTCTGTCTGTTACATATCAGCTTGTTGCTGAGCTTCTGTACCAAATTACCTGGACGCAGTAAAGACCTTGACCTTGACACCAGATTTTTCCTTGTGACCATAAAGGCTCCCAACATATCTACGAGATTATTAACCTCTGTCCAGAGCTTCAGTAAAGTTTGTCAGTCTCTGTAGAGCGTGACAGTAGATAGACCATTATAAATGATGGCTTTTTATTCATAGGGCAGTCTTCAACTGTGGCATCTAATCTTATTAGAGAAAATTAGGTCTGCCTTGGAGCTTTAAAATCTGTTTGTGGGGTTATGGCCCACAAGCTGTCAATCAACTGAAACCTGCCACAAAGGTTTACAAAGACTGACCATAAATTGCTGAAGAATGACAGCTATTGTACATGACTGTATTGCCTTCAGATCTGTCCAAATCTGCATATTTCACAAATTAAAAGGAATCTGTGGCTTGTCTGATAGAGTATTGAAGACAATTGTTAGTGTTGACATTATTTGTATTATACTGTGTTTTTTTAAGAAGGAGCAAAGATCACTAAAAATGAGACTATGAAAAGGTATTATTCATGTGTACTTGTATCAGTTGAAAAGTTTGTTCCTCAGTCCTCAGTCCTGTAATAACCAATACCTTTGCACACATATGGCACTGTTTAAAGGGTTTTCAAATGCTTCTTATAATGCTGAATAAGCAAGGTCTGGCCTGAAGCCCTTCAAGGTAATTGAGAGCTTTTCCATTGACTTCAATGGCTTTGGCTTAGGACGTTAGTGAATTTAGTCTCTCAAAACCACTTGGACTATTGTTATCCTCATATACTAGGAGAAAACTGAGACAAAAAGGTGAAATGACATGCTGTCAGTCACACAACAAGTTGGCAAAGACAGTATAAGAACTCACAGTTTTTGCCACCAGTCCAGTTATTCAACCACCTTTACTCTCAAAAAAAAAAAAAAAAAAAAGAAGTAGAAGAAAAGTGGAGATTTTTTATGCTGGTGAAATAGCCCTTGCTGGGGCTATCAGTCACATGGGATGCAGCGATGTGATCCTCCCTCCCGTGGCCTGCGCTGCAGTTTCCTGGTGCTGATGGAGATCATGTCGGCAGCCGTGAGTCATGCTCAGAATCTGCACTTGGGTGCTCTGAAGGTGCCCAGACAGAACTCATTAACAGCCAGACTCCAGGAAAATATTTATGAGAAGATGCATTCAGGAAAACAAATATTGACACAACACATCCTATGTTCCTGCTTCTATCCACTATGGCTTACCTTTGCCTGGGACTGGTGAAGGTGTTCCCACTTTGCACACTCCTGTAATGTCCCCTTTTTGGCTTCACAGTCTGTTCTCACCAGAAGGAATTTTGCAGTATAAAGGAGAGGCAGGATGCAGGCAGCCTCTCAAGCAAGAGACTTTTTGGAAGCTAGCAGCCTCTCTTGCAGAGGTCCTGCCTTCTCCTTGCACCCCTCCTGTGGCAGTGGGATGGAGAACAGATCCTTCTTGGTGCTCCCCTCCACCAGGTGACCCCTTCAGGGCTCTGCATGGCTTCTTGTGCTGTACTTGTGATAGCCATAACAGTCTTTGTTGTAATTTGTCACAATTCACAATCTATACTCCTTAATTTTTCTTTTTTTTTTTTTTTTTCTCCTACGGCTTTATTTTTTAGTTTCTCTCTTTTAGCCTGGGGGAGGGAACCTGTTGCTCACTAGTGGCATGCCCTGGTAGATCTGCTAGCTTTGAGTCCTCTGCAACACATGAGGATGCTATTCCCCTCTGAGATGGATGTGCCTATTGCCTTTTTTTTTTTTTGGGGGGGGGGGGGGGTATGGCTGAAGAGCACAATGTGTCCAACTGCATGTTTTTTTAGGTTGTTAGCCTTAGGCTGAGCAAATAGCACAAGGAGAAATCTTTCTTCTCATTGGATCCCCTCCAAGCCCAAGTGGTCAGACGCACAATGAATCCTTTGCTATCAGGAAAGAAGAAAAGGGTGGTTTCTGATAATGCTTCTTCTGCAGGTTGTTCTAGGGGTTATTCTTAGCTGTTCTCTGAGGTGAGGAGAGATTCCTGCTATTTCCGTGCTGATAGAGACAGCCCTGCCAGTGCTGACTGTATGGACTAGTCAAGTATGTCAAAGGAGAAGAGAAAGCATATACTGCAAAGGCTACAAAAGCCTGGAGCTTATTCACCTTCCTTCCTTGACCTCCATACTGATTTGATTTGAGACTACCTCATCACTATATTGAACATGATTTACATGGTTCATTAATTAATAAACCAAAATTATATTATGAAGCCATGAGTGCGCTGTTAACTAATGGGTCTGTCAGGTTCTCCCTGAAGTCTTCAGGGATAACGCCCAAGGGGCAGAACTTAGATTAATTCCATTCATATCAATGGTGACTACCTAAAAGGTATGACTTAACTGATGAGTGGTAAATGGTTATAAGCCATTGTGACCAGGCCCTAAATTAGTCAAAGGAGCTCTGAATTCTGCTGACCTGGAAGGCCTTGATACAAACTGACAAAGACTTAAGAGCACAGTCTTCAGCTCTCTCTGATATTTTGTATGTGTCTGAGCTGCAACATTAAGAAAACTCTGGAAGGCGAGAGTCTTTACTTAAATATCATAGGAGGAAGAGTTTAATGTGTGCCTGTGCAGGGACATAACAGACACTGAGATCTGAACAAAAAAGCACAGGTAGCAACAACCAGATATAAAACTGATACAGGGTCTGCAGGGGAACTGGCTAGCCCAGAATACCAGTGTTTTCCCTAGAAGTCTTTTATTTTCTGATCACTATTGGAGTTTTGATTGAAATCACAGGCAACTGCCGAACAACAGTCCCATTTCTGCAAACAGAGAATAGTAATTGGAAACTGTTTTCCTGGAAAACCATTTAAATCCCAGTGAATCAAATAAATATTTTTACTTTTTCCTTTTAGAAGGGATTTGCCTGGTCTAGGGAAGGAATAAAGAAGAAATAAAGCAATATCCTGCGTTTGCCCTCTTTCTGTGAATGTCTGTCATTTAAAAGGGTGATGACTGCAGACCATACTTTTAGGGTAGATTTGTATAGATCACTGCAGAACAAGATTTAGAGCAGGTTTAGTGGACAGTGACTTTATGCTGTTGAACATATGTGCTAAAGATATGACTTAAAGAAAATATTATTGGATTAATCCTTTTTACTGCCTCCACATTTGTATATCTTGGAATCGTCATAGCAAAATAGAGAAATTTGTTCATCAATCTTTTTTATCCTATTTAGATATTCGTAGCTACTGTTATAAAAGGATACCGTCATGGCGTTTTCTCATGTGATGTTTTAGATCTAGTTGCTTGAAGTATCGGGCAATATGGGTGTCAAACCTGTGTTTGAATCTAAAGACAGTCTGTTGCTACAGCTGTCTTCACAGATGTGAAGTTAGGCCCCACAAACTGGACCAGCCTGGGAATTTTCCCAGTTTACATTGTCCCAAATGCAACTTTTTCCTGACAGTATCAAATTGGAAAAAAAAAAAACCACCCCAATTCTTTTATTAAGTTATTATCTAGGACTTTGCATTTCCCAATGATTTGAAAGATCTCAGTGGTTTCAACATTTAAAATGGCTCCTTAAATATTAGAGCTGAGTTCCAGATCTAGGTCAGATCTTTAAAGCACTTCTTATACATAAAGATACACTGTTAAGGTTAATCAGGTTGTTATATGTTTTAATCTCCAATCAGAGCAAGAAGTCTCCGTGTTAGTACAGTGCAACTGAGCTTTCATTGTTACAGGCTGCACTAGGATCAATGGTATTTCAGTAGTAAAAGAAACCTGGAGAAGGAGTAAAAAGCAACATGAATAATTTCCAGCAACTGTACTGAAAGCTGAGTAGACTTAAGTTGTTTTGAATCACTAAGATTAGGCAAGTTGAAATATTCATCTCCTCTTACTTTGATTTACCACCATTCACATTACAGAATGAATTGCATTTGCTCTGTAAGCATCACTTTGTTCAATGGGGCACATACGTATTAACATTGCCACAATAATTGCTCAAAAGGCATTATATTACTTGCTTGTTTTTTGAAAATGCCTACAGATGCCATTTAACACCTCAATGTACTAGATGTTTATAAACATAAAATAAATATCAATCCTCTCAATGACCTAGTGATTGCAACATGTAGTGAGAGATGAAAGGCAGGGAGAGGAATAGGAAAGGAGAAGAGACAGATGAAACAGTGTGTTAAGTAAATAGACAGCTATTACAATTGCATTGGTTCAGGCTTATCAGAGGGAAGTGGAAGAAGTGAGAGGGCTGGAGCCTTCCCTCCATTAGCTCTGCCTAGTGCTACTTGTACGCCAGTCTCATGAAAGAGGAGAGACTGCAGTACGGTTTATCTGCCCATCAGCAGCCCAACCATGCCTGACTCTGAACTGGTGTTTCATATACTTTTGTGATAAGAAAGGTTGCATCCATTGTCTCTGACCAAATCTAGATGTACTATGGGCATGAGTGAGACCATGTGAAACAAGAAAGGTTTTTTTCTGTAGCTAATGCTACTTTTCCATTAGCAGAAGAAAAGTAGAACTTAGAATGAGATTGAGTCCTCCTGCATTTTTGATGTCTCATGAAACAGTTCTCCTGAAGCAAGTGTCCAGCTTCCATAATGCGTTGATGAAGGCATACAGGTTCCTCTTTGGAGGAAGACCCTACCTGCCCTAGGTTGTAAGTTCTTTGATACCAAAGGTATGAAGAAATCCCATGGCTTTTCCACCCTTCTCTAGCTCTTGTTTGGAAGAAGTAATATTGATATATCTAACTTCTGAGGTGAAGATGAAGTGAAATGAAGGCACACTTAGTATGTTCAGGGCTGTCCAAATTAGTTCTAAATATTGTGGTTCCTGAGTAAGGACCCCTGGAGCTCTCGAGCCCTCTGCCTTACCTGTTAAAGAATGAGCCTTTAATAGTGGCCATATTTTCCAGATGAATAACTAAACAAAAAGGTTTAGTGACTTGGTTTTGTGGGCTCTGCAGCTTATTGGACAAGGCTCTGTTAGCTCAAAAGACCTCTGTGGCTGACAGCCACAATTTTGGCACCTAAGGCTTGAAAATACATTTTAAAATTACTCATATCTATCAGAGTGAAGGTAGGCTATTCCATGAAGATGTGAATGGTTTATTTAGCTGTGTGGTGAATAAATCTATCTTTCTAAATTGCTTAATACATCTACATTTCTAAATTCCTAACTACCAAAGCAAAGATAGTGGAATGATGAATTTCTAGTACATAGTTAGGTCTGATTCTTCTTGGTGCTCCTGGATGAGAAAGATCCAGTGTTCCTGTTAATGGATGCTTTCTATGACCCAGCCATCAGAGAAGAGTGACGCATTACTGAGGATTTTCACTGGTAGGTACTTCCTGTAGTAATTGCACAGCCACCAAGAGAGATAATTGCTGGTTTCCAGATGTTACAAGGGTGGTCAGGGCCACTTGCTCCCACTCTCTGTTTAAATTTAATTCTCCTCTGAACCTTCCTTCTCTTAATTAAAAATTATGAAAGTAGTTTCTACATTTATCTACAGGAAAGAAAGACAAACAAAAATTGTTTTAAAAGCCTGATTGATTCTGAACATTATGAAAGTATAGTGAGGGTAGCTACCTAACAAAGCATGCTTACTGAACACTTAGAAAACTCACATACTAGAAGAGAAAGCAGAAATTAGATTACTGTACTTTTTACATGATTCACAAATAACAAGCATAGGGAGCAAACACAAGCACACTTAATCATTCCAGCAGCGTTAACTCTGACCAGAACAGACATGTTTTCAGCCTCTATCTCCATGGTAAGTCTCTGGAAAAAGAAAACTGAGAGGCATTTTGCAAAGTCATGCGAAGGAAGTGCTCCCAGTTCACTGTGCTTCCTTGCACGCCTGAAGGCGCTCTGTGTGTGAGCATTTGCAAGAATAGACCATATGTTAATGACTTACTAACCTCAAAGCCAAGTCCACATGCTATAACCAGTATTACCTTTCTTTTGTGCCTGAACAAAACCCATCATTTCAGAAAATGTCAGGTACAAGTATTGTATCAAGATGAGAACTGTGGAAAGTCAGCTCATACATTTACCAGAAAGCCATTAGGAGAAAACCTATATATACTGAAAATGAGATAAAAATAATATATAAATGTATCCACAAGCCAAAAGTATGATGTTCTATTATGATGAAAGATGCTTGAAAAACATTAAGAATAACAAAGCAGATTTTTTCCTACCATAAAAAAGCTTTGCTCAACACAGGAGGGCTTCACAACTGCTGGAAAATATGAGAAAGGTAAACATAGTACAATGATATCACCCAGACATTTTGAAAGGAGGTTTTTGGTTTTCAGACGGTAATTGGGCTGCATATTGGATTTGCATGAGTACCGTAGAGTTAACCTATCTATACAATAGGTGAATAAGCTGGTACTTTGTATCTTTCAGTAATTTTCTTGTGGGTTTTAATTTTCTTTAGTCATTCCTCATCCCTTTTTTGTTGCAATAGCTTTGATAGTTCCCCATATATACCACTTCTTTACCCTGCTGTTAGCCCTGAAAGGAATTGACAGCCCCCCTATCTGGCTTGTTAAGCTCTTGAAGCTTGCTGCATCCTGCATGTAGCATGTTTCTGATTATGCCGGCAGCACAGACATTTGTGCTCACAGCTGCTGTACTGCTGCCAGATCAATACACCCACAAAGCACGGCAAGCCTTTTGTGTAGGTTCAGAAATCAGATTTCTCTTGTCTAGAGGGCAATCTGTAAAATAAAATCTCCTAACATGAAGTAGTCCTCCTGGAGCTTCACTGAGATATGCATTTATCGGTGTATTTAACAAGGCACTAAGAAGCTCTCAAGGCTGAGTGACAAGAAGGGGTTTCCTTGCTTCCAATCAATGCCACCTCCCCCTCTGCCTCTCCCCCGCACCACCCTAGACTCCACATGCGATAAGGCACAGCATATGTTTCTCCTTAGACTTGTCTGCAAAAATATCAAACCCTTAAAAGACGCATCAGTTTCGGACATAAACCTGTCAGAAAACAATTATCAGCTGTATCTGTGATCTTATTAAGTTACTTGGGTCTCAATAAACTTGCAGATACCCTTTGTAGTGGAAATAATCAAGGCAGAGAATGAAATTTATTGATAAAGGAAGGAGTCTGACTGGGTCAGCTTGAAGCCCATTCAGCTGTTAGTTTGCAGGGGGGACTGTTGTTCATTTCTAGGTTTTTTTCTCTTCTTTTTTTGTATAGCTGATAGGACTCAATTTATATTCTTTCCTTCCCTCTGATACGGCCAAGCTCATTTTTTCCCCTACAACTACAGTGAACACTCAGCTTTAGAGCTAGTATGCAGGAAGTGTCAGCTCAGCAGTCAGGAAAGGGGAGGGGGTACGGGGAAGAATCAACCCTAACGTGTCATGGAGAGCAGACTAAGACCATTCTCTCCCAGACATTTGTCCTACCACTTCCCTGGGAATGGTTAGGTGAGCCTTGCAGGAATGTGAGTGATTTGCATTGGCAGCAGGACTTTGACTCTGCAAGGGCATGAGAGTATAAATCCGTAAGAAATGAGATACAAAGAAAAAGAGATTGCATGTATGGGATGAAGTGACTTTTTTAGCACTTTGGGCTCATCTCTGTGCTTTTTCACTCAGTTGTAAATTATTTCCTTAGGGACTGGATTTGGAGAACCAAATTTGACCAAATTTCACTTGATTTTTCCACAGGGGAAACTTGCCCCAGAGAAAGGAGTGTTGAAGCTTAAGGCAATTGCAGGACTCCGTTTCTGAGGAAATGGCTGGTCCCAGCAAAAATGTGGAAATATGGCTTACGTTAACTTTTGAGCAGTCCTTTTCACTTTGTTTTTGTTTTGAAGAGCAGCTTTAAAAAGAAAAGATATTTTGCAGAGTGGTTTCAGAAAGTCCCTAAAGGAAAAAACATGGAGTGGCAGGAACTAGCACTGGCTTGGAAGGGCCTATGGAGAGGAGACCCAGGTTTCTTACTGAGCCCTTGTGAAGGCTGGAACAGCTTTGCTTTGTACATTTACCATCAACCTGGCTGAAGCAGGTGAGTTTTTAAAATTAGACTGTACAAATATTTTTAATTGAGTCGAGGAGAATAACTAATTTAGTAAGGCTTCAACAAGAATACAGACCTAAGAAAAACATCCATTAGAAGAAAAGCATTGGAAACGCTCTGAAATATATATTCAGTAAGGTGGATCCATTTTTATCAGGGCTACAATTATGCAAACAATTTTATGTAGTTTGTTAAAGATGTCCTGTGGTTCTGCTTACTTATGTTATAGTAAGGTGTCTCGATTAAGATCTGTTGCCTGGACTTTACTTTAAAAAGGGACAATACTAAGAAATATATTTGCCTAGTTTCAGATTAGGAATCATGGGAGGAATCTGATCCTAACTGAAAGTCTAGGGGTGAGGATGCTTTCAGTGCTTCATTTTCCCCAATCTGTGGGTTAAATTGGGAGCTAACAAGAGACTGATGAAAATCTTGAATGAAATATTTTCTTTTCTCTAACACAACACAGTCAGCACAGTGTAGGTCAACAGAAAGGAGCCCACCCTCTGCCTGTTTGACTGATAGTTCCCAGTCTGCCGCCTACTGCCTTGAACCCTGGCACTGACTGTAGCTTGCTTTGCTACAGCCTGATTTCCAGTTCCCTCTAGTTGTCTTCTACACAGTTTCTCTCCTATGTCACTACCAGTCAAGGACTTTAGTCTTTTGTGGTGGTGAAGAATCAACAGAAGAAAAACATCAGAGGGTTTTTTATTGTCTTACTGCCTCTGTTGGACACCCAAACTAGGGGGCAGTTAATATCTTTTAGAAATGCCTGTCTCCCTCCACTGACCAGGCCAGATGCCTGCCTTTCTATAGATGGATATATTTAGTTGCAGAAATGCTACCAAACATCAATTGACTGATGATATTTTCTGTCTTACTGCCATAACACATTTATACTAACAGGTCTTATGAATCAGTGCAAGGGCAAGGTCTGTAATAGCAAAACCAAGCTCCTCATGGAGTTCTTTGTTACAGTACAATCCTGGCTTTCTTAGTCCTGCTTTTACTTGGTCTGATTTATCTTGAGTCTATAGACTGCAAATATATTTGCCTACCCATACTTTGTCATGATATTATCATCAAGAATATAACTATAACCTTGGTATCAGAGCAACCCAAATTGCTCTTATCTGAGAAAAAGAAAGAGGCAATAAGATTTTTTTGTAACTTCACTTGCCTATCTCATTACATTTCTCTATCAGTTGAGTATGTTTTTCATTTTCCTTTCCAAGTGCACTTTTGTTTCCAATATTGAAGATTATATTTATAAAGGGGATCCATTTCAGTGATGGATGAAATCCATCACTATCCCTCTACATTTACAACTCAATTTTAAGGATTAAACTTTCTACCAAGAAAAGCATAGGCAGGTACTTCATCAGTACAAATCTGCGTGCACATAAGGACTTTTTTTCCAATAGGACAAAAATGAGAACAAAATACTGAGTAGAATCAGATAGGTGTGCTCCAAGATGGAGGCAAGGCCACAGAGTGTCACAAGCCTGGAAACTGATCCAACTAGGAAACATGGTGATATGTTTAGAAGGAAAGCTGTAGTTGCTTGGAAAAAATGACCAGTTACAGTCCTTTAGGTTAATAGTGCCAAATCATTTGTGCAGGCTGGGTCATGTAATCTCTCAAGAGTCGTATGTCCCGTCCCTCTCCTGTTATCAGATGTCTCTCTCTCATACATGTAAAATGTAGGCATCTTTTGAAATACCGCTGGACATAGAATAGGTACGACAGAAAAAGAGGGGAAATGCAGAAGATGAGAACTCTTCATCCCAGCTGTTTTATGAATAACTGGTCTCTGGCCCAGTATCACAGAAAACAGGTCCTTAGACTAATTGGATTACTTTGCCACTTGACCTTATATGACAGAGAAATGGTTGTATGCTGACATTTTACCTGGTAAATCATTATACATATGCTGCATTTACAGGACCCCAAATATTCTGGAGTACTCTCACTACAGTCTGATGATTTTATTCTAAAACGTGATTCAAAACAGACAGTAGTTGGAGATACCATGCAGAGATGCTTTCTAGAATGTAGTCAAATGATCATTTCCTCAGAAATCACTGCACATCCTTTGAGTAATCATTAGTAATTTTTTTCAAATGGAAACAGTATCACCTTTCAGCTGGTTTCTACTCTGTAATGAAGACTTGTAGGTACAGACATTATGCATAATAATGAATCGTTTCTCATCATGTGTAAAATCAGAACTGACCTGTGGAAATCAAACAGAAATCATTTGTTGGTCCCCATAAAGAGAATTATGTTATATACAAACAGATGGTTCTATCTCAAATTCAAGAATTATTTCCAAATGCAAAGAGCAAGGGTCTCAATTCCCAAAGCAAATACTCTCAGGTGAATCAAACTCTGCAGGAACTAGAACTCTTCAGCTGGCCAGCATTTTCTACCGTCTATAGTGGAAGAGAAAAGCTCTGTTCATCTTGAGCGTAATGTAAACAAGAATATGGTAGAAAACTTATTTTCACTGGTGACACAGATGACACTAATGAAAATATCTGGAACTGATCTACAGTACAGCTTCTGCTGTTGTTGTGTACCAAAACCATGACTGAAAGGAGATGCTGTTCTCAGTGGATGAATGGAATAGTCACAGATATAAGAAAATGAATCCATTTACTCTTTATACCTGGTCGGTTTTCCTATATACACAAGAAATAACAGATTAATTAGATTCATTCACACACCTCAAATTCACTTGTGCTAGTAATAGAGGGCACACTGCAGATAACTTCCCTCCTCAGTGCTGATGGGCAATGTACACATCCTGCTTGAAGAGTTTTAGCCTTAAGAAAAAAAGTTACACTATCATATGTGGTATTTCATACTTAGCCTTTGCAAGACTTCCTTTGCTTTGAAGGGTTTTCTGACTAAGTTACTAATCCTGTGAGTGGCTGTGTGTCTAGGCCTCTCCTTACTCATATGGTCTGGTTTGGAACAGGAGCCAAATGAAGTTTGAGGGTCATGGTCAGTTTGTATTAGACACATAGAAGGAGGGTATTTCTATCTTAACGAGTTTATAGTCCACAGGCATTTTAATATCTGATGTTGCACAGAATAGAAGACAGCAGAAGTCACTGGAAAGCCTTCCACCATCTTATAAAAAACAGATCTGGGACTGTACATTTCATTCAATGTGTTGATTTCATTAATCCACTGAGAACTGGTTTATTTTTATATGGTTAATCTGAACAACAAAGCTAAACACAATGTGGCAGTTCAGAGAAAATGGAGTAAAAGCATTGAATTATTTATGGCAAAAAATGTAAGATCATTCTCCCTTCTTCTCCAATAAAGATTGGCTGTGATGCCAAAAATTCCCTAAAATCCTGAATGACAACTAATATTGTTTCTTTCACAGTTTGAATGAGTCTTGCAAAATTCTGTTTGTTGCTGATAAAGAGTATTAGGAGATATGGACATGAGAGAGTTACAAGCAGGGCACAAGCCTGGGTCAACAACAGGAGAGAAACAATAGGGAGCGGAAGAGGCAGTATGTGACTAAAAAGCAAAGAGAAGAACAGCAGGCAATGTGGGTTTTTTTTCCCAAGAAATTCTGGAGGGTTTGATGCTTTGCAAGGCTGTCGGTGCTGGATGGGGATTGCAGTGCATTCTGCACAGTGAGGCCTTGGGGTAAATACAATAGCAACAGGAGCAAAATGTTTTCATTTCTCATGCATAAGGAGTAAAGAGATAATAATTACGATAAGGCTAGAACCTTGGGTAGTGTCCTTCTTGAGACATGGGCCATTGGTGAAAGGCATACATATTCTGAAGCCTGGATGATTTTGATACATCTACATAGTTGTGGGGCTGCCTGACCTCTCTTTTTTTTTTTCTCTTTTATATTGCAACATCTGATGGTTTTGCAAGAGAGCAGAACTATGGATGCTGGTCAGACCCCGCATATTTTCTCCCCCTTTTCCAAGCCCCTTTGTTTGCTTTTTGCTATGCGCTTATGGTGATGCATCCCATCTGGTTCTGCTGTATTGCATGATCCAAGATAACACTTAGCGCCATTAGCAGTCAAGATGGGACACATCATAACTTGTTCCCAGTGCATGTTGCCAAGGGCCTCAATGTTCTGCTTCAGAATTCCAAATAATTTTTAATTTCTTTTTAAGTTACAGAGTGGTAAGCATCCCAGGGAACTCTACATTTCCACACTAGGGCTGACGCTGCACCCAAGCAAGCTTGTGTAAAACTAATTCAGGGATCTTTGTATCAGACATACCATGTCTGGGTGGAAGGTCAGGCGAGCAGGTCTGTCTTTCTTCCTGAACCATCCAGTCTCATCACAGCCACCTTGATTAAGTTTCAGCCCTGCCCCCTGTCCTGTCTGGTACCTTCCTCTTGTCAGGGAGGGGCATTCTCAGGGTCCATTCAGGGCAGGTTTGTATTGCTGAGCTGTGGAAAAAGCAGTCAGTGCAGAGGCAAAGGACAGAGCCTGTAATAAAAAAGCATTCTTTCCACACCCTCTGGTTTTCATGTCCCATATTTGAGTTTGAAATCATAGTATTCTGAACTATGACTCACCAGTTTTGCTTTATTGCTGATAGTCTGGTTGGTAAATTTTATGAGTTTAATCAGTCAAGCAGCTATATGCAAGGTAAAGCTAAATCAACAGTATTTAATTTCTGCACAGAATAGGAATAGATAATGTAATGAGACTTTGTCATGTCCAAAAGCACGTAAATTAATCTGACATTACAGGCATAGCCATTGCACACATGCATACAAAAAGCAGAACTTCCTGCTTTTGTTTATATTGTTTCCCATCTAGTTTGTTCATAGCTGTGATGTGTTTGTTACTCAGGTGGACGCACTGTCCTGGGGCCCTGCAACAGAAATCAGCCATCTTGTGGGACCTACAGAAATGCCTGATCTCAGTCAGGAGAGAGAGCCCAAAGGGATTTAGCGTGGTCACAGAGAGTGGTGAGAGAGAAATCTCCCCTGCAGGGTCCGGTTGAGGATTATACCATCCTGCGGATGCCCTGATAATCTCATAATCCCTAACCTATGACTTGCCTCTGATCTCCTCTCACTCCAAATTATGTAGACTTCAAGTAAGAGGAAGTTTAGAGAAGAAGAACAATTATGAAAAGCCATTTCCATTAAGCTCCTAAAACATTTTAACCAGTTTAACAGAGCAGTTAATGAGAGCAGTAGAGGAGACCTTGGGAGGGTAGCATAGATGTCTTTAATCTTTCTGCTCTATTTTTCTTATCTCCGCCACATCTGCTGAAGCAAACAAGCAAATAAGATGTGTTTCTAGTATGTACTTAACACTTTACATGCTATAGTTGAAAAAGTGGAGAAATACTTTATTTTTTTCATTATGTAACAGTTTTAACTGAAGTGATACATGTGCCATGAAATATTCCCTTCACATACATGCAGACAGAATTGTAAATGATAGGTTGGTTACTACTCAAAAGTAGATCCACATTACCACTTCTTTTTTTCCACAAAAAAATGAATTATTCTATTACAACTCTGCAGTAAGCCTGTTATACTACAGTGAGGAGATGGTTAGTATATCCTTTCTGGTTCTTTTTTATGGATTTCAAAGATAATTTCAAATTAAAATAACCTAAAGCATAAAAGAGGCTGGGATCACTTATTTATCCTTTCCAAATAGATGTAATTGTTGTGGCTTTTTAAATTTTGTGATTGACAAAGCTCTAAAATATGCCTTATTCTGCTTTATGTATCTATTTTTATACAGCTCCTGGGCAAAAGTGAACTTTTACATAGCATTTTTGCTTATTTTTTTTAAAATGCAATATTTAAAATATTTCCCATTTGCAAAACAGTCCCCTTCTTTATCTCTCCCCCAAAGCATTGCACTTTCTTTTGTTCTATTGGCGTTTCTTTATAGTACAAAAAAGAGAAGAAAACAATGCACATTCCAGAAATAACAACAGTAGCAACAACAATGATAATAATAATATTCATGAATACTGAAAAGCTACAAACCTTGTAAGAATATTTGAAAGAAGAAACATCACAAAACAGGTGTTTTTTTCAGTTTAGCAGAAATGAGGGAATGTAACTTGTTAGAGAAGTACAGTTGGAATTCATTACCACACATCACTGAGTGACTCCCTTTCTCCTTCCAGGCTATTTTCTATTTGAACTGGCATGTTTTGGGGATGATAGTTGTTTTTTGCTATCATTTCAGCTCAGTGCTGTGATATCAACTGGGATCTCAAGGTGTGCAGTAAGATAATTTGGAACAGGTAAAATGACAAGCATCCATCTTTATCTCCAGCTATTTTTTTAGAAGGCTATCAACAGAGCTACCTGAAAATTGTTCCAACTTGGCCTTTTGAAGGCAGATTTAGCCCTTCTGGACTGAAGTTTTTGCAATATTTCATATGATGATTTGTGCACAGAATTGTACTATCATATTAATAATTGGAGTAACTTTTGTCATTTTACAAATCCAAAGTAATAAATGTCATCACCACTAAAACTCATTCACTTAATGGTGTCATATCCTTTTAAAGTCAATAGTACTCTGGATTATGTCCCTTCCTTGCTGTTATATTAGAACCATGATATAAAAATGCACTGTTGACTTCACGGGAAAATATCATTAAAAGAGAGTGCTTTATCTCTTTTACTCCTTTGACCTCTCCCTCCCAGCCATAATTAGTTTACTGTAGCTGTATTCTTCCTTTCCTAAAGCAAAAGTAATTAATCTACTTTCAAGATTTGCAGAATCTCATATTTCAAAAAGTACCTGGTTTTGCTTAGAATGGCCTTGTTGTCATTGTGTGATTGAAAAATGATCTGAAACACTTTATTAAAGATCAAACAAATGCAAACTTCAGTTACCATTAGCTAAGTATTTGGCCTGGGCTGAGTCATCCCATCATGTACTGGGTTTCTTGAGCTCAGTACCATCCCTGATTAGCACTGGAGTGTGGCACCCACAGCTTTCATTAGACTGCAACATGTCTGTATAACCGAGTTTGAGTTTAGCAATAGATAGATATGGCGAGGGCCTTGTTGTTTTGTTGCTGTGGTAAAGATTGGGCTTTTAAAAAGCACAAAATAAATTAAGAGTAACTATGACAAACTGAAGGAGGTGGTTGATGCAGAGCTTGTGAATTCTAATTTAAATTAGGAGCTTCTATGTGAGATTTCAAACTTCAGTGTGAATGGAGGGCTGGGTGCCTTCACTACTGTCTTTCTCCTGCCATATTTGGCTGAAATTCAATGGAATGATGACACAGCTCTAATAATGGAAAGTCATTAACCTGAGGAAATCTCATTCAAATGAAACTAAATGGGGCAATGAATAGCTAAAGCTTGCCAGGGTAAGTTTTGTCTGACTTCTTTTCAGGGAGCTGGAGCTCAGAGCAGTGGAATTTCTCCCTGAGGCAGAACAAAGGAATTAGATGTCATTTTGCAACTCTTTAACTAAAAGTGATTTCAAACCTGAGGACTTTCTGCAGGAGAGAAGGTAATGCTTCTCTCAAAGTAGGATTAGCCAAGGAAGAAGAAAAATGGCTGTGTAAAGAGGAGAGAAAGAGCGTGAGATATTCAAGACTATTCGAAAAAGAATCCAAAGATCAACTACCACCCCAAATCACAAACAGTTCAGATAGAAAAGACAAAAAAATTCTGACATACACAAAAAATCGGAGGAAGGAAACAGAGGCATGTGTGTTTATTATTTTGTCTAGTTCTGTATCCTTCCTGTGCTAACTGAAGTAGAGGATAATTGTATTTAGAAACCCATATACATCTTGGACATCTGTTAACTTTCATCTGTCCTGTATCACTGCACTGAAGAGTAACATGTAAATCCAACATGCTGCAGGCTAGATTTAAGGAATTCAGTGTGTTTAAATCACTGTGGTGTCTGGAAGCTTAAGACAGCCTAGGGGCCATTTAGCCCCATTTCTGTGAAGAGATAACAGATATCCTTAACTAAGAAGTGTGTCAGAGGTGCCAAGGATGGGACAAAGACCAGTAGACCAAGAGAAGATGAAACTCACCTTGAGGTCCCTATAGAGCAACCTGTCTAGTATTCAGATAGGGGTAGTTCCATCAGAGTGGAAACAATAAGCAAGAATAATAGGAGAAATACATATCCATAGTAGTAAGTGAGCTTGCAAATTGCATTCTTCTTAAGCTCTTGGCCTCAGACCAGAACTTTTTCGTTTAAATGATACATTGCAATACTACTTCCACACACACACCCCTTCCCCCCTCCCCCGGTTAATTAACAAAAGCCTCATACTGGAGTGCAAAGAGTGAACAGTTGTAAAAATAGACACATTTTGTTTTTTCTAAGCCAGTTCCTTCAGAAATAAGAGTTCCACTTCATCAGAATTAGTTCTGAGTTTGGGAATTTTTATGCAAAAGCCCTATTAAGCTTGCTTGTTTCCTTCTGATACAGAGAAATGATTACTTGTTTTTAGACTTATTTACTTATAGCAAACTACTTAGCAATTTATTTACTTATAGCAACTTATAGTATTACTTATAGTATTTTTAAATATTGCTAGGAATCCTGCTTGTCCAGATTGTTCTGTGGAATTTTACCAAGGACTACTGTGTTCATCAAAACAAAGCAGTTTACCGTGAAAATCTACCAAGAACTGCAGTGTTCAGCAAAATATCATCTTTTTGTCCTTGGGAAACAGATGTGCTCTAACGAGTTGGGTCTTGGTAATGAGTAAAGATAGCCATATACGGACGGTAGAAGTTCCATTGGTTCTCTTAGATAAGATAGAATGAGTAAACCGGCTGAAAACACTCTTGTTATTCAAGGAATTGGCCAAGGGAATCTGCGCATGCTCTAGGAAAAAGTACAAGGTGAGAAAGACTACGAGCCTTCCTCCCAAAGACCCAGGAAGACGTCCCCCAGGAGGCAATGCGCAGGTGCAAAGAGAACATAAACTGCTGACACCAGCCTTTCAAACTAACCCAGCCTTACTCACGCATATGCATGTTTGTGTTATGTAATCCAATGAATATGTATATCCACACTCTATAAGTTTTTGGTAAAATGTGTGGTGGGTGTGCAAGCTTTGTGGAGAAATCCCCTTGCACCCCGGCGCCAGAGTAAACATACTTGCTTTATAACTCTCTCTGAGTTGTAGAGTCTGTTTTCCCCAAGTCACTTCTCCTACAAAGATTTTTCCCACTCATTTGTGTCCCCACTTTCCCATCAATTACTCTTCAGCAATCCAAGGTTGTTTAAAATTTTGTAATACAGATATTGACACCAAAGAGGACTCATTCATAGGGGAAGGGAATGTGGAGGTAGTCTTCAAAAAAGCAAGTGTCAGTGCTTCTCAGTCACATCAGTAATTCTTTTTTTTTTTTTCTTTTTCTGAGCTAGAAGCTTCTAATGTTTCTCTTAGCCTCTGGACATTAAATGGATCAAACAGCAGGATTGGAGGGGACTGCTTATCTGAGGCACTCGTGCTGGATCACACGATCATCAGTTGATCAGTTGATCATCATATTGCCACTCATGCCACTCATATTACAGAGCCTAATATAGGTGGCAGTGTTCACATTAGCGTAGCATTACCTGACCATCTCTTGCTGTGAGAGAGGACACCACCACTACAGAGTTGTGAAACCAGAAGTTGAAGTATTTCAAGAAGGAGGCACTTCTTACACATGCATGACTTCTTACTGTGTCCTTCCCTCTTCTTTTTGCACTGTCTACATGGAGGTGTCTGTTCCCCTATGGTTATGCTCTCATGTGCTGTGTGTAGATACTGAGGGACTCCACTGAGGCTGACAGGGCTGGTTGCTTCTGTAGCTGCAGGTAGCTTACACATCTCTGCATGGCATAGCAGTCCACCAGATAGGCAGGTTTCTGGGTAGTGCTCAGACACTAATTTCATCTGCAAGTGTAATACTGGATGTAACATGAAGGGCTCAGAATCCCCCTCCTGGGACACAGACATCCGTTGCCCTATTCAACACACACACACACACACACACACACACACACACCATCTTCAGATCTTTTCAATGCTCGTGTAAAAGTAGGTGTTACAACATGGCCTCGGAAATCTTTTCAATGCAGTCATGAATGCAGATAAATTTTAGATTATTCTACAGCATGTCTCTGCCTTGGTGACCTGGTTATTAATTAGTTCTGACTTTTGCTCTGTCATCTAAACCATTTTAAGTGGTAATTCACTCTCATGTAATTTGCTCAGTGCAGAAGAGAAGAGGCTTCTTCTTCCCTGTCCTTTGACCTACCTTTGATTTCTACTTCCAATTATATCTCATGCTTTGTAGTGGGTTTTTATTTATTTAGGACATTTATTCTGTGATCTTCCTGTCTTTCTAACATTTAATGTCAGGGTGAAGTCTTTCATGGTGTTGGAAACCTGCAGCTTCAGACCTGATGTGAATTGAAGGCAAGGGAGTGTGTGGTGGGGGCAGTGGGAAACATCCTTCTCATGCTTACGCTGGTGGTGAGCTCAGGATGTGGCTCTGCACTGTATATTGTGGGAAAACAGGGGAAAGCCTGGAGAACAGACAGCTTCAGGGCACCTAACAGGCCACCAGCACCTATGAGGGGTCATGGAGGAAATGGAGCCGGACTCCTTGCAGCACTGCAGGGTGGGAAGGAAAAGAACAATGAGCACAAGCTGCAACAAGAGAGGTTCAGGCTGGGTATAGGGAGAAACAGTTTCCCCATGAAGGAAGGCAGTGGAGCAGGTCACTCCAGAGGCTGTGCCATCCCCATCCTTGGAAGGTTTCAAGCCCTGACTGGACCAAGCCCTGAGCCTGAGCAGCCTGCTCTGATCCCAGAGTGGACTGTGCTTAGGGCAGAGGTTTAGATTAGAGACCTCCTGAGGTCCCTTCCAGTCTAAATAGTCACTGCAGCACTGTGATAGACTGAACATTTGCTTTCCTATGAAAGATACCAGGAATAGCCCCTCCACTGCAGAAAGCCAACATTGCAGCAGAGGAAGAAGGGACATGGGCTGTGTGTGAGGCCTGAGGGATTCTGGTCCTCTCTTCCTAGGACTGTGTGAGTGTAAGGCCTGACTGACCTATCATTTCTTTGGCAGTCTGCCTTTTCTCACGTGGTTCCTGCTAGCACTGAAGCTGTGACTGCCACTTGCTGGAGTGGGAATGGCCTGGAAACTTCTCTCCCTCCTCTTTTGGGAGAGGTGGCAACTCCCAGGCAAGAACCTCCTGTCCTACCCGCAGGGTTGCTCCCAGCTGCTCATGCCACACTCTACCAAGGAGATGGAGGCCAAGACCAGTCCCTTTTCTGAAGGGCTGTCAGGAGGTGGAGGTGGCCTCTTCTGCTCCACAGGATTTGTCTTTTGTGTAGAGGAAAGTCACAGTGGTATTGTCCCTAGGTCACTTTGTGTCACCTTGCCAAAGGAGGTTGTGCCTGGCCAACCAGTTGTATATATCGCATATGCTAGCCCCTTTTCAACATAAGTTTGGTTCTGGATGCATGAAGACCCATTGGGCCCAGGAGAGGGCTATATTTTAATAAAATCAGGACTGGATTCCCCAAAGGTTGAGGAGATACTGACCTTTATCAACCCTCTAGCCCAATGGTTAAGACATTAGAGTGTGCACAGAGGCAACAAGAGCCAACAGATCAGCTAGGTCGTGATCTCTGCTTCAGTGAATCAGGAGTACTAGAAGGGCCCAGAAGAGATATCCCTTAGTGTATCCTACAGCCCATTGGTTAGGCCCAGCTGTTTGCAGAGGGGTTATAGTAGTCTCCACTATCTGATTAAAACATAAGTGCCCACAAACCAGGTGATTCTTCTAACCATGAGGATACATTAGGATGAGACATTCCCTCTCTTGTTCATTTTGCCCACTTCTCTCTGGAAATATAACCAAGCATTCAATATATTTTGTTTTGGAATTGATATTTTTTCCATTTCTTCAGGCTACAATGAATTGAAATGGGTTCAACTTTCAGGTAGCAATTTCATAGGTACTGTAAGAAACAGGTGAAAATTAGTTGTTTGATCACTCAAGTTTTTACAGTCTGAAGAGCCTCACAAAAGGACTAAGCATGGTGATGCCAGGGCTCTGCAGGGGCTGGGGACTCCCTGAAGTCTGGGAGCATCACAGGCTCCCCATGGTGGGGCAGGGCAGAGCCTGGCAGCTGGGCCTGTCCCACTTCCAGCCAGGAGCAAGGTAACCAGGGCAGCCACGACAGTCCCAGCCCTGGGCATAGGGCACCTCCCTGGGGATGGGCCAAGGCTGGGACAGGCTGTCGGTCCATGGGTGAGGATCAGGATCAGGCCTGTTGATGGGGATCAGGGTGAGACACGGCCCTGGGATGGCCATGTGAGTGCCCTCAGGACCCCAGCTGGCAACGTGGTCATTATAGGCTGGACTGTCGATAAGTGACTGGTAACACATTGTAGATAGAGAAGTAGTGGGGTTTCCCCATTTCAGGTTAAAACCAGATATGGATCAGAGCCTTGCACGTCCTGTATTACATTATGTCCCGAGCAAACTTAGTGCTGGCTGTGGGCCAGGAAGTAATTTTCCAGCCATTTTTCCAGCTGCAGACTGGAGTGCCTTGAATGTAGCCTTTATATTCCTCTAACATCAGGCCCTGAAACAAAGACTATGTGTGTTCTACAAAGACGTTTTGTTATAACTAGGTGGATTGTATTTACAATTGGGATTACAGTACATGGGAATCAGATATACAGAAATATAAATGAGAAAACCTCTCTCTGATGATACTGAATAAAAGCAGTTCCCTGTAGGAATTGCCATATACTTACACAGTCATCTTGTGGCTTACTGGGAAAGTTGAAGGTATTAGTCTCGTCAGGGTTTCAGCACCTCTGCACTTATACCCATGAGTCTGTTTCAGTATAGTACAAAAAAATGCTATGCATGTTTAGAGCCATGTTAATTTTAGAGTTGCCATAGAAATTGCTGGCATCTCAATACTTAATTTCATTTCACAACAGGACAAAATCCAGAGATGTCAAGACCTTCCTTAGAATGGAAATTCTAAAACTCTTAGGAAAAAATATTTTTAAAAAAATAATCTGGAGTTCATTGAAATGTTTTATATTGCTTATTCAAGGCATCACAATGGTTTGTGTTGATTCATTTCAACACTGAACTGTAGATCACAACTGTGCATCGTCTTGAGGGAGCTGTAGCACCAAATCTCATTCATTTCCACACTGTGAGCAGGGTCCCTGGCTTGACTCCATCTGCTGTAATGCAGTCTGAGTCACAGGGCTTCCAAGATAAATCCTGCAGTTTTGTTCAGAAAGGCATTATGTGCATTACAGGAAACAGATAATTTCAGCAAAAGCACAAGAGAAAGGAAGCCCACATCTGTAGACCACAGAAGGTATAAAACATTAGAAAACGGTCACTATGTGTTTGCTTATTCGTGTCAACTCAAAAAAAACCCCAAAACCAAACAAACCTTTGGAGTCCTTCAGACCACTTTCTGATTTCTATCCAACCACCCAAAAATGAAGTAGTCCACTTTGATTTTTATGAACTTTTTTTAAAAAATAAAATTTTTGCAACATAAGGCTCTTTAAAAAGCATCCAATACTAAAAGTCAGGTGACAGAGGAGACTTATAGCAATTACTTCTGTTCAGGACTTCTGACAGGAAAATGGATGAAACGCTTTTAAATACAGGAGTGGGAACTTTAGCTCTGGGCAAGCATCCTCCTCTGCTCCTGCCTCTCCCTATATAGCCTCTGGTTCTCCTTTTTTGCTTCTCTTCAGCTGGAGGCTGCTGCCTGCCATGGTGGAAAGGTGCCCTGGTCCATGTCAGTCCAAATGACTCTAAGTCTTATTATTTAAGGAATTTAAATAATTTGACTCATTTTGAGTGAAGCAGGTGAGAGCACCTGTGATGGCAGTGGAACTGGCAGATGGGATGCCTGGTGGATTGCATGGAGAGGTAATGTTAAGCAGCTAGGAGCAGGTTTTGAAACTTCTTCCACTGGCACAGGTGCAGCTGGGAAGAAAGCCACTTGTAGCCATATTTCACTGAAGTGCAAGGTGTGTTTCTGCTGATTTGGTCCACGACTTTAAAAGTTCTGCTTTTCTAGCTTACTTTATTGCAAGGTTTGTTAAATAGGATTGTTTGAACAAAATATGTGCTTGCACTGAAAAAAAAGACCCAGTTAGTTAATGTTGACACACAGTACCCTTCTGTAGGTATATTGTAGGTTTGGGTTTTTTTTTTTAATGTGAGTAAATCTGCTGTGCATGCCAATGTGACTGTCTTCACTAGAGGCAAAGTGTAAATTGATTTTAAAAAGTTGCTAAGAATACTTAGCGCAGTGGGCTTTCATGAGTATCCAGAGCCCTTGCAAATTGGGCTGTTCCTACTAGTGGACAAATACAGAGTTAGGAGAGAAACTTCAGGAATCCTAGGCTACATCAGGTGAATGAGGAGCTCACATACAAAGGTGAAAAACTCCACTTCTCAGATCAGAAGAGGTTTCCTATTTTGAATCCAAATCAATCTGCAGATGCTGACTACATTTCCTGAATATGTTTTATTAAAGACTTTTTTTTAAAAATAAAATTTTGGAAAGCTTGCATATCAGCTACTTTTGCAGAATCAGGCTCTTGTATAATGAAGAAGCCTGCCACTTATATCAATAAATGTTATTTTCTTTCAGACAGTAAGGTTCTGGTAAGCATAGCTATTCAGGTGATCTCTTGCAATTTGGAGGACTGCATAATCCTAATATTTATTAGTGTGCCACTGTCAGATAAAAATATTCCTTATATGGATAAGGCATCTACAAGGAATGTATACTTTTAATAACTACAGTACTCACTCTGACAAATACCAGTTGCATTTGAGTTTGCAGACCCACCAGACTGCTCAGGGCCTTCAAGGTATTCACCATAATTGGTAGTTGGTAAGGGAGAAGAAGCAGAAGAATTCCTTCATGTCTCAATTTGACTTAAAAAAAATAAAAATTCAACATCATATGATTTAGACTATTTTTTGTGTTTTATCAGCAGATTATAAGGTACAGCATACAATCTAATTCTAGGCATTTTAGTATTCTATATGAGCCAGAAACATTGGAACATTCCATACAATACTTGGTGGTTTGAGGTCATAGAAATGGAAAAGAGGGTAAGCACTATAACTTGAAAGAGTTTCAGAAGAGTACACTCCTAAGCACGTCTCTGTTTTGTCATCTGATTTCTTCAGTGTAGCCTGTCTTGTTATACAAAAGCATTTCCTCTGCTTCCCCGTATGACACTATAAATACGCTGCATCTTGTGGACTATTTTGCCTCATTCTGATGCCCCATTATACCTGTGGCAGAAAACTACTCAGAAGACTGGGACAGCTCCTGACCCCCGGGGACCAATGACTCTAGAAACCATTGATTACTATTTTTGCGTAGGTGTCTTTTCCTTTGTCTACGATGATTTGGGTTGCTGTTTCATTTCAGCCCTATGAAAAACACCATATTCTTTTGTGTATGTCATGTAGTGATTTGCCATATTTTTCATTTGTGGTATTCCCTTTTCTTTTTTTTTTTCCTTCAAACCTAAACTACTACTGTGTGCAGAAAACTGTATAGCTGAAAATGTTGCTGGAAATGTTGTTAGCATTGTAGGCAGCTGGATGTTTCTGACCTTAGAGCAATGACTTGGGATTGCAGCAGTGCCACAGACTTCTTGCTTACTGGGAGAAATCTGTTGCCTTGCCTCTCCCTGCCCAGCATGCTGTAGCCTCCTCTACTCCTTCTCTTGTCTATGCTGAGTATAAGCTCTCTGAGGTAGGGGCTGCCTTTGACTAAATATTTGGACAAGATGCTAGATGATGCTATCTAGATATTTTTTTGAACCTCTAGGAACATAATCATGTAAACAAGACTGCTTTATATGAATCAGGATTTTATCATTTAACAATTTACTGGCATGCCCCAGTGGGGGGCTGAGATGCAATTTTCCTTATGCCATATGCATGCTGCAGAGTTACTGTGACAAATTGTTCAGGAGCTGGAGCTTTTCCCCTCCACAGAAGAAATATTGAGCTAAAATGAAGGCCAGTAAATGCTTAATTACTGATACTAAACCATCTTTCATATATATACTGTGAACATGAAACATATTGGACGGAGCTGCTGTCTGGCGCATTTTCATAATATGTGAAACTGGTAAATCAGAAACAGATGGAAGTACTGAAGTGGGAGAATTGCCCTATTCCCTAATTAACTCGGTAACATTGCAGAAGAAGAGCAATATTTGCGTTTTGGGGAAGACCGCTGGGTCAGTATTCTTCCAGATAGAAGATGTATACCTAGGACATGAAAAGTATTAACCAGTATATTATTATTACATTATTATTATTACTACATTATTATATTACCCATTCATATTTATCAAGGAGAAGCTTATAAAGTAGCTGTCGTTATGGTTAGCTTCTCCATCTTTATTTCTTGAACCATCAGATATTCTGCTCTAATGCATTGTATAATGTGATTTTGCATATCAGCACAATGACAGACACAGAGCTGGAGAAAATGACTTTTTTCAATGATTTACTGAAAAATATGGTTTCCTGAAAAAAGATATGAATTGAAGTTGGTTTGGATCAGTACTTTTGGCTATTAAAAATGAGTCTAAAACAACAAAATGGTTGAATGTCCCTTTGGAGCAACTCATTCTTCATCTGGAAGAGCTGGATTCAAATCGTTTTTGTGCCTTTAAAACCATACCTCTGGTCTATTCAGCTGTGTAAGCATGTGTGTACAAACTTTTGCCTTCCTATGGTTACAGTTCTGCTTTATGTATGTGGTTAGAGGTGGAGCTGACGGGAAACTAGAAGTCCGGTGTTTTGTGCCTTGCATAGTCCTTCAGCTAGAACAGAACTGGGGACACATGCAGCCAGGGGGCTGGAATTTCCTCACACTACCTGTGGCCACATCACCTTAAAACTCTGCCAGTAGCCTAAGGTGTTATTCTCACCCACTCTTGGCTGAAAAGTCTAAGCATGATCAAACCTAAAACATTGCAATAGAAAGGAAGCAATCCAGCATATATCCTATGGCTTGGTGTTTAAAATCCTTTGCCTTGAGGTAAGAGATGTGAATTCAAACTGCCACAGGAAGGGAGTAAAATGGACCTGGATCTCTTAAGCCCTGGGCAAAGAATCTAAAAATCACTGAATTACTGAACAAGATTACAGCTACTGTCCAACAGCTTTCTAAACTTAAACCTTTTGCTCTTTTACCTTTCAAAGTCTTTCAAAAAAAATAAGGGGTTTTTTTTAGATTGCATGGAAAACCTTCAAGAGTTCCACCCACCTTCTGGTTTTTGCTTTATTTGGCAAGGAAAAGGAAGCTTTTCATACATTTTGATCCAAAGCAAAATGCTTTATTTGCGTGTTTTCTTCTGGCTTTAGATCTAAAAATCCAAATATTCTAACAGTTCCAACCTTAGCAAATGTGAGAGCATGGGTTTAGTACCATTCCTCTTTCTAAGGG
Organism: Strix uralensis; assembly: GCF_047716275.1. NCBI lineage: Eukaryota > Metazoa > Chordata > Aves > Strigiformes > Strigidae > Strix > Strix uralensis. Next base: position 54,386,603 of record NC_133973.1, read on the forward strand.
TTTTCCTCTGGGCAAGCTGCTGTATAAGCACGCACCAAAGTAAAATTCTGCTCTTAGTGTGATGTATAAGGAGACTCTGTGATGCATAAATCAAGCTTTCTGAAAATGGGAAGAGCAGCACGGTTAGTCCAGGCGCTCCATTTCAGCCCTCCAAAGCCAAATGCGGTGGACATTCTTCAGCCATGGCTAGAAACCTGATATCCCCTGCTAGCTTCAGGAAATGGGGCATACTGCACTTATGAAGTCCATGCATATTTATCCTGAGTCATGATTATGCTAAATGCATTTACTAGGTAAAAGTGGAAAAATGAGGGGGAAAAAGGAAAAGGATTCCATGCAATTACTTTTCTTTTCTACTTCGTTTTAGAAAAAAAAATGCTTATGCTCTGGACAGGGGAGAAGGGTGTTTGCCTTATACATTTCTCTCTCTCTGTTCCCCATCCCCCAGAATAACTTACAAAATCACTTCCAAGTGAAGCCTTACCTTTCTGGAATGGTCTTCATGGCACTAGAGCAATTATGATGTTTCAAGTATTTGCTAGCTGTAGTCTATGGAGCAATTGCTGATAATCTCTAACGAGTTCTTTGGCATCATATGCTTGGGACTGATGGACAAACACCTACAATGGAAGAGGGCTCAGGGGGCAGGCGATGTGCTCATGAATCTTAGGGAAGAATGCAGGGAGTGACCACAGCTATTGCACATACAGCTGAACTCATCTCAACGCAAAAGGGACTTCAGGGTGGCCTTTGTTTTTGATAAACAGCTGTATCAGTTGAGTGGATCAGCTGATACACTGAGTTTCCCTGAGTTAATCAAAAGAGTGTGAAAGTCTTCCTGAGTTAGTGAGACCAATATGGGGAAAGTGTATACATGGCTCAGGACAGAGTATAAAAACTGAACAATGATTAAAATGAACTTCAAAGAAAGCAATGTGCTTGAACTAGTTTCAACCCATGTATTCCTTCCCAGTGACTGGGGATGCCTAACATCATGAAAAGGAGCATAGAGAGACTAGAAATTGCAATCACATGTGTATGGTGATGCAATTGTATGTTGCAATTGCTATATTGTGCTTGTATTCTGATTTGAGCACATTGCTGTATTTGCTAAATCAAAATCTTGTATAACATCTGATATCTTCAGATATGTAAATGTGGTATTAAACATTAAACCCTCTTTGTGCAGAATATAAAAAAATAACCTGGTCAAAGGGTATTGCACTCTGACACTGCTTCGGGCTTCTCCTCCTTATTTTTCACTGCTAAATCAAGCTTGCAAAAATTGAAAAGCCCGTTTGCTGTTTTTCCAATATTACTTTCTCAAGGAAGCTATTGAGGTAGCCAGAAAGATGTTTGCAATGAGAAATGGAAGTGTGCATCATAACAACTGTGCATGAAGATGTGGTCCACTCTAAGAGAAGTTCTAAAATTATGATTATTCAGGCTATACAATTGCCCTGCCTGAGACTGCACCACCATTGCATCTTTGAGAGGAAGCAGAATCTTCCTCAGTGATCACCCAGCTTCCTCCCAGAGCGACAGCTACCCTACTGAAGGAAGAATGAGCTGGAGGGGCAGCAGAAGGATAGGAGATCTTCTTCACCTAGTTGCTGTTGACATGTCCATCCACATGTGAACCGATGTAACTTTTGTTCGTCTGTGAAATTTTTGTGGCTATCTTAATGAACATAAATGACTGCATATTTTTTAAATCTTGGCAGTTCCTTTGCATCAGTAACTTCCTGAATCAATCATCTCTCCTTCTTTACTCATGTTATACAATAAACTTTTGGAGTAAGAATATTAAAAGCTCAGGAGTCAAGTGTTCAAAAGTTAGGAAAAGTCATATTTCAGGCTCTTTGCATCGTGAACTGCATGGTTTTTGTGAGTTCTTATGATGCAGTGTTGGAAACTAAATGATATGCCACACTTTAATCATTAATTTTTAAGTATTAACTGTTGACATGCTTTAGTTGTAATTGCTTTCTTAGTCACCATATATCTCTTGTTGAATGTATTTGAAATATATTTTCAGATACACTGTTCAGATATTTTTTTCTCCTGTCCTTTTGACAGAAGACATCTCCAAGTTCCGAGCTTAGAATTTCTGAGTTCTTGTCAGCTTGGTTATTGATTTACTGGAAGATATGCCTGTTTCTCAGTCTGTAAATGAGGACAACAGTTTTTCCAAAATCTCCTTCACAGTTTAAAAGGATCAATTAACATTTGAAGATATAAAATGTGTAGGAGAGAAAAGTATTATTATTTGTAAGTCTTTTAAATACTAATGCTCACCAGAGGTAATTAAAAAATGATGCATCCAGACCTGTACTGAACTGTTTCTGAAATGAATCTTTAAAAGAAATAGAGTTTGATTTTCTTCCAACGTTTTATGACTTAAAGTTTTGTATAATGCAGGAATATTATTTTAAAGTTAGAACAACTTAATGTCTTTATAAGCACTGTACTTTGTTTGACATATTCCAGTCAAATGGTTTCAAATAGGACTTTTTCCTAAAGAATTAAGTGAAATTAAGCTGAAGCTGGAAATGGTGCTAGAATCCCTACCGGAAAAGAATGGTTTATAAATGTGTTTCAACTACTATTTCCTGCAGGGACATATCTTAAATCACTGAAAATCTTACTATTAGTGTATTTGGGAGTGAAATATCCATGTGCAAAAAGTGATTAAAAACCCTACCTTCTGATTTCTCAATTACTGTTTCTTTCTGACAACTCCAGACCATTTTTAGTGTACTACAAGCTTAGTTACACTGTATTGCCACATTCTCTGCAGATTTATATTTCTTTAATGGTCTTTCAGAGGCCAAGAGGGAACATTTGACAATATTTACATTATGTGGTGGTCACATGTATTCAAGGAAGCATTTCAGCTGCCACACTTACTTTGTGGCAAGAATGACACTCAAATCGTTGTGCAAAAGTCAGATATATTATAAAATAAATGTATTTAATAAGCAAATTAAATACATGGAGTTATATATGCAGGGATTTGACATACTAGGATTCCTTACCCCCACTTTATTTTCTGAAGCTGTTGAGTCAGACAAAGTTTAAAATAATGTTAAGTAAGTCTTTAAGACTTTGGAGACTTGGCAGTGCTAAGTCCCGAAAATGTAGTCTAATGTCAAGCCAGCTGTGGTCAGCCGTCACCAAAATTGTTTTTCCCTGAACTACTCCTTTAAAATGCCAGCTGGCCAGCAACCAGCATATACGTAATGCATTGTGTATTGACATTGTGTAGCTGATATGGAGCTCAACATGATTTTCAAGGCAAACTTGGGAAACCTACCAAATGATGTCCTAACACCACTGAAAAGATCAGACTACTGAAATGGAAATAGCTCCACAGCATAACATAGCTTTTGCTTGATTTCATATATATTAAAAGAACTTTAAAATTATGGCCAGAGACAAGTTCATTGCATTTAAGACCTGCATTAGCTCTCTAAGCAAAAAAATCTCACTGCTTATTTGCTTTACACTTGGCCTGAAAAGGAAATACTTGTATAAAATATTTGTTTGAGTGTCTGTCAGGGAACTCTACCTCTTCTGTGATAAAGGACACTGGGAGTTCCCAGGCAGAAGTATGGTAACCCTCAACCCTAGCTCCACAGCTAGTAGCTCTTCACAAGCACTGCATGATGCAGAGTGGATATACCTACTATACCATTCTCTGGGGCCATCTAGAAGTGACTGAAATGAATACCTGAGAAGCACCCAGAATTGAATTTCTAGCTCTAAGTGTGTGCAAGACTACACTCATTTCCTTGGAAAGGCCCACAGGATGGATGAGAGCTTCCATGTGTTTTGACCAGGCTGAGTCAAGAGATGAGGTTGTACTGTAGTACACACCTACAACACAGGGTAGATACCACCCCACTCTGCCTCCAGGGACTACAGTGCAAGATAAACATGGCCACCTGTGGTTCAGCCTCTGATTCTTCTCTTTCAGCTATGTATGTGACAAACTACAATGGATATAGTCCATTATCTCCAGAGAAGATAGACAATATTCATAGAATCATAGAATGGTTTGGGGTGGAAGGGACCTTAAAGATCATCTAGTTCTAACCTTCCTGCAACACTTCCAGGGATGGGGCATCCACAGCCTCTCTGGGCAACCTGTTCCAGTACCTCAGCACCCTCACAGTGAAGAATTTCTTCCTTATATCTAATCTAAATCTACCCTCTTTCAGTTCAAAGCCATTAGCCCTTGTCCTATCCCTTGTAAAAAAGTCCCTCCCCATCTTTCCTGTAGGCCCCCTTTAGGTACTGGAAGGCCACTATAAGGTCTCCCCAGAGCCTTCTCTTCTCCAGGCTGAACAACCCCAACTCTCTCAGCCTGTTATAACCTCATAGAAGAGGTGCTCCAGCCCTCTGATCATCTTCGTGACGCTCCTCTGGACCTGGTCGAGCAGGTCCATGACCTTCTTATGTTACGGGCCCCAGAGCTGAACACAGTACTCCAGGGTCTCACAGGAGCGGAGCAAAGGGGGAGAATCACCTCCCTCAACCTGGTGGTCACAATTCTCTTGATGCAGCCCAAGATACAGTTGGCTTTCTGGGCTCAAAGTGCACGTTGCTGGGTCATGTTGAGCTTCTCATCAACCAACACTCTGAAGTCCTTCTCCACAGGGCTGCTCTCATTCCACTCACCACCCAGCCTGTATTTGTGCTTGAGATTGCCTCGATGCATGTGCAGCACCTTGCACTTGGCCTTGTTGAACTTCATGAGGTTTGCATGGGCCACCTCTCCAGCCTGTCCAGGTCCCTCTGGATGCCATCCCTTCCCTCCAGTGTGTCAACCGCACCACACAGCTTGGTGTGGTCGGCAAACTTGCTGAGGGTGCACTCAATCCCACTGTCAATGTCACCAACAAAGATGTTAAATAGCACTGGTCCCAATACTAACCCCTGTGGAATATGACTCATCACTGGTCTTATATTGAGAACAAATGATCTCAAGATGAATTAGGTCCAATAAGCTGTACGATATATATGGTTTTTCTAAGTGCATATTTTCATGCAAAGTGTTTACAAATGGCAAGATTTCGCACCAATCCTATCTCCACGTGATGGAGCACTAAAGATTTTCTACAGGCTCTGTATTATTTGTATTCCCTAAAGGTTTTACAAGTTTACATGAATCTCTCTTTGCCTGGAATCATAGTTGTTTTTTCCCAGAATAATGAAGCTGTTTCACAATCACTGACTGACATAAGGCCAATAAGATAACATTTCCCACATACTTCACATTCCAGTGTCTTGGAAGGGAGCTTTTAGATATGGTTTCTTAAAAGCAGTTGAAGGTTTGAATTAAAATGTCTCTGAATGTGGCTCCAAGTCTCAGTCAGTCCATTTCTTGAAACACTGCATAATACTGATGTGTTGACAGAGTATGGCTATACAAATCCATTAGCAAAAGTCAACACCTGTTCAACAGAAAGCAAGAAACTCTTGTACACAGCTGCAGCAGTAAAAAAGACCTGGAAAACCTAAAAGGTAGAAACTCTATTTTCCAATAACAAATTAAAGGGGGCATTTCTTTTTTACTTGCTCTTGCCCAAACTAACACAAACCTTCCCAAGAAGTAGGAGTTCATATGCAAATTCTTAGTCTCCTCATGCTGTCATTCATCCATTAATTTTTTCAAACAAAAAATACTTTTCTGTTTTGAAATGAGAAATTGCCATGTCATCCATGAACAAACAAAGGACTCTAGTGGTGCTTTTTTTAGTGTAGTAAGGTAGACCTTGGCAAGGTGTAAGTTTTTTCCTATTAGGTATAGGCTTCTGCATCTCAAAGAGCCTATATACTGGCAATCTAGAGAAAGGGTTTATATTTTCTTCAGAGTGCAGTAGAGAAAAATAGTGGTCATTCCATTTGTATACAGACAGTGATCATTTCAAAGCATCCCTTTCCAAGGCAAAGCATTATTAGAATGGTTTGTGAACTTATTATATGCTGTGTGACTTTATTTTCTTAAAACTTCTGGATTCTTACGGTGTGTGAGAATCTCACATATGCAAATCTGCATCTCTTCAAATCTGACACTGCAGGTATATTGCAATGCAGAGGTATTGCATGAAGCTTTACCTTACTTCTCCTTCATCTCTGTAATGTCAAAGTACTTACACTTGTGCCTTCGGTGCCACTGAAATCTGTCATGTGGAACCCATTCTTCTTCAGGGGAGGTGTTATATTTCAGTACAGTGATTTGGCTTAGTAAGGTAGTTAGGCTTTTATTGTGGTTTTTCTTTTCCTGTTTTTTAATAGTGATGTGTGTTTACCTTAGAGAGAGCAAAGTCAAAAAAAGCATGCTTTGCTGTGGTCACTTCGAAGTTCCTGAGGAAGTTCATTCCATGGTCTGTGCACTATCCCCAGGAGAGCTCTCCCCTGCAGAGAGGGAGGCATTATCCTCTGCTACAAAATTCCTTTCTGCTTAAGCTATGATGTTAGCTGCAGTTCTCACTCCAGAGTTTTAGCTGAGCCTTTGGATTTGCTCAACGTGAGCCACTAAGTGCCTTGAAGGTTTTGCCATTGCATAGTTTGTGGGAAGTTGATGTCAAAAGCTGATGCAAACTTGGTGCAGCCCATCTAGCCTGTGTTACTGAGGAGAAAGCTCTTCATTAACAGCAGTTTTCTGCAATTTATCATTCGTGCATGTCTTTTCAACAAGTAGAGGAATTCCAGCAAAACACAATGAAACAGTTTTACCAAACTGCTAAAAAGTAGGCTCATTCATTTTTCTCAAGGCTCAAAACCTCATGAATTCTGTAATGCTTTTGAGTAATGAAACAGGGCAGGGATCTGGCATGGCACTTCTGTGCAGAAGCATTAAAGCTAGGATCTGATGGAATGAATCAATGCAGTGCCAGCTTGGGCTAAAGCCGACCACAGGGCCTTGGATGGATGGCTGCCTCCAAACTGCAGACCAGGTAACTCAAGACACTCAAACTTTTTCTGGGGCTAGTATGGGTAAGAAAAATACTTTTTTTGTAATAATGACACTTCCATGGGAATTGAGACCTTACTTTCTAGGTCGTCATCTTCCACTAGAAGGCAACTGACTCTCAGGTTTCCAGACAAGACTTATAGCCACCTGGGCAGAGGGAAGACCATGCAATCAAGAATACAAGAGTGCAGGAGTCAAAGAGTACACAAGAAAATGTAAGTCTCCTTCTGCAACCTCATGAAGATGCCACTTCCTACTGAAAGTCAGTCCTACAGTCACCTACAGTAATCCCTGTTTAGCTTCAGACTTGAATGCTTCTGAGCAGGGGTAGAAGCCCAGTGTAAGTCAGCTCTTTGCCTCAAAGTGGACGCAGTGGTTGAATTTTAGATACTTCTGGGAGTCGTTACTTTACATGGGTTATCTAAGGCTTTCAGGAGAGGCAGTGAAGTGAACTTAAGCTCCCACTGTCAAAACTGGCAGGTCCTGCTCTCATCTCAATGATCCTGCCACTTCCCTTGCCTTGAATCTGGCCAGACCACCTGTGAGTGGAGACAGCTCATCACCTCCCCCTTTCCACCCAACATAATCCACCTGGTGAGTTTGTGCTGAGCTAACGAACTGGATTGGTTTATGGAAGGTCTGGTAAACACCAAAGCTGGTATGATGACTAAGGTGGGACCATGTAGCTGACAGCATGGGAGAGGAAGAGGAAAAAGAGGGATAATTTGGAGGGAGGGTACATTTACCTGTTTCAGGGCCCTTAGATACACTGCACAGCTAAGAAAACCACAACCTAAGGCACAGACTGTTACTTGAACATTTTAAGCAGTAATGAAACCATATGCAGTCAAAAGAAGCATCCATGGACTTTCCCCCGCCTTCCAGTCTGGCCTCTCCAGTGCCCTTCCCTTGTGCTGGCAGCATACATGCACCTGCAAAACACACTGGAGGGAACTGCTCAGCTGACTAGAGAGCAAAAGGTTACTTTTTAGCTGGTTATCACAGATAGATAGTAACTAAGGAACAGTAATCATACACACAGAAGGAATACTCCCACTAGGGAGTCAGCCACAGAAACGGTGCCCCAGCACAGTGCCTCAAAAGTGAATGGTGAACACCGTATATTCAGAAGGAAACAAGCTCTCACCGGTGTGAGGCCAATTCATCCTGATGTAGCTTTGTCTCTCCACTGAATACAAGACCAGAGAAGGATTAAGGATGCGCTGTGCATACCAGGTCACTGTGATTTTCCCTCCAAGTGGAAAACAAGGGGGGAGAACTGTTGCTTGCTTGAATATACTTACTGCATTTATTTCCTTTAGCTACTTCCAAATGGGGAGCAATATGTCTACTGTTTTTTGACTTTTCCTACCTCTCCTTTTCAGGGGGTTGTGCATAATGCTTTTCTCCCAGAGTCGGTAAGTACTTATGTCTCTTACAGACAGACATAAGGTGTCTGTCCTCCACTTGTTACTGCTTATGAGGGTACACAAAACACATTTCAGATCTTTCCCACTTCTTTTGGTTTGTATATAATTTGCTTTGTCTTCTTCCACTCTCTCACCATAAATGAGTGGGCCCTGGGGCCTCTGGGAACAGAGACTTGCTGTACTGGTGCAACAGGTGTAGCCCAGCAGGCTTCCTCTGACCCAGGCACATTTCCTGTAAGGTTGAAGGCACCATGGGTGACTGGCAACCACTCTTGTTACATGTTCCAGCTCTTGCTGCCAATTTTTGGCTGTCCCATGTGCAGAGTCACTATTGCCCCTGGTTGTTGGGCACAACAGTGGATGCAATGTAGCCCAGAGCATGTTCTGAAGTTGGGAATTCCTTGGGTACTGTGGTCTTGGCCATTTTCTGTCTGCTACAAATTGCATGAGGGCAGCTGATACTTAAAATATGAATATTTCCCAGAATCTTGAATCTAAACCCTTACAAGTCTCAAGAACTCGGGTTTACTGGTTCATCTTGGGTTTTTTCCAGGATTTTATCACTCAGGTTGAAAGGGCCTTTAAAACAGAGAGTTTCCATTTCAGTTCTCATGTGAATGACAATGTATTTTCATAAAAACACTCACAGGATAGTCACAGCTGCTGATCATCATGGACTCAGGCTGTCAGGGCCCAGAATCACACTGAAAATGCTTGGAAGCTTTCAGTGCTTCTAAATATGAGCTGACTCTCTTGCTCTGAAGCATCTTGTAACCCAAACACTGAGAATTTGGCAAGAGATATACTCATTATTTCAGACTAAATCTGAACACATTCTACATTATCTCCCTGTAAATTATATTAAAGCAGCGTCTTTCATTTCTGGTTGGTATTAAACCTTAATTAATTACAATATGAAGAAGAACATTTAGAATCATCTTATGTTATTTACTCAGCTGCTCTTAAAAGTTCACTTCACCAAATGAATCTTCACTTGCATTATATATCTTTCTTTTTGCAGATTTTGCCTTTTGCCTGTAATTTTGTCATTTTTGATCCAAAAATTATAATCGAATTTCACCATAAAGAATCCATGTTTCCAAGTACTCAGTTGCAACCATTCATTCCAATTCAGAGCTGATTTGACTGAGTGTGGAGGTCATGTTACACTTCTCTTCCTCTCACTGCATAGGCATCACATCTGGAATCAGGTTTCTTGTGTGCATGCTACCAATTCCAAACGTAAAATCTGTCTTCTGTGAATATTAAGCAGTATTTGTTTGCAGTTTGGTATTCTGACAAGTGTTTCTGCCAGTGACCTCATTTGCTAGATTGCTGGGGGAAGGTAATACATATGGGATGCTGAACATACTGCTTCAGAACCAGCCATCAACACTCATGGGAGCTTTTATTTTGAGTTATTTATCCAAATACAATTCTTAGGCATCTGAGAATCACAACCTGGAAAGTTGGTCCATTACCTCATTTAGAAGAGCTGAGAAATCACTGAAGCTTGACTTCTGTATAATTGAAATTATCTTACCACAAAGGAGGCTGCATAGTTCATTAAAAGAAGACTGACACAGGTTCCTTTCAAATATTTTAGACTTTTTGTCTTCAGGTGGTCTTTAATGAAAGAGAGAGAGAAATAGGAAAGAAGGAAATATTTTCCTCAAAGGTACATGCTCTAAATAAAAATTACTGTTGCTTGCATAGGGGAAGTATCTTTATGTGCGGTTCCTGTCACAAAACTGGAGCTACTGCAACATTCAAAGTAACCTTTTTCATTAAATACAATTACCTTATCCAACGTAGCTTCTGGTTTTGCTATAGTTATTTTTTTATGATGTCAAATGGTGATAACCAGTCAAGTAAAATATGACCAGCAAGGGAGCAATGCCTCATTTGTTGCTTTGCAATGAAGCACAGAACAGTAATTAGAAGAGAGGCAAGAAGTAATCCAATATATCCAGTCTACTGGTGTGAGCAGCATGTTGAGAAGGCCAATGTTCCAGAGATCCTCTACCTTTTCACCTCCCAGTTATGATAACATAGTCTTGAACTTTGCAGCTTGTTATTGGAATAAACACTATTTGCTGTTCATCTAGGGGTTCAGGTAGCATAGGAAAACACAGTACAGCCTGCCATTCCATTCGCTTATCCAGGGATGCCAAAACTCACGAAATAGGTGTTTTCAAGACTTTGATTGCTGATTTACACCAAACCTCAATGAAAAATCCAAGTGAAAATGTGCAGACCCCATCCTTTAAGACAGTGTCAAGAAACAGCTTACAAAATAATTGTGGAACAAGGCAGAAGAAACCACTGTGCTCTCCACCCCAACACAGGAACACACAGTCCAAAGCAATGACATCTCTACAGCATATGGTATTTTGGTGGTTGTTTAATGATGATTCATGAGTAAATGGAAAGGAAGGAAAGAAAGTGAAGAAGCAGACATGTTAGAGAGAGAAGGCAGCAACATTGCACATAGAAAACATGGCTTGGGAATTTCACCAAGGGGAAGATGCAGAGTTTTTGGACAAAGTGCTGACTGCAAAAGGGCCTTGGCACAGCGAAGAAAGAGGTCTCTTGCTCTTTGACACCTGCTGTCTTCAACGAAACTGAGCTTTATGTATTTCTTGTAAATAAGTAGATTTTTATCACAGAGATGGGATCCTTGAATTCTCCTAACTCAGTCAAACCTGCAGGGCTCATATTTTTAACTAACCTTGCTGGTCTGGGGGTTATCAGTATTATTACTCTCTGGGTTAAGAAACTTGCAGCCAGGAGGCAACTATACTTTCCCACATTTAAAGACAATTTAAACCAGAAAAATGCAAGTTCCTTTCTGAGTAGTATTAGAAAACAATATTTTGGCATCTGCCTACAGTCACCGTTGACAGTACATTGTAAAGGCAAACAGTGCAGTGCCTCATCATATTCATGTTTCCTCCCTCTCCCATGCATGTATTCCCCTTCAGCTCTGCCATGCAGGTAAAAACTCTGCATTCCACTGACCCTCTCCAAGACCCAGGCTTGGGGTATAAAAGGTCCATTTTAGCGTGAGCAAGAATCAAGCCCGAGACCATAGAAAAACCTCTCTCCTCATCTTATGGGGCCCGTTTCAGCATCAGCTTGCCCAGTCCATCACCCTGTACATTTGGTCACTCTTCCTGGGAAGCAGCTTTGGGAGCAGCTATAGGGGTTCAGCTGTATGTATGCTCAGCTGGCTTCTTCCTCAGAGGGGTAGAGAGGAGGAGAGGTGCCTTCACATGCACAACCTTTCCACACCTCTGATCAAGCCTTTGTACATTGACATTTCCTTCTCTAGGGGCTTGCTTCAATTTATCACCATTAATGCAGTGGCATGTTAAAAAGCTAGGCCTTTAAAGCTGTATAAATTCAATACAGCTACTTGGGAAGCAGAAATCATGATGCGACAATATCATGGGGCCTTTAGAGATAGCAGTGGCTACAGGTGTGACACCATGATCAGTCCTGGGGCCAAAAGGACCGTGCAGAAGAGGAAAAGGAGGAAAGGTGCAGAGACAGAACGTGAGAACATTTACAGTCCCCATGAAGAGACACTAGAAAGACTGAGATTATTTTATCACAGAGAAAAAGTCAGCATGAGTAACACAATGAAAACATAGAAAGCAATGAGAGAGTTAGGTATGTTATTTCTGTTTTCATGGACAGGATGGTAAGATCTGAATTATTATTTGGTACTTGCAGTTTATTGTTATTGTTATTAATCCCAGGCTCTTTTGTACCGGTTTTTCTATCAGTGGGTCTCAAAATGCTTAATAAAGAATGCATTTTTTCAGGTTAATAAACGCTAAATATATGTTAGGCATATCATGAATCGTAGTAAAAATAAGTGTCTCTGAAATGCCTGGAGAAAGTAATAATTTTGTGTTTCTACTATGAACAGCCCCATTACAGAAGGAAGAAGTAATTTTTGTAAAGCACTTAATAATATTCAGATTTCCCACTTGAGACACAATCAGTTGCTGAAGTTTCAGAATGTGCTAAGCCCTTACTTTCTGAAAATAACGTACCTTCCATTTGACATGTGAAAACAGTGGTCACATTACAAAAATTTAGATCAGAGCATTTTATTAAAGGAAATTTATATAGCTTATAGAATGTCTCTATTGTTAAGAGTGGGCAAACATATGGATAACATAAGAACCAGTTTGAACTTGAAACCTGAAACCAAACTTTGAGCTGGTTGAAAATGTTTATTTAGCTCAGAAAAAAATCTCTGCCTGCATCTGCAATTTCTAGTCCCTATAGGCAACAGAAATATTCAAAATAACACAGGGAAGGAATGACATCATTTATATTCTGATACAAACAAAATCATGAACATATCTCAAAAAATACGTGCTCTTCTGAAATATAATGTGATTCATCACTCAGTGCATGCTAATCTAAAGTGTACCTCTGCACGCTACAGATATAATCCGCAGTAAAAGTGAAAAAAAGCTGTCTGGTGGCCAGCACAGTTTGCAACAACGCTAACAGATTTACTCTGTGAACTTTTGTGATGAATATATGAGCTTTAGCTTTTAACATCTTGCCATTGGAGCCTTTTTTTAGAGCACGTTTTCCATTTTGCTTGGATTATTTTACATGCAATAGGAAAGGAATCAAAAGAATGGTTTGCGACTTTACGCTCAAAGAGAGACTGAAATGCTGAACTACTTTATTACTTCTCACGATCTGAATTTTAAATTTTGCTAACCCCTCGCTCATCAAAGCTCCTTGCCTTTGCATCAGGAGGCTCTGGTAAACACACAGGGGGAGCGGGCCACCTGGACTACCAGGACAGCAAGAGCTCTAACAGCGCAGTGGGGAGTACAGCACTATTTTATATGGCACATTTTACCTGGCACTGAAAATGAGTAAGGAGTGCCCGCGTAATCTGTGACCACACCTCCAAAATGAATGTGCAATTGTGTCTGTGGCCATTAATGACCTGGTCTGAAATAAAATAGCATGTTGAGTTTGTATTAATCTGTTTACTTACTTCTGGGTGTGTATTGATACTAATCCATTTTACCTATTTGGTAATTGGCATTTACCTAAGCCAACCTTTTTGACTACTTAAAATACAAAGATTTCTAATTCTATTATTAAATGGTAGATTTCAGTTGGCTATCTTCAACTATTATGTATGTCTTCTCATAGAACAATATGGGCTATAGTCTGATTTGATCTTATTTACAGTGGCATTAATCAGGGATGTGTCTACTGAAGGCAATGGCATTATAAGAGGATTAGGCTGGAGAAGGTGAGATAAGAAGCAAGCAATGGCAGCCCTGTGTTGTTCAGAGCTGTTTTACTGCCACGAACGAGTATTTAAAGAGCTACAGGAGCAGGAGTGATCCCAGGCTTTTAGAAATACCTGTAAATGGAGTGCAATAAATGCACAGGAAATGTGTCTGCAGCAGTACAGAGACAAAATGTTTATATTCCGTTTTTTTAGCCATTACTAGGATACCAAGTGGTATAAAAATGACTATCTTGAGCGTGATTCTGATCAACCTGTTTGTCAACTGGGAGAGCTGCCTGGCTGTGAACTTGCTGGGAGATTAGAGTGAGGCTGTTTGTGCACTGATTTCCTAAAATATGTGATTAGTCATAATCATGCTTCAAAACACTACACCCATTCTTCTAAGCATTTTTTTATAACTTTCTTTAAGTTATCTGCCCACCTGAAAGTCAGGGAGTTTTCAGTATTTCATTCTATAGATAACAGTTTGTGGGTCATGGATAATATCTTCCTGCATTTTATTACCATGTACAGAAAGAGGAACAAGAGGAGGTGATTCCCACATCTTAATACGTAACCTGTGAGCGCTTGTGCTTAATGAAGGACAACAAAGTATTTTTTTCTGGATTAATATATTGTGAGCATGAAATAGCCCGCACCATTCACTCCTGCACCCTTCTTGTCACATTCTGACATTTCACAAGATTGTTTCACAGTCAGCAAGAAGCCCTGTGGAGGATGATGGAGAATTTGCCCAGTTCTGCCCAAGGGCTCAAGCCCCTCTGCCCTGTGCTCAAGGAAAAGCAGAGGACTCGCCATGTCACGCTCTGTACACAGTGCTGGGCAGACACAGGTGGACCAAAGCAGTATTTGCCAAAGATCCAATTTGACACCATGCAATTTAGCCCAAGACCCCAACATTTCTATATGCTAAACTGAATGATGTTGTACAACCTCATATTGATGTTAAATGGCAAATCCTTATGTAGGCAAAGCGAAAAGTGTGGCCCAGTTAAGTAAAGTAACTCATAGCTATGTATAGCATTCATTCTTTTGTACAAGCCTCATTTGTTAAACAGTGTGGACTGTGCTTTTGGCAATAGTGCTATTACAGCACTGCCCACCTTTGGTATATTGTATATTATAACACTGGTAGAAAGGAAAGGATGGACAAAAAGGACTACAAAGACAAAACACCTTCTGAGGACTGAGTGACTGTGGAGAAGCTCAGGCATCAACCCCCTGCTTACAACTGCTAACCACAGCTCTGAGGACACTGTTCTGTGAACATCAACAGTGGTTTTTGGTTGGGCAGAAATACCTCTGTTTCAGCAGTTATGGTGAGGACTGCACAGAGAGAAGCTTTTCCTATAGACTGATCTGACAGTCTCCTCAGGCCCTGCCATGAAAGGACAGCTGTTTATGATGAAGGTCTGGGCTGTTGCCTTCCTGCACCTACGTGGATTGAGCCTCTCCCATGTCAGCACCTTTTTATTCCAGCCCGTGTGACAGGGCTATCGCCCCTCTCACGTGAATGTCCATTACCTGAGAAATTCAGGCTACCTGGGGAGGCAGCACAAAAAGGAAAGGGGGTGTGTGTGGGTGTGGGTGTGTGTGTGAATGTGAGAGTTTCATGCTTTACATCTGGCCTGCTGAACACATCGATGTTCCCAAAACCACTCAGCAGCAGTGAAAGGGATGCTTCAGCAGCCTTCCACTACCAGAAACATGCATGTCATTTTCTCAGTGCCGTAAAATATTCTCATTTCCCGCAGGCTGCAGGGGGGAAATCCAGATTGCCCCTGGGTTTAATTGACACACTTTGTGTTTGTTGTTGGTTATTTTCCTGCTAATATTCTTTAGCTTTCATCAATTTCTAATTGATTTCTGGTATGGAAAGCCATGTGTGTGCAGCTGTGAATTTAAAGGGCCTGAAATCCAAATGCTATTATTTGATGGGCGCAATCAGAGAAAAATAATATATGCAGAGTTAGTATGGCTTTTTCCAAACGACTTCCTTCTTCATTAGCGTTCCCAGGAAGGAGAAGAGGTGTACAGTTTTAAAGCACGAGGAAGCACCCGGCAGTTGGAGGGAAGGTATGTTGATCAGGCTGCAATTCTGTGACATGATTCCTAATGAGCAGGAATCAACATCCATTACTTCAGCTTGCCAGATCAGTCCCCACTCTCCCACTTGCGCTCTAACCACTCCTTCAAAAGCGTTTTTTAAACTCCAGGCTGCTGGAGACTCACAGGCTTTGTGTGACCACAAAAGCATATACACAAGCACATATGCATAAAGAGCAATGAAATGATAACTGTTCCACTCTGTCATTTAACACTTGTAATTTAGAAGAGATTATTCATTTTGGTTTTGCTTTGACAGAAGAGCAGTGGATTTTTTTGACATATATTTTCCCAGTTCAGAAGGTTAAAAACAATTCTATGCTTGTGGTGGGGAAAAAAAAAAAAAAAAAAAAAAGAACGAGAAAGAAAGGGAGGGGGGGGAACGGGAAAAAAAGAAAAAGTCCGTCCATGTCTGGATTTCAGAGGGATGGCTCCAGCAGCCTCATTCCTCCCTCCTTCCCTTCCTCCCTTCCTCACTCCCTCACCCCTTTGTGTACTAAAGTTACAACCCAAGGACTTGGAGGCATTTCAAAGGAGCGTCACTAATGAAGACCACATGTGCACTGTTCCTCTTGTTTAGTCCAGAACAAAGCCGAACTGTAAGAGTCTTCTCTCTATGGGGGGAAAACAGGTCTCCCCCTCTTCCCGATTACCTACCCACAGTTTATGAATGAGGCTTTCTCAGGTAACCACCAGCTGGTATCAGAACAGTTTCAGGAGGGAATCAATCATCTTTTCAACAGAAAGCTGTAAGGCGGAGAGCATGAATTTTCTTTGCCAAAATGTCAGTGGCAACACCGAAACACCCACGCATTTGACAATGCTGCAGCCTTTGGCCTTCGTGCTTGCACAGCAGCAGCACATTCACTGTAGTGTTTTTTCATTTGCTTTTGAGACGCCTTCTCTGCATTGTCTCTGAGCTGCATGAAGGCAGGTTTGTACAAGGAGATGGGCCACGGCAGGGCCTGCTTTCGGAGCAGCGTCAACCGAGAAGGATGCTGAAATCCAAGACAGAAGTACGTCATTTCCCATCTCTGTTCACAATTAACTGCATTTCAGGAAAGACTTTCACCAAGTAATGGGCAGTGGATTCTCACAGTGGTAGTTTTATTGGGGGGAAAAAAAGGGAACCTGCCACCTGAATCTGTGATTTCATGTCCACTTGGTGCTCCCTCCTCAACAGTGTTTTGCAGTTTAACGTTGGTGGCTGTCCAAGCCCTTGGCAGTGGCTGTCTAGGAGTGAGGCAAGTGGTGGAGGGCTCCCTCTGAGAGAACATTTGGGTCCTTGCTGGGCTTACGAGGGGGCCAGCTCTTGCTCCCAGCTGAGCTCCCAGTGCCCTCATTCCCTGACAGTGGTTAACAGCAGCACTGCAGGGCAATGGCAGACAGGAAGGGTGGGCCTCATATCTCCTCAGATCCTCCCTCTGAAAGGAAGACATCAGTGGGAGGTAGCATTAATCTCCTTTGACAAGCCAGTTGGCAGCCCTTGGACTGCTGTGATAGACACTGGGCAACTGGAATGTCTTCCTTCCCACATGGCACCTCTGCAAAAAGCCTCAGGAGAATGTCTGTGATGGGGATAATCCTCAGGCTTTTGTTCCACAGACAGCCAAAAAAGGCTGAGGAGTCTGCTGTATAGAGGGGCAGGGTTGATGGTGTGAGGGCACCAACCAAGGGGCTTGGAAACATGGCATATATCTTCAGTTTGCTTTCCTAGCAAGAATCAGCCTGATGCAGTTGTGCTTTGTATGCGCAGGTATGCTTCATGCTTAGATTCACTGGCCAATTTCAGCTGGCAGAAATATCTCAGGGCTATTAATTTTCTAATATGTTCATTAAA
Source organism: Strix uralensis (assembly GCF_047716275.1). Classification (NCBI taxonomy): domain Eukaryota; kingdom Metazoa; phylum Chordata; class Aves; order Strigiformes; family Strigidae; genus Strix; species Strix uralensis. The sequence goes on from NC_133973.1 coordinate 54,404,266, forward strand.
ATGTATGATGGGGGAGCCAAATCTCTTAATTCTTTTGGTCATAATACTTTCTGGCATTAAGAGAAGCCACCAGCAGTGGACAAGGATATGTTAGGACTGAAAGAAGATGCCCAGAAGATACCTACCTACCTACACACTGACAAACTCATGGATGATTGACCACAGAGCAAGAAAAAAGCACCCATGGACCCAGCCATGGTGGCAGCCCTCACAGACGTAACCCTGCTGCTCTCTCAGACAGCTGAATACTATGATGGAATAAATAAATATGAAGAAAAAATAAAATAAACAAATAAATCTGAACAACATCAAAGACAGTGTACAACTGCGTTTACTGCTAAAGCTGTACCTATTTTCTGACAGGAAGCTCTTCCGGTAGAACTGCCTTTCAGAGACATTTCTGGTTTCCAACCGTATAGGGGTTTGTTTCCATAACAAATATATTCCTGTAGATGAAACTGCTAGTATTAAAAATAAATGGGAAGAGGGAAGCGGATTCTATGGAAAAGTGAGTGCAGAGGAAGAGAAGTGACCTCTGTGTGTTGGTTAGTGAGAAAAAAAATAGTGGAAGCATTTGAAGGATCATAGGAGTTTTTATAAAATCACTTTTAAGTACAGGATTAAGCCATAGTATATATATGGAAGAAGACATAGTCTGAGGATGGTTGTTTGTTTATAACTGATCTAGGGTTAACAAAGCATTCCAGGGTTTTATGAAAGCACTTTTAAACAAATAAACATTATTCCGCAGTATTTACAAGCTAAGCACTTCAACATAATCTCCATGCATGAGAACCTGAGAAGAAAATTGATTGAAACCCCATGATAAACTGTTTTGTTTAATTGCCTAACCTCATGGCAGCAGAGAAAAGCAGATACAATAAGTAATGAAAAAATGTCAGCTTTGGAATTTCCAGTGCATTTTGTCACCCAAAATGCAGTTTGGTAATCAATGTGGAGTGCCTAAAATATTTACATGTTGGAAATTTCCTTTTAAAGTGGAATCTAGACCTTTTTTGGAATAGTATCAAAATGGGCGAGGTTTCTTTTTCCAGCATAAGGTGACATTATCTATGCAGATTGAGGGATTGCCACAGCCCTTGGGCATTCTTTGAAGCCTCTCCGACTTGCAGTGTGTTTGCCAAATAAGGCATCCTAAACATTTCTGCTGCTTCTGGATTCCTCTTCTTCCCACCAGGTTTTTTTTTTGCTGAGTATCTTGTCTGCCTTCCAAACACATCGTGAGGTCCATAGATCTAAACCAGCTGTGATTTCATTCAGTACTGATAAAATTAGATTGAATAGAGCAGGGCCATGGTCCTGGAGAAAGGAGAATATAGCTCTGGGATATGGTCATGAACAGGAAAGCAATGGGGAGGTTCTCCAGAGTCCTTCCCACCTGGCCAAAGAGGGATCGTCCGACCTTCCCAGCCCCTTCGCTCTGCGGTACAGGAGTATTGCCGCACAGCTCCCCTGTCTGGGCAGAGGCCAGCGGGCTCAGCCTCCTTGCTGGTTTTTCTCTCTCGCTCTCTGAGTTCAGCTGGGCTGTTCTGGGTCTCCAGTCTACTCAGTGAGGAGAGCAAGGCACAAGGAGTCAGCCTTCAGGTAATCCCGTTTGTCACTGCCTTCCCCAAGGTTACTCAGCATAGAGTTTGTTGCCCTGATTTCTTCTGAACCCAAAGGGACCTGATCTCTTACACCGTTCCATGATTTAATTTTTTTAGGAGTGACTGGCTTTCCAGAGTGGTTTGTCTTTATAGATGGCAGGGAGTAAATAAAAGATGTAAAGTGCGGAAAAATAAATTGTTTTACCCCAAATTCCAAACTACTTCTCTGAATATTTTTATCATGTGACAGATGTCACCTTCACTGCTAAATTCCCACTCATTGTTAAGGTTGAACCTAACTGGCCTGTTTTCTGCAGCCAGCTGAGGCAGTAGAAATGTCACCTCTGTGAGGCCAACCCCAGGCACAGCTGCACTGGCTGCCAAGTGATCCAGACACAGTCCCATAAGTATCATCCCACCATGGGTTACCGCCTCTGTCACACCTCCTCTGGGCCATTTTATATAGTGGAAGGAACAAGACACTGACTGACTCCACAATCTGTTGGATCAGTGTCAAAATTTACCTCTCTGAAGAATGATGTAGACAAATTAGCAACGATGCTTTTGGTGTTGGCAATCTCCCTTCCATTACATATGTCACGAGCACTGCTCTGCACAGACGCAGATGCCATTGCAATGCATGTATGTAAATGCATTTCCCATATCCATGGTAGATTCAAACATAGGTACACGTGTGGCAGTGGGCACATTTGCTTGAAAGCATCTATCTTTTTATGAAGGGGGAGAGCTAATAGTACAAAACATGGAGGGAGAACATTATCCTTTCAATTCGCTCCTGCAGTAGAGGTGTGCAAGAGCTGTGAAGTGAGAAAGCATTTTACATATTTAAAGGCAAACATTCTCACAGCAGTATCAGCTGTGGAAGCAGCCTGATTGATTCATACAGCATTTTCTTTAAGTGAAGATCAGCTCTGAAGCTCCAGTATCTGTTTTATGGCACTGAAGCCCATTTTTTCAGGAAATTCTCTCTAACTCTTGCCTCATAACTGTCAATAACATTCCCCTGTCTCTTTAAAACCATGGTACTGACTCAGTCTGTTTGGAGACAGAAAGCTATTTTGACTTACAGGTTCAATTCCTGTTGACTCAAAGGGGAGGAATAAAATGCAGAGACAGAATGAAAATATTTCTTATTCCAGAAGTTACTAATAGGCAAATGTCATTAAGGAACGGGTGGCATTTGTTCACAAACTTTTAAAAATATTTTTTGCCAGCTGAGGTTTAGCTCTGCATGCACTTTCTAGCAGATGCTGCCATGAAGACAAGTGAATCTGGATGTGCTCTTTGCTTCAGCAGTTGTATGAGGCAGCTTTCTTCTTGGCTGGGATCTCAGAAAGGAGCCTGAGCAGGGCTTGTGTGCCCTCCTGTCCTCACCAAGGCACCTGCAGGATCTCTGCCATCAAAACAAGTGCAGCTTTCATTTCCTCACCCATTTGGCCAAAAGTCGAATAATACTGTTATGCTGGCAGGGATATCTTTTTCCAGCAGACTGTGGTTTTCCAAGTTCAGCCTTACGGACTTTAAAATCTCCCACGTCACAGGTCTGTATAAATATGATGGAAAATGGGAAGGGAAAAAATGCTGCTCAGACACAATAAGAAAACCATTACTGTGGTCATCATTGTGGTTCAGACCAGGGCTGATGTCTACAAAGCAGGAACCTCTAAGAAAAAGGCTGGCAAGTGGATTGGATGCAAAGCAAGACCTCTCTCCTCCCAGCACCACGCTGTTTCAGCAGCTCAGTTTGGAGAACTTTCTGCTGAAGGTCATAGGAGCATGGAGCTGAGAAGAGCTGTCTGGGTCTCTCATCATGGAGTACAGCAGGAAGGAAATAGAAAAGATAAAGTCTCCCATTGTCCCATCCAAGAGGAGGCTTTCTTACCAAGGGCCTTACCACCCAAGCCTGCCTGTGCCCAATGCCTTGCAGTGGAAATCACTCATCCCTCTGCTGCAGGAGTCCTCCCTGTGCAGATTTCAGTCTCATCCATGTATGTACCAGAAATGCTTCAAAGTGTGACTGCTCCTTCCTACCTCCTCAGCAGAAAAACTCATCTCCAGGGAGACAGGAATTTCATGTGTGATAATTGAGCTGTCTTCCACCAGCCTTTGGGCGCTGATTATCGAGTATAGCAAGTTCTCTCTCCCATGCTAGTGTGCTCATTGCCCTTCCACCCTCCAGCATTGAGTTTGTTAAGGGATTGCAACTTATCATGCTGCATCTCAAGGAAAATGAAGGGGTTTGATCAAGCAAGGGTTTTTAAGTCACAGATCACATTCTGTGCTAAAAATAGGCTTTTGTGACTGAAAAATGCATATTGAGATGGTCACTTTAAAAAGAAACAGCGCTGTACATTTTTCATCCTGGTTGCTGCTGATTGTACTTGAAATGCCAAATTACACGGAGGCGAGGGTTGGGGGAAGATGATGGCCAGATGGCCTGTCAAGCCAGCTCCCTGACAAAATCGAGCAGTTGCTGGAGGAGTTGCCAAATGAAGACCAGTCCTATGAAAAGTGCCAGAGAAAAACCCTCCCAGGCCTCTCCCCATAAGCAGGAGACTTATGCTAGGGGTGGGGAGAGAGAGACCACAGGAGGGCAGGTCTGGGTACACACACAGCAGCAACAGAGGAGCCTTGCGTGATTGAGATGAGCCCTGGAAAAGCAGCCACATTTTAAATGATCTTCCAAGGCTCCCTCTTAGCAAGTATTAAGAGATTTCCTACAAGCACAGGAGCTGATCTGGGGATTTCTTTAGCAGTTGCTTATTTAAAAATCAGCCATTGTCCTTCCTTAATCTGAATTCAGATCAAACCAGCTATTAATGTTTCTGTTACCATCATCAGAATTTCTTATTTTTAATTCCTTTGCAACAAGGTGACATATTCAACAAATATAGGGTCATAACACAACCTTGACACCGAAATATGAAGAGCATGGCATTTCTTTATTGCACATATCAAGCAAGGGATTTTTGCACTGCATCGCTGCAGGTGTAAAAGGAAGGTGCATTAATTTCAACAGTTGCAAGATCTTTTTAAAGGAATGTTTTCTTACCCATCTTTTTGTCCAGATTCTCATACTTGTTTACAGCTATTTTCAAAAAAAACAAGTAGATGCTGTATTGCCTGAGTCTGTATAGGGGATTTTGGTTTGCTTGAGGGTAGATTTGGCTTATTAATGTGAACAGAGGGCAGCAGTAAATCTCTAGCTGAACTTGTATTTAGGTGTCAGACCAATATCATTGCTAATTTGAATTGTATGATATCGCTTTAAAATTAAGGCTATTAAAGGTTACTTGTTCTATTTTTTAAAGCCTGTTTTCATTACTTTTCTAAGTGCAATAACTTAAGACCAGATCAATAAACTGTGTAAGTACAAATATTCCCATCCCAACACAGAACATAACCTAGACTGACCTCTAAGATTATGAGTTTAAATGGAAAATATGAGTGTTCTCTTCAAATACCCCTACTGGGATGGCAATGGGGAATGGGATTGTGTTTCCTGTTTATAATAGACTCCATTGCAGCTGAAAAGTAGTTCTGATTTAGATGTAGTAACCACTGAATATCAGGTTAACTTTCAAGCTCCCTACTCCTTTCTGAGCCTACCCGTCTCTCTGTGGGGTTCGAGTCAGACTGCTCTTTCTTTCCCAACCCTTTCCTCCCACATTCAAAATTCTGCAAGGCCAAATCTGGACGCCTGTAACTGCTATGAAGCCTCTTGTAACGTGTGACTCTAGCTGAGAATCTACTAACCTTGGTGCTGTAGGGCAGAGCAAGACATATTTTCACTATTTATAGGAGATAACAAGTTGCAAGTCTGGTCCTACCCAGAGTTTGGATTGGCTGAGAAGGGGCCCTTTCGGCTGTAGAGTGTGTATTCTGGTGTAGAAAGAACTGAACAATTACCACACAGTAATGCCTCCATGGAGAAACGTTTGCATTGCGGAGCCCTAGTAAGAAGTGCAAGAACTAAGAATAAAGCAGAATAAATTTCTCTGAGGACCTGGTGCATCTGAACCAAATAAAAGCTCATTTCCAAGCTGTGATTGTAGATGTGTGTATGAAGAGATACTGGGCATGTAAGATCTATGCTCCATGATGAATGGCAGCTGTGGTTGTGTCTTTCCTTTGGGATAAGGCAGAAGAATGATGACTCTTCATATCCACTGCACTTTGGTTAGGCTAATTACTAGGAACTACATGAATTTACAATGAATTTGCAATAAATAATTTATCCAACATTCTGAAATCTAGTTTTATATTCACTTAGTGCATTATATCTGTAAACAAATGAAAGACTTAACAACCATGCACAAATCTTTGAAGCTAAATGTGGATTTGGACCCCAAACGTGAATCACAAGATTCTCCCAAGACACTAGTACCTACTGAGCTAGGCACTGAACTGTGTGCTGACAGGCCTGATATACAATGAATGTTTGGGGCCACTTAAGCTTTCTAGCCTCTGAAGTGGCTCAGCCTGGCCTGAGGCGAGTTCACAGAGCTTTAGCTCTCTGTGGTTGCTTTGTCCAGGCTGGATGAGTCAATTGACTCTGAAATACAGCATGGTGTAAAGGCCCTTTTTGCAAGCCAAGATTTTCTATACTCCTAAGGAGAGAAGGTCAGCAAGAGAGAGACTGCATCCCCTTCACATCAGTCAGGCTGAGGACAGGGCCTTTGATCTCATTAGACAGCAAATCTGACAAAATAAAACTCTAAATTCAAGCTCAGGTGTGGACTTCAAATGCAGACTTGACTTTTCAGCTCCAGTCTGCATCTAGATGGCATTTAATAGGCTCATTGCCCTCATAAGCATTTTCTAAACAGATGCATTAGGTACAGGCTTCATGATGGCTTTTTAAAGCAGAACCAAAACCTTATGAAATCACGAATTGTCACTGGAAATAGCCCAAATCTTGCGGGAAGTTTTTTTGTTGAATGATAGAAGGGTGATGCAGATGGGAAATAGCTCCATGTCAGTAGTACACACTGCTTGGTCACTCTGCCATTGATGCTGGTATCTGCACTGGGGCTGTTTGGACACTGTGCACAATCTGGAGCCAAATGAGGCTCAGCATTACCTCTGACCAGCTGGGCTTGCCTCTGCAACACTGCCAGGTATTCACAGAGATTTCCTAGGCAGTGTTCATGACTGCCTATGCTGTCCTCACGTGTTCTCCCAGCACTGCTGCAGCAGCAAGGGCTACTGCATAGAGAAAAGTTTGCAGAATAACAACCGTGGAGGTGGGCAACCCTTCTTCAAACAGAAAAGTGATAAGATATTCAGTACAACTAAGCTTGATGTCAGAAAAAATAATATTGCTTGGCTCCAGGGGAAGTCTAACATGTAATGAACTGGCAGATGCTCAGCCTCCAGGGATCGATCTGTGATTTGGGTGACAAATGGAAATAATGCGGAGTTGTCCTTTGAGCATGCTGGCCGACTTTAATGCTGCGCCAAGAAATATGTTGCCTCTTCAGATCCCGCCTCCCCCTTGCCCCAGCGCTGGGTGCAGCCAGATCAGGAGGAAGCAGCAGCAGAGTGGCTCTGACGGCTGCAGCCAGGAGGAGGGAAGGGGACCAGAGCTGAAAGCTGCAGGGCACGTTTACAGACCCTGGCTTGACACAGCTCAGGAACTTCACCCTCTGGGATTTCTACACTGTGTGGGAGTGGGAACTCTCTGTGCAGTCTGTGGGGCCCCCAGGCCTCTCTTTCTGGCAAAGAAGCGAAGGAAGGCTGTCTGAGGCAGGTTGGCCTCTTCCCATGGATTTTCCATGGGGCAGGGTGCAGCGTTTAACTGATGTACATGGCCTGCCCCTTTGAATCAGAATTAATACCTTATTTGAGATCCAATTTAGAGTGTGACGAAAAGAAGAAAAAACAAGTCAGAGGCAATCTCTCTCACCCTCTCCATCTTCTCTGCACGGGTTATACCTGTTCGCATGCAAATGCCGGCCCTGTCCTTCCAGAGAGACGGCAGAAAGCCGCCCGCCTGAATGGAGCAGACGGCAGCATTCCTCCGGACTCGGGGACGAGGGTGGAGTTTGATCAGCCAAGGGAGAAAAACGTCAACATCTGTCTGTCACTGCTCGGCAAATGGCCAATTATATTTTTTTTTTTTTCCCCTGCCTTCCTAAGCTGCAGTCAGACAAAGCCGCTGAGCTCCCGGCTTTGTTGCCTGCGCCATTTCCCACCACCGCTCCACCTCTGATATGCTAATGGCAAAACTGAACGGTTTTGTGCAGCTGAAAAGGATCTTTGGGCACATTCACTGGGTCAATAATCCCAACTGCTGCGTTGGGACTCGGCCTGCTGCGCCAGAACCCCGTGCCAAGGGACTTCCCTCCCCCCAGCTCCCTTTTTTTTTTTTTTTTTTTTTTTTTTTTAATAAATAGTGGAATTAACCATCTGGCTGTTTTGGTACCCAGAAACTTAGCTGAACAAATTATGACACGATATGCTCCCCTCGAATACTTTCTGGACAAGTGACAAGCTGGGCTGGAGTCTCCAGCACAAATCACTGCCTTGCTAGATGCTATTTGGGGGCTGGGAGAGGACCAACTCCTCTCTTCTTCAGAGCACCACAGAGCAGTTAGGGGGTACAGAAATGCTTCTATGTTTATATAGTTGGCTTTGCGTGCGGTAGAGAAAAAGTAACACTGACAGTCTCTTGTTTAGAAAATAAAACCTGTCATACTTGCAATGCTGGGCACAGAAAGCAAACTTGATGACCTAATCCTATCTATTGTGTAGTAATAGCAATGCACTTAAGTAGTAATTCTAGATCCGGTTGAAGAATAATTGCAGAGTTATTGGGTGATAAGTTACCCATTCACTGATGTTATGAAAGTGCCAGGGGAAATGGGCCCCTAGACAAGGTGCTCCTAAGTCTGTGACAAATTGATTTTGAAGTATTTGTTGTTTATAATTAGTCACCTGAACTAAGTGTGAATATTATGAATGATATGCCACTCCTTTTGCTGAGGCTGTACTAATACCATCATCGCTTTATAAAAAAAACAGCGAGTTGGCAGATTCTTTGATGGTAAAATCTGAAGCATTTTTGCAAGCAACCTAATGTTTGTAAGCACAGTAATATGGCATCATTACTCAAAACAACTATGACACATACAAGTGCATCGACTGCAAACACTCTATAAAAACTGCTGGACTTAAGGCCCAATGACATGAGATAAAAGCTGAAGAAATTTAAAAGCTGAATAAACAAAGCCTAATAGTTTGATGCCTTTCAGTTGACCCTGAGCAGAGATCTGGGTAAAGCTGGGTGAATGCTCCAGCCAAGAAAAAGTCGATAGTTGTGTGCATTGTTTATGAAACTACAATTTTAATATAGCCTGCATGGTAAACAGAGCTGTAATAAAAGCTGGCCTTTGCCACAACTTGCTTTAGTCTCCTCTTCTTAAAACCTGTTTGTGAGCAGTGAGAGAAAGGTGGATTGTCTGAATCCAGAAGGCACTCACTGTAAAGACTCGTACTTACTTATTCCCACACAGGAGAATTAGCAAGATGAACATTTTCTTCTCCTTTTTGAAGAAGATGTTCATCTTTGTTGACTTTCCCTGTTCTGGCTATGCTGGGAGGCACTTACGCATCACCTATTCCGTGGCCTTGCGGCTCTTCCTTGCGTGTTTGCACTGACTCCCACCACTGCTGTGCATCCCCGGCAGCAGTGTTCTCCCAGACCCTGGGAAGTGCTGTCGGTGGTGCCTTCTGCTGCTTTCCAGGGAAGGACTATTATAAAAAGCATGCACAGCATGAAGGAGGAAGCAGATGCAGGCTCACTCTGCACACTCCTCTCCAGTTCCTGGCATATGGTGGATAGTTAAAAAAAAAATGGATCTGAATGGTGTGAAAATCTATTCATCCTGTATCACAGAGAATAAATTATTTCTTTTTGGTCATATGCTGTGTGTTGTCCTGGCTGCACCCGCCTGTGCTGTTATGAAGGAATGCTTTGCACTCACAGACTGTACAGATCAGAACAACCCTCTGTGCTGACTTTCTGCATGACAGAGGTCAAAGATTTTCATTCATTCACTTTTTTGTCTGAACCATAATTTCTGATTGTTCTTGTACTTTTAATGAAAGAAACCCAAGCATGACTTACACCAATAAAAGGACAGAAAATCCAACGCAACTGTAAGTACACTGCCCCAGTGGCTTGCTGCTGCTTGTGTTGGAAAACTTGCTTTATCCATGTTCTGACATTTTCTGTCTTTAGACTCTAGCTGCTGGCTTTTGCTACATTAGTGCCTGGGTTCACAGTCCCTGCTGCTTCCCTGTCCCACAGCTTCTCTCCTGGTCCCAAGGCCATGAAGCAGCTGCCTGTGACCAGGGGTGTGTGAGATGGCCCAGCACCCTTCTGGGCATGCGTGAGCTCCTGTGGGGCAGGCAGGGCTCGGGAAAGTGGGCTCAATCCTCCTTAGTCCTGTCCCATGCCCTGTAAATCTGCACCTGCTCAAATCATCTGCAAAGCTTTTTTTTGATAAACTAAATAGACTGAGTTTAATTTAATGTCTCTGTCATGTTTCCAGGAATCACTTTTGTAGCTCTTCCCTGAAACTTCTTTAACTTGCCAGCAGCCTTTTTAAAGTCCAGGCACTGGACTGGGACAGACACTGTAAGTTTGTGGTAAAGGTGGAAAACCACATTCAAATTAAGATCAAATTAAGCTCAAATTTCATATGTAATTTTCATGAGTTTTGTTGTCTTGTTTGACTACTCTTACTACCTAAAACTGAGGGGTTTTTCAGAGTGTTTCCAAGTCTTTAATCTTTGCCAGTCTCTCAAGGATTCAGGCATATTGCCTCACACACCACATACAACCTCAAAACACATAATTGAGATAAGCAGTTAATGACATATAATGAACTTTCTCTCCAATACAATAAAATAACACCTGTCCCTTTTAAATATTACAGGCATTTCTCTTTACTGAATACTAGTGGTGGATAAACAGATTTGGAGGAAATCAACACTCAAATGGCTTATCTCTATTAATTTTTTTATTAATTACTGCAATACTTTCAAACAGATAAGTTTTCTTAGCCTTTGCTTCCCTAAAAGAAATTGGGGTCAGGGAGTGTGTGTGTGTGTGTGTGTGCAGAACTCAACACCTTCATGATGCTGTGACAGCTGTGGGTCTGGCTTCCCCAGCCAGAGCACAGCCCCTCCTTTTTGTTGGACCTTGTACTTCCCCAGAGAGTCACCCAGGTCTTTCACTTGCAGGCAGGTTCTCTCAGCCACCTCACCCTGTGCATCCACTCTGCTCATCCCTTAGTTCTGAACAGCCTCTGCGTGAGATGTCCCCTCTGGGAGCTAGTAGCTGGCAAAAAACAGTCCCCAGACTGCATCCTGAAATATGGTGTGAAAGGAAGCAGCCCTGGGAAAGGGGGCAGGCTGATCACCCAATCTTCTCCAGAAGCACGACCCAACTGGGAGGTCCTGCTCCCAGTTACATCCCTCACTAGCAGTACTTGGCTGCCTTTTTTCCCCTTCTCATCATTCACACTGCAGTTAGAGCTACCTCCCAACCAAAACAGTTTGTACTTTAAAAGAAGTGAAACCAGAAATCAATCTGTGTCATGCACTACTGGAGCTGGGCTTTCAGAAATAAACCCAATCTGCCTCGTGTGAATCAGCCACTGGTAGAGTTAGGCCCCTGGGGCAGGTGTAGCCCTGCACATTGCAGTTTATATGCGTGGTACCTCCTCACAGACACTGAGAAAGTGATGCATCTGACAGTCAACTCTGCTGCTTGCTCATACAGCCGTGCTGTGTGCATGGAGGTGAGAGCGGGTGCAAAGTCTTTCCTCACAGGCGTATTCACACTGCTTTGTACACATCTGCCTGCCTACGCTTCACAGCGGTGAATTAGATCTACCTGAGTGAGTCTGGTACTGGACTTCTTAACAGTCAGACACTGATGGGTGGCGAGCCTCTCTCCCTTAGCTTCCTTTTGCTCTTCTTCTGCTGAGGTGGGTTGAGGACTGCAGGGACCCGCCAATGGCTCTGGTCTGTCAGTGGGGATCTGGACCTCTCTGGGCTGCGTGGCAGCCCTGCAGCGGCTGCTGTGAGGAGTCTGGGCAGGCACTGGCATGGGGCTTTCCCACCCTTACGAACCCATCTGCACTCACAGCTCCCACAGTCTCACACGCCCCAGGTGGGTTTTTATAACCTGCTTTTAAAAAGAGGTGCATATCTGCCCCCTCGCATTTGGACCCCAAGCTCTGATAGCAGTGTGCTTTGTTGTACCAAAAAGTGTAGCAGATCCAGTACATCTTGTGAATCTGCCTTTTTTTTTTAATTAACCCTTGGGTTGTGGGGCACAATCTTGAGCTGACCAGGTCCTGTTGGAGTTCAGGCTGGTGCTAGGGAAGGGGTGAAGGAGTAGAAGTGAGCAGTAGAGAGGGCTGAGCCACTGCACAACTGTGCCTCTCCTCCCATACTTGAATACTATCCCTAACAGTACTAGTCTTGCAGGGAGCCTGTGTTCATCAATGACGTTATTTAATAGGAAAATGCCTGAAGGTGCCGATCAGGATACTAGACAAAGTCCAAACCTGTGGGAGGAAGAAGTTATTAGTTGCCTGTTGTGCAGAGAGCACTGAGCACTGGCCGGACACAAAATAGCCTTGTACATAGTTGAGAAGCCTATTGTTTTTCAGAGGCTGCTATTTTTGTGCTCATACGACAGCCACAGAGATGTGTCTGACCCGTGAAAGGCCTGCACCCTCTGTTTTGTTTGTAATTGCAATAGCTCTAATTACTGCAGCTTCACAAAAAAACCCAAACAATTTTCTTCCTCTCCATAGGTTTAGAAGAATAATAGGTGAGAAAAAGGATGCATACAAACACATATGTATGCATATGTGTACACACACATGTACGTACGTATCTTTTTCCATCAAATACGCCGCAAATATAGCCCAAATGTGGAGAACAGCTGAAATAAAATAACAGACCTGTTGGCACAAAATCATGTTAGATGCTGAAGTCAGTCACACTGCACGAACGATAAGCTGAAAGAAACAAATAAACATACAATTTTCTCTTTTTTCTCCTACTTAATACAGATTGCAAGTGTATTTAAATTGTTCAACCTACTCTTGAAATTTGAAGCAGCAGCATACATTTGATTGTAGTGTGAAATAAGGCATAACACTTCAAAATGAGGATGTGTAATAATTTCAGAGGCCTGCTTTTCCTTTTGTAGATTATATATAATACCAGGCGTCAGTCCAATTTCCATTTTAGTGGATATTGGGGAGGTGAGAGGAAATGTTTATTTTAGCAACTGGGCAAATCAAAATAAATTTTGCTCAAAACACAGAGGCTCTGAGAAGGCTCCACAGTTGTCAATTCAGCATCAGCTGGACACCCGACAGCTGGGGATCTGCGTGGGGTGTGCTTGGGGGCTCCAGCAGGGTTTGTCCATGGGGACAGGACAGTCAGGGCTGTGCAGAGGAAGCCTTTTGCCTCACATCCTTTGCAAGCTATTTGATCTGAACTGGTCCAGGAAATCAGGTGACTAGGGCGAAACTGTTCTTGCAGGGCAGTTATCCTCCCTTTTTCAATAGCTTGATCCCATATATAACAACATGTAATACATTCTAGACCCAGTGAAGTCTTCTAAGACTCTTTTTTGTTATTATTATTTCAGTCTTTGGACTGGACCTGATGTTTTGAGACCCCAGCTCAACATGGCAGAATTACAGTGTGGCTTTTCAGGATATGTTTATACTGGAGCAACAAATATTCTGTGTTTATTCAGGAATGGCCTGTGGGCTTCAGACACGGGTTAAGAAGCCCTTCCCTTCAAACAGGGGCAGGTAGATCAGGGCCTGAACAGGAGAGAGCATGTTTGGGTGTTTTCGCCCACCATCTGCAGGAAATCTTGCAGTGGCTGTTTAAGAGAGAGTCCCTACCAGCTGCCTGCTCTGCCCTTCTGCCAGAGATCATCTCTGCCCTGGGAGTCAGTGGAAGAAAGTCTCCTTCCATGGGATCCTGTGCCTGAGCTCAAATCACTGATGAAGCTGCTTCAGTCTAATACTGGATTTTCCCTAAGACACTAGCATGTGTAGACATCTGCCAGCCCTGCTACGGGAGGAGCAGATGGGTGATGAGTCACCAAAACTCTGAGGACCAAAATCATCTTTAATTGCTACATCAAGGTTCACCTTCATGTTTCTGGAGAGATGCTGTCCATCCCAGGCACGGAGCTTATGAGGAATCTACCTTTTCCACAGTAACTCCAGTTTCCCGTCGTTTCTGCTTTGATTTCTCATTGTCATTGCAAAGCAACAAGGAATTAACTTTACTTACCTCTATTTTGCCCTCTCTCTTCCTTTTGTTCTTGTGGCTTTTCTAGCAGTAGCTGCCTATGTGCAGTTTCCAGCATTCAAAGGAGAAATTGCACACCTGGGCATGATGTGAAATATCTCTCTCAAACACCTTTTTGCCGCATTTATCGCTACAAATATGAATTGCTAAAAGAGCAGATGGCCCGGATATATAAACTTTATTATAGGTAAGAGAAGAGGGGCTGTAGCAGATGAGAACATGCAGTGCTCATGGTTTTGTAAATGGCCCAGTTGTATCTTTAAAATAGGAAGAGGAAAGGTCTGGCTTGTACTGGGAAAGCTGAGACAGCTCATAGGTTTAGGTGTAATTCTCACCATCAGGCGCAGCATATAGTAATCTTACTTGATGATGTTTTATGCCTGCTCTGATTCTTGTCTGTGAATAATGGAAGACAGCACTGCCAGAGGAGAAAGGACAACTTGTGCTATTAACTCCGGTCTATGGGCAATTTCTTTCTATCTTATTCTGCTTTCTTTTCTCTTATCAAACCCTTTTCTTCTTTGTCTGAGCGGTTTGTGAAATATAAAGAAAGAATATTTATATGTTCTCCTCTCCATTATGAGCGCTGCAATTGCCAGCTCTGTGTGTGCATGCACCAACATGTGCGTTGTGTTCAAGGACTGTTAAATGTCACGTAACCAAATCAGAGCATTTGAGTCACGTGGTGCTGACAAGCTCCACTCATGCGTAGCGCATGCCTTTCCTTAGCTCAAAGCAGATGTCGTTTCCCTTGACAGATCCCTCTCTGCATTCCTGAAAATAAAGTTGGGTAAAATTTTGTGGGTTTGTTTTGTTTTGTTTTTCATTTAAATAGCTTCAGGTTAATAAGTACATTCCCAAACTGAATGGGAGACATGAAAGACAGCAAATAGATATTTCTGAGTTATTGATCTCTTTGCTCTCCAAAATAAATTATGTTAAATAGCTGTTCTCAGGGCCATGGCTTTAATGAGAAACACTGCTGTGGCTGCATTTCCCTTTTCTACAATGCAGAGGCCCTGCAGCTGAATCCCACTTAGGACTGGGTATGTCATCCTTTCTCATGACTGCAATGCTCCTGATGCCCAGCATCTTTCTTGCAATGTTATTCACATGGATGTGATAATAAAAAAGGATTTTGTGTGTGACTTGGTTTATCTGGTTGCACGTCGGTCTTGGTTTGAGCACTCTCATACAGACAGAAATGACTCTCAGGAAATGATTACCCAGCACTGTTCTGGTGAACCATGATGCTGGGTGACTGAGACGATCACTAGAGGAAACTGCATTTTTAAATGGTTGACAGGAAAACTAGTTGAGAGACAGAATTGTCATCTGTTTGCATTGTGTATAATGCTTTTACACAGAGGGAAGATTGGACTTGAGCAAGCATGCCATACTGAAGCAGAAAAAAAAAGAAATTTATCAACTAAAATGCTTGCATGCCTGGGGAAAAGGATGTTTTCCAACAGAAGAAATTAGTCGTGCATCTTTAGCACATATTTCACTTTCCCCTAAAAGGAAATAGGTACTGTTTTGAATTAAATGAGATGTTTACAGGATTATGTACATGTGTTTCATTTGTATGGGATTAATAACGGAAAGAGCTGAGGAAGAATGTGGAGGGGTTAAATATATTTCTGGCTTTCAATACTTATGCTTCTAGATAATTTAGAAAAATTTGCTTTATAGTGGCTCAGTGTGTCTGTAAAGTTCCTTCTTCTCCTGCTTAGTGATTTCCTTTGAAATACGGGACCATGAAGGGCTCTTGTATCTCTCTCCTCTAAGTCAGTAGAATTACCATCTACAATAAAGGCCAGTCTTTTTTCATTCCAACTCATTGCTGTGATGACTCATATGGATTCACTCGCAGGACAGACCAGATGTGTACAACTGAGCATACTTAGAGCAGGAAATACAGAAATGTGTGCTGTGGTGAGCTTCCCTGTGTGCCACTGCCTGGCCTGTGACTGCAATGGGCTGGTTTCAATGCTCAACATCTACCAGAGGCAGGGACTGGCTAAAGCTAGAACTTGACCAAAAGGTCATCTGTTGTTTTCTTGAAATATGAATCTCAAAACCATCCAACAACGTTGCAAAATCGTCTCTCTTGTCTTCAAAAGCAATGGTTTTCATATGACTAAGGCCTTTGAAAATGGCACTGTCAAAGTAAATGAGCTGATACCCTAAACTGTGAATCATCATGTGAATACTGCTTTATCACAATTCCACTTACATTTATTCATTTGGTGGTACAGAGTTAATGACTTGAAGACCAGAATGAGAAGTCCAGCTGCATTCCTGGATAAAGACAGGCATAGTATACAGAGGAGGATGCTGAAGATGTTAACCAAGTTTAAAATAACCTTAATAAATTCAGTACACAAACACTCCTGGAAGGATCATATTCAAAGCTAATAACTGCTGCTGCCAAGTTTTAAAAAGTATTCCTCCTCCACATAAAACATCTACAAAGGTGATGACCATGTTAGATACTTGGATTGATTTTATAAGAGGCAGTGCAGGTGAGTCAGACTGTTCCCATTACAGCTCAAAATAGCTTGCTGTAAATAATCTTTTATGCTTAACAAAAGCTAGTACAATTCCTGAGAATTAATTCATCACCCACACTGACATTCAAGAGGCTGAGATCGCTTCTGGTGGTGTCTGGTTCACTGTGAGGACATGTCCAGAGAAATTACTGAAGACTGACATTTCTGGGATAACTGTTTATGTTCTTAGGGCCAAATTCATCACTTGTGTAAACTGGCCTATTTCCTTCAAAGTCAGCTGAGAATTTCTGAGCACAAAAAGTTAATTAAAAGTGTTACAGCAGGCCTGTGGGTTCCCTTTTGAAGAGGCAAAATCAGCTGGTTCTTAAAGGTCATATTCCACGTCCCAGTCCCGTGGGCACAGCGTGGGACAGCTCCCTCACTCTCAGACTGGGGTGCAGCTGATGAACCAGGCTGTAAGGTGTCAGGAGAAGCCCAACAGCAACTCCCAATGTAGCAGGGGAAAACAACCCCCCATTCCCTCTTTCCTGTTTTAAGTGCAATTGTCTGTCATTAAAAGTTGATTCCATCAGCCACATCTTTTCAGAAAGGAGAAGAGGATGTGGTCTTTCAGCATCTCAGTGCTCCCAAATGCCCTGCCAAGAACCTGCATCTCCTTCGCATTTTACAGATGTCGGGGTCACCTGTAGAGAGATGGAATTCCCTGGAGATTTCTTGCTTCTGCAAGTATTAATGATTTGCACCACAGTGGTGACACAGGCTGTAGCACAGCCTTTTTCTCACTTGCATGCCAAACAGACGAGACAAGTGTGAAGAGAGAAAGAGGACGAACATAACCGAGGTTATCTGGCAGGACTGAAACGAAGGTGAAACCAGAGTGCAACGGTCATGTTTACCTTAGGGTTTTCCTAGGGAAGTCTTAAAACCTGCCTCCCCTGCATTTCCACTTGCAGGGGCAGGTACACGGGTGACAGGGGAGAAGGCAGCTGTAGTGCCTTCTGCCACCTCCACCCTGCTCAGCCCTGGCTTCTGCTTATGTACCAGCAGTGTGGTGGTGATGGCATGTGCTGCCCTCTCCATTGCTGTGACTGTACGTGGCCCCAGCCTGTCACCAAAAGTAGGTAAACAGGCACAAAAAAAAATCCCCCAGCCTCAAACCATGATCACTTCCTCTTCTTTCTGGAGACTTTTTTTTTGGTAAAAACCTGTCCAATTAGAAATGGAGATGCAGGTAAGCCATGAGCTGCAGCCAGCCACCATGGCAGCTTTAGCCATTTTTTAGTTGTTCTCTCACTGGGGGAAAAAACAGATGCAAGTACTTATAGTATCTCACTGCCGAATATAAGGAAAAAGAACTCATTTCTTCACAACTGTTGTGCCCTTCTGGGGGAGTGCAAAGAGTATTTACTTTGTGGGGAGAGTAAAAGTTGGCAGACATGAGAAAGTTATCTTCCTGAACATGTCAGGAAGACACTTTTTTATTTGCAGAAAAAAGTAAGAAATGCTATAGTGGGAAGAGCAGATACTAAGGCTGTGGCAGAAGAGGATCAGTCACACAGATGGACCATAACTGGGACATGTGGGCGTGGAGGAAGAAGAAAGATCTTTGCCCTTCTGGTGGCAGTGACTTAACAGGTACAGTAAATTTATGTCTTACAGTCACCTTTAGGGGAGGAAATGAATTACCAACAGCAGCAGCAACATCACAACAAACCCATCCAGAGGACCACAGCAGTGACCTCGGATTTAGCTGTGGCTGTGTTTTCAACTGGTGTTGATGAAGTGAGGCAGCAGTGCTTCCACAGGATCTACACCCAGCAGGCCCTTTCAAGGCTTCAGGATGGTATTAATATGCCTGTTGTTGTTAGATGAGATTTCATCCCTTGGCTGCCTGTGGGGACCCAGGAAATGCCCTTGTGAGGAGTCAGAGCCAGGAAACCTGGCTGCGGCAAAAAGTCCTCCAGCTTCAGAAAATGGCTGGAAGGGCTTTTCCTAGAGCCTTAACCCATCATGGTGGTGGGCAGCTGAAAGACCCTGGCCCTGAGGAAGCCCTTGCTATGCCCCAATGTGATGTTGTGCCAGCCTGTGCCTGCTGCAGCTCAAGGTCAGGTTTTACCCGTGGAGTTGAAGAACATCCCTGGGGCCTCTGCAGGTCAGGGGCAGGAACGACACAGTGTATCTTGTGACAGCCAGACAGACAATAGGAGACATCTATTAAGTTCTTGTTTCACATGGAGGAGCTTCTGGACTCTCCGCTTGCCATGGAACTGTGCTTCACCTCCCTCCCTATAGATTATGTGGAAATGGAGCAAAACCAATAATGTCTTACCAAATTTGCAGGAAGCATGAAGCTGCAGCTTTAGGAAGTGAACAATCATCTCATGCATCTCTATGGGATTATTACCTCCTGAGTTTAGAGTTAAAAATTTAAGTAGAACCATGATGAGCTATTTTACTTTTGATCACTTAGAAACTGCATCCTTCTTATTCCATGGTATCGAACTGCCTCTTGTGTCTGCACGTGCTCTCAAGCCCAGCTGCACAAACTCACATCTTTCCACCAGAAAATGTAGATGTAATTGTATCTCATCAAGGAGAAAATCAGTGGCACTCTGCAAACTTAGAATGTGGGCAGTATTAAAGACATTGCAGTTAATATCAGAATAAACAACATATAGGCTGCTGAAAAACTGCTTTTCCCCAGGGGGTTCTCTCTCACTCCTCTGCTTTTTCTTTAATCAGCATTTTCAGTGAATACAGCACAGAAATTCTGTGACATCTTTGCTAAATCTAGGCTTTTGATGAAAAAGGAATACAAGACCCTCTCAGATAAATTTGCAGCAAAGTCATTCCTCCTTCTAAGAGAGGGGCAATGGAAGTTTCTTGACAGTAAGAAAGGGCATAATGTGAGCATACAGTGCTATTTTAGGTGCCATAACCTATCTTCTCTGGCTCCAAAGAGCCCAGATCTTCTGTAGATTCCTTGTTGTATTTGCCATTTGAATGTCTCAGGCCAAAAATAACATCTAGAGTGTCACTGGCTGCTAATATTTAAGTGTCTGAATTGTTTCCTAATCAGGAGGTGCCTAGGAGGAGTCAGGCGATGGTTAGGTGGCACATGCTGTGGTCACAGGAAGCCCTTGGTGCCTGGATGCCAGCCTCATCTGCATACCAGCAATACTAGGAGCTGGTGCTTGGTCTCACAGCTAATGTGTCTAAAGGGAAAATAATACTGGGGAAACAGGGAGCAGTTTCTTATGCTTGCTTGTGTGAGGGCAGAACAGGCTGCTGCTGGCCCAGATGCCTGGTGGGGCAGGTGAGGGTATGGGCTATGGAATCGGTACTGGAAGCTTCAGCAGTGACTCTGGAGTAGGGATCTGTGAGATGAAAACATCTGGAGTCATTAAAAAGTGAATGTGCAAGTAAACAAATGTAGATGTGGTTGTAGATTTGATGAGTAGTCTAGTCAAATGTGTAATTTGCTTTGAAGAATATGGAAAACATCAAATACAAAAGTGGTGACTGATTTCAGAAACTCGAGTCTCACCTGGGTATTCTGCTTCTTGACATCCTTCTTTTGCTCACTACCATTATCTTCAACTACTATTAAAGCACCTCTGGGGGCCTCCTTTGATCTTTTTTTTTTTTTTTTTTTGCATCTCACAATAACAGCTCTTCCTTTTCCTCTGGAGTGGCCTTTCTGCCTTGCTGTGTAGCGGTTCTTCATCAGCTGGGGGGGTCACACACACAATTCCTGGATGCAATCGCATGTGCTGACCACTGCAATCCATTTGCCTGGCTCTGCTCTCTGTGGTACTCTAAAACCCATAAAATGATTTCTGAACGCTTCACACTTGACTGTCTGCAAATCAGACCTCTGTGTTTTTCTGAATATGTTTTTCAACAGGTGAGTCAGAATGGAAATGGAGTTTTCTCCCTTAAGGTATCTTATTGCAGCACCTCTTTCCACAAGTGAAGTCCATCATGTCCCAATGCACATGTAGCTAGTATGTGGATGTGAATGCATTGCACTGGAGGACTGTACCCCTGGGATGATGTCTCAGGTCAGCGTCCAGATGGAGATGCACCAAGAACTCCAGCCAGACTGGTTTTCCAAGCCTGTGGGTCAGGATGCTGTAAGATGAAAGGAAGATTGGAGTGTTATTTAACTATTTGTCTTATATGAGGATATAGGGGTGGATGTTATTTGAATAGGCCTGTTATTTTGCTACAATTAGTTACTGGTTGTGGATCGGCTAGTGAAGCTAGCTTTTTGCGGTTGGGATGCTATGTTTCTCCTCCACTACCTAGAAGACCAGCTCTGAACTCCACTCAATTAACGGCTATGGAAAGCCGTTATTGGAGAGGATATACTACGTGTTTCTCTCACACAAATGCTTTTTCAGTGGCTTCACACGACCTGCATGTGATTTACAAGGGACAGCAAGGAGCCCGACTTGCCCAAGACTCCCGTTTGGATATCTGTCTTTAGGTAGGGGAAAAAATCTTTAACTCAGAGCCTGTCCCAGTGAATCGCTGTCGCACACACGCTGTTGTATATGTGCGGTGTCTTATGCCGGGCTCAGGCATGTTCAGCAGTACTGCCTGAGCCACACCAGTGCTGATCCTTCCCTAGGACATTAATTATGGATCTGTTCCCAAAAATCCCGTGGTTTCCATAAGGGCACACAGTTCACTAAGATCAATGACAACAATGAATTTTAGGACACGCTGGAAATTAAGACTATTTTCAAGGGGTTTTCTGAATTAGGATTTAGGAACTCAGCCTCTCCTATGTTCCTCATTAGAGATGCTGTGATTTTACTTCCAGTTGCAGACATATTGATTTACACTTGGAAGAGAAAAGGAAAATCGATGAGGAATGGAATGACTGCAGGGCGAGCTGCATGTGGGTGAGGTCTGCAGGAGGGAGGCTGGAGGAAAGCTGCAGCCATTTTGAGACTCTCAGAGTCTCTTTTCCCCAGAACTCAGCCTTGAAAAAAATAAACATTCTTCTTTTAATCAAGAGGTTTTGTGATCCTCTGTTATAAGCCTCACAGTCTACATCACATTTCTGAGAGCAGGATGGCAAAGATCGATGACTAGCCACCTCTGCAAAAGCAGCCTCTGCAGGAAAGCACTGTGTTTTCATATTCCACTGGTGAGACACCTGTCATGTTGTGTATTGATTTTTCTTTTGTTTGTCAAAGGCACAGTTTATGTATGGGGACTAATCCTCTGATCCCAACAGGAAAAAGAACAAAGATCCTTTGTTTCCAATGAGCTTTAAATGAAAAGTCGGAGTGCCTAATTAGGTAACTTCTTAGCTCCCTAAGCACTGCAGCCTGTGGAGCAGCAGTGTGCGCGGTGCAGCACAGAGGGGATGGGGTGCATAGAGCAGGGTCCTGCTGACCCCGGCAGCTTCCCTTGCTGGGGTGCTGCATAGGCGGTTCATTAGCCTCCCTGTGCTGAGCGGGCTGCAGCACTGTTTCTTGCCTTGCCTGACTGCTGGGCTATGTCTGTCTGTTTGTCTCTCTGCCTGTGACCCCTTCACAGAAATAAGACATTAGGGTGCAGCTGCCTCCTGCCTGCAGAACTGGCCCAGGTCTCTCAGGCACATGCCGGTTTCTCTTGCAAGAGATCATGATTTCTGGAGTGCTGGTGTACAAGCCACCGCTCTCAGACAGCGTGCTAACTGAAGCAGATAGACACACCACCTCTGAAAAATTGCCAGGGTCTTGATGATTCTTTATGTAGTTAAGACAAGAGATGTGGATATCTTAACAAAACCTACACAGATTTCCTTGTTTCCGTTACCTCAGTGGGCCAGAGCTTTTCTCATGTTGAGAGCAAAGCCCTGTGCAGTGCCGTATTTCTCCTTCCTTTTACTTCTGACTTCTTTGTATCTTGCTGACTCCCGCAAGAGAGGTCTTTGCTGCTGGCTTTTTTTTTTTTTTTTTAATAATTTCTTTTTTTCTCTCCCTCATTCCAAAACGCTCAATTTCCCTTCTAATCTCTTGTCAGGTGAATTCCTTATCAGTCTCATCGAACAATGCTTTTGCCCAGCAAATCATTGTCTGGCTGCAATTTGTCTGATGTTCTGAACTGAAAAACTGCCTTCCCCTAAGACCAAACCCCTATCTTTGGCCAAAGGTGTGCCACGTAAATAGATGGTCGTCAAAGTTTAATGACCTCATTAGTACACATTTGCAGAGTGCAAAAGGAAGGACTTTCACTTTCTGTGAGATATAGATCCAAACAAAAGAAACAGGGAAAGGAAAAGGCAAAGGAGACTGATTTCCAAGATAACTTGCAGCCCAATCCAGGCATAGATGAATTGCCCTTAGCAGACAGCAGCAGATACTGCTAATCATAGATTTCTGCATTGCCATACCATTAGTGCTCTGAATGTGTATATACATCCCTGTATATATGGGAGGTTGGTGGGAATACACAACCCAGTTAAGAACATATATTTCTCCAGTTTCAGATGCCAGCAAAATGACCATAGGTCTTCTGAAAACTCATGGATGTTTGACCTTCATATTAGACTCATGGAGGAAGAACTGAGTCTAAGAATGACTTCCACAGTGAGAAAACTGTCCTTAGGCTGGACTGTGAAACATAAACATCAAACCCATTGCTATTGTTATTGATAATAATTGTATATTTTTATGCTACTGTAGCATCTATTTCACTGGTGTGGAACAAAGCGGACCCCTCCCTGAGGGGTAGGTGTGGGATAATTAAAAGTCATGTCTGGTGCAACCTGTGGTCTCAAGGAAAGCTCCTAAAGGCCCTGGGGTTCACTGGTGAGGTTCATCTCACCTAACTTGAATGTAGGTGCCTCTTATGCCTTAGTCACTAAGGTCTCCTCTCTAGTCAGAGAATAGAAACAGGCAAAGGGTGAAAAGGCACATCATGCATGTTCAGCCAGGTCACCGTTTCACTTTGATGACTGAGACTAGCTACCTAACTTTGAAACAGATAAAATTAAGTGGGGTGAATGCTATCCTGAGAGATTAGTAACTTGCTTATAAAATGAACCCTTCTCATAATGTTTTTACAGTGTTGTAGCCATGCTGCAAAACTCCTAACTGGCAAGAAGACTACTTAAAGAAATGTGATAGTTCAGGCACAGCATAGCAGTGTAAATGCAGAGAAAGTCCTAGGGGAGATAAAAATATGCCGTGTTTTGCTTTCACCACTAGTATTTCAGAAATGAATTTCTGAGAAAATGGGAGGAGAAAACTGACAGTCACCACAGCTGTATTTAGTATAAGGAGCTCTGTTTTTGTTAGAGGAAAGCCATGAGAGAGTTTTGAGAGGGGGCTGTGGGGAGCTCAAAACGCTATGCAGATGGGGGAGAGAGGGCAGCCAACCCATCCACCAGGTCATCTGAGACCCTGAGCACATAGGAGAAACCTACTATAATGTTTAAGTGTGCTTGATACGTCCATTCTACTGGTATATATTTTTCCTTCTTTTGCCATTCATTTTTCAGATGTCTGTTGCTTTATTATAGTAAAATTATTTTCTTAAGTTTCATTGATGTTAGAGATGATCTCTAACAGGCATAAAGTGCTTTACTACTCAAGGATTGACTAATCCAAAAATAAAATGGCATCTGCTAGTGAAACAGATGCAAATCTCTGAGCCTTAAGGAGCAGAGCATGCAGGTCAGTGTGGGGGCTGGTACTGTCAAGGCTTAGCACGCAAAGCAAGGAAAATGAGGTTAAACAGCATCCTTCTGGCATGGCACAGGCCACAGAAAGGCATCTGCTGCTGTTATCTCCTCCTCTGAACATTTTTGAGACTTCAAAAATTTTCCCATCCCATACAAAGACAACACAAGGTTTTCAAGGGCTGTCATGACACATGGGAGAGACCCTTTAGTTGGTATCACTGTGCTGAGAGCACCAAGAGAGGATATTGAGTGATGAAGCTCAAGGCATTGAGCTTGATCAGGATGAATAGGGGCTTGATTCACCATCATCCTCTTCCCTGGTCGGTGCCCTAAGCTTCAGGTCCTGGCTTTCCTCAGGTAGGGTCTGTCGCTCACCCAGCAGGGTCTGCAAAGACTTGCTAAGGAAAAATGATCCAAGATGCAAGTTCCTATGAAGATTTAGGGGTGTTTGTTGTTGTTGGATCTGTGCCACTTGAAGGAAAAGTGCTGTACTGAAAAGTCAGTGACCTGACCTAGTCACACTTTTGTTGTGGTGGCCATGGACTGCTCCTCTGCGTGACCTTGGGACATACCTCAGGAAAGCCAATAGCAGTCAATCTGCACAGGACCACAGCTCCATGGGAAAATCTTTAGGGATCCACACCATGAAAGAGGGTTGACATTATTATGTTAGCTGCCATCCTAAAAGGAGAAAGGACAGTCCATATCCCACATAATTTTCTCTAATTGTCTCTGAATGAAGTGTTCAGAGGAAAGCATCAACAGGTATGTCTTTCTGCAAGGCACACCTTATGGTCTCCACAATCTGGCAGTCTCAGTTATGCTTTTTGGTGTACAAGGAAAAATACTGCCTTTTGCAGAAAAAAAAAACCCCAAAACCCCAGTAAATTTATACAAGATGGGTTGTATGGGAACTCAGACTAAATGATCATAGCGGTTTCTTGCAGTCTGACTTGATTATGGATTGCTGAATGTGAAGATGATTTCTGAATGTGGCACTGGAGGGAGAAACCAGGATGATCTCTTAGAAAAAACACTGAAATGTTTGAAGAAATCCAGCCTGCCAGCTGCACCTCTAAATCCTTTGACATTCGTGCTTCAGCTATTACTTGCTATATCAGTTACTAAGCATGTACACACATGCCAAATAGATGGCTTAACAAGGTACATATGAGCACTCGCTCTCCTTCCCCCATATAACAGATGAAGGAGGCTCCCTAAATCAGCCTGCATGCCATCTCTTTTCTAAAAATAGAATTTTTGCCAGCAATGAAAAAGGAGCTAGACAACAGCATCCCTCGTAAGAAACCTTAAACAGCTAAGCATCTTGATTAATTACTTTGGGATTTCCCTTGGGCTGTTACTAAGGTAACAGGAGTAGAAGTGTTTAAAGATGGCTGAATATGCTGTATGCACTGGAGGATTCATGGTGGCTTTTCAACAGCAGCCTGCATTTGCAAGTTTTATACAGTATTAATATAGAAAATGAAAGATCTGTGTGTATGTCCATGTACCCATGAAAGTGCAGAGCCCACATAGCTCTGTGAATCCTCAAATACACCTGCTGAACACAGAAGAAAAATCTGCTTTGGCTTTCAGGAAAGGAATACTGACACCCATTTAAAGTATGCAAGGCACACATCTCTTCCCAGCTCTAAAATACCTTCATTTTGCTGGCTGATTTAAAATATTTTTGCCCTCTCCCCCACCATGTTTGGAGAGGCAGTGTTGGCCCAAAAGCTGCCCTCCTGCTCCCTGGGGCTTCTCTCTCAGGTGGAGCCACCCACACTGCTGCCCGGCCCCGCTGTGGTACCCACCACAACTTGCTTTGACCTGCAGTGTGGCACAGCGCAACGTCCCTGTGCTGAGCGATGGTGCCACATAAAGTTCTGGTGATTTCATGCTCCACAGCAGTAATGCCTTCTCCAGTCAAAACAGGTGAGAGACAAAGCAAGAGGCGATTATGGTAAAGAATATGCCCCTTTCTAATACACCACTGCTCTGTGGGTAATTTGGGAGCATTTGATTTCATGGGAGAACAATTGTCTTGAATGACGTTCATGCCAGAATTGTATCAATGTTAATGCCGAAGTTAGTTAACACTGGACATGGAGGTAATTTGAATTTTTGGCCTCTTATCAGCCAGAGAAGCCGCCTCCTCACTAGCTGATCAACTTGCATCCTTAGGAGAGGAGAAGGAGAGTGCAAGACAAAACTAAGCAAACCCATAGGTCACAAGAACTGATAGGGGATAAAAGCTTGTCCCGAGTTCAATGACTAACCCGTAGTGGTCTGAGTTCCTCTACTACCCAGGGAGGTTATTTTTTCTCCTTATCTGACATCCCTCTTTTCCCCAGAGCTTTGGCACGTACCTCACAGCCTCCTCCCTGTCTCTCATTTCTGACAAATGGCTCTGCTCAACTCCTCCAACTCAACTCTACAGCTGAGCCAACCCAAAGCCTTGAAAGGACTCATGCTGACTTGGTAATTTTTTATTTGCAGACATTCATTTGCCTTTTATCATGTTCCGAGCAGTGACCACAAGGAGAAACCCTCAAGTTTCCAAAAGGAACCACTCAAAAATGTGGCACTTGCAGGGCTTTGTGCTATGAGATGCTGAATACCCATAGTTCTCACTTGGCACCTCACAGGATGCTTATGACTCAAACTGTGCCAGAAATTAATTCTTCCGGTTTACTGACATGGTGTAAAAAATAAACAAGAAACATTCTGGAGTAACTGAAATAACTTCTGTGAACATCTTTTGGACAAATTGGGAAAAATTTCAGGCTGAGCAAAATAATGTTTGAAAAAAAACGCTCCAGTGTGATTTGGAGAGAGTTTGATATTTGTCAATACTCTGAAAATGTAGTCACCACATTGCTTTGTGTTACTGCATCTGTATTTTCCTCCCAAAATTATTTAATTTAAATTGTTGTTGAGCTCTGTGTATCATCTGGTAGCCTATGGCTACAGTTGCTCTTCTAAGCCATGGAATACCTTTAAACTCTCTTTTGGATAATGCTGCTATCATATAGCTAATCACAGAAAGCTCATTATAGTACAACAAATAAAAATTTCTTCAGCTCCCTGTTTCTATACCTTCATAAATTACCCAATTCAGGGGTATTTAGGAGATACGAGCCTTATTAACAAGACGCTATCACTATTGTTTTGAAGAATCTGTCTGCCCATGTGTGGTAGGTGATGAAGATGGAGAAGTGTAACTGTCCTGCATCCCTTTTCCCACAGCAGGCATTTCTCTTTTACAGTCTTTAAAATCTGACAGGACAAAGCTCTGCAGGAAGGATAGAGCAGTGACAGGGTTTTATACTCTATTCCAGTTCCACTTCCCCTGGGTGCAATTTTTTTACATTGAGCAATCCTTGCTCTAGTGATCTTGTTTCTCTCTCCTGAGAATCGACAAAGGCGTTTCAACAAATGAATCACAGGGAACAGACATTGGATGATATTTTAATCTCACGGGTAAAGGAGGAAAGCGGGGTGTTGTCTGCAGCAGTCTCCTGTGCTGCAGCAGCAAAATTCAGCCTCTAATCCAGCAACCCCTCAGATGCTGGTGCCAGTCCTGCATTTTGGTTTGGACGTGCAACTCCTGCCAGGGGCAAGGGGTGAACTGGTCCGCTGCACCGTGACTGCTGTCCCCGCTGGAGCTGTCTGTAGATGGAGGCAAGACAGCCCTTCCCACTCAGCTCACAGCCTGCAGCTTGGCAAGAGGCTGCATGGACATCTCTGGCCAGCTAAATTCCCACATGGAGATTGCCATGAGAACGTGCTAAAAAGCAACCTGCAGTTTCTAGGACCTTCCTGTATTTACTTTCTTAGAAGGCAACTACACTGAGTTTTTGCCCTAAATTAACCAAGTCCATGGCAAGAGGAGTCTGTAAAATACATACAGTGTCAGGCAGGGAGGAAGTTATATCAGTGTGAGACCATGATGCTAGGATGGCCAGCTTGGGACATGGTGTGGGACAAGGTAAAATAGTCCCAACACTCTGTTCTGTATTTTCCATCTGTGCTACCAACATGAAGGATAATTTCTAGCAGCTTTTACCAGGGTGTTTTCCAGTGTTACCATTCCCAGTTTCCCAGTGCACACCTGCAGAGTCAGTGGAGACCACACAGCAGGTGCAGCAATTCACATTCAGGTGGATTAGTTTAACTGCTGATGAAAGCAGACTAGACAATGAAATGAAGTATCTGAGCTGCACTTGCAGTGAGGGTATGCCTCCAGTATTGTTGACTCTTTTGTGGACATGTTTCCTTGACTCAATAGACAACAACAAGAAGTGTGAAGGGTCAGACTTTCTAAGTGCCTCAACTGTTCTCTCCATGAACTTGAATCAGAAACTTAAGACAAAGAAACACCCCCTTGATGAACCCAAAATAGCTGTCAAAGGAGCTTTGAGTAAAACACTATAAGAAACTCCCTGCTTGAGCATCGTAATGAACTGTGAGTGCAATTTTAAATTATAAAAGCAAATTCATGTGGAACTGCAGTAACACTGGGATGAAAACCAGCAATGATTTCCAACTGTTTAAGAAACAGTTGTGGGAGTTGTTAGGCTCCATGCTTACAGCTCAGATTTGAGGTTTTTCAGAGCAACCTGCACAGTTCTGCGTTCGTATGGGACAGTGAATGAAAACTGATGATGGGTTTTGTGTTGGTGTAGCAGAAATAGAAAATAAAAGCAAAATGACATGCCCCTTAGCATTTATTACTTTGTTTACTTTCATTTACTTCAGGCTTATTTTTGTATTCTGTGAGCTAATTTCCTTGGGAATTGATAAATAACAACTTCCTGGAATATTTTCACCCCTGTAAAATCTTGGCATACCGTAACAATCTCTCAGCGAACATAAGGCGTTCAGACAGACTTTCCCACCCTCCCCACCCCCACAGAAAACTGTTTGGAGAAGAATCATGATAAAAGAAAATCTAAGACATGTTATGAAGCAAGAAGAAGGGGAATAGCTTTATCTTGTACAGATACCTTTTGTGAATCATGAATACAGAGTTGCCAATCATCATAGGTCACTCAGAAACATGGAAAAAAAGGAATGCATTATTAACAATTTTCCTGCTACTGGACTGCTGGGGTAGATCTAGGCACATGCAGCTCCCTGGTTACACTCTGATAGTCCATGGATGGAAAATAAATTAACAGAGGAGAAGGGCAGTGGAAAACCACCAGCAAGTTAAGCCAGAATCCATTTGTGATGCTGCTCCTTAGGGCTCCACTGCTGTAAATAATTCTGTCTTTTCTTCCTCATCTTTTTAATTTATTTTTTTTTCAGTCAATATGATAACTAACATGTGTGAACTACCATGGTATAAAAGCACCGTGCAGAAACTTATCACAACATCAGCTCTATGCTCCTGCCTGAGGCATACCTCAGCAAGTTTGCTTCATGCTAAAACTAGAATTGCCTTGACCACCACATTCCTATCTCAGAATAGCTGTGATTTACCTTTTTAATGGTGAAGATAAACTTTTACACTGTGATTTTTAGCAATCTTTACAGTGAAAATCAGATTCATAGCTTTGGAACTGAAGCTGGAAGATTGCAAAATGAGTTAATGCATACTGATTACTTATGAATGGTCAGTGCAGAGCTGATCCATTACCAGTCACTTTCTTGACATCTCATCTTCCCCTCTAAACCCACCTTTTATATCTTTATTTTGGCTACATTCAGCTGAATCAAGGTGGAAAAGAATGAAAATTTAACCTGGTAGAAGACATTTTCTATAGTCTTTTATCTCTGGAAATACTTTTAATTATTAGAATAGTTTAGTGTTAATGTAGTGGATTTACTGAGCTGTAGAAAATCTTCCAATGTTTCATTTCAGGCAGCATACTTGCTTTAAAGTGCTGGTGATTGATAGACGTTTGTTGCTGCTGTTGTAAGCAGCCTACATCCAGATGTAAGCACTGCTTTATAAAAACTGTTTTCCTTGCATCTGTCTCTCTAAAACCAGAAAGGATGCAGGTGCAGATCCCAGCTAAGATGATCAACAGCATCGCTGGGACACCATAAAGCCAGAAGAGAGATGGATTTTGACAAAATGTCCAACAGCAGAACACAGGAGAAGGGAAGAGATGAGAGCATCCTTCTCCATTAAGCCTTGATAACTCCTTCAACAACAAGACGTGGCCATGATGATAGGTTTTAGTTTAATTGAAGTTAGCTGACATTCTTCTGATAACTTTTAGAATGATGTTACCTGTGGAAGGAGAGGAGAGGAGAGAAGAGGAGAGGAAAATTAAATGTTTTTTCCATACAGATGATAACTGAGAACTGAATAATAGTCTAAGACAGGGCTTAAAGGCACAAAAAAGACAGTTCTGGACATTTGAACATGGGTGATGGGGATCATTCTTTTAACGGTGCCATAAGACAGTTAAGGCTGTGGAGAGCACCAAAAAAACCCAAGACATCCACTGACTACTGGGGGGGCGGGGGAGGGGGTAGCATAGATGAGAATGAGGATATCTGAGAAAGACCTTGCATTGGGGCTGGTGCATGTTAGATAACAAAAGCTGCAGAAATGGCAGTCATGAATGTTAATGTGAATCTCTGAAGACTGTTTGGGTGAACCATGAAAAATCCCCTTTGTCTCCAATGGGCAGTAATGGCACATCTTACCCAGTCATGACAGGTAGCAGTTTCTGTGCTGTTATCTTGTTTGAGAATTTGGAAAAGTCAGGTGTGCTTGGGCATTTAGGGCTTCTTTGGGAAGACCTGGTAGACGTCACCTTAGTCTATACGAGGGAAGCAGGGGAGAGGATCTATAAAGCTCTATATCCATGCATGCATCACCAAATGTGGGAGCAGAGCCCATGCTGTCAAGTGTTGGTGGGCTTCTATCCTCAGTGGGATAGCCACTGAGACCTTAGATTTCTAACTTTTTCCCCTTTGTGTCATTCAGTTAATAAACACTAATTATGCTTTACAAGTCTTACAGTTAAATATCAAGGGTATGTTTGGGCTGGAGAGGGATGCAGCAGCTGTCAGTAAGCAAAATATAGCTGCTGTACCAGAAAAGCTAACTAATGAAGCTCTACATTACTATGATTCTTTTAGATTATTCACCTCCTCCATCACATCCTGTTTATGTTTTAATCACTTTCTCTAGGCACATACTGACACTCCCTCTTGCTGGCTTACCACCAGATGTACTTTAATAAACTATTGTTATATCTGGAAGCACTTTCATAGCTCTTCATAATTGCTTCTTGTAGTACTTACATGTGTGATGCAGAGATGTCAGCTTCCACAGCCATACTTATTGCTATAATTAAGCAGTATATTGTTGCTCACTTTTTTTTTTTTTTGAGGAATCTCAATTATCTGAGATATTCCTTTGTTTCCCTGGAGTGTTCAAGGTCTCTTCAACCTAGATGATTCTGTGATTCTGTGATTCTGTAATTCCGCTCTGGGGCCTCCAACATAAGAAAGACATGGACCTGCTCGAGCGGGTCCAGAGGAGGCCACGAAGATGATCAGGGGGCTGGAGCACCTCCTGAGAGATTTGAGGTTGTTCAGCCTGGAGAAGAGAAGGCTCTGGGAAGACCCTATAATGGCCTTCCAGTACTTAAAGGGGGCTTGTAAGAAAGATGAGGACAAACTTTTTAGCAGGGCCTGTTGCAATAGGACAAGGGGTAATGGTTTTAAACTAAGGGAGGGTAGATTCAGACTAGATATAAGGAGGAAATTTTTTACAGTGGGGGTGGTGAGGCACTGGAACAGGTTGCCCAGAGAAGTTGTGGATACCCCATCCCTCGAAGAGTTCAAGGCCAGGTTGAACAGGGCTTTGAGCAACCTGGTGTAGTAGAAGGTGTCCATGGCCATGGTAGGGGGGTTGGAACTAGATGATCTTTAAGGTCCCTTTGAACCCAAACCATTCTGTGATTCTATGATTTTTTCCAACTCACACTTTTCATGTAACAAGCCCCATGTTCTGTTCCTTACCATGGGTGTGCAACAAAGGGTAGGTAGGATGTTAATGTTAATCTACGTTCTCCGAGTTGGCAGATTGGTGGCAGGAAACCAATGTCTGCCTCCTCTCCTCTCCTCTCCTCTCCTCTCCTCTCCTCTCCTCTCCTCTCCTCTCCTCTCCTCTCCTCTCCTCTCCTCTCCTCTCCTCTCCTCTCCTCTCCTCTCCTCTCCTCTCCTCTCCTCTCCTCTCCTCTCCTCTCCTCTCCTCTCCTCTCCTCTCCTCTCCTCTCCTCTCCTCTCCTCTCCTCTCCTCTCCTCTCCTCTCCTCTCCTCTCCTCTCCTCTCCTCTCCTCTCCTCTCCTCTCCTCTCCTCTCCTCTCCTCTCCTCTCCTCTCCTCTCCTCTCCTCTCCTCTCCTCTCCTCTCCTCTCCTCTCCTCTCCTCTCCTCTCCTCTCCTCTCCTCTCCTCTCCTCTCCTCTCCTCTCCTCTCCTCTCCTCTCCTCTCCTCTCCTCTCCTCTCCTCTCCTCTCCTCTCCTCTCCTCTCCTCTCCTCTCCTCTCCTCTCCTCTCCTCTCCTCTCCTCTCCTCGATGGGATACTGGATTTAAGTGTTAAGGAAGTTAATGGCTCATCTACAATAGTGATGCTTGACCCTTGTCAAGCAGTTTGACTGTGCAAGCATATTACATGTAAGCTGGTGTTTGCGACTGATCAAAGTTCCCTTTGCACACATTTTCAGTATGATATTTCTGTTTTCATCTCTAGCATTTGGAGCTGTACACAAAAGGTGTTCAGCAGCTCCTTGGACACACAAAACTCTATTCTCTTTGTATGCATAAAGTAGTACATTTCCATGTCACTAGAAAATAGTTGAATTTCCCATTATATCCCGTGAGTTACTGTAAGGAAAAGGATGCCTGTTTTTGTACAGAAATAAAGTCTATCCACATCCATCATTGGTCTCTGATTTTGATCTTTCCATTACTTGGGAGTACTTTCATTGCCAAGTTCTAATATTGCAATGGTCTCTCTTACAACAAACTTTAGATTCAGGCCATGAATAAACTCTTCTGGCCGCAAATACATGTGCTTACAACAAAGGAACAAGTGTTGAGGGTCTTAATTTGTCAAATGAACAATGTCTCCCCTAACTCTCTTTATCCTCAAGAAAGGTCATCATTATTTCGCTAACACACATTAATGAAAGTTACATTTTGATGAAAAAGGTATATACGATTAAAAGAAAAGATATGGACTTGAGAGTGTCCCTCTGAGTCATCTGAAAGAGCCATTCAGGTAGACAACCCTTGCTTCTTAAAACTTCAAGCCCAAGAGGCCTTCAACTGAAAATGTTGTAGGGGTATAGGGGAACAGAATGCTTGAGAAAAGAATGTAATATTATCTGTCTGCCTTACACTTTTCTCCAGAAAGCATAGCCACAGTATATGATCATTCCTCTTGGGTCCAATTTGGTTCAATGGGATGGAAAGTGATTTGTGACTCAGAATAATTTTATGAGCTCTAGGTATAAATCATTGCTGGCAGAGATGATTTAGCAGTTTCAAGAAATGGAAAGAGGCATTTCAGGGAAAGAAAATGCTCCAACATTCCCTGAACACCAGTGACAGTCTCCAAGAAGGCCTCCTTGGCCCCTTTGGCACATAGCTGCCATCAGGAACTGAAAGAGCATTTCTGAAGAGTAGAAATGAACCTTGGTTGCTGGTTGCTGACAAAACAGCTTCTGTTCCTCCTGAGAGCCATGTCACCCATACTATTGAAAAACCACAAATGTTCCCTCAGAGAGTTGAACAAATACAAGTGTTGGGATGATGTCATACTTTTTTGTGTGTTCATCAGCTTCACTATTCAATGTCCTGTTCAGGAGCTTGAATAACTTTTGCTTTGGGGAGTTTTCTGTGAAAATTAGCTCAGACTTGGAGGTCTTTCCAGCACTTGTATTTCATTCTGACCTGAATGCTACTGGAGGGATGCTACAAGGAACTGAAGAATTCAGTCTGGAGTTTCATATTTACTGTTACTGTCACCAGACAAGATTTGGAAAACAATCCTGGGAGCTGAAAATAACCTTACAGACACTGTGTTTGTTTGTCTGTTTTTATTTCAGGTAAGCCAAGAGTAAGGCTAGTGAGTAGTATTCAGTGGTATGTTTTTCTCTTGTGTAATGCCAGATTCTGACATTTCCACCTTGCTGTCCCACCTTCACTCTAGATCCCATCTCCACACTACTGTTACTGTCCCCATGTTGTTCCCACCAAGAACAGTCAGTACCAGCACAGCCAAGGGGCAGCAAGTCATCGTAATGAAGTTAAGAGGCAGTAGGAAAGGAGGCAAGAATGTCTTAAACTGACTTTACTTCTGGCAAAAATGCAGCAGTGAGCTACATCCATAAGAATTCAACAAAGGTTGGTGAATGGGTCTGCAGTTGAAGGGAGAATAAGTTACTGTTCAGTCTCTGACAGTACAGCTGTGGTTTTTATGAGGTGTCAATAGTAGTAAAAAATAGTGGCAAACCTTAATTTTTGTTATTCAGATCTGCAATGGTGGTCCTGAAATCACAGAGGGAGGTGGTTTGTTGAAGAGAATAGTAATTATAACAGCAGTAATTGAACAGACTACTAGACATTTGAAAAGCTGGTTGCATCTTTGGGCTCAGAGGGTGCTGGTTAATGGTTCACACTCCACCTGGAGACCGGTTACAAGTGGAATTCCTCAGGGGTCTGTCCTGGGACCTATTGGTGATGTTTAATACCTGTTTCAGTGACCTGGAGGATGTATTGGAGCACACCCTGAGAGAGTCATGTGCTTGAGGACAGGGTGGCTGTCCAGAGGGACCCAGACCAGCTCTAAAAATGGGCCAACAGGAGCCTTATAATGTTCAGCCAGGAAGAATGCAGGCATGGACTAACCCCCTGCATTGGTATGGGCTAGACCAAGGAGTAGCTTTTCTGGATAGGGCCCTGGTGTTCTGGTTGCTTTTAGGCCAAACATGATCCTGTAGGGAGCCCTGGCAGTGATGAAGGCTAACAGCATCCTTGGCTGTTATCAACAGAAGTATACTCAATAGATCAAGGAAGCAATTCAATTCCTCTGCACAACACTTGTCAGACATCCCTGGAGTATTGCATCCAGTGTTGGGCCCTCAATGCAGGAAATACATGGACAAACTGGAGGAAGCTCAGGGGAAGGTCCCCAAGGCAGTGGAGCTGGAACACTTGCCCCAGGAGGAGAGGCTGAGGGAGCTGGGCTGGGTCAGCCTGGAGAAGGGATGGCTTTGGGGGCGCCTGACAGCCACCTTACACTCAGTTGTTTTATTACCAAATGTGTTCTTTAATAAGCACGCTGCTAATTTTATTTTTATCTTCTCCTTGGTTTTTAATTGTCTACTCTAATTTGGCCTTACCATCCAGTAGCTATTCCACTATGCCAGAACAATTTGATTTGCTTTGTAATTCCACTACCTATATTATTTTGCAGGGACAATGTTAATTACAGATATTCTTCTCTCATGTATCTATGAGCTACTTATCATAAAAAAGTATTACTCTGCCTCTTAAAACATAGTTTTATAATGGTAACATAGAATAATTTTTTATAATGGTTACTTACCAAACATCTATAGTGAGAATATATGTAGTGACCTGCTCCAAGAACATAAAGCAACCATGAGAAGAAGTTTGTAACTGTATCAAATAACCGGCAAAACTGGATATTTGAACATATTATCGTGACTATATAATGCTACTTGCTTTTTCCATTTGCATGCAAACTTAAAGAATGTATCTGCAATGCAATGGTTGAATGCCAAAATATGGTTTTATTTTCCTTTACGCTTTTTTCCCCAGGTGCTTCCAGGCTGCTATCTACATGTGATTTCTTGCATTCAGTTGTGCTTGTTTCAGTCATGTTTCTTATAAGGACATAAATGGCCATTTATGGAAATCTATACCCTGGTTCCTCTTTTTCAATGTCCACTGCATGCTGTGAGATTCCCACTCTGAATCTCTACAAAGTGATTATGGGAGTCATCTAGAATCATTCAGTTTTATTTATTTTCAGAGATAGCATAATATATCAAGTTCAGGGATTTCACGATACATTCATGGTATGTAAGAGTATTTATGGTGAATGAGAGTTGAAGACATTTCTGGCAGGTAATTCACACTTTCAGTACTATATCTGACTGTACATCTGCTCCTTGGATCTCCAGGGGTTATAAGCTGATACTTAGCTGTATCCACACATTTCCTTCCTTTATATTTGCTCATTTTTTGCACAAGAAATTCTGAGCATAGTTGAAGCTGTAAAAAAGGACTAGTGGCCCATAAAAACAGGTGGGTGGGATTATTTTTAATCTGTAAAGTCTTTGCTAATTCACACTATCTGACAAATTGGACTTTATAGGGAAATTCATTTGTTTTGAATCACCAACAAAGTGATTCTTGTGTGAGGTCAAGAAAGAGCTGAAGTCTCAAAGCTGTTAATGGGGAAGTAGAGAAGCCTGGCTTAGGATTCATCTGATACAAGGTGACTGCCTTGCAGTCTAGGTGTCTACAGAGGAGCCAGGTGCCTCTACTTTCTTCACAGATCAATGGAAAAAACCAGATACTTCCGTACTGATATTTAATGGATCCTATAGTACTTGCTCAAGACAAGGTTAGATGAAGACCGCATTTTTTGCCTCTGACTACAGACAGAGTCTAGGGTGACTAATTTATATATCTACATGGAAAATGTCTAATATGAGATAGGAGTCCTTTCCCAGATATCCCAAACTTCCTCTGAGTTTCAAATGGAAACAAACAAGATCAGGAACATTTTGCTTCATCTGCTTTTGCAGTGGCTTAAGAAAATGCATGAAGAGATTAGTTGCTCTTAAAAGATTTGTGCACCCTAGAAAACTGGCCACTGAAGCTGCTCTGAGCAGTGTCTTTGTAATGGGACCGAGCAATGTGCAAGTTTCATGAAATTTGGAGATTTTGATACAAACATATCACTTCCATTCAGTTTTAAATGACTTTATTATTGGATGGAGCATTCTGCTTTGTTCCAGGACTGCTTATGACATCTGATTCTTCAACAGCTTTCTGAGCTATTTATTTCTCATAACATCTGCCCTGAAGTTCTAGCATACCATAGGAAAAAAAAATTAAAAATTCTTTCTGACAGTATTTTGGTCCTGTTGCCATTTTCATCCAAAATGTTTAAATGGATAGTCCTTATGGGAACATGAATAGACAATGCAATATTTAAGATAGGAACATAATTTAACCTTTGCAAAGGGCAAATGCTAATGTTGTTTTGTAATCTGCTGCTTGCTTAATCCAGCATCCATATCCTTTTATCTGGTTCTACTTACACTATAAATTCTTCAAGCCTTAGGAACACGTCCAGTGGAAAAACTTCCACTGGTTTCTGTAAGCTTCATTAAGGCTTAGATCTGCACATTTAGCTGCAATGAGCCAGTATAAAGAAATGCTAACTTTTGTAGTGCTGGACTATATCTGGTCAAATTCTGGACTTTAAGCTTTTAACTGTAGAGTCAGATCCATTTTAACATATATGTGCCCAAACCAGCTCAAACCACCTTTTGAGTTACTCTGGACTGACAAAAATTTCTCTAATTTGGAAAAGTGGATGACATTTATGAAGGAACTAAAATTAGTATTTTGCTACTAGGCTGTACTGTGTTATTTTTAGTATACTACTTTTAAAAATAACATTTACAAAAATGATAACACTGTCTTGTAGAGAAAGCATTGTTTCCATAGGTCTGAAACACAGAAGTCTCTGGATGAAATGTAAATTTTCCCCACTCCTGACTGCAGCTACTTGGAGCACTGAAAAACATTGGGTACAAGCCAAGGAGTTCACAAGTGTCCTTAATCCAATTCCTTGGCACAAGTGATTGATACTACTCTTGTAGTAAGAGGCTAATGATGCTTTGCTTAATAATGAAAACTATCTAGATGAGATGAAAGACTAATGCAATTCATTCTGCTAACTGTCCTTATTTGGAAGACTACTTAATTTTTTGTGAAGTGCCTGAGTGAAAGAGCAGATGCCTCACTTGGATTGTGAATGATGTCTTTAAGCTGTTGTAGTTTCTAAACCTTTGCAAGTTTTCTTGCCTTACCTGATTGGAACAACTTCTGTGAACTATGAAGTGGGATGTCTATAAAAATCTTGAAGGTGGTTGAGTGAGGTCATGTGACAGAAAGAACAGGTGATTCCACCTGTGTCCCTGTGATCAGAAAGTTCAGGTCTACTGAGGCCATCTTCATTTGGTTCTCTGAAAAAGAAACTGCATTTTTATGCAGTTCTCCATCTCAATGGATTATTTTTTCAGAATTCCTTTTTCTCCTCTCTCCATAGCCCTTACACCCGTGTACTAAGACACAGACAGCTCATACTTCACTACCTCCCCAAGTTAGTGGTGTTTCCCCCATTTGCTGGAAACTATCTCATTGCCACTTCCTATCTTGACTCACAGGGTAACAGTAACTCACTTTATCAGGGGATGATAGTGTTCTCTGACACTGGAGTTTCTAATACTTTGACTAAAACTGCAGGTTAGATTCAGAGACCCGGTTAACTAGTGTGTACTTTTCTTAGATGAGCTCAAACCCAGTGAAACTTGCTGTGAGAGTCACAGTGAGATTAAAATATGGGGAGTCTCTTCAGTCATGAACCTGTACAATCCACATCTGAAGCAAAACAATCAACAAGTTTCAGTCTGATGCTGATGACTTCACACAGATTGACTTTTCCTTCATTGCCATTTTCTAGTTCACTTGAATGCTGGTTATTTTTCTTCACTGAATGCATGGACACAACTTCATTTTCATGTTCACACCATCTTTATCAACTCCATCCTTAGCAGTAAGTTATTACATTTTCTTTCCCTCCACACGTGTTGCTTACGTAATAAAGTACGAAGTGCTTTAAAATGCAATCAACCTAACTCCTGAGAGAGAACATTCTTTAGAAATGTAGATATTTTTATATAAATTAAGGTTAAGAGATATTAATAAATCTATTTAAGCCACTGTCTCTAGGGGACTGACCAAATATAACTCTTTTGGGGCATGTTAAATGAAAAATCAATTTCAAGGAAAATGATTGTCAGCGAGGTCTAATATGTGATCCTGTTTTGTTCAAAATACAAGTGTAAATTACCTGAAGAACTTTGTTAACAGATGCACCAAGTGAAAGAACCATCCAGTCTGAATTGCTACAGATTAATTCTAGGCATCATGTGAAATATGACTAAGAGTCACCGTTTCCCCAGCAACACTCTTACAAAGGACAGCACTAAATCTTCATGGAGAGAAATGGACATTATTCTTACAGAAAATTCTGTGCATGCAAACAGTTTTGCCAAAGGCCTGGGGTGTGCTTTGGACAGTCTAAGGTCATTATAAACAATAACAAGTTAAAGCAAAATTGTGTGCTAAAAATAGTGTGTGTCACTGGAAGCATCTTTTTATAGTCACTGGTGTGTTTTATTGGAACAAGATACTTACGTTCTCAAAATATTTAAAAAATAAATGAGCTGATTAGAGCAGCGACTTAAATATCCCTTCCAGGGAATGGCATTCCCTGAGGTGCTCTGTAAGGGCTCCTAATTCTCTGTCTTGCTTCAATTTTTTAACCAGTGGTTTCCTGACCTATGCATGAAATGCACCAGGTGTATTTCAGCCCTTTCTTGCCTCCCAGAAGGACTGCCTAGCCCAACTCCCTGGCCAGATAGCCAGATTTCCTTTCACAGAGTCGCCTGAAACTACTTTGAATACTATTTAGTCATGGGGTCCTTGATCATTTCACAGCTGAAGAGAAACATCATCTCAGGGAAATCCTCCCCTTCCATTCAGCAACTGTCTCTCTTCCAGTTGTCAATTACATCTCCTGTTGTCCCACGCTGCAGAACATCACCATGTCCTGGGATAATGGCAGCAAGTCCATTTACATGGGAAAGCTATACCAGGAAAGCAAGATGTGTGGTTTTAGCTATTAAAAATGAGATTTACCAGTAGGAGACAGAGGAAAGTGTTAAAACTATGTGACCTGTCAAGTCTCTGTGGACTAGCTGTTTGGGAACCTTTGAGATGGCAAGATATGCCATATTGTGAGCACATGTAACCCTATTTTTGCTTCCCTTTAAATCCCTAGACTATTAATTCCTTTTAAAAAATTAATTAAAAAAGGAAAACAAACCAACCCTTTCCAGCAATAGTAACAATTTGTTTTTGGCAGAGGGGTATTTTTGCCACTAATTTTTAAACAGTTTTTGTTGTTTTTTTCAAGGTGCCCTTGAGATTACTCTGTGGTTGGCAGGAATACTAAAATGTGCTAGCATCAGAAAGAAGGGAGCACTCTGGCAGCTGTTTCATGCCAGCACATATCAGGCAAGTGTTTTCCCCATTTGCAGTTTTGGTGAAAATTTTGCAGGTGGGTGATTTCACTTATCTTTTAGCTTGTGTATGGCTTTAACATGGATCATGGTGGCTGAACTTTGGAAACAACAAATATTGTGAGAACCTTAGCTGAAAAGAAAGGATTTTCTTTTTCTCCACTGAGCTGAAAATACAAACCTGGCAGGGAGTAAACTGTCATGCTTGGCCATATCACTCAGTCGCTATTGAAACAGAAATGCCCTTTTGCGAAGAGTTCATCCAACAGTGTCAGTGAGAGGAAGGGATCATCATAGCGCAGACAATACAGAAAAGACAGGATGAAAATAACATTTCCTAGCCCTTCTAACACTTTGGTCATGTCTTTTTGTGCATTCCAAAGATTAA
This sequence comes from Strix uralensis, assembly GCF_047716275.1. Lineage (NCBI taxonomy): Eukaryota > Metazoa > Chordata > Aves > Strigiformes > Strigidae > Strix > Strix uralensis. Next base: position 54,445,240 of record NC_133973.1, read on the forward strand.
TGGGAATGACTTGTTTCCTTCAAACATATAGTTGAAATGTTGGGAATAAGATGCCATATTTGATAAGAATAACATTGATTCAAAACCAATGTAAACCTAGTAAAAGTAGCAGACTATCCAGCTTCCATTATCATTATCTTAATTGTCCTTGAGTAATGTAAATATCTTATGCAGACACATTATATATTTCATTACATTTCAATTTTTGATATTTTATGAATGTTTATTTAATTCATCAGACATGTTAAGAATCTGCAAAAAATTCCACTTAGTATCTGAATCTCAGGCTGAATAGGAAAGATTATATGTAAAATACAAAGCCAATCTCCAGTCCTATAATCCTCACAAGAAAAAACAGATAATTTTTCATAGACTCACTGAAGAGTAGTCTCCCTGAATACAAGGATCCATTATGTAAATTTAAACTCAAGGCCAGGGCCATGAGGAAAATTAGTTACCTTATTTACGTTATTAATGAAAGCAATTGCAATTGAATTTACAGGATTATAATGGAGAGGAGAATGAACTCCACTGCTACGGCTGGAAATAAATCAAGAAAGTAAAATGTGAAACACTCTTCCCATAACCTTTTGGAGTCTGCTGCTAGTATCCCGTTCCTACAAAGTCACCGGCCTGATGGAGAAATCTGACATCTGTGGCAGGAGTCACCACAACATCAGCACTCAAAGAAAACTTTTGGTGGGCAGACAGACGAGAAATCTATACAGAAAGCAAAGGGGTCTATAGAATCTGACAGGAGCTTTCTCCATTTGTGTGACTTCAATCATAAATTCATAGCCCTGGCAGCGCATTCACTTTGGCTCGCAAACAAATTATTTGTCTCCTCCCTGTTCCTACCAGTTTGTGTACAGTCCAGATGACACAAAGGGCATATTGATGTGATTGCCTCCCTTATCCAACACAGTAGCAAATGATATGCAACACAGTTCACAAGAAACTCCTGTGTCACTTTTTTTTTTTTTGCCTAATGCAGCAGAAAAAGGCAAAGCCACAGTTTCTTTCTTCATTTTCAGTTACTGCTTATTATTCCCTACTCTCCCACTCCTTGTTCTATTTTGTACAGAAATATGTTCAAAATAATGGCATGCACTTAATCTGGAAATAGTTTACAGTGAGCTGTGACAGAAGCATGTTTTGTTGAGTAAGCAGAATAGGAAAACTAGTTGCTTTGATTTAAAACTTCCAATATTTCAAGTTTTATTGGTAAAAAGTTTATTTCTTGCAAGTGGCACCATTGGAGCCAATACTATTTGGTGTTCCTTAACTACCATTTTCTTCTGAAGGACCTCTTGCATATTGAATTTTTTAGAACTGACTGTTTTACTCATAGATTTAGGTGGAGTTACCCTGCAGTTACTGGATTTGAGTTAGTCCTCAGGGTCTGCCTGCAGACCTGAGTCACCCATTTCAGTAGGGCTCACTGAACATAGACAAGCTAAGGGTGCTGTAAAAGTATGGGATCACACAGTGACATCAGTGTGTCCAAACTCAGATCATTGTACTATATACCTACAATTATATTCAAGCGTATACATAATATTGGATAATATTTCAAAAGATGTGAAAGCATATATGCATTTTGCACAAAATTTCCTATTTTGCTGGACCTGTCAGGCCAGCCAATCCTCCCCAGAGCAATCCCATGCCTACACAGCAAGGATGGACTGAGATGCTAAGTAGACTCAGACAGACTGTTCCTCCAGACTGGTCCCTGGTGCCACCCACAGCCTGCTCCTTAGCTGATCCATGGCCTGGACTCTGGGATACATGGGTGAGAGGGCACATGGGGCCAGAAGACTGAAGATAGAGGATGCTTCAGGTCCCTCACTTTGGGATCTCAGTTTTGAAAATACTAAGCTATCTCCTTAGAACATATTAGTATGATTTTTTGTGATAATTTTTAATAACATAGCTGAATCTTACCTGAAGAGGAACTGATACCATGCTTCATATAAGAAGTGTTGTATTTTTGTCTGGTGTGAAGGGCTTTGTCATTAATATGCTGCTTTATTACCAACACCAGAACATTCATATGTGTGATTAAAGCTAAATCTTGTGCCCCATCTCTTACTGTTTAAATTTGACTTTTAACCTCTTAAATAGCTCAGCCATGTTTCTCAATTTCATTTATATCCTTGATGGTTTTCTACATATGAATTCTTTTTTTTTTTGTGGTGTTGAAGGAACTTTGTTTCCATAAAGGCCATGCAGTTTATTGAAATGAAGCAAAGTGGAGGCCATCTTTTCTTGAGAGATTGTGTTGTATATCAAATGCAATTTTTTTGCCAGTACAAAAAACCTACTACACAAAACATGTTTTGCAGACATGTTACTGTTACATACCTTCAATGGCTGTGACTCAGCACATGACACCGGCAGAAACAGTCAGATGAAAACAACCCAGTCATAATTGCAATGCCTTTAAGAAGGTTGAGTAGACACTGACCATAGTGAACAACGGCATGGGAAATGTTCCTCTGCAAAGTGCAGAGGCTCTAATTCGGGGGCCCAGCCTACAAGTGGAAGAACGGCTGCTATACATGGAAACATGCCCAGCCACACAGTGGGGAGCTAGCAAGTTCAACTGAGCATGGCAAGGTCTGAGCATTCACAGACATCAGTGAGGACAACCTGCACAGGTACCCATGCCCCGGTGTAGTCTGTGATGACACCCGTACCCCTGCTACAGCACCGCATTTAGTACCCTATCCAGTTAAATTCAGCCTAAGTAAATCAGAGATTGTGTGCTTCCCAGCTGTTCTCTTGAATCTTAGGGCTCATTAGGAAAGAAGAATTATTCCAGGGTGATTCAAGCAGAATTTAACCCACCCTTTCAAATATGCGTGGGGCAGCAGCAGTTTTAGATGCAGCTTCCCCATCATGTGAATTATTATTCACAAATAATTGCCAGTTCAAATCTTCATCTGTTATAAATTACTTAATTTTCTTGTGGTTGTGTCAGTTTACACCACTGCAAATCCAGACCGATGACATAGTTAGAAATCTGGGATAAAATGCTAATCTCCAAGAGCATCATATTCTCTTCACACAGATGTTTCCATAGCAACATAACCATCATGACACAGCCATGGTGAATGGGGGTTTTATGAGATTTATTTCTTCTTCTGTGATTTTTTAAAATGAAAGTATAGGGATGGGGACAGTATAGAAATAATTCTAATTGATCCACAAGTACAGGGAGGATTTGGCAGAGAAAACATGCTAACACGTCTAAGGGGGATATATAGACATGTTATGAATGAGAAGTGGGAATATGATCTCCCTCTAATATACGTGTATTTTAGATTGAAAAACCTTGGCAGTATTTATATAGATGTATAAAAGTCACCACCAAAAACATTCTACATTTTTTACAAATATTAATTTTCTCACTAACCAGAATAGTATATTAAAGTGCTATATCAACTGCCTCTGCCTCATCTGTCACAAGCAGAGCCAATGTCCTGACATAATCAACCCAAGTCAGTGAACATCCCTGCATAAGCCTGTTCCACCGTGTCCCTTTCCCAAATGCCCAAGTCCTTGAGAAGCAGGACTAGTGGTGCCTGGTTTCCTAAAGCTTTGTGTCTCAGGTATCTAATGCAATACAATTCTAACCAAAGTATTCTTGACATTTATGGCAGTCATGATAGCTCTTCTGTATGCATTCTCTACCATTTAATACAAGTTGGTCTCATTTGTTGGTCTCCCCAGTACAGAAACTGGCAGGTTCCATCTTCCATGCCTTTTTTGGAAACTTTTAGAAAATTAACATATTTAGGATCATTATCCTATCAAACTCCATTCCATCAAACATGGCTGAAGTTGGTGGGTTAAAAAGTTACGAAGTGCGAGTGGGCAGGTGTGTATATTTGCTGCGAAGACATGCTTCTTCCCTAAGAAAAAAGATGAATGAACTCCGTGATATATCTGAACAATAAGAATCTGAAACTTTTGTAGATTAAATGTCTCATCTGTAAGGGCCTTCACCAGTCCTGTGCTGCCCTATCCCAGATCAGATGTACACTGCAGGAACGTAGGGATGGTGGGACTATGGCCACTGGCTTGGAAACCACTGAGAGCTGGAAATGCTGTGCAGGTGAGGACAAACCACCTCTGAAGAGGGGAACTGATTGCCAGGGGCAGGACCCACCTAACCAGCTATTCAGGTTTGCCGGAAGAAGTTATCTCAGTACTTGCAGGAAAAAATTGGTACCTTGTTTGGATCTTTTCCAGGGTAGAAGTGACTTTAGGGACTTTTCCCAACCACAAATGATTTATGATGCACTTAATATAACAGCAATGTCAATAAAAAATAATGTGAATAAATCAGGCATTATCAACAGCCACATGTTGCTACAGATAAGACTGGGATACCTAAGTTTTCTAAACTTGAATGTCTTTCATGCAGACTCATGTAGTCTCTTCAGTTTTACCTACTGCTGGAGCTTCAACTGGGTGTTTACTGAAACCTTGACTGCACCTTTCAAATAAGCTATCTGTACTTCCCCAGAAGGAATCCCAGGGGAAATTGCTACTCTCAGAAACCCTTGCCTGCTATTCCCCTGACACAAAGCTCTGCTTTGCTGAGCGGAGGAGCTGTGCCCTGTCAGGAGCCCCCAGGCTGGCCCTTGGGGTGCTGTGGGGCACTTGGGGGCTCATGCACCCCCAGACATGCTCAGCAGTGGGTAGTGGGGCACAAACCAAACCAGACAACACAGGGGTCATCACGTTCCTGCAGCACTTCCCCTCAGGCCCTCCCAGCTACCAGGGTCAGCCAGGAAGCTGCAAAACCCCAGGCCCTGGGAGGTGCAGCCTCTTCACAGCTCAGGCTTTTAGGCTTTCAAAAATGACATTTAATGCGAGTAAACAACAGCCTCTCTGCTAGCCCATCATCACTGGGATGGTTTGATTTTTTTTTTTTTTCTGAGCTCATGGGTTGTTTTTTAACTCTGAGAGCACCAGAAGCAGGGGGGTGAGCATGGTGCTGGACAGTGTCCTGACTCCTACTTGACATATCCTCTCAGCATCATAGCTGGACCCGACATTAGAAGATGGTTTAGTGCGCCCTCCACATCTCTATGAAGCTGAAAACTTGCGCAGATTTACTGTCAAATCCTGAATTCTGCTCAGTTTTATGATGACTTTACATTTAATCTGCATTTGCAAAAAAATCCATATTTGCGACCAAAGTGAAAATTGGATGTGGAGGTTGCAACACCCCATTAACCCGCAGGGACACCAGGTTTGAACAGAGAGATGCCTAACCTCCCATGGGTGACCCTGTAGGGAGAGCAGCAGCCCTCTGGTAGGCAATATCCCCTACAACGGCAAAATTTGTCCATATGGACAGACTGGGGGTGTCTTCCAAACCTGCTCTGGAGCTATCCAAAATTGGGTGGGTGGTGGCATCACAAGTTAGTCTCAAAATCAGGGCACACTATAAATCCAGGCTTGTATCTCTTGCCCATGGCAGAGATTAAGTGCCAGGTGCAGAATCTGAAGCCCTGCTAAAAGTTCCTGTTTAGTTTAACTATCCCACATTACAGTTTTTGTTGAGCCCTTCAAAGTGACCTGAGCCAAACAAGTGCTTTCCTCAAAAGTGTAGAAAGAAAATAATTTGAAAAGACATTGCAAGTACAAAATGAACCAACAAGTGTGTCTGCGTGACTGAAGAACTGTTTTGTTTCTAAAACTGAAATTTTAAGAGACCATAAATCCAACAATATGGTGTACTGTCTTTAGGAATTTTAGGGGGAGAAATCACAATATTTATTTAGAAATGCCATTCATTGACCATGTTAATTGTTTTGGGTTTTTTTCTGAGTATAACCTAACAACAAATTTTAGCATGTGTATTTTCAGTGTTTATGGCTGACAGCTGGATGACAGAATAGACAATATTTTTATGGATTATAGGATCAATAATCCATGTGCTAAGAAGGATTTATGTAAGAGATCGTAACAGCTTAAGCTGTTAGGACAGAAATAACAGACATTCTCTAAATAAAAACAACATTTTTTTATACCAGAAATGAAAATAATACATGTAATATTAAAATAAAAATACTTTTTTTAAAAGGTAAATAGAATGTATACTGTTGCTTTGTAAGAGGTTTAAGTACATATTTGCATGAATTGAAATATGTTTCAAAGCCTGAAATATCAGAACAAAAGGAGCTTTTCTGTCTCTGCCCATTTTATCAGCTTCTATGATAAAAAATAATTTTTCCTTTTTCCCTGCTTGAAGCTCAAATTACAATCCCTGAGTGAATTCATGAGGCAGTGGAGGAGGTGAAAATAACCTCTACATTTGAATACTACAAAAGCCAAGGCACTACAAAGGTATATTGGAGCTAATATTTTATTCAGTTTTTTTTTTGCTCTATATTCCTTTTTATGTGCGGTAGTGTGTTTCCTCTTTTGCAGAGGGAGCATCAGTCTAAACACTGAACATCCTGGCTTTCATGGTTTATAAAAAGAAGTAAATGTGATCAAAACTTTTTTTTTTTTTTTTGCCTTGGAGATATAGCTTTGATTTCCTTAATTACACCCATCACTCTGGAAAGGTCATAGTCTAATTCTCGTTACTATTCTGGGAGAAGAAGGAATAATTCTGAGTTTTTTTCACCTGCTTTCACAATCCAGAGAGGCTTCCTTCTTCTTTCTGTTACAGGAACAGCTACAGCCTCCAGAGATTTGACTGGCATGTGACTAGTCAGTCAACAGGAAATTATTTACAGTTTGATTTTTAATTACTTGTGATAACACAAATGCCTGAAAAATTGTAATCCAAGGATAAACCTCTCCCTCACTGAGAAAAGTCAAATCATTTAACACTGTGTTGCCACACGCTTCTTATTTACAAACAAACTAACCAAACCAGGTTAAACTTTTCTGGTTTTCTTTGTGTATAGAATTGTGTACAGAATATATTCTGTGTGTATAGAAAAGCCTGAGCATGGTTTAAAACAAAACCACAGCAGGTAACATTTTGCAGATGACCTCTTCATATATCAGGGACCACCATGGGCCAAGAAACTGCTGTCCACACAGTATACCGCAATACTGTCCTTGGGATTCAAAGAGCTGCAGGCTGCAAGGTGCTAACCCTTTTGGCCTTAATCCAGCAACACATTTAAGCATGTGCTTACCATTAAACACCTGAGTTGCCCTGTGGGCTTCGGCTGGATTACCCGTGTCAGAGTGCTCTGCTGGATGACAGCCAGAGCACTCAGCACTATGCTCTGCTTTCAAGGGGGAGGAGTATAAAGAAAGTTCATCTACTTGGTGGTGACTAACAAATGATGAAGACGTTACAGCTCTTTTTCTTAATTGATGGCCTGATTTATTGCCTCCTGCAGTCAATGGAAGGATCCCTTTGGCCTTAATGTGATTACATAAGGCTCCACATGATTAACTAGTTAAACCTGTGACTTTTCTGACTTTTCTGGTGAAATGACAATGCTAGCTGATATAGATCTGGATCATTCCACCATTTCATTAGTTTACCCCATCCCCTACTTTCCAATGGATAATGGGTGGTACCAACTGATGCCCTCTTTATAGACTTAACAAAGGCATTATTCTAGTAAACCCCACTTGTCAACGTAACTTCTTTTCTTGTTTTAGTTTCCTCAGTTCCTCTGAAACAATACGTCAAGCTTTGAACAGCAGTGTTTGTAAATACTCTTTCAGAGTGTTGTTATAAGTAGTTTATAGTTCAGTAGGATACTTCTTGCATCCAGTTCTTCTTCTCAGGATGTGACCACTAATGCGATTCACCCCCCGTTGATTATGTCATTGTTTCAGCCAGCTGGTAGTTAGGGTTGGAAACCCTAGGGATTCTTCCTGCTCGGACGGCTCTGAGTTGGCTGATAATTTTGGTGATGGGAATATCTTCGGGAGTTCTTCTGGTGTGGATGCATGTTGCCTTGCACTCATCTTTTGCCTGGAGGATTGAATTATCGCCTTTCTTCTTTCACACCAAAGGGTAAGGGGTCAGTTGACTCTCTGTGGTTTCAAAGCAAAGGTGGGGATTTCTCCCCATATGCTTATATCTGCAGTGTACGCCTGCAGGCACCCAGAAGACACTTGCTGGCCCCCAGCTGCTGCCACTGGCTCCCAGGTGGGTTAGCCACCCATCTGGCAGCCTTTGGCACTCCATAAAAGTAAGTTTTGTTCCCTTGGCCTCTCTTCTGTGAAATGCATATGCATGATGTTTGCTATGGGCATCAGCGCAGGTGTTGCGAAGAGCAATGTCCTCATCAAAGGCCCTGCTGGCAGCTGAGCTGAGGAAGCCCCTCTGCTTGTGAAATCCTGTACTGTGGGAGGGAGCTTCATGGCCTTGTGCAGCCTCTCCTGGAGGGGTCTTTACGCCTGGAAGGAAGAGGCTGGTGAGGAGGCTGCAGCCTCACCTCTCACAGAAAATCTCTGCAATCCCTTAATTCTGGAAGCGAAGATGGTTCTACTTCAGCATGTGTCAGGCTGTTGGGTTTCTTGGTCCCCCGCCAGCCCTGCTCCTGCCTGCTGGTGCCCAGAGATGTGCAGCTCTGCTAGCCCAGCCTCCTCCTGCCCTGTGTTCCTCATGCCCATGGCAATGCCTGGGGGAGGCTTCACAGATGGAGCACCCACAGCAGCTCTGCCAGGTTGTGCTGGGATGGACTCCCAGCAACAGCACTTTTGGGGTCAGCTGTTGTTGTCATAAAAGACATCCTAGAAATGTAGGGCAAGGTTACATGCTTAAGCATGACTGTAATTCCCAGCATAAAAAGGGAGCTTACAAATACAAATACAAAGGAGCTGTGCAAATACTCTTTTTCCCCAGAGTAGTCACTGGGCCTCACACTTGTTTGAGCTCTTACTATAGCTTCTCTCTTTCCTTTTAGCAACCTGACAAAGAAGGATCTCAAGCTTGTCCCCCAAACTGTGTTCAACCTAACTGAGTGCTTGTCTTGTTACAATTAGTTTCAAGGTCAGGATTTTAGCTCATGCTGTTTCCTGGAAAAAAATTAGTTTCATTCAAGAAAGTTGATACAGGTGATTCTGGCACCTCACTGTTTTTCTCTTCATGTATTTTCTTTGGTAACACTATTTTCTGAATTCAGAATAAATTACTCAGCAATTTTAGTCCCCTGAAAGGTATTTTTGGCAAGCATAATGGTTTCTCAAACAACTTTACCTGCCTCTGTTCACTTCAGAAGACAATGCCCACTAATTTGTTATAAGAATACAAAAGAACAGCCAGACCAGGTCAGAAAATAGTGCAGGTGACCCCGTGCTCCATCTCTGGTACAGTGAAGCCTGTACCTTGGCCGGGTACAAGGAGTTCCCTAATGTTCCCAGAAACACTTAGGAAAGGGAGTAGGAAATGCCGGTCATTCTCCTCGGGTGATCCTTCCCCTCTCCCGGTGCAGCATCTGGCTGCAGTGCCTCGGGACTTGCTGAGCTGAGACAGGCTGGGAGGTTTAATAGCCATCCCTGGGGCAGCCCTCATTTAACCCTTCTGGGATCCAGTTGAGCTTTGGCCTTGGCAGCATCCTGTAACAATAAATTCCACAGTTTAATTTCCACTGTGTGAAAGAGGACTTCCTCTATTTGTTTTAAGCTTGCTGCCTGCTAATTTCAAAGAGTGCCCTTAGTTCTGTGCTGAGGCAGGAGGGGGCAGCTATTCTCCACCCACCTTTTCCAGATCATTTAGGATTTATATACCTCAGTCATCTCCCCTTGACTCCTTTCCAACCTCAGCAATCCCAGCCTGTTTAGTCTTTCCTAGTACCATTGCCTTCCCATACACCTAATCGCACATCTTGCTCTCTGCACCTTTTCTAGTTCTCCCATGCTCAGCCATGTCCTGCTGTGAGGGAAGGAAATCCCAGTTTTGCTTTTTGCAACATCCTTCCACCCTGTCCCCATCTAGCAGACAACAATCCACGGACACACACCTAGGTTTCCCAGGGACAGTGCAGGGCTGTTGGATGGACCGATAGGTCTCCCAGGGAAACCGAGTCCTGTCCTTAAATAGCATGGTCTGCAAGGGCCTCTCCAAGCAAAACCCAAGGGAGGTTTTTTCCCTTCCTATCCCAATGGTTTCTCAGAGGGGGACTCTCAGCCCCCAAATCTTCCTCCCACCAGAAAATGTCCCAGCCAAGGAGGACATGTGAGGGGTGCCGGGAACTGAGCAGTACATGGCAGATCCTCTGGTGACCTGGATTCAGCCCAGCACCTGGGCTGTAAGCTACTTTTATTAGAAGCAAAGAACTGGTGTGTGACCTCAAGCAATTTCCCTCATGAGTTGGGCCTTGCCAGTGCCGCGTTTTGAGCCCAGACAGAAACTGAGCACCAGGCAGCCGCTCACTCACGCCTTCCCTCTCAGGAATGGGAAGGAGAAAATGAAACAAAAGGCCCAGAAATTGAGATAAAGACACGGAGGGATGATTCACCCGTTATGGTGATGGGCAAAAGACACACTTGTTAGGGGAAGAAAAAGAACATCAATTTAATTCAGACATTAACAACACCACCACTTAACAGACAGAGTAGGACAGTGAAAAACATCACCACATCTTAAAAACACCTTTCCCCCACCCCTCCCTTCTTCCCAGGCTCAGCTTTGCTCCCAATTTCTCTACCCTCTTCCCCACAGCAGCGCTGGGAGCAGGGAATAGGGGTCATGGTCAGTCCTGCTGCTCCTTCCTCCCCAGGGGGAGGACTTCTCACATTCTTCCCCTGCTCCAGCATGGTGTGTCCCTCTCACAGGAGACAATCCTCCACGAACTTTCTCCAACATGAGTCCTTCCCACAGGCTTCAGCTCTCCCCAAGCTGCTCCAGTGTGGGTCACCCCTGCATGTTGCTGTCCTTGCAGTGTTGACCTACAATAGCGGGGACTTCTTCTTCCCACAGAGTCCCAGCCTTCTTTGGGCACAGTCACCTGCTCCAGCATGGGGTCCTCCATGGGCTGCACATGGATATCTGCTCCACCATGGACCTCCGTGGGTTGCAAGGGTACAGACTGCCACCTCACCAGAGGCTGCAGCAGGAGGGGTCTCTACAATGACACACCTCCCCTCCCTTTCTCCTCCTTTCTTCCACTGACCTCCGTGCTTGCATAGATGTCCTCCTCACAACTCCTCCTCACAGTTACAATTCCTCCTCCCAGGTTCCCCTTCTTAAATACGCTATGACAGAGGTGCAGCCACCGTCACTAATTGGCTCAGCCTTGGCACAGAAGTGGGTCCAACTTGGAGATGAGGGAGCTTCAAGAAGCTTCTCACAGGGGACCACCACTGTAGCCCCCCTCCCCTGTTACCAAAAACCCCGCCACACACACAAACCCTGCACAGCCAGGCAGACTGTCACCCACAAAAATCCCATCTGTCAGCCACAGCCGGGGTACACAGCCATCTCAAACGTGTGGAGGAATTTGAAGCTGAGACACCAAATGCAGCAGCCCCAAATGCCAGGCCTAGAGTCATTTTAACTCATTTGATAATACCAGGCCTCCTTCCTCTTTCACTTGCACTGGGTTTTCTCTATGGATTTCAGTTGAGCCAAACCTTCCTGGGGCTGGCAGGGGAGGCGAGGGATGGAGCAGGCCCTTTGTGTGCAGTGGGCTGGCAGCCAGCTATTGAGGGGAGCTGAGGACCTGGTCAACAAAAGACGGCAGTGACATTTACCATGGCGGAAAAACTGTCTGCTGGCAGTCCCACTTCCTCTGCTGAAGGAACAGGATGGCTGGGCAGGCAGCTTTTGCGGGGGAGATGTGGCAGGAGGAGAACAAATCGCTTGTGTCTCCTTGACTTTCCTTTTTCCTCATATGAATAATGATCTTCCACATTTTCGCAGAAGGGGCACCGCTTTCTTTGAGATGTTATTGCCAAATATCTATCTTAAATGTCACACACATGGAGAATAAAATGCACATAAACAGAACACTAGATGTGAAGGGCTGCTGAGGACCAGAAACTGATACTGAAATGATCCTCCTGGGGTGTTGTGCAAGTGCTGGTGTTGAGTGGAGCCATCTTCTTCTGCTGAGATATCTGAATGAGCATCTGTTGTTGCTGACTAAATAACAGTATAGATTGAATTAATCCTTGTGACTGGCGAGCTTTCTTCCAGAAACAATAACATCAGCTGGGAGAGTTAATTCTAGGTTTGTGTTATTAGTCACCCCAACAAGCACACATTCAAAGCAAGCAGCGCGACAGGACCCTCTGCGGTATCTAATTCCTCCACCACTCCATTCTTCTTGCTGTCCCTTGCTTTAATTAGGTGCCATTAATCAGTCACTGGTTAATGAGGAACCCATATTAAAATGTTCGGCAGTATAATACAGCTGGAGCAAGATCCATTCTTGCCACTTGAGCCTTGCGTGCCAGCCCATATGGAGCTGCATTGCAATTGCAGCTGTTGATTAGGCAGCTGTGAGCCCATCCAAGCCTCATTCTCTTAAATAAGTGGCATTTCTTTTGCTCCCTCTTCTGCTTCCACCACAACAATGAATGACTGTGAGCAGAGGACTGAGGTCTCATTCTGCTATTTGCTGTACAAATGGGAATAGACATGGCTGAAACTTTCAGAGATATTTTTAAGCCCAAAGTCATGATAGAAGCCAACTGGGATTTTCTAAGGCTTTGGGACACCAAAGTCCCTGGAGGTTGGAGAGTATGGAAGAGGAAAGACAGAGAACTGCTAAAATACTTCCTCAGGTTATTTCCATGGAAGTTAGACAGCTGAGCTGCTTTATAGATTGGATTTGGGCTTTTTTTAAATATCAGTGGGGGTCTGTTTTTGTCTTTTAAAATTTTCTCCATGTGTCTTACCTGAAAGTAAGGTTAATCTTCCAATTTTGCACTCAGGGTGCTTGGGCAGATCATTGGCTGTGGTTGGCTTTGAAGTCAGAAATATTTTAATCAGAATATATTAATCACTGGATGCTCAGGAAGGCACAAAGATCTCCACACATAGAGCTCAGTGGAGGACTGGAACCTCAGCAGTATACAAGAGACAACCACTGGGAGAGAGAAGAACATGTAAATATGGAAATCTAATTATTGTAAAATTATATTTATTTAAAATAGCACACAAAATTATGATAAATTACCCACTTCTTCCAACTACTCTTTAGTTGACTTTTCCAAGTGCATCTCTCTTATCCACAAAATATTGACTAATAGAAAATGCATAGTCTCAATGAAGGATCATTGAAAAAGTGGGATGCTCTGCCCTGTGATCAGGCTGTTCCTGGCTACTGTTTACTAAATGTCTGCAGCAACCACTATGGCACAAGGACTTCAGAGGCAGAGAGAGTATCTTTTTTGTTGTGGTTATCTACTTTCTGTTGTATGTGTTTGCTGTACAGTATCAATCCTAATTTAGGATACAGTCTTTTGTCACTTGAAATTATTTCACAGCCTTTTATAAGACAAACTGAAATCTGATAGAAATTCTCAGATCGTAAAAAAATTTGTACTTGATTGCCTCACTTCTGGTTTCCTCCATCTCCTTATCCATATGCAACTGATAGCAACTGCATTATGGAACAAGATATAAGAGTGTTGGCTTTGAAAACAAAACAGGGTTTTCTATCACAATCACTTATTATAGTTATTGTTCTTTGTTTTCTGCAAATTGTCTTCATGAAAACAGTATCTGACTTGTAATAATTTTCCAGGCTTTCTAGCTACAGTGCACACTCTCCAGGACACAGTGGCAATGGTCCTGAGGAGGGGAAAATGAAAATTTCATTGAGTAGCTGTGGAGTCATAAGTAGTATTTTTCATTTTTGAACTCTCTTTAGTTAGTATTTCTGCAACTGTTTCCTGCCAACCAACTCTGACACTCTGGATATTGCTTTGAATAGTAACCCACCATATTTTTGGATGCCTAGCATCCCTGGCATCCTATATCTCATGCACAATGAGACCAATTTATCCCAGACATATGGAACTCACTGTGTAAGAGACATTGAGCCTCTCTGCATTCACCATGTCCATTGCATCTGGACCATGTTGTGATGGTTGCACAAACCTGGGTGGGCACATTGAGCCCATTTCACCCAGGTGGCATCAGAGTCGCCACCAATGTGATGCATAACTCATCTGCAAATAAACAGAAAACCTGGGGTAGCTGGACCCAATGCACCTGAGCGGATGTGCTCACACAGACAGTAGGACTCTCAGATATTTTGGCCTTCTATCACTGTCTAAACACATTTTGTCAAATATTCATTTTCATTCCCTTTCCCTCTTGTCTCATATGTTCCACTTCTTGAGACAATTCTCCTGCTCTCATAAACTTGCCTTTCAAGCCATTTAACCAGTAGACTCCTAGGATACTGTAGAACATGGTCCCTGTTCACTGGAAAGTAAAACATTTTGAAATTTCCCAATAACAAACCAGGTGTTAAAGAAAGATAAGAAGATTTTTCCCTAGTGAAGATCACTTTTCAGTAGAATGCATCTCTGATTATCTTTTTGGTAAAATGAGGTTTTCTTCTAAGCAGGCTTACAGCCTTATTAGTTTGACGCTTAAATGTGCTTTAAGCCAGCCATGATGGCAGCACAGGCAGTTTGATTCTTTAATGTAACTGATCACTCAGACTGGAGCCCAATTACAAATCGTACAGCCAGAGGGCCCAAGGTCAGAGAGACTGTTTGCAGCCTAGAGAAGATCTCAGAGCTGACATACATAATGGCATCTGCCTAATGATCCAGTTTTGCTCCAACTACAGCCAAAGAAACAAAAAATCTTTCAAATATTTGTTTGAATTTGTAAAGGTATTTTCATCAGCTAGGCTTGCATATTTTACAGACAGAGTAAATATGGTAACATTCAAATTTGCCTTCATAAACATTCACAGATGCTGGATTCAAAGTCTACCCATGTGAATATTTGGTCTGTAAGATTTAGTACTTTCCTCCAGTCGGTGAAGAGAAATTGTATTACTAGACTTCTGTGACCAATTACAAGTAAATGGTTACATAGACATTAACCAAGTACATCTGAAAAAACAAATTTTTGAGGATGCAAGTTTTTTGTAAATACTGTGTTGAAAGCAAACTAGTTAAATGTGTTTTAAAGTTTCCTTTTTGCTCCTAATTATTCCCAAAGCACTAATAATAGCAATGTTTAAATGTTATTAAAGAGGGCTCTAATATGGCTGCTTCTTGTATGTTGACTTTCTGAACCAGAGATGCAGAAGTGGAGATGAAGGATAATCTTATTAATTGATTACATTTATCACTTTAAGCATTTATAGAACAGTTTAAAAAGCATTTCCTTATATATACTAGCTAGACTATACTATCTATACTCTAGACTAGATAGACTTCAATGTGAAACAATAAGGAGCATTGCAGTAAACAGGCATTTCCTTATATCAATAATTTGGTATCCAAATACACTGGAGTAAAGACTGCTGAAATGCATGGGGATGTTTTGACAGCCAGTGCTTATCTGATGCTCAAAACCTATTTATGACATTCATTTCTATAAGTAGCACAGAACTTGAGGATGCCAGTGAAATACATTTTTGTGTGACATGGGTAATCTTTCATCCCTGTGTGGAATATAGAATTCCCGCATAATGCTGTAGTAAAAACATCTGCATTTCAGTGCAAAGAAAATGATCACAGTTTTTAGAACCTATGCATTTAGAGTTGCTGCCTCTTTCTTTTTAAGATTAAATTCCTTCTTATGCCTACAAATAAAAGGTAATGCATTTTTGATTTAAAATTATGTTTTTCTGAATTCAACTCTGTGTTCATTTCTCTCTTTTTCTGTTTCTGAAAAGGGAAAACAAGGATCTGAAAATCCACCAAGGTTTCAGGCTGCTATGGTTCTGGTGGTTTAGATCTGCCTTCACTAATGAAAAAAAATCTCCTTCTACATGCCCCACTTTTAAAACCATCCTTTATTTTAAGCTTTTCAAGATGCTCATGTTCCTATCAGTATCAGATGAAATTCCTACAACATGAGTAAAAATCTGTGGAATTAATTTGTAGCAGAACAAAGCAAAACAACAAACATTTTGTTATTGAGAATCACATCTTTCTGAAGAACAGCACCTTTATTTTTATTTCCCTCAAAAAAAAAGACAATATGCAATACTTCCATAGCAATGACCCTAGTGGAGGTGGTTTACTATTTCTTAAAACACTCAAAATTGAGTTATCACTGGCTCCTGCATTGTAGAAAAAGCCAGGCAGTCTCTGAATACTTCAAACACACTTGTGCTAAAAATGACATGTACAGTATTCTTTACTGATGTTTATGGTCAGTGCTGACACAAACCCCATGGTGAGCTACTTCAGGGCGTGCATGTGGTACTTCTTTTAGTCTGACTATACACCATGTCCAGTCATCGCAGCATCTGATGTCTCTGTTAGACTTTTCTAAGAATATTTAACTAACGTTTGGGGGGATGGGGACAGGGGGAAGTGCTTTTTGACAAATCTAGGGCCTTTGATTCACCTGAACTGATCACCTATCTGCATGTATTTTAGATTTATCTCATGCATTGGTCCCGGGCTTATAGTAAAATTAATAATCAGTCTCAGATTCACCAGTGTGAATGGCTTCTTTTAGTCTTCTGTTCACATCTCTGGCTGCCATTATAAAATCATATCCAAGCAGGTCAGCTCTGGAAGATAAATCATGTCAGCACAAAGCTGGTTTGTGAGCTCTGATTTATTGGCTTTGTTAGGCCTGCAGGGCTTGTGAATCTCCACACATTGTAATCTGCACTTTGAGACCAGTCTTCTCTGAAGGCTTGGATTTTTTTTCCCTAATTAGAGAACAAGTAAGCTGTTACAAAAACATTTGTGACAACATGAGATGAGTAATAAAAGACAAGAAGTCTGTCTCCCAGGAACAGTGCTAATAATGAAGCTGCAATGTCATTATACAAGTTGGTTTGAGCTCAGGTAGCGAAAGTTTCTATTGGAATCAGGTGGGATGCACCTCTTGGATTGCTGGGGCACCTTTACTGCTGGGGTTTTGTAAATTTATGGCACTTCTGGTTTCAGAAACCTGGAAATTCACTTTAGTGAATTCACACAGCATTCTTCGCTGTGGTTTTGCAGCTTCTCCAGGTGCCAGTATCACAGCCCGTTTTATTGATGAAGCAAAGGCAGTCTAAAGAAGCGTTATCTTTTTGCATGTATTAGGATGTTGTATTAATTCTTTCACCTTATGTACTATGAGGATGTATAATCCAAAAGCTGTAAGTGTCTGTATGTGGAGATAAAACCTAGTCCTCAAGTTCTACTAAAAGTCCCTCATAACAGTGTAGTGTCCACCTTTCAAGATCCCAATAAACACTCTCGAAAACCTGATATGCTTTCCTTTCAAAACCAAAGATCTTCCCAAACTGTGACTCCAACCTGTCTGCTAACTCCACCCTTCTCTCACTGACCCCAATTGTTACTCCATAAGACCAACTCCATCCACCTGCCAAACCAACCTCACAAGCTGCTTCCCAAACCTGCTCTGCTCCTGCCTCCCGCCCCCCACCAAGCACACTGCATGCACCTCCAGGGAGCCCACACTGTACAGCTGCCTGACTCCCAGTGTTGTGGGTCCTTGTGCTGCGCATCTACACTGTGCAAATGCAAAAAAATGGGGGACAGGCCCTGCCAAGGCAATGATCAAGACTTACCATATCTCAGATATTTGCAGCACTGCTACCTCTTTCTTGGTTCACAGTCCATGCAGCTGACGCAGCTGACTGACATGACACTGCTTCTCAGCAGTTCCAGTCTCGTGCAACCTGAGGTGGAAGAGGATTGAACTGCTACAACCAGGAGCAAGCCACTGCTTAGCTACCTGTGGGTGCCAGCACATTGAAAGGCCTATTAGAAGATGCAAACTCAGATACTGATGTCCTTCATTCACTATGTAGTACATACTCCTTCCCTGCCAGGTGACCTGATTTAATCCTTCTCCCAGAGGTCTGTCACATAAAGAAGCTGGTAGAGGGGTAGATGTGTCAGTGAGCTGCACTTTGCACGTTTAGGAGCAGCAGTTTTGGAGACACCCTGCTGAAGAGGGTAACTCACTTTGACCAGAGGGACTACAAGGGTCTCTGCTTTCACGATAGCATTTCATTGTGGCAGGGAACCAACGTCTCACTCTCCCAGCAGAGCCCTGGATATGAGTCTGCACTACTAAAGTCAAAGGGAGGTACGTCACTGACTATCCTGGCTGCAGGAGTCTCCCTCTGGCTCTGGGCTCACATGCACCATTTGCCAGGTATTCTTCTCTGTACGCTGTATTATGGTATCCAATCTTACTGCAGTTGATTGAACTCTCTCCATTGCCCAGAGGGATGATTAAAGCCAGGCTATAGCGGACACTGAATGTGCTTTGAGAGCAGGAGTAACAAAAGGTCATATAAGTGAGGAAAAAGTTAGTTCACTTGATTCCAATAGATAAAACAAACATCAATATGAATACAAAAATGCACTGAATATAATAGTGCAGCGCTATGAATTGTGAAGCTGTGTTTATTCCTTTGAATTCAAGCAGGAAGGAAAGGATTTTTGCGGTTCTGGTGCTGGGCCAGCCGGTTTGCCTTTCCCTAGCTCCCAGCTTTTGGAAACAGGAACTGACTTCTGCTGGCTGTGCTCCCCACCTCTGCCCCTGCCTGCCCACAGCAGGCTCAAGCTGCCCTGTTCCCAACCGCTGCTGCTCCACTCCCTGCCCCAGCTGCACACTTGGGGCTTGCTTCGCTCATCCTTCATTGTCACACAGTGCAACTTTCAGAGACACATCTCTAGAGCTGCTTACACTATAATGTATGCCCACAAAGTGAGCATTTTAAATCGTCTGTGGAGTACAGTAAAAGTGCTCTCTTCTGGGTGCCTCAAGTAAATGGAGCACATATTTTTCCAAAGAAATACTTAAAAAACTTTGGACCTCAGATAAGTGATCATTCAAGGTAGTTTACTGGGCTGCAAAATCTCTTATATTTTTAACTCCTCATTAGAAACTGAGAGTTTATTCTTCCATTTTTAAAAATGTCTAGACCTTGTGGTAACCCTTTGCAGAAGGATATATTTTGATTTCTGATAATTGCTGGAAAGTGACATTCCCATTAATCCTCACTTGTACCATTCAAGGATTGAGAAACTGCTTTTAGATACAAGCACAGCTCTGCAAATCCCCTAAGACAGACCCATGGGTAATGGGAATATAGAGGTCACTTGAGTCATGAATTGTGAACTCTGCATCCTGTCAGATGGTATTATGGAGGGAGGAGAAAGGAAAATAATGTTTTTTTCCATTCCTTTGAAAAAACACTGCGGGAGTGGGGACACTATACTGTTCCCTGCAAGAAGTAGGAGATTTCCCAGTATGGTCAGATGACCATGTTAAACTGGAAACTGTGTTGTGACAGGGTGTGCTGAGAAATCCAAGCCCAGATCATCTGGGACTAAACTGAGTTAATTCCTGAATGCAAAAAATCTGTCATTTAACAAGAAAAAATTGTAAGTGTTGTGAGAGATGTCAGCAGGCTATGTCTGACTTCTAGTTGTTCCGTTGTTCACATAAGGGTTTTGAGTCCTTGGAGCAGATCATCTGATAGCAAAAATGTTGGCAGTCTCTCTGTGTAGCACTCCCTGTTACCCACAGTAGTAGATGTACTTAAGGTGGGGCACAACCCTCCAAATTGTCCTGAAAAATGCTGGTGTGCATGAAGATCCCATCAGGTCACTGAAGTCAAATGATACTGCCTTGAAGGAGAGAAAAGGAAGGCCAATTTTTTGCCTGAGCAATACTCCTGATAGACTTTATTTCTTCCTGATGAGATCAGGTGAGTAATAGTGTTGAGCAGTGCCACCAAAGGGGTGAAAACTTCAGCGTGGTGACATCTTGGAGGGTCTGCTGGGACAAGGGGGTGAAAGGCGGCTGTGAGAGGTGATCTCGGGGAAGACCAGGCCATTGCACGCACTGCTGTCTTGGACAGGTGGCTGGAGAAGAAGGAAAACAAAGCAAGAGCAACAGCCAAAGTGCGATACAACTAGTAATGGCTCTGCCTCAGGCGTACAGCTGGCCCAGCTCATAATGGCAAGGGTACTGATCCACATTCTTTGTCCCCAGGCACCGACAGTGGTGCATGCCCCATACATGCCTCCCCCCCAGCCCCAGCAGATGTGTGGTGAGGGGAGACAGCAAGGGCTGCACTAAGGAACAGCACATAAGTGGGTTTTGTTTGTCTGCTCTTCCCTATGGAAGGCCTCAGTTACTGCTACATGCTCTCAGGAGGAGCAGATTGAAGCCTGCAATGGGGGAAACCATGAGGGGTGGCCATGAAGAAGGGATAGATGCCCTGCATGTGGGAACCTCTTGAAGAACAAGTCCCACTGAAATACTCCAGGAAAGCAGCCCTCTGCTACACACACAGGTGTGGCCGTGTAATTCTTTATTTTAAACCATTGTGAATGACAGCGTCAAGCTTTCGAGCTTTTTCATCCTTACACCTTACAGGGAGGGATGATATCATCTCAGTTTTACAGAGGGGGAACCTGCAGCAAAGAGAAGAGCATCCAAGAGACACATGGTCACCATCAAGCCAATGGTGCATCCAAGAACAGATTCAAACATATATCAGTGCATGCATCATATAAATGTCAGCTCATTCTGCTGCTTGTCCTGTACAGACTGAACAAGAAGTTCAATGTGCAGGTCACTACGCAAGCAAAGTTTGTTGTCTGCAATGTAATCATGGGCTCTAACTATTGTTTCTGTGGAAGTAAAGAATAAAAATGGGTGGTTTTTGATTTTTCTTCTGTTGCACCTCTGTGAACATTTTGGGTTTCGGTACAATGTCTAGGATTTTTCTGAGTCCTTTATTAAAACTTTCTCTCTTCAGCAAGGTCTAAAAGGGTTAATTTGTCCTTCCTGCAAAACCAGTAAAGTCTGCAGCTTTGTCCAGCTAAACAATTAACACTTCAAAGTTTCTACTGGTCAGAGCTTACTGATAACAACCTGAATATATTGGTGCTTGGTAGTTTATTATTCAAATTAAATATTTCAAAGGAATTCAGATTGGGACATCATGCCTTTGAAGCTATGGAAAGACCCCAGCTTAGGGTTACCATTTCAAAGAGATTTTTACAACAACTTTTAGATGCAGCAATATCGGTGGTGACCAGAGAATTGATTTGCAAACTGGCTAGACTGAATAAGCGGGGACTGGCTTAGCTGAAACAATGCATTAGGTGTTCTGTAAGACACCCTTGGAAAGGTGTTTTTATATGGAAGGATGAAGCAGAATATCACTGAATTTTCAGGTTGTGCCTTTGCTCAGGTTGTTTTGAAGCTGGTCTGAGCCCAGCTCAGAAAGATGAAAACCCAAGGAAAAGCAGAATTGTTTTTTTCTGTCTGGGTGCCATCAGAACTCACAGTTAGGTGTAGTTCTCCTCTTGAACTCCCTCAGTCACACGGTGAACATCAGCCTGATCACTGCAAAACAGTACTGCTAACCCTAAGCATTCGGAATTCATAAATCAGATATTCAAAGTATAAGATATGAAATTTAAGACCTCAAGATTTAAAAATATTACTGCATTGGGTTTTATTTATTTACAAACTTGAACCTTTAAAGTTTGCATTTGAAAACTTTCCTCATATAGGCTAACATTTTTTTCAGTTGTATCATAGCAGCAGCAATCATAGACTAGGATCCCTTTTTTGATGAGTGCTGTATTAACACAAAGCAAAATCAAGGTCTCATTTCCAAAGGCTCTTAAAGCCAAAAATCATAAAAACATTGCACAGCCTGAATGATTTTGACAACTGAGTCCCATTTTCATAATTTCTTAGACAATTCATCTCCTATATCCTATTGAAAGCTACTTAGTCTTGCAAAGCTAAATGGAAAATAGTCTAAGTAACCTCAAAAATCTGAGCCTTGCCATGTGAGGTCACCTGACATTAAAACATACATCTTAAGAAAAAACAAAAAACTTAATAAGACAATGGTGCTAAATAAATTATAAAGAATGAAACCAAGAAACTATCTCTAAGGAGACCTCAACAACTTCTTTCACTACCTAACAACACTGTCCCAGTGAACCTATAGGGAGAATGTAAGACAGATAGCACAAAACATTAAATGTAACTTGCATCCCAGGATATAACCCTTTGCTCCATAAGACCTTTGACTTTATTTGTTCAGTTCAGTTATTCCATTTTTACGGTGACAGAAATAAGCTTTTAAGAATATATTTTCCAATAATGCTATTCTTACTCTTCTTTACTAGAAACCCAAAATGAACTTGCCTTCCCTCATGAGGCTTCTGTAGGCTTATGTTTAAATATTTTATGACTGCATTTTAACATATTGTCAAGTAATTTCATACATGAGACTGATCTTTATCCTACTGACTTGCATTTTGTCAATTCATATGATCATTTTATGTAAGATAGACTGCATTATTACAGTTGCAGTCTTGGTCAGTTATATGTCCAACTCCAGACATGGCGGGGAGCTGAACTGGTGCAGGTGAGGTGTAACTCCCATGAATCAGGCCTTACTGAATGAAAGCCCCACAGGAATGACTTACGCACACAATGGATTTTCAGTCTGAGGAAGAGAAGGCTGAGGGGAGACCTCATCACTCTCTACAGCTACATGAAAGGACATTGTAGAGAGGTTGGTGCTGGTCTCTTCTCACAGGTGATTAGTGACAGAACAAGGGGGAATGGCTTTAAACTCCAACAGGGGAGGTTCAGACTGGACATTAGGAAAAAATTTTTCACAGAAAGAGTGGTCAGACAGTGGAATAGGCTGCCCAGGGAGGTGGTGGAGTCACCATCCCTGGATGTGTTTAAGGGTCCTTTAGATGAGATGCTGGGCGATATGGTGTAGGGGAGAACTTTGTAGAGTAGGGCTGATGGTTGGACGCAATGATCCCAAGGGTCTTTTCCAACCTGAATGATTCTGTGATTCTATGATTCTATGATTTGGCCGTAATGTTTTAAAAGGCAGACTTCTCTCCTCATGAGGTCAGGAGGATGCAGATCAAAGAAGGAAATGGATGTTTTTTCCAGCTTGATGGTGTGGCATGCTTCCGTCAAAGATCAAAGGAGACTAATGTAAGGTGGAGGTTGCAGCCAGCACCCTCTTACAGATGCTGGCGAAATTATGCTGACATGTGGCTTCATCAGTCAGAATGAAGATCCAAGCATAGAGAAAAATGAAAGGTCAGCAGGTAACCTCCCTAGCACTAATTGAACCCTCTGGGCAATGACTGACAGGCACAACCAGCATAATGCTTTCTAGGTTTGCTACTTGTAACAAAATGAATCAGTTGATGGATGCAGCTGGTTTCCTACCCAGTATGCAGAGCTGCCCATGATGAACTTCTCGATTCAAACACATTTCAGAAGAGGGGAACTGCCTTCTGAGGAAGGTGAACCAGTGTAAACTTAGCAGGCAACTTCTCAAGATGTGAATGGCTGCAAGAAGCCATATCAATCAACACTTCTTTGACTTAATGGAGAGTTTTGTGGTTTGGGGGGGGTGGGGGTGGGTTTTTGCTTAATTTTCAATAGAACAATAGAAAATATTAGAAAATAAGCCATTCTTAGACTGGCATCTAAACCTCTTCTCATGGATTAGTACAAATAGAAAGCCAACATAAGTACAACACATGACCTACATAAGCTTTTAGGCCCGGTTTCCCCACAGCTATAAACTTGCATAAAAGTAGTCCTTGGGGAATGTTGGGTTTTATGAGAGGACTTGGCTTGCAGTGATACAACTCTGATCACAGCTGCATGTGTAATGACTGCTATCACATACTGGAAGCAGCTTCAGTGATGACCCCCAGGACTTGGTATTTGGCCTACAAATTGTCTCTGGTAGGCAGCAGCCCTTGGCCTGATCCAGCCTGACTACCAGTCCCAGCTGCTTCAGAGGCAGGAGAGCCCAGAGGGGCTGTAGCTCTCGATTCTGTCTGCTGCCATCATTTGCAAGGCTAGCCAGACTAATGGGAGGGTCCACAAAATGTTGAGATCTGCCAGTGCAGATGGGTAAATGCACTTCCAGGGATGTTCTAAACCCCAGGGATAAAATAATTTTTCACTGGAAATACCAGGACTTACATGGTACTGGCCTGAAAGGTGCTGCCACAGACAGGCAGTGTGGTATTTGTTGACTTTGGTTGACTTTGAGGCTGTGCAGCAAACAAAATCCAATCACACATTAGTTTTAAGTTGCCTAACCTGTATAGATTAATGAATTTTTTCATAGGTGAATGAACTATACCAGTATAACCAGATAACCCTATCTCCAGTATAGGGGTTACACCATATAAAACCTCCTAGTAAAATTAGAGCAGCACACACTTTTGTCTACTGTCAAAGCCGAAGAAATCCTTTCAACAGGTCATAACAGTTGGAGCTGGTTAGTTTTCTGAATGCTTTTAAGCAAGGAAATTTCAATCAGTGGTTATTTCACATAAACTGTTCACTGTGACTAATCGTTCTAACACTTGCTGTTTGTTATTCATGGTAGGGGAGTGTCAGGCTCTCTACTCCAGGGACTTATTTTTCCCAAAGAGTTCATCTGCATTGGCTTCCCTGGAAGTTAAAGCCAATGTAACAGCAGGGGAAATCTGTTCTCAGATTGTATGACTAGAATTTCTATAAATAGGAGTGACTGATGTAGAGCTATGAAAATAATTGATTTTTCAGTGTGGCAGCTGAACCAAAAAATTGAAGGGAAAATATAATTTAGTCCATCTCAGCTCAATTTGTTGGGCTTTTATTTTTTTCTTCTTCTTTTTCAGTCTGTGGGCTGAGCAAAATATTTCATTCAACTTCAGACAAAGCCGTTCATTTCCCAACCAGGTTGTTTCTGATGAAAAGCTGGTTGGTGGAACAGACAGGCGAGATTTAATCATCATCTACAAAGCAGATGAGGAAATGCAAACATAGCTCCTATAAAAGGGCCTCCATGAGGCTGGGCTGCAGAGCCTTCCTCTGCCCACAGGGACCCATCTCTGCAGCAGCAGGTTCCTCATCCACTTCATGTTGAAGAAGCAAGCAATGGACCCTCCAGAGAGGATATACAGGGGTGAAGCATCTGCCCCCACTCACCTTCAAACGTAACTGGCAAAAAAGGCATGGAAGGGATTAACCCAGCTGCCTTGCCTGGTAGGGAGCACTTCTTTCAGAGACCGGCTCTGGAGTTAAACCTACTCTTCCCAGGAATATGACTTGGCATTTGATTTCAGCACAAATTATTCTCTAAATCTGATGAGAACAGCTTCAAGAAAGACAAAATGGCATTTTTCACAGAGATCATCAGCTCCATAAAAGGTCACTTCCTAGCTGATTCTTGTACATGAATATATTTATGACAGCCCTTTGCTAGGACAGATACTTTTCCGTGGACATCAGTGTGAATGACCTTGTATACATTTCTGTAGATAAATCAATGAGAAAGGACAGAGATATCATCAGACCTGTGCTTATAAACAATTTTTCACAAATTCTGAGTGTTTGGGGTTTTTTTCTCCTGATAAAATTGAGAACTGTCTTGGTTATCTCTGTTTAACTAGGTTGAGATCTGAGGCTGCAATGACGTATGTAGCTGAGCCAATTTAACAGCTGATTGTTACCAAGGCGGGGGAAGTCTCACTTCCCCTCCTTCTCACCTCTGTCTTCTATGTCCACACAACCTAGCCATCTCTTGGGCTGGTCGAGATACCTGAGCTAACAGGTGAGCTTATGTGAGCTGATTTAACTCGTTCACCTGCAGAAAAATGACCACCCTTCTGCTGGGATGATTTTGAGCTGGGTTAAAGAGTGAATCAGCTCCTGGAATGGCCCAGACAAGCACCTCTCCTCATGCCTGGTTGGCAGGAGAAGGGCTGGGGCTGCTCCATGCTGGTGCTGCTGTGGCAAGACTCCTGTTTGCTTTCCAGACTCAGTCACTGGTTGCATTTTGCTATGTTGCATTAGTGCTTAATCCCTTGGTAACTGATTCCAGCTCTTAAACCATTGCTAAAGTTGGTGAGGTTCTTTCCAGGCACTTCTGTGGAGCTAGATAAGCCTCCAAAAGGGCAGTTTTCCATATTGCTCTGCCTGTGAGTCATGCTGTGCTTAATGTGCAGTCATGCTCGTTTTGACAAAACAGGAGATAATTCACTATTAGATAGGTCTTCAAAATGAATGTGAGTAGTCTTGTGATACTCTGTATTATATATGATTATAGATATGGCTGTACTTGTTCAGAAAAGGAATTTGTCCTGAAAGAGACAGATGCATAGGAAAATCTCTTTCTATTTTCCTGCCCTACATTTGGTTTAATAATAAGGGATGAATAGAGTTTAATAGAGGGAATGGAAGCAGCTGTGTTGCAATTAGAAGGCATAATTAGTATTTGCCCAGAAGTTTGAACATACAACTGTATTGGATACAGGGATAGCTCAAATGGTCAAAAATGACTGGTTGTGTGGTTGGTGCTTCAGAAATCTGTTTCCTCCTGTGCAGCTAATGTTAAGCTAGTACAGTACACTGAAAATATAATCCTTTGCAAATCACTTTCTGGATCTGAAAGTAATCAATTATCTGTGACTGATTACTGTCCTAGGGCCAGAAAAGTACCAGACACCTGCTATTTCCATTCAAGCCACTGAGAATAGTTGGTGCCCTTCTTACTGTTAGATCATTCATGCTCTCAGCATATTCAAATTTGGTATTGTAGTGTATTGTTAGTTAAAATGAGGACAAGCACTGACTTCCCAGCAACAACTCTCCCTAATGATGTCCTTATTCTAGGTTTGAGATAAGAGCAGTTCAAATACCCTTCTGTTTGACTGCCAGTTTTACACAATTTCCTAATTTAGCATGAGACCAAGGACAGTGCAGTTTATTTAGTATTGTGCTTTCAAATTATATCTCCAAAAGCTTTACTGATTTAATTAGTATTTTTGAGAGTGTGCAAAGAAAAGATGAGAAGATTAAAATGGTAACTGGCTAGCTGTGGCACAGAGGTTTTCAGATCAGATCTGAAAAGAGATGGAGAAATTTGAGAGGGCTGTTGCTGATGCAAGAAACCTCAGAGGAGAGCAGTCAATAGGAGTGAGAGTCTGCTCTGGGACTGCTAACAAAGCCGTTCTCTCACTCTTCACACAAACGTGTTTGCTTCCTGCTCCCGATAATCTCATATGACTTCTGTTACTAAGCAGGGAGAGTGTCAACATGCTAACTGTCAGCTGGAAAAATTAAGTAACCCACTTTTAATCTGGTTAGTAAGGAAATACTTTAAGAGTAGGCTAATCAGATAGTAAGGTAGAATTATTAAATAAAACCATCACTATTCATTTCTGGATATATTAAATAATTGCCATAGCTATTAACAGTGCAGTAACTGGACAGTTTCACAATAGGGAAAATCTGGTCCACAGATGGATTTTCTTCGAGGCTCTGCCAAGCCTGAAAAAGCTGGCAGGATGAGATGTGGATGCAGACATAAATTCATTTCATTTAAGGACATGAGGACATGGCATGTCTGAACAGGAGTCAAAACATGGGAAGGGCAGGCTGGTTAATGTACAGATATGGAAAAGGATTGGAGGACTCTGATGTTCAAAGTGGTGTGGGTGCTCTTTGTTGCAAAAACTCAACACCTCTGTCTTATGACAACATGCAATAAAATAGCTTCATGGCCTAACCTTGATTTCAAAATAAAATGGTGGAGTGAGCTTTCTGTAGCTCTGACACTGGTATGAAGGTGGGTGAACATGTGTGGAAAGTCTCTATGGAAAGAGTGAGTGTGAGAAACCTGTAAGGAAGGTAAGATCCCTGCTGTAAATCCAGTCAATGCCAGTACAGCATCCCTCACTTGTCCGGAACTCCTCCTAGACCTTCAACAGTTCCCCAAACCTAGCAGAGTACAGCTTCATACAGGCTATTTGCTACCATAAAAAAAAAAAAAAAAATTTTATACCATAACCGTTTCATAGGGTATCAGAAAGCACATTCATATACATGACCTTTTCTTTTGGATGCTTCTGCCATTTGTACTTTGTCTTGAGCTAGTTGTTTCCTTTCTAAGAAAAGTGAGTGAAATGTCTTTTGCCAAAACTTTAGTAAGACTAGGGAAAACCATTTCCATCTCTTAGACCATTCAGCAAACTACTCAAATGAGACACTCCTCAGAACAGTTCAACTGGAAAATCTTAACCATGCTTCTGTTTCATGTGTCTTCATGTCCTTGTCAAGTTTCCCCATTGCCTTCAACCTCAGAGGGATGAGAATAGATATTTCCTTCTTCCCTTTCACAAAATACACTTGCTGCAGCAGAGTAATGACCAAAAGGTTCCATCAACACAAGGCAGATACCATCATTTCCTTGGATATCCATTCTGATGTTCATCCCCAAGTAGTCAGGCAAGAGCTTTGAACCCTTTCCCTCCCTACAGCTGTCAAGTGCAGAATACGCTTTGTTCCCCTGAGTATTATCACATGCATGGTAAGTATGAGCAGCATTCCATCTTCCCTCTGATATAAGCTACTGTAACTGCACTGAAGTTTCCAACCAATGGGACCTAAGAAGATAATTAGGAGGGGTGGGAAATACTCCTCTAATTCTCTTTTCCCTCTACCAAGAAGAGTTCTTGCCCTGCCCTCAAGAGCAGACTGCCCTCCATGTAAGTAGCAAATTTAAAACCTGGACCCTGGTATGACCAGGGTGTGCTGCCTGGGTCACCTGGGGCTTTATGCAGACTAGCACAGCCCAGGCAGACCTCCACAGGCTGTCCACAAAGTGTTTCTCCAGAGAAGTGATGCAGCTGGGAGGTGGCACCTGCTGGGCTTTCAGCACATGGATCCCTGCACCTCCCGCACCCTCTCCATGGGGTATGCACATGGCCACAGAATCCTGCTGAACAGAGAAGGGAACACTGATTAAAGAAGCCACACTTGCAGGTATGGCCATTTACAAAACACTCTCTGAGGCTAGTAACTGAAGAACCACAATGTGTTTATCAGTATTTTAGGAGTCAGAGGATGGATGTCCACTAGGCTCCCTACAGCAATGGTAGATACTTGGCAGTAAAGCAGCTGTGTTGTTGCTACAGTTTATGTGTTGGTGTGACAGGGGTTGAAGATGTAAAGAGCATGCCATACCTCTTCAAAAAGAGTTATAAGTTGGATGCTGCCTTTTGAACTGGGAAAAGGTGATTAGAAAGTAAGTGTGGAGTCAGGATGAATGTTCCCAATTTCATCACTGACATACTTGGCAACCTCACTTCTCTCAGCTCTAAAATGAATATAACATCTGTCCCCAATGGTATATTAGGTACTTTGTTCTTTTAGTTCAGGGGAGGAAAAAAACCCTATGCCTCTCTGGCACAGGGCACTGCTGTGCGTGAGTTACCCAGGCTAGTAAAGCTGCATTTGTTCTGTAGTAAGAACAAATGTACATGTGCAGCAATATTGACAGGATTTTTTTAAAAAAGGGTATGATCTGTCACTCCTTCATTTTCACTGCATTTCATACAGAATTTTTAAAGTTTCATGAAATTCAGACATTGGGGAATTGCATATTCTTAAAATTAGGACCTTTTAAAAATGTAAATACCAGAAATTACCAGACACTGAAAGTCTTCCTTAAGCTCTTACCACCAGCTTCCTGCTGTCTGGAATTAATTGTCTCTTTCCACACCAATGGTCATTTCAGGAATTTCTGGTGATAGTGGCATTTCAAACCTGGCATTTGACACTTTTCCCTGCAATCCTCATTAATTAAAAAAAGATGCACAATATCTCTGTCTTTACAGCAATAGTATTGATGGAGCTTTGATGGCCTAAAGACTTAGCAGCAAGCCCTGTGAGGAAAGTTTAAAGCTTTTATTAGGCCAGCTGATATAGCTGGGGCAGGGGAAACATGAAAGACTTGTGCACACAGGTCAGAAACAGATGTAGCTATTTAGTCTGACTTCTTTTCCCTTCAAGTTGCACAGTGTCCCTTTCAAATGTCGAGAGCTTCCACATTGCAGTAGTGCTGCCATGTGTCTGGGTGGGCTGAGGACCCCACCAGAGCAATGTGGAGTGGCCACACTGTCTGCACCTCCTCCACTCCCCAGCTCAGAAGCAGTGGGGTGTGCACCCCCTGACATGGGGGAAGACAGCCTTATAAGATCCAGGTCATGCTGTATAACCTTTAATTTGCTGGAGGCCACATTTCCTACATAGCGATTGGCAAGATTCTTGTTGGACATGGTTTTTATTAATTCAGTGCTAGCATCTGTTTTTAACTGCACATCTAGTGTCTCTCTGACTGTGCTAGAGGTCATACCGCATATAATTTCAACATTGGCTGAATACAGATATACACCGCACTGATTTACTTATATAGATATACACCACACTGATTTACTTATTGCCTGCCCATGGCTAACTGAGTTCCTGGATGACCAGATTTTTTAAGGTTGCAAGGACAATGACGACATCAGAATACTCTTGCAACCATTTCTGGTGAATCAGCAAGTAGGAGGCAGTACAATTTAATAAAATAATCACAGAATCACAGAATCATTCAGGTTGGAAAAGACCCTTGGGATCATTGAGTCCAACCATCAGCCCTACTCTACAAAGTTCTCCCCTACACCATATCGCCCAGCATCTCATCTAAAGGACCCTTAAACACATCCAGGGATGGTGACTCCACCACCTCCCTGGGCAGCCTATTCCACTGTCTGACCACTCTTTCTGTGAAAAATTTTTTCCTAATGTCCAGTCTGAACCTCCCCTGTTGGAGTTTAAAGCCATTCCCCCTTGTTCTGTCACTAATCACCTGTGAGAAGAGACCAGCACCAACCTCTCTACAATGTCCTTTCAGGTAGCTGTAGAGAGTGATGAGGTCTCCCCTCAGCCTTCTCCTCCTCAAACTGAACAGTCCCAGCTCCTTCAGTTGCTCCTCATAAGATTTATTCTCCAGGCCCTTCACCAGCTTTGTTGCCCTCCTCTGCACTCGCTCCAGCACCTCGATATCCCTCTCGTATTGAGGTGCCCAAAACTGGACACAATACTCCAGGTGTGGCCTCACCAATGCAGAGTACGGGGGGACTATCACCTCCCTACTTCTGCTGGTCACACTATTTCTAATACAAGCCAGGATGCCGTTGGCTTTCTTGGCCACCTGGGCAATACATATTCAACATTCAATAATGTTGAATGCTATTTCCTTTTCCTGTCTTCTTTATAACCTGCTTGTCTGATATCCAGTTTGCTCTACCCAGTCTCCTTGTTGATGCACAAAACAGCAGGTATATAGAGTAAGAATAAGACCATGACCCCCACTGGGGCCATTGTTCTGCAATACTCTTGCTGCTGACAGAATTTCTGAGTGCAACTGAGTTTATTGAGGCACAGAATTTTTCTCTCTCCCTTTAGAGTGACCAGGCAAATGCATTCTACAAAAAAATAAATAAAAAAGAAATCCAGTGATGAAAAGCTGAGTCATCACATGGGGAGATATTTTACTCCATCAGAAAGTGTGTGGCAAGCTCTGCTAACAGCTGCTTTGTTGTAATCTCCATAGAGGTGAAGAAGTATAGATGCTGAAACTTATACAAGATATTCTAAATAAGCTGAAATAGAGCAGTATTTATGAAGACAGGACTGCATCTTACTTTCTCCTGAATTCCTGGGAGGAGAAAAACTGTCTAGGATGATGTTAATTACAAGCAACATTTATTCTCAATGGCTACTGATTACATCTTCTATTCTTGTAGAACAAAACATTAGGATTTCCATTAAAACACAAAACCAGATCTAGTTGTATTGAATTGGCATTTTTTAGGAAAGAAAAAAAGCACAACATGTTAACTCCTTTGACTCCTATAAACACCAACAGATAAAAATATCTTGCATCAAACTCATTTAAAGAAAAGTTGGAAAGATATGTAGTGAAATCAAGGGAGAAATTTTGTCAGAAAGAAGCACTTCAAAACCAGAAGAATAAAATTGCTGGTAGAGTGGAAACAAATAATCAAGCAAGATCAAAAGTGTCAAAACTCAACAAGCTGCATGCTGAGAAAAAAGCTGTTAGGAAATAGCAGATATATCGGATATTTTTCAGTGCAGCAAGATGGCTTAAAAGTCTTGCTCTTTGAAGAGAAATCCTTGCGGGGGTGCCTTAGGAGTGTGATCTCATTAGCTGCTGTGGCCACTCTTTCATAACAGGCAGTGTTGCTCTTGCATCACTCCCATCCTCAAGCCCTAGGGAGGCTTTACAGCAGTGAGCAAGGACCAGTTTACAGAGGGGACAGGAGAGGGTGTCTGAAGCTGGGACACAGTACTGGTAAAGGAGCTGCTGTGGGAGGATGACTCAGGGTTTTCTCCTGCCCATGTTACCCTCCCTTGCAATATTAGTACAGCTCTTCCAGGTCAGGAGCGGCCGTATTCCTGTGTGCAGTGCACATGATGGAGCATTACTGATCTACCCTGATGGGGTCTCTCAGTGTTGCTCTGAATAAGCACAATCCTAAATGCTCCCTCGAAGAAGAAGCAGTGGGCACTGGTGGTGCTGGGCTTGGCAATGTCTTGCACAGTGCAGTAACTGCATCAAAGGATGCCCCGAGCAGTTGTTTTCCAGCTTCATGGTCTGGAGTTTATGGAAATGTGTATTTCAACAGTCAAAACTTCTCGATGTGTCCATTCCTGCACATCCTTTGTCTCAGCCTTTGTTACTACTTTTTTCTTCCACTGAGTGTTTCTTCTTTTTTCTTCCTCTGAGTGAATTAACTGATGAAGAAAGGCCTCTACCTTTAATTGCTATTGCTCCCGAGCCCTCGCTGTTCCACTGGTATTACCTCCCCACACACTTTTCCTTGCAAGCATTGTGTGGGGAGTGTCATTTGTCTTCCTCCATCTTCTATGCTCTTGAGAAAAACATCCTGCACTGGGGGTGTGGTCACATCCAAAAGATTTAGCAGTAGTATAGTGTCATTAGAGCTGCGATGGCCTAAGGGTACATGGTGAAAGGTATGTCAGGAATGGCAATATATTTTCTTGAGCCAACCAATGTACATGTCAGAAATGAGAAGCCTTTTGGTGCAGGGGACCTTTCCCTGACGGATTATTTGCAGGGGCAGTCATTAGTTACATAGGGGACATCTCTCCCTCGTCACCAGCTGTGCTGTGTTACCTGATACATTAGTAATCACCATGCTAGCTTTGCACTTTCTTGTCACCTTTTGTTCTTGGTTTCCAGGAAAGTTCAAGTGCGACCAGAGCATCACAACAAGTCTGTCTAGGTAAGGATCAAACATTTCACCCTATTGATAAATGCAGCCTTCTCTGTAGGGGGACACAAAAATAGCAGTATGGAAGCACTGGAGACTTAGTAGTATTCAGACCAGGCTGAATAGACACAACCAATTATGGGAGCATAAACAAAATACAAAAAGGCGACACCTCAGCAGCATTAGGGTAAGTAAAAGATATCTGAGGTCAGCTGTATCTATCTGAGGCCTGATTCCCTAGAAGAGGTTCATTTCAGATGACCTTAGATGTCTGTAAAGCAGCTGAACTAATCGCCGTGGCTCCGCTTACAACCAGGGAGAGAAGTATGAGGGTGTGATTAATCTCACCTATAATAGGTCAGTGTAATAGTAGGTCAGATGAATCCTTCCCTGGAAATGTTTGCTCCTCTCTGCTGTAAAGAGGAGTCAGAGTGACTAATGCAGATAACAGCACCTGCTTTGTAAATGTCTGCAGTTATATAGAAGAATCCTGCCCTCCCTGCCCAGCTTGGCCCATAGCCAAAACACACTTAAACTGCTGCCTAAACTTAAAAGTATATTTGAGGTTACTCCTGAATTTGTAGTGCGGGTAAAGTGTCTTCACTGATGCTGGGAGGCAGAAAGAGGGAAAAAAGCAGGGATTTGTTTTTTAACCCTGTTCACAGGCAGAGTAAATGCTTGAGAAAGAGACACAAAAAACAAGCACCAGCATTGCCTGGACCAGGACTGATGGTATGGGATTGGAAAAGTAAAACTGGGATCACTTGTTATGGCTGAGGTCTGGTAGAAGGAGGTTTGAAGCTATCTTTTATGTATTTGCAAAGGTGTGATTGAATCAGAGGATGTCTGACTTGTCCAGTGATTCTTCTTCCTTACAGAAGCAAGCTGGCGGGGACCACCCAGACCAGTCGTTGTGAGCAGCTGGCACACATCTGTCTGCAGTGCACGACTTCAGCCCACAGAACTTCCTACAGTCCCTCCCATCTATACCCGACCAGGTCAGGACTCATCAGTTTTAATTACACTGGCAGGTTTTATTTCAGTGACTCTGCAGATTAAAAATCTCTCCAAGCTACAGCCTGCTTTCTCCTCCATGCCAAAATAAAAAAATCTGGTTTTGCCATGCGGTAGCTGCCCCTGGCTATCCTACAGTCAAAGCCCAGTGATGCCAGGACACTGTGATATGACTGCAATGTAAGAAAGGCAAAAGGAGCCACAGGCAGAGCTTATGGTTCTGATTAACATGATGATCCTTGTGTGAGACATTGGTGCCCTTCAGGAGCTCTGAACACAAGAGCTAATTTCTGCTTGATTTCATTATACAAGCGAAACCACCTTAGCTACCGGTAGAAGAGCGAATCTTGGTGTAATGACACGCTGGGCTGTGGATGGATCGCCCTGTCTGCATTTGGGAGCAGGCTATTTCCCCCAGGTGCTCAACCCTATGCTGCTGATACTCACCAGCCCTTCAGGGCTGCCCAGAGGGAGTGCTCCTCTGGGGAGCTGCAAAGATCTGGTGGCAGGCAGGACCCGTCCCCTGAGCTAGAGTCTTCTGCTTTTGGGGTCCACAGGAGGGGATGTTGGCAGTGATGAGTGGACTGGGCAGGCTCTACAGGGAGAAAGGTGGCTTTGCCATCCTGGTGCCACATAGGTGGCAGCAGCAACAGTGGGATTTTTTTCAGTGGCAGTGGAGCATTTGGTTTAGCTGTATGCTGCACAGCTGTAATTCTCCTTTTGGATGTGACTGTTGGAAAGAAAACCTCTTTCATTCTTCTATTTCCCTGAATCCACTTCTGACTGTGAGGCACTGCTACCCTCCCGTAGAGGATTAAAGAAGAGAACAGGGTGCACCCTTGGAACATGAGATAAACTGGTAAAAGCCACCCATCCTTGCTGAACACGCTTGGTCTGCATCAAAACCATGGGTCTGAGAGAGGGAAAAAAGTGAACGAACTGATGAAGTTGCAGCAATTCTGCAGCCAACATGCTTTTCAAGATCAACAACAGATAAAGCACTGCCCCTCCCATCACAGCGTCACTTTGGTAGAGATTATGAGAGCTGTACTCTTAGTTTGCCTTGTTTTGAGCAAATCTCCAGGTTGGGTTTCAGCATTATCTGTTGGTAAGTGCAGTTTCATTCATAGCCCAGTCCCAACGGCCTCAGAGGGGCAGGTGTGTTTTGCCACCTGGGAACAGATTGCTGTTCTTCAGGTTCAGTTTTTCACATGAGCAAATCTGTCTTTCAAATACTGCTTTTATAGCAAAGAGAGTAGGGAAAGAAAAAAAATAAGCCCAAGGAAACACGTAGATCAAATGAGCACTGTGAGTTATTTGTATCTGGCTTGTCATATAAAGCCATTGCTAATTTTCTGTAATTTTCCCACAGGGTTAAAAGAATGCTATCCAAAAGCATCCATGTGAGGACAGATGCCAGGATTAAGAGGCATGATGTGTATTAATTCCACATAAATCTATATCCTGTTTGAGCCTGAGTCAGAGTATCATAAAAGAGCTGAAATGAGGCTTCACAAGAAGGATGTAAAGGTATTTTACCCTGCCCTACTCATGAGAAAAGTAGGAAAAGGCACCCTCCCATTTATTTGAGGTGTTAGGAATTATTTGCTCCGTAAAAACACGCATCCATTTTGTTTGGATTTGGAGTAAATGGAAAGGGAGAGAGATGGCATCTAATCTGGAGCAGGAGAAAAGGTAGAAAAGAAAACAGCAGACACTGAAGATGAACTCCCTGATAGTCTGCTGTCTCCAACACCCAGATTTTTAGACTGAATGCTTGGAAATAGATATTAGGAAAAGGACAAGGCATTGTCTGTTTCCCTCCAGCACTGGGAGAGAAAGAGAAAGGTGCCGAAAAATCTGTTCTCTCCCAATAGAGAGTAGGAAGTTATTTTCATGAGAGCAGTGGAATTAGACTAAACTATATGATATCTGCATAGAAATATTTTTACATGCTGAATCAAGCTCTGGTTAGGCCAATATTCTTCCTTTCAGCAGGAGAGATGCATCTTTCTTCTGGGATCTGTGCCTTTTACATGCTACATTCAGTACTCGGGCACCTTTATTGATGTAATATGTGTGGTACTGGAAAGAATAAATGCTTTAAGAAAAATTATCAGCCTGAGGACAAATGGCATTATCACTAATTGTACTTTACTAATTCTGCCTACTCAAAAGGAAAGGTAATCTGAAACAAAGTATGTGGTTACTGCAGAATGAAGAAATTCTGCTTGGAATTGCAGCTCGCAGCGAGTGACTCATAGTGCACAAACAGCCGAGGTGTGGGTAGCACTAGCAGACAGTTGCCTGTAATGACTACCGCATGCAACATAATGAATGAAGCACTGAATAAAGAGCTCTCTGCGAATTGCAGCTATGTGAATGGCAAGCCTTTCATTTTAAGCCTGAGACCTGTATCACAAATATTAGGTTTGATAAACACATTTTTAACATGTTTAAGTATATCCATGAATGGGGTAGAGAACTGAGACAGCAGATATTGCATCTGATTCCTAGAATTTCAGTCTGGCTGTAGCATTTTAAGAGACTCAAAATGTACTTCTATAAAGGCAAACAATCATTTCTGAAAGGTACATTCCATTTTGGGTTTGATGTCATGCATGGAAAGGCTGTGGCTATTATTTTTATTCTGGTCCAAGCTTGTATTTTCAGCTATTCCATGTATATCCTGCTGTTTGTAAATGTTCTTTCACTACCCACTTGCAGTAGGACTGCACAGATTGTGAGCAAAAAGGGATATGTTCCTCTGGCACAAGCCAACTATGGTATGACAGGGCACTAAGGACACTTGTGGCTGACATCAAACTAGCATCTATGGTTCCCAAACTGTATCTGGCCTGTCTACTGTCTGGGGCTGCCTGGCTAGCAGCTACTGTCAGTGGAAAGGAATAGGTGGGCACTTCATTCTTGTGTCAGTATAATCCTAGTAGTTGTGATGATGATTGACAACTGAGCTGAAAGTCTGCCAGGTGTAATTTCAGGTGCAAAGGCCATGCTTTGCAAAGGCTGGACTATGAAGTAGACCAACGAATACTGATTTGTGAATTATTCCTAGTCTGCTGTTTGAGGAAGTATTTTAAATACAGTTATGATTGCATCTTAATAATCAGATAAATTTGTAAATGCTTATCATGGTAACATGTACTTCTAAGGATCATAACAGGCTATATAATGAATGAAGCACTAAGTGAAGACTCTGTAAGACAACTTTTATGTGAATGGGAAGCCTGTGATTTGAAGCTAAAGATTTACCTTTGATCTTGATCTGAAAGTGTCCTGAGCACTACATTGCAAGATGCTTCTAGCAGTGCAGCCCCTCCCTTTGTGTCACCACCTTGGCGTAGCAGCTGACATAGGTCAGATACTGAAACTGACTTTACCAACATCAGGGTGAGTCCTGTTGTCAAAGTATCCCCCAGCAGAGTCAAAACATACTAGTTTACAGGAACATTGTGTTACTCAGCATCATTGTTATTTAACTGATTCCAATTTATTTTTCAAATTTTTAATATGACCGCCCTTAGTTTCCAAACTAATTTTGATCATGCTGAACTTTAGCTGGATCTGAGTTGTTGCTCTTCTACTATGACCTGGTCTCAGTGTCTCATCTCTGTATCTATGCTACCTAATACTTACCGGCCACAGGTGTCCTGTCCAAACACCAGTTAATGAATGTAGTCTTCCTCCCATTTATTTAGTTAAGGTATAAATCTCTCATTCCTATGGAAACAAGCCAAGTTGTAGATACCACTGCTTTTGCTATATAGAATCATAGAATCACAGAATGGTTTGGGTTGGAAGGAACCTTAAAGCTCACCTAGTTCCAACCCCCCTAACATGGGCAGGAACACCTTCCACTAGATCAGGTTGCTCAAAGCCCCATCCAACCTCAAAGCATATACACAAAGCAAAATCACTTTAGCTCTCTGATGCATACTTTTTGTTCTGCAAGTCTTAATAAAAAGAGACTGTGGTTTGGGTGAAACTGTTGTCGAGTTGGATGGCCCTCACAGACATAGAACAATACTACTTCCCTTATAGATGCTGTTGTTGTTTCTGTGTCATTGCTGCTGATTTCTATCAGCCTTGTTTAAAGAAGCCCTTTTTTAAGAGGGAAAGCTTATGCTTTCCCACCTTGCTTGATAGCTTTTCTTCTCTTAAGAGGCCTTCTGACAGGATCCATCATTATTTACTGACCTCTTAATTTATTTTTCCCATATGCACATTCTTGCTGGTTTAACAATGTCTCAATTATGTAATGAAGATTGCACTATACCCAAGAAGAAAAATCCATTTCTGACATAGTTCTAATCAGGGAATCAAAAATGTGAGAACTTGAACATTCACAGCTCAGGGTTAGCTTAAGATCAATACTGAGAAATGTGTAGTCTTTGGACCCTGGGAAATAATAGTCACTGCAGAAGTTTATATCATTTATAAAAAGGAAGGTGATCTCATGTGTTACAGAATCACGGAAGTGAGAAATGGAAAAAATGTACTTGATCATCTTGACCTCAGCTTAGGTTTGTTCTGTGCAATACATTTTCTGGTGCCTTCTCCAGATTTCTTTTCAGGTGACTAGGGATTTACTGTTTGTTGCAATCTTTGTTCATTTCTAGAGAATGGTTTTCACTCAGAGCTGAGAGGGGAACCGGAATTTCGTTTGTCATAATTTCAGGTCATTTTTCCCATTTTTCCTCAACAAAGACAGCTTGGCTCCTGGCATTAATTGCATTATAAGGACAGAGGGTTTATCCCTGAGCAACGACAGTACTACTTAATACAGACAGTGTCCTTATCAAGAAGTAAAAATGCCAAGGCATGTTTCTTGAATTAAAAATATGAGAATGAAATACTGATGGTTTCAGCCTGGTCATTGATGGTGGGACAGCTTGCACAGAAGAAGAAGAAAACTTGCTTTTTCTTTTTTTCCTTAGCTTTGAAGACAGTTTGCTTGACATAAGATCTAATTTGACCAGCTGCAGTACTAATGATAGAAGAATAAAATGAAAGAGAGGTAGAAATATTTTTAGTGAAAAGCCAGCCCTATACTTCATTTAAAAAATTCATGACTCAGAGAACGTCAAATGGATTGAGTTCTCCATGGCTCCTCAATGACCCTCACAGATGCTTCCTGCCTTGATTTCAGTGTGTTTGTAGCCTTTTGTAGGTTACTTGCATCCCACGCAGACATCCCTTTACCAACATCCTGTGAACCTCTAGCTGTGTTTCCTTGTGAGTACTCGGCTTCCTAGAGCAGAAGGACGGGTTTGTGTGAGGCTGCTTTGCTGTAGCGAAGCACTCAGGGAGCTTGGCTGGCCTATACAACGATGCAAACTCTGGTTTGACCAAAGCAAATATATCTCTTGTACATACGGTAACATTTCTGTTTGATTTTTAGTGTTGACTCAGACTTTGTGTTTAAGTAAAGATAGTGAAGGCAAGTGGCTCAGGAGTGTGAAACCACAGCAAGACTTGGTCTCCACTGGCACCATTCCACATATATTTTACGCAGACTTATTCCAGCCCTATCCTGTGAGTGCATGACTTGTCCTTAATAACAGTATTAATAGTGATTCACTGCTCAAGTGTGTGATCAGCCACCGGTCACCTGTTTTTGGAACAGCTCAATCCCAAGCCAAATAAAAGCTTGCTAACTAGTAATGACATACTAGTACACCTGGTGCACTTCCTTGTAAATTGCTCCCCATAAATGTATGACATGAATCTTAACATAAACTTTATAGGAAGTTTTCAGCCAAATGTAACTGTGAGTCTGAATTCCCCTCTCTCCTCTCCTCTCCAAATGTTCTTTAACTCCTCTGCTGGGAACAATCCTTGGCCATTAAACCATAATGTTCAGCTATTTAGAAAGAGGCTTGGCACAAAGGGTTACCTAAAGCTTACACAAACCAGTTTTTCCAGGTTGTGTGTGAGCATTGTGGTTTAAAAGAGTGGAAAGTTACCAGAAGTAGCACAGAGCCAGGTGTTAGTGGGTAATCAGAAGGAAGGATCACGGAAACAACTGGGAAGCCTTGACCAGGAGGATGGGAGAGACAAGCTTGTATTTAGAGGAGGGAGGTATGGCAGGGTCCCTGAACTCAGAGAATGCAAAACACGAGTTGTAAAGGTAAATCTGAGCTCACTGTACATCACGTTGCTCTGAATCAGTGATGTCTGAGTATAGTGAAGAAACTGAGACAGAGAAATGCAGACATCATATACTATTTGTACCAAGATCTGTTTACTTTTTGTGCCACTACGTAAGCCTTGGGTCTTGGTTTTCTGTGTGGGGCATGTGTATCCAATGATATACGTGTAGCATGTGCATGTGCATTGTGTGTGCACATACATCATCTCATGGATGTCATCTGCCAATGAAGAGTTAAGTGGTGAAAAGGAAGGCTTTGCTTTCTTTGATAAGGAGGGAGCAGGAGGCCAGTACTAAGTCTTGTGGGTAGGGAGGCAGACCACTGTCTCTCAGACAGCCCGCTAGATAAGGATTTTGCACCACAATGGTATAGATAAAAATTTATGAAGAGGTTACCCACTCTAATTTGGGTAATGTACGGTCTCCATGACTTATACCAATAGGCTCTTTCAGCCACTTCTTTTCTTTACCTTTGTACCATCATAGCAACCCAGGAGCAGAGGCGGAGGCAGGGAACGAATGCAGTGCCTGGTGTCTTCCAGAGGTCAGGACAACATGAGGACAGGAGGTGAGAGTGCAACACAGGGGTCTCCTGAGTGGCCAAAGACGGAGTTTGACCAAACCTGTCATTCTGAAATAAGCTGCTCCCCCTGCTTTCTGCTCCAGTGCGGTTCCAGGGAAGCAGGGGACAAAGCCTTTCCTTGTGGGCACCTTACCTTCCTCTGACCTTGCCCAGCAGGACTGCACCAGTGCTGCTGTGAGCCGGGCTGCCTGTGGCTGCAGAGGACAGTGTCACACTGGTGTCACCCTGTCTCTGGGGTGCTGTGGGTGGAGGGAGGGTGTCTGTCAGGGTGCAGGCAGCCACGCAGGAAGGGGAGGGCAGGCTGTGGGGGAAGGGGAACAAAAGGAAATTCATTGATGGAAAGCAGAGGGGGGTTATGGTCTTGTTTTTATTTTTAACAATGGGCAGCTGTGAATTTTTACACAGGATTATTTTAGGTCTCAGGCCAGGCTGTTTCATGCTTCATCGGTGCCTGAGTTTCCCCTCCAGCTATCTGAATCCAAGTGATATTATTTGCAATTACTTCAAGAAAGCAGAAGCTCAGAGGGAGTGTCCTTGGTGAATAGCTGTAATTTCTGTGCTGTGGCTGCCCAAAAGCTATTACGGCTCTGCTATCTCTGGCTGCCTGCCAGCAGGAAGGATTCCTTCCAGAATTAATTACATTTCCCGCCTTATCCAGGGAGTGGGGAGCAGGCTCACAATAGGTGTATCGCCTTGCAAGTAAATAGCGACATGTCTTCTCACGTGTGCTGTAGAAGGGCAGCGCAAGCAAGAAGTCATACATGCCACTGATTTTCAGGACTTTGCCCGTAGCCAAAAATTAGTAAAGGTGGGAAAGAGAAAGTAACTCTAGTGTTAGGCTCATTCTTGTTTCTGGTATGGAGGAAGTGGGGGTTGCTTCTACAGAGCGTTATTCACAGTGACGTGCAGAAGCTGTCACCACTTTGCTTTGCTGTGTGAAAGAAGGATATGCAAGAAAACTGCAAGCTCAGGGTCTTGGCTTTGTTTTATTTAAATGATATTTATATAGAACTACCTTGACTGCATCTATATTTTATGGTGAATAGGTGCACAGATTTGAACTTGCCCCTCATCTACATGACATAGCCATGTTTGGGTGCAGCCTTTGAGCAAGGTTTGAGATG
Source organism: Strix uralensis (assembly GCF_047716275.1). Lineage (NCBI taxonomy): Eukaryota > Metazoa > Chordata > Aves > Strigiformes > Strigidae > Strix > Strix uralensis. The sequence goes on from NC_133973.1 coordinate 54,487,427, forward strand.
TGCTGGCTAAGCTCAGGCTATCTTTAGCACAGGCCCCTTGCTTGCAGCACAGGGCAGGAGGACCTACCTGGTCCACTGCCACTTATCACGTACGTTTCTGTCACACCAATCACTGGTAGGAGGGACATCCAAGGCAGGGGGCCAGGCCACACATCACAAGGGCAGGTGGGAACTTTTGGGCAGCTGTAGCACATCGTCCCCATGCAACACAGGGATGCACTACACAGAACTTGTGGCCTCCTCTAGTGATCAATGTGGCCCTGGGGCAAGGAGCAGAGTGAGCCTCAGCCCCTGGCCCAGCACCAAATGGCACTACCTGGATTTGACAGATCTGTGAGGTCTGTTTATGAAAAACAGCCTGTAAATCTCAATGGCATGATGGTTTCCCCATTCCTCATCATGCTTGTAAGGCAGGGAGCCATGCCAGCCACCCCCTGGCATGGGCTGCATCCATGTGGCTGTTCCAGGTCCATGTGGAGCAGCTGCTCCTTCCCCTTCTCCCTTTGTAGGAAAAGAAGGAGGCATCACCTGAGAAGTCTTCCTCCCTTCCTCACCATATAATGAGCTTACAGGGTGGATTGCAATCTGGCCCTATAGATTTCTGCTTGGTAACTTTGGTATTTTTACAAGAGGGCATAGAGACATTATGTATTAGTAACATTTTCATTAGATGCATTCAACAGACCTGAAGTGGTGGTTAGATAGAAAGAACCAGGCAAAGGGGAAGAAAATAAAAAGAGAAAAGGAAAGGAGAAAAAAAAAAAAAACCACAACAAAATCCATTTCTTTTTCTCTGTCTTTTAACACCAAAGTGCCAAGGACCCCAGTGCTGAGACCTTTTGTAAACTGCCATGAAAATGTTCATGTTAAAAAAGACACCAATTTATTAAAGCACTGGGGTCATTTTATCTGTTGTCTTTTTATCTCTTCCTCTAAAAGGCAACAAAGAAAATTAGAAAATAAACTAGCTGTTCATGTAACCTAAATGAAAGCAGAAAATACTCTACATAGCCAGCTGCTGTTCTTCTCTGGTTCATCTCCATTCACTTTTGTGCTGTTGCACCAAGACTGATGTAGTATAATATTATTGATAATATTTGTATATGACAGGTTAGATTAGTGATATTTCAGATATCACAGGTTAGATTAGTGATATTTGAGAAGGGGCCACATTCCTCTTTCTTCACCTGTCAAGCAAAACCTAATTCATTCAACACCCCCAATGAGCTTGGGTGGCTACCCATGGTATAGGGCCCGTGCTGAAAATGCTGACACTGGAGTCAGCATTTGAGCAGTGTTATGAGTCATGGGCCAGATCCCCAGGGGGATTCAGATGTCTGATGCATGTCTTACATCCCCGCATTGCTGCTCAACTGCACATAACCATGGAAGCAAGTCAGTCCTCTCAGGGTCCATGTTTCTGTTTGTGAAGTCACCAAGGTACCTACTCTGCCACCTCTACATGTGCATATTCCCATCCTAGCCAACAGTTTGTGCTTGAGAACAAGTGGGAATCACAAACCTTGGCTGCTTCAACTCTGGGACCCAGTGCAGTAGCATAAAAGGAATGCAATGCCACCTTAAACTCAGCAGTGATGGGGAAGCCCACACATGCAGTGTGACCACTCTTTCCATACATTCCCCACACAGAAGCAGGGATGGGACTGTATAGACTTGCCAACCCAAGGGGTGGATGGGAACTTGTGAGCTGTAGAGCACTGGTAGGCATGCTACTGCAACCTCTCCTCGTTAAACTGTTCTGCTTGGCATAAATAATTAAATGCTGTTGGGTTACACAAGATGAAAGTGAGATTAGCTTGGGAAGGCACTCACTTGGGAGACAGAATAGTTAGGCTGAAATCCCTGTTTGGGCATTTAATTATTTATACCGATCCAGAAGAGATTAAGAGACACCCACCTAATTTAGTAGTTGGCTTATGATTAATTTTAGCAGTGGTCAGGCAGAACATTAAGATGACTACTAGTATATATCTGCTTAAAAGAATCCAGTCTTTTGTTTAACATTATTAGGCTGACAAAAAATGCACAATGCTTGCTTTGTGCATAGCTCCAACATCAGTAATGCAATCAGTATTGTTATAACAAAGCATTAGTATTTCACTAGTAAGAAATCATCTGACTTTCCAGTCATAGTCACTGAATTAGTAAAAATTATACAGATACATAGAAATGATTGAATGCTGTTGTAGAAAGGTGAAATTTTAAATTAATGTTATCTCATGTGGGATGCAGTGAAAGAGGCAGCTTACAATATGAGATAGGTCATCCATACCCGAAAAGAAATCACAGATTTGGTAACTTGTTAGAGATGCTTTAAATGTGAACTGCATAAACAAAAAGATCCCATTTGTGTGATAGAAAATGTTTATTTATAATTCAGAATTTGTTTCCTTTAGCTGCTGTCAATGAAATGACCTTGGTGTTAAAATATTAGTGGAAAATTTGAGTTAGCCGGTGAGTGCTGCAAGTGGAAATAACTGTTGTTGGCTGTTTGTATGAAAATGGAGAGCTGATGTGACAGCTGATTTGGTTGAACATGACATAGCTATATTTACCCACAGTAGCAAAGTGTGGTGAAGTCTGGGCTGAGCTCACTGGAAAAGCATTGAGAAGATGGAGAGCCTGGGATCCCATACATGGTCAGACAGCTTGATCTGCTCACTAAACCAAGAGGTATGCCTTAGTAATTTTTTGAGGCTATTTCTGGAGCGGTAAAGTTCACTCAAACCAATGTTTTGCAATAGGCTTGGAGTATAAGATTCACACTTATTTACCACTGTGCACACCCCTGATGAAGTTACTGGACAGCCAAGGGGCATGGTTGTCCAGGGAGCATCCGGAGACAGGAGGGTACAGCTGTGTCCTTCACATCTGCTCTGTTCTGATTCCCTACAGCTGTGTAGCCCCACTGCACCCTACAGCTGATCTCACACCATCTGTCTGAAGCCAGCACATTGCCATTGCCGTTGCCGTAACGACCATGCAGGCTCCAGGCTCTTGAGACCTTCATTTTCCTCCAGGGTCAAGAGGATTCCTTGCATTTTCAGGTGTGACTAGAGCTTCAGAGGGACCACGATGCAGAATTGCACATATTGACTGTTCTTTTATGTTACGAACTGCACTGAAATGTTGCTAAAACACAAAGGAATAACATTGGTGTTGTTAAGCAGAAGGTACACTGCAGATGTCAAGAAAGACATTTATGTCAAGGTTTTCAAACTCCCAGATAATCTGGAAACTGCTTAAAACAGACACTTATTCTGCTCATGTAATTTATTTTGCCTGCAAGGCTCTCTCTGATTTCACTCCTTCAGTGCTATTAGCACTTCTCATCAACTATTTCCTTGTTAGAGCATGAGTTGGAGAGATTTTATGTGCTTGTTATTGCTAAGAAAACTTCTTTGCATATCCATCATGTAGTTCCCTTATCTGTGTTTTTCAGGCTACATCTTGGCAGGAATATACCACAGGGCACTATTAGTGTCCCCAGTTTCTGATTAAGTCACTAGCCACATCATTGTGCAAATGTACAATAACGCCGTGCCATATCACATTAGACAAACAAGCCGTTCAGGGTTGTTTCTCAAAGGAGAAAATGGCAAAGCTGGGGATGAGGGTCACTGTTCCAGTTTGGACCACATTCACCACATAAAAGGGTCAGAAGGATGTAAACAGATCCTAGTACTCACTGATTTTAATAATAGAAAGCAGAAACATGAAAACCTTCTGAGAACTATTCTTGTAAACAGGACTTGAAGTGAGCAAAAATGGCTTGGCACCAAAAACATTAAGGTCTCTCTTCAAATTCTGGTCTGCATCTCCTACAGGTGAGATGGAGGATCACATGCAGAGTATTTAGGTTTTCTTACATCTGTCACTGCTCTTAAGAGCTACTTACATCTTGCACCTGCAAACTGGACCTGAAGAAAGGTGGAAACTGAGGTCAAAGGAGAAGGAAGTCTTCCTTCTAGGAGCTTCTGCACTTTGCTGTAAATGCCTCCTCAACATGCAGGTTATATAAAGTTCTCTCAGCTTCATGGCAGTCTGAAAAAGGGATTTAGCTTTCTAGAGTGAAAACAGGGCTGATGAGATGCTCAGAAATGAGAGGACAATTGCAGTGTAAAATTGGCTTGCATGTGCATGACAGACTGGATGGTGATGTGAAAGGAAGATTGTAAAGGCTGATTTGATTAAAACGCTGTGAAAGTAGCGTCTGAATGGGTATGTCTGGAATGAAAGGGTGTCTGGGGGGACCATTTTCCTGCAGGGTGGGGCTTTTGGTGTTTGTTTTTGCAGATGCTAGCTACAGAAATGTTAGGATTTAAGAGCACACACTTGGCTTTAAGTCCACGACAGGCCACATTTTCAAGGGTGTGCATGGATACATCATTAATTTCAAAGATTTTAATTTTATTTTCTGAAGGCAAGGGAAATTCTGTTTTTCTTTTCAGAGGTAGTGATATTTTAGGAGTCCTGTACAAGACCTTTTCAGTACCATGTAGCATCTGCCTACAACAGACACTCTTTTCTCTATCATATTATCATAATAAAGGATTTTCTGTATAATAAAGACAGTCCAGAACAGGAAAAATTCATGAAGCTTACAGGATCATGTGAACGTGTTTCATATTTGGACATCATTATGGGTTCCAACTGAAAAATGGGACTCTCAGATGTGGTCACAGTACAAACTATTATGCTTATTATTAATGGCAAAAGGATCTTCGGGTTGACAGCTAGACAATAAACAAGAAAATGTTGCTCTTCTGTAAGAGCTACATAGTGAAACTACATCTGCTGTATGTCAGTCACACATAGGAAACTGTTTAAATATATAAGATGCGCTTCAAAACCCTGTAGAAACAATCTGCTGACAGCAGCACTGTGCATTGGCAACATGCCACTGGCAGGTGCCTATGGTTAAAGACATGTCACAAATTTTACGTTTTGCCACAGATATTTAAAGAAGGGAAACTGAAGCGCATGTTGATTCATAAAAGGTAATGGCCTTTCCTTTTCCTTTTCTTAGTAATCTCTAATCAAGTTGAAATTGTCTTTCTAATGAGTTATTTGCTACCACAAACCTCCATGCTTTATTCATGAACATTGTTGAGGTGTTTCGGCAAAACCAGTCATAAATCATTACTCACATAGCTTAAATTTTTGTCAACATCTTTCATTTCCAATTTGTATCAGAACAGGGCTTGCACTCACTTGAGTGCACAGAGTGACAGGTTAAAACCCAAGCCAGGCTTGAAGTGATTCCCACACACAAGACAGCTCCTCTTCTTGGGTGGGAAGTACATGGGAAGATTCTTACTGTTTGTGATACTCAGCAAGCATTCACAATATTTATTGAACATAAAGTTTTCTCAATTAGATGAATTTGTATCAGCGGAGTTATTATTCATATGTGAGAGATATAAATAATAAGAGCCAGAAGACCCCAGCATGCTGCAGTCTCAAAGCCACATGATATATAGGGATTTGAGTGGGGATCATTAGTATTAAGCAAGTGATTTGTTAATGAAAATGTGTAATTTAAGGAACACTCATTTCTAAGGATGGAGAAAGGGTCTTTAAGTAGGAATCTTCTATCAAGTGGAAGTGGTGTAGACTGACTTTAAGGGTCTCTGATTTAAATTTAGTAAGAAAGCAGGAGTGCAAAGACAAGCCTTTCAAAAGCTAGAAAAAGCAAGCCTATCCCTCACCCAGGCCTCAGGAAACAGGGTCAGGCTCCAGGGGAAAGAAAAGGAATTTATGTAAATATACAAACTCCAGCCGGAGGTTTAGTTGAAATATTTGGTCCTTTAAAATCTGAAACAAAAACCTTCCGCAGAGCTGGCTGCCTAGGTTCTGAGGTTTGGTAGAGTAATATGTTCCCTTGTGTTTTTATTCATGTCATCATAATGAAAGCTGACTTGCCTTTTGAATAATATATACTTTATCTACACAGTGAGAGGAACTGAAATGAGCATCATTTACTGCAGGTTTATTTAAACGGCACCTCATACTAAACAGAGTACACTTTATAGCTCTAAGGGTTTTCAACACAAGGAATGGAAAAACTAACAGAAAATACATTTTCATTGTAAGCAAAATATTTCTGAAAAGCTCGTGTCTCCTGCCTTGTAGACAGGTGAAGGAGACATTGCATTAGCAAAGTACCTGCTAGCTTTGGGATGTCACATAGCCAAAGACTGGGACCTGGAAACCTTGAGACTACAGACTGCAACTGGATCTGGTGAATAACTGGGGAGCAATACAGGAGTGGAGGGAGTCAAACTGTAGAAATGTCCCTGGTAAAATGTTACTTGTCATATAAACTTTTGGGGATGACTTTTCCTCCATCACCTTGTTGTAAGATTGATTCAAATGATCTCAGCAACCATTGCTGCTGACTACTTTTACATCTTGTATAACAAAACACACCACAGTGCATCAGCCACCAGCTGATCAGTGCAGTCAATATTTGCGCTGGATATTCAAGCAGATCCTGGCCCTGCAGTTCTGCTAAAACATCAGGAAGCCACAAAGCATTTAGATACACAGCTTCTTCTCTCCTTGCTTGTCCTACTTAATACAGCCCCTTTGTAGTATGCATAGAAGATGTCATTGCAGTAGAGAGCAAATGATTAAGGATTTAGTTGCCGTTCCTCACATGCCTCTTCCACAGGTCACTTAGATGCAGGACTCTACCTAGCAAAGCTAAGAGGCAAGGGACACCACAAGAAGTTGCAGTATATTTTTCATGTCTCGACTATTGTAACTCCTGCTATGGGCTGCTCACGTCCCAACCCTCCAGATGAACACAAGTGCAGAATTCAGCTGCCTGATTTACTTCACCAGTGCAAGGAAGCCTTAACCACATCTACACCATTACCAACTGGTCACATTGCCTTTCCATCCCTATCTGCGTCCAACACAAGCACACAGTGCTCCACTTTTTTTTTGTTTACTGTTATTGATGTTATTTTGGTGAACCAAAAAAAATGGCAAAATAACAGAGAATATAACTGCTAATAGTAAATTTTTCCAACAGTTTTTGCAGGAGAAATAGGTCCTGGACATGAGGAGGAGTTCTGAGAAGATTGGAATTCTAAACGATTAAATCCGTATACCCTCATCCCATCCTGGTAGTAGAGCAGAAGCAAGTTTTTCTTTAGGGACCTGAATTTTCCTTCACTGGTGGGAAAGGCAGCCTTCAAAAGTGGATGGTTCTATGAAATGGGTAAGGAAAGGTGGGCCCACTTTGATGTATTATTGTTATACTAGAACAAAACTCATTCCAGAAAATGAATGCCAGCAGCCATATGTGCATGCAGCTGGACAAAACATCTGTGTTTCAAGAACACAGTGGGAAGTGACCATATGCGCAAGGAATCCTAATTCCTTTGTTCAAAGCTAAACGTGAAACTATAACAGGAAGCCCTTCTGGTGATTAAAACCAGAGCAATACCTGATAGCCAAACAGGTATGAGCTATTTAGACATGGCTAAACCCTGTATTAACAGAAGATCATTACATCTAAATTGGTTTTCTTGGAAGTTGAAAGGGTTTCATTTTTAAGATGGGGCACAAGCCAGCATGAAGCAATCCAGTCAAGAGACAACCCAAGGACAGAGTTGTTCTGTGCACCACAAGCGGGTGTAAGACTAGGGACAGTAGATGTCCTCATGGTTTTATGGGACTCTGTGGGTATTAAGAACCCTTGCCACCAGCTAAGCTGTGATTTCAGTTGCAGACCTTTATAGCCCAGTGCATTAATGTGGTTTTTTATTGAGGAACATGAGCTGGGGCCTAGTAGTAATTAGCTGGAACTCTAATAGTAGAACTGTACAGCAATGTTCAAACATGGACTGGCTGCTGCTAGCAAAAAACCCTCGTGCCAATGCTTGCAAATAAAAGAGCAGGAATTATTTCCCCAGGTCTGTACAGTTGTCTGCCAAGAAGGATCTGACTCTCTCAAAAACTGTTAATAGTCCCAGTACCAAGCTAATTAACTGCAATGGACCAGGTGTTACTTCATGATTAGTTTGTGCACAAGGTTTTTAACTAGCACAGTGAAGAGAGACAGAGCCCCAGTAGGATGCAAAGCTCCCTCCACTCTCACCTGTATGCCTGTAAGGAATCTGGGCAGGATCCAGACCTCGACACTAACCACAGTAACACATGTAGCTTCAAGGGGAAGTATTCATTTTAACTAATTCAAGTTGTTTGGCAGGTAGGTCTCCAGCCTAAGATAGTTGTGCAGGTTCTTTCTGTAGTTAGTGAAGAGATATAGACACTTCCATGAGCAATTTGTCCCACTCATCTCAAATGGTAGCCAATCTGATGTAGGATTTCTGCAGCTCTCTTCCCATACTTGGGTGCACATCCAAACCCTTGCACTATCCTTTTGGTCCTTGACTAAATGCACGCTCAAGGAATCTGGTCCACCAAAAATATGTTGCCTTTTTCTCTCCTGTCCTGTCCTGTCCTGTCCTGTCCTGTCCTGTCCTGTCCTGTCCTGTCCTCTCCTCTCCTCTCCTCTCCTCTCCTCTCCTCTCCTCTCCATTCCTCTCCTCGGTTAGCTTTCAGCTGGATCAATTCTCATAAGTGCTTCATAGTACAGTTTTAGGATGGGAGTCTAAGCATCATACATGACAGAGACTAAATGCAAAATTTTGAGAAGATGGAAGCTGAGATTAACACCATGCTATTTGTTAAGGTCATGGCTGGGGGGCTGGAGAAGGAATAAAGAAGAGGAAGGGGAAACGATTTAATTTCACACAATTTTTGCAGGAAGCATTAACCCTGAGAAACAAGTGAACTTTGAGGTAGTCTGCCCACCCTTTCTTCTGCCTGGTGACCTCTGTCTCCCCTCTTTACCTCAAGGTTGTCCCCATAGTAATGTGACCTTGATAAAGTGAAGCGAGTCATGCAGACACTCTCACCACACTGAATAGGCTAGGAGGGAACAAGGACTGGGGAAGAGTTGAAAAGTAAGCTGTGTGAGAAGGGACAGTTGCAAAATTGTACAGGGAGGTCACAATAATTTGCTTGAAGTATTGAATGCACCTCTTGTCTGACTGGTGCCCTAGTGTCTCAACAATAACTCAAGAAAAGCAACGTTCTTGCCTCAAAAAGCAAATAATTGCTACAAAGGAATTTCCTTTGTTTTGGAGCTATTTGTTAGTTTTTATCTTCATGTCTTAAATATATTTACATTTCACTATGATTAGTGGTTGCAGTCCTTAATTCAGGCACTTAACTGTTTAATCTAGTCCTAAAACCAGATAGATTTTAGAGATAAGATAATTAAATTTTGACCCTATGATCAGAAAAACCACAAACCCAGAAAGAAAACCTTGATGTTCTACCCACTCCCTGGGCAAAAGCAGCATTTTGACTGAGACAATTCTGCCTCTTGATTTTCTGCTGCCAGACATTGGCCACCATCAATCCCATTAGTTAGTATCTCCCTCCATTTTAGTGGGACTAGCAGTGGGTGAAGGTATGCCTCAGCAAGGATAAGTGAGAAAGAACTTGGGCCTTCAGTGGCTACAGATAGAAGGGGGATGAAAGAAATGACTCTTTTGGTAATTCAGCTCAGATTTTTCTCTCATTAGTTTATTACCCTTGGAGCCCCACAAAGGTGTTACTAAGCCTCATCCACTTATTAAGTAGGATCCTGCTCCCATGCATGTGGGTGCAACCCTACAGTAGTTCCACTGGAGCTTCTGCTGCCACTTATTCACTTGACCATGCAATTTTTATTTACATGAACATATCTAGAACATGATACTCGCATGAATAACTCCAGATTTTTCTTCTAGGCTGGCAGCCTCAGCACCAGGTTCAGACAGCTGTATTCACTTGACTACAGTGTAGGTGCTGTGAGCCTGGTGTACAAGCTCCTGCTGTAGGTGGTGGAGAGCTGGGGCTTGATTAGTTGTCTTCATATCAGTGTCTGGAAGGGATAAAGACATCTTTGATTACCCTCAACTGCCTAATGGCACTGAACACTTCAAATCAAACAACAGACTTGAGCCCTGATCAGTTCAGCCAGTGGAGCCTAAAGAGGGATTCAGGGCACAAGAATAGCTGCTCACCTGAGGGTGAAGTCAAAGGGGTCTCTAGACCCCTTGGACTGTACTGGCTGGACCTCCAAGACTACAGCAGGAGCATGGGCATGTAGCATGCATGTAGGAACCTGAGCTTCTCCCAGGTCATCTAAGGGCAGGTCTGTGCTCGAGTGTGCACTGCTCACACACTTAGCTGGCTACAGCTGGGCAGGCAGGTGAGTGAGATGCTCAGCCCATAACAATACACATACTGACTCCTTGCAGGGTGTGTTAATTTAGGCTCAACACTGCCATAATCATAGCCACGGGGCTTCTGGCTGTGCTGAGCAGAACCTGCTTAGGACTGCCTGCAAATGCCAAGCAGACATACCCCAGAAATTAGGTATCTTTTCCCTCTTTCCCTTTTAGAAGTTTGACCAGATGATTATTATTTAAATAAGTTGAGTTTTCCATGTACTCAAATGTAAATACAAACCATTTATTTTCCTTAGTGTTCAGGGATTATGATTCTGTCTCTTTCACAGCAGTTTGTAAAACAGTGTTCATTATCATTGTTTGTTTTTCTAGCACATTCTTTCTGTCTGTGAGGTTTGACACTTTGGAGCCATATTTGATCTGCAGTGTTCTCTTAAATCTATACCTGGCTACACTGTCTTTTTAATTTTCAAACGGCTTCAGAAGAATCCTTGAAGAACTTAGGGTGGCATCCAAAAAATATTTGCCACCTAACGCCCCTCTGAGCAACTAAGTCTCTTGAGAGCAATAGGACTTTCAGCCCTAAATTCTTTTCCCAGTGAATACAAGTGTTGGGTTTACTATTTTCTGTCTGCAAGAAGAACAAAAAAATGTCCACAAGAAGAAATATTCTGAAACATTTTGTTTCCAAAACATCCATGTATTTCATTTTGGTCTGTTAATTGACATGAGCTCCATTTCCGGTCACCTGGGGGTTGAAGTGGATTTCTCTGTTGGGGTCCGTTGCCTTGTGATGTTGTGGTTTTGGAGCCTGATGCACTTATTTTTCCCTGGAAAACAGTTTGACCACACTATACTTCCCCTAATGATAAGACCTTCTTGTAGGTGTTATTTGGAAGGTGTTGGCCTTCAGGAACTCCAGCCCAAAGGAAAATATAAGTCCTCATCCCTGTATATCTAAGTGACATGATAAGAAAGGTTAAAATTGATCAGATTTTAAATTAAATATATTGAGCACAGTCTTCTGAATTAAGCTGAACTTTTCCAAAAATGAAATTGAAAAAATAAATAAAGCTTCCTACTGACCATCTCTTATTACTTACTGGTATAAGTAACTATTGTTGGCTGTAGCACAACAGGTGATTGTAGAAGATGTAAGTCATGCACCAAGCATAAAGCCAAATTTAGTGTTGAGGAAATAGAAGCTGATTTCCAACCCTTTATAAATCTCATATGTCAACCATTCATCTGCACTAGCAAGCAGTCAAGCTACATTTTAATAAAAACATAAATATATCCTTGATGGCAGTACAATATGTAGCAAGCTACTTGTAGACTTGAAGTCCTCTATTAAAGTTTATCAAACTGATTTTAGATTATTTTTGTCCTGCTTTTTCTTATGTGAATATTTAAGAGATTACTTTCATTAGGTGTCCAGATGAAGCAGTTCAGAAGTATAAAGTTTCTGAAGCATTGAAAATGTCAGATAACTGATTAATATGAGTGCATAAGGAAATATAACTGCCTGCCCAGACACAATGGCACCCACATTTGCCACCCACAGTTTTTCCCCTGAGCAACTATCATCCGATTTAGCTTTCCCTGAGCCGGAGTAGACACATTCATGGTAATTATCACTTTGTAAATTGTCACTCATGGCTGTCTCTTTAAAGGATGGCATAATTACAGAATCATATTACAGGTAATGTTATTTATTGGATAGTCTTTCCTAGTCACCTGTCAGTAAATAGCTCTTCTTTAGGCTTTTTCTCTGTGGATACATCTCAAAAATATATCTTCAGAAAGTACTGTACACCAGATCTTTTGATTTTCCACCTCCAGGTACTAGTGAGTCTTCTAACTCTAAACTCTTGAAGATGCCATACAATGGGGAGGATGGCTAGAAATAAATATGGGTTTCAGGAAACCTGTGAAGAACTTATTGCCAAAGAAAAAGGTTTAAAAACCAACCAACCAACCAACAATAAAGGAGGTTAGCATAATTTTTTTTTTTTAATCTGACATTTTACTGACTAGACTGGCATTTTATTCTAGACTTTCTCTTGATCTTAGAAAGCTGCTCAGTCTAGTTAAAGTGGCACAGAAGTGTATATGGTAGTCTAAGATACTCCCATATGAGAAGGGAATAAGCTTTGCTTCTGTAGTGCATGTTTTGTGCCTCCAAATTCTCATTTCTACTAAATTAAATTAAATCCAAAAATTATGCTCCTAACTAGCATAGTGATTTGGGCATGAAAGCTATATAGACACAGCTACGTAGGCACTAATTTGTCAATGAGCAGGGAAAAGGCATCATACTGCTATTATTTAGCATCATTCTCTCCAGCATCCAACTCTGTTCTGTTGGCTCAGGGTCTCCACAGGTCCTTGGCAGTACGATGCCAGCAGGCTTGTTGTGGTTTTTGGAGTAGATGTGGAGACATAGCATCTCAGTGCTGGATGCCTCATTGAGGTCTTGTGGACCTCTGTTCAGGGCAGATTGGCTCCACAGAGGACAAATATCCATGGGAAAAATGTCCTTGGTGCTAGTAGAAAGACAGAACTCTCTTCTTCTATTCTTCCCTCTTTATATTCTCCAACAAGCTTGTCAACCAAAGTGGCCATGCCACTTAGTACAGTGGATATTTTATCTACTGAAACCACAACATTAGCCTGACAAACAGTACCTTGCACACAAAGGAATGCAGATTTAAACATGAGTTAACTGCACATATGTTACATAAAAATGTGGTGAAAATTGGCATGTATAGGTGTCCTGTTTGACAAGGAAACTCTCCTGAAAATCACAGAGCAACCTAACGGCAGCTCCTATAGGACCATGTCACCTATCCCTACAAAAATCCCTGAAAGAAGGGAGGAGGAAGATGCCGTAAGGCATGCATCCAGCTTGTCCAAGTCATTTTACTGGGTTGGGCTATTGCTGTGGCAAGTGAATGCTGTTCCCAGAAGCACCCATTTCAAGTTGAATTTGATTTTTCTTTTCTGCTGAATGCACCTCTGGCATTCCTGCCTCCCCAGTCAGGGGCTTCCCTTCTTTGTTCCCCCTGTCCTGGTGTGGAGAGCAGGCCCTGCTGTTTCTGGAGGATGAGGAGGGTTTAGGCCTGGCAGGCAGCTGGAATCACCCACACCCGATTGAGGATTTGAGGATTTTTGGAGACTTCCCCTTAATGAGGCATCAAGTGCCTTTCTGGGACAGGGGCTAGGGCTAGAATCACTCACAATCACTTTGCCTTAAGTGAAGTTACTGCCCATACCTGAACAAAGAGGTCCCAAACAGCCTTCAGCAAACCACACAGTGCAGCTACCCTTTACTGATTATATGGGCTAATAAGTGTGTTTGAAAACTCTGATCTCAGGTCCTGAAGACTGGGCTTGTTTTCCAATACAGTTCCATTTCCTAGGACACATCTTTATCAGCTTTTCATGAATAATTTGTCTTCGCCATTCCAGTTAATTTATAGGTGGGTGGGTTGCTGTGTCACAGTTACATTATGCTGTTGTTGCTGTATATAGGTGTTGTTGCAGAGAGAGGGGTTGGCATGCCTCTGTGCTTCCAGGGAGGACACAGGTTTGCTTCTTTGTTCCTGGGGAGCTGTGATGTCTCCAGAACAAGAGAGATGCTGAGAACTATGGGCAGGTTTTGGAAGGCCTACCAGCTACCTGCAGGTCTGCAGTCCTTGTCCCATAGAGAAAGGAGCATAGCATAGCCCTTGGGTTTGAAATAAAGTTGGGTTTGATTCACAGGTGTCACATAACTTCAGGCACAGAACGTGAAGTGGGGTAACTGACTCAGTCCCCGAGCTGGCCAGCTGGGAGCTAGCTCTGGGCTGGAAGCCATGCAGCTACATCAATGCACTGCTGTGTCTGAACTCATAGACCCTGCTTCACAGCATGCTCTTTTGCTTGTGCTTATGTCAGACGTGGGTTTGGGGCTGGCGGATGTCTGGTACCTGAGGAGCATAAAGACTGGGATGAGTAAGCTTGCATCTGCAGCTGCCTGCATAGGCAGAAACGTCTGCCCCTTGCTTCATAGCCCTCTCACAGTAGTTTCCTGGTCCCAGAATGACCAAGGAAATGGGGTTATTGCACACTGTGAGGACCTCAGATATTACAGTTCTAAGAGTTGTATCAGAGGGGCAGATGTACTGGGGAGCTAAAAGAATGCTGGAGCCCCTTTCCCATAGCCCCAGGCACGGTGGCAATTCATGGTCACATGTGACAGGGCTGCATAGCTTTGTCACTTACCTTGCGCCATCCTGGAGCTCTGAAATGGATACCTACACTAGCATGAAGAGACATATAATATATACAGAGCAGGTATGGAGGAGCTGCAGAGGAGAAAGTCACAAAAGTTGAATCTTCTCTGGTTTCCTCTGTATAACAGGCCAGTGTAATGTTCCTGGTTTCCACTGCTTTGAGCCTCAGAACACTTTTGGCCAGAGTGTGTTTTTTGTAGTTTGAAGACCAGAGGGAGAATCCACCATTCTCCTTTTTCATTTGTTCCACTGGCTGATCTCCTTCACTGTTAAAAAATGTGTTTCCTACAGCAGAATAACCCCTGCCTTAAAAAATGAAAAAGGTATTAGGCAGAGACAGTTAAATCTGACCTAAGTAAAATTCAAGAGCGAGTGAACATTCCAAGATCATGTTATTGCCCACAGCTTATCAAGTATTAATGCTTCTGGCAGTATCTGTCCCTGAAATAAAAGGACCTCAATTTAAAAAAATCACTTAGTTTCTCATATAAACAATGATGAGATGTTAAAACATATATGAGAACTGAAGGCTCCATCTGTCTTGTAAAAATAAGTCCCACATAGCCACATGTTACTGCATAAGCTTCCTGGTGGGAAAGCCCTTGTTCAGCCGGGCAGGATCACTTGTCATCGCTAAAGAGAGGAAAGAAACAGTCTGTCCTGCCGTCTCTCCCAGTCTGGCTGGTTCTCTGGGTAGAACAGCTTTATGGTGATAGGGACTGCAGCTCTCACAATTTATGGAGGCCTCAAGATTATTTCATTTTACTGCTGACCTCGTGGCAGAGCACAACACTGTGCATAAGGCTACAATCCTTTCAGCTGTTTAAAGCCCAGGTAATGCCATTGACCAGACTGGGCACCGAGATTTTTGGTGAGGAACCTTTGCTCTGTCAGTAACCTGTCCTTGTGCACTTGTGCTTTTCCCTTCCCCCTCTCCTATAGTCATCGCATAACCTCTTTGGAGCAGGCACTATTCCCCACTGTGTTTGTTCAGCACATAGTAGAACAAGGCCTGTCCATGCTATACAAATAGTTACACACTGTTAAATACAGATGTTGTCTCCTGTCATGTCATAGCCCACCGAGAAAGCGTACATCACTGTTTTGAAACTGCAATACAGCATTAGAGGGACTAAACAGTTAAATTCTTATGGAAATTGGACATTTTGCTCCAACACTTCCCCTTCCTTTTGTTTTAAACCTTGCTTTCCTGTCATATGTTATCCTGTCCCCCACCCCATCCCTCACTGCTGGCTGCCAACCTAGTGCTTACGTGTGCGTGGAAGCACAGCAGCTTGCCTCTAGGAACAGCACTGCTCTCCACAGCAAGCCTTGGCACTGCTGAGGCTTTTCGATGTCACTTGTGCTCTCTTCCTGCAAAGGAGGGCAGTTTGCAGGCTCACCATCCTTGGCCTGGAACCTGAAAACCTGTCCCCACACCTCCCACCGCTGTGGCCTGGCGGAGCTCCTCCACAATGGCAGGAGAGCTGGCTACAGCTCTCCTCTGCTCCTGCAGCCCGCCTGTCTGCAAGCGCATGTTCCTAGCCCACGTGCCTGCAGACAGCACGTTAGGAGAAACATCAGGAATACATCCAGCCAGCAGTTAGTGAACTGCAAACAACAGAGAGAGCAAATTGCTGTTAGCAGGCAGGCGCTCTCCCCAGGCAGATATAATGCCAAAGCGAAAGGCGAATGCAGAGCAACGTGGTATGTGCAGGAATGATAGGAAACTTTGGCGGAGGCAGCAGTGACACCAGGGCCAGAGCTGGCAGGATGCTTTTTTTGGGATGGGCTGGCAGGAGAGGATGGGTGCTGGTGCAGGGCTGCCAGACTTGCTGCTGCCCTGGGTGCAGAGGGAGAGGGGGGACTCCAGCAGGGGAGTAGGAACTGTAAGAGCCATTTCGGAAAGGAAATGAGGACTGAAGAAAAACAGGCTCCCTGTTTGGGAAGCCAAGTAATAAAGTACTGAGGTATCTGAAACAGTAAATAGCTATTGCTCATTACTTCCCTGTTCATTATTTGCTGGCTGAAAACAAATGGAGCTTATAGGACATGGAGGGAATTTTTCTGAAAGTTCTGGGAATTAGGAGGACATAGAAAGGGGGACGGGGTCGGGGAAAGTGGAAAAGGGAAAGGTTCACAGCAGTAGCTTCCCCAAAAATGTCAGATGCAGGCATGTGCCTGTCTCCTAGCAGGTAGGCTCCATGGCTGAGGGGCAAATGGCTTGCGTGAGAGCAGAGGAGTGGTGTGGAGGATCACACCGTCTGGGTGCAGAAAACCACCCCAAACTGTATGGCATGCCACAGTGCTGTGCTACTTGGGTCAACATCAGGAAATGGCTGAGGGAAAGAGCTACCTAAGTCCCATGATTTCTAGACCCATATCATCGATTCCTCCTGGAAAAATGAGGGTTGCCTTTTGTAGCAGATCTGTTAAGAAAGCTGCCCAGGAGAATTCAGTATCACAAAAAACCTTCAAGCCCAGTAATAGGCACTAACATACTGTGCTCAAGATCTTTGTTTGCTCCTGTGATCAGACTCAGGGCACATTAAGAATTTCAAGCTTGCCTTGAAATAACAAGGGTGTATTTAATATAACATTTCCAACCAGTTAAATCAGACTGGGGAAAAAAGTCTGCCCATATTTGGCAGCAGACTTAATTCACTCCTCAAGCTTAGTAGCAACCTGACTAATCAACTTGCATATTCTTGATTACAGGCTCTCACTTGCTTTTAAAGACAGACTTATCTCTGCAAATTGGGTGATTCTTTGAAGTTCTGTGTCTAGAAAGAAGAAAATGAGCAAGAAAGGATTTATTCCTGTCTTTGTTTACTTACTAGATATCAGAAGTGAACAATCATTTACCTTTCTTTCTTTCTGGCAGCTTCTTCCTTTCTTCAGAATAATTTACATTAAAACATAGACGTATCTGTCTATGTAAATATAGACAGAGAGCTTGCAGGACAACAACTTAACAATGCTGATAAAGAGAAACAGTAAAACCAGAGCCATGGTTTTATGGTTTTTCTATCAATTTATATACAGGCACTTAGCTGCCAGTTACCTTGCCCATTTTCATAGCTGGGACTTTAATGCAATAAATACAATTTCCTTAGAGCAGAAATACATGCATTGCTTTTCATATCTAGGATGGAAGATGTTTGTTTAGGAAGATGAGGAGTTAGGTGAAGAAATGAATCAGACAAAAAGCTGAAATTCCCAGCTGGCTCTCCCTTTCTTTTTTCAAGCATGGGAATCAGCAAAGATGATGCTATTTCCTTTAATGAAAAGAGAGTTAATGTTCAAATGTGATTAGTCAATGTGATTTAAGGTTTCTGGAATGAAGCAAGTTTGATGCCAAATATAGGGAGTTCCTTCCTAAATTGCATCATAGTTGCTTGGAGAGGTTATCTGCACTTAGAATAAATGGGTTAGGTGTTAGCTTAGGAGTGTCTTAAATTATGAAGGCTGAGCCCTGTTGGCTTTAGGCCGGGAGGTTTGATCTTTTGCTCTCTTTGAACTGAAGCCTGGTAGCTCAAGAAGGAAGGTGTATAGCGCTGCTTATGAGCCAACTGATGGGTAGATTCCCTTGCTGATTCTGATGTATGGAGCAGCGTGGGTGACACATGGGACACGTTCACTCACTCTGTGTGATTATCTGAGTTATATTTTTCCATTTTTCTCTTGAGACCCAGCTTCCTGGTAATTATACAAATGAAAAAGTGCCATCTGAGGAAAATAACAGAAGGGTTCAATAGTACTGGTGGAGAAGTATCGCTTGAAAGCAGAATTCAGAGAAGATGAGTAAGGCTTCAATGTGCTGATGCAGTATGAATGAACATGTCAAAGAGATGTCAATTGCCATCATGTTCTTACATGCATTTAAAAGCAGGCCTTAGCAATATTTTCTCATTTAAGAGTTTGTCCCTCTACTTTTCTGCTACTGGAGATTCACCTCGATAGAATTAGGTCTTGCAGAAGTGGGGTAGCAATTCCCCAGGAGCAAGGGGAGGAGGCACCTGCCTAGAGGAACACTACCAGGCAGAGAGTTGGTTTCTGCTTGAGTGTAGAGACAAAATGGCTTTTCCCACCAAACAGAAAATTCTGTTTTAAACCAAATTCTGTTTGAGCAGTTAGGACATGTGAAGACAGGGCAGGGCTGGGGAAGAAGGGGCTCCTCAGGCTTTTGTTATTTTGTTCCTACCTTCCCATAGTTTTCCTCAGAAGCCAGGCAACCTCGTGCAGCTGGAGACTTTCGTTACCTGTATTTGTACAGCTTTATGAAGATGTGCAGAGCATTGTGTACAGAGGGAAGCTGTGTCAAACAAATAGCAGGTCCCTATCCTTGGGAGTAAACATGAATGCAGAGACATACAAACCCAGAGAGCCTGATGGGCTTGTGATTTGAAAACAAAAGCAGCAATCATTCAGCAACTTTTTACAGGAGTAGTCTGACATCTATCTGTACCCTGTCCCGTCATCCCCGTGCCTGTGTAGCTTGTACAGACGTGAATGGGCGTGACTGAAAGACACCGATGTCAGAGGGAATTCTTTCTATTGACGTTAATGGGCTTTAAATCAGGCACCATTATATCCAGGATTTGCCAAAGTGATTAGTGACTTTGGATTAACTTTAGCATTTGGGAAATCTCTTTGTGTCAGGGCTCATATCAGGCACAGTTAAGTTTGGAATATATGTAAATAAAACACACATGCACAAAGTGTGCCTGTTAGTGTTAAGAAGCCAATTTATATGTGTTATAGAGCTGAATCCACTCTTTGCAAAGAAAATTCTGGTGTTGTACAAAATAAATTCCAACTACTAAAATGGCATTTGGAAAAAACCAAAACCCTGGACTTGTCTACAGAGAGCAGAACGGTGCAGCCAGGAAACAAGGTACATTGACAGCGCACATCTGCTTTCTTCGTTATTTCTGTATTTGGCCAGGTTTAGCAGGGACATCCCAGAAGGCAAGCCACCCCAGACAAAGTCTGCTGATAGAACCTCTGTTTTGCCCCAGATTTTCTTCTGGATGCAGTACCCTTCTGCCTTCTCCACTTAAGCCGCAGCCCTAGGATTTAGGCCTATGTCTTCTGCATCTCTGTGCAGTACTGTGGGGGGACAGGGACCCTAGCCTGGCTATACCTCCAGTTCTTGTGGAACCCAGTGGTGGGTTTGGCCCCTATGCTCTAAGAGATGTGCCAGGCAGATACCTCTGTGTCTGTTTAAAAAACCTCAAGTTGATCACTATCCTCTGCAGAGCATCACGTAGTGATTGGGACATGGAAGTGTACATCAGCCACTCCGTCTCTCCAAAAATCCATCTTCTGCCTACTACGAAGCATCTCCTGCTGCAGTGACTTGAGCACCCTGAGACATCAGCTGAACCAAGACCTCTTGAAAGGAGCTCACATGGGAAGCTGAAGATTATGACAGGAAATTATGGAGCAAACAGCCGTGGACATTTAAAATGTGCCTGCCCTGCTGGCAAAGATGACTTTCCCACAGCAGGGTTGGCAGAAGTACTGGTGTACCTGAGCCTCAGCTGCTGCAATCCCTTGCCTGGGCCCCTGAGGATGTGGTTTCACATTAAACCTCAGATAATAGGAGACCTTTCCAAATGCTCCTGCTTCTTGGCCTTTCCCTCTCCCTTGACCTGGACCTGGTAATTGTCTGGCTAGAGGATGAGAGGATGTAGCAGCCGAGTTAATGAAATTTTTTTCTCCCCCTGTTTTGCACGGCTGTTTTTTGCCAGCTCAGCCAGCTGAACTGACTCACCCTGTGACTGTTGGAGCACACATGAGAACTGGCAGGAGTGTGAGGTGGTGGGATGAGGGAGGAACAGCAGCTCTCTTTCCTATCACACTAGGTGTAACCTGAAACCAAGAACTTACTTCAAAGACATTTTTATCAACCATCTAAACTACTACATCCGGAGGTGAACTGTTTTTTTCAAAAAAAATTAACACCCAGCTCACCTTGGATCAGGCTTCATCTGTCAAGATCCGCCTTTGGCCTGTCCTGCCAACAGCTGCTCTCTTTGCCTGGGGTTTCTCAAAAGTGACCACAGAGCAGGACATCAGTCAGGTGAGGTGGGCTCAGTCCTGCCACCTGCTCTCTGTGGTGTCTCTCTGGGCTCAGCCTCGGCCCAGGAGCAGGATGTGATACGAACTTGTCCTGTGAGTGTTATGCATGTATCCTACATACTGCTTGATGGCAGCACATGCTTTCACATGATAGGAGTGAAAGCACCAAAGTGCCTTGGTGACAGGTTTAGCTGAGGTGACCTGCCATGCTAGCACAGCCACCCGCGTCCTGAGACAGGAGATATCTGTGTGCTGGCTGTGCTGTGAGATGCACAGTGAGTCAAAAGGACCAGACTGCATAAGTTTCCCAAGAATCTGCTACTTTTCCACCAAACATTAATGTTTAAATCTCACCACCGAATTGGAGTGTGGTGATGCCCCATCCCCCATGTATTTTAAATAGCAATTTAAATAACAATGGCTATTTTTGTGTTGTGTAAGGCAGACTCAGTTCAGTTTCCCCACTTTCCACCTGTGGCCATATTTATTCCTGCATTTCAGCCCCTGTAGTGATCTTGCTTTCTGAGCAGGAGTGAAGTGAATTAGTCCCATCCTGAATAACCTGGAGTCTGGAAAATGTGAGTGGGAATTCCCTAAGGTTAAGGAGCAAACTGGATATGAGAAAAGGCTGCCATGGGTGTCTCAAGCGCAGAGCAGAGTGAGTCTGCAGCTTATGTGCATCAGATCGTGGACACCCATTAGTCCTATGGCAGTCCTTAATAAAATGTTGGACTTAGTTTGCATGTGCACAGGTACTTGGGGCAGATGGAGCTGAACTTTCACTTAAGTAAAGAGATTCAAGCAGAATCAGAAATCCCTCAGAATCTGCCAGGGTGAGAAGAAAGGGAAATGTCTGGGAAAAGCCTGCAGAAGTTAGCCCTGATCACAGGGAGAGTTTATGAAGTTATTACAACAGGAAGGTGTAGCTGCTGCATAGGTGTTTTAAATTAGTTATGGAATTGAAATCTGTGAGGAACCTGTTGGTGAGCATTAGGCACATTCCAGGCAAACCTGCCTGGCCTGGCTTTCTCAGGGGAGGAAAGAGGAGGAACACTTTGGGTTTGACTCTAAAATGGGCTTAGGGATCAGGCAGGTGCCCCGTTGCTCAGTCTGATCAGGACTAGGATACTTCTGGACAGAGCGGGAACTATGACTTCACATACTTGGAGAATTTCATAGTGATAAAGCAAGGTATCTGTGAAATTTAACAGCCTCTAAGCTAGGGGGCAGTTGAGCAAGAGTTTCCGGACTTTGTTTTAAAGATTTAAAGATTTAAAAGAAAGACACAGTGAAGTGTATGCATGCTTTCACTGTACCGTGAAGGATGTTGTAGGTGAAATTTAGCAGCAAAAGCCCAAAACAAACTCTAGGTCTTACTTGAGGACTTTGTGCCATAGAGGTTAAAACAACCAGCAGACCTACTGCATACCACTACTGCACAGTGGTATCTTAAGGAATGTGGTTGCCCTCCACCCAAGCAGAGGTGAACATTTCATGCTTCTATGAGTAATGCTGGCTTCATTTGTTAATGGGTCCAAGTGATGTTCCTTCTCTCAGGTTCAGGGGCTCCGGGATCAGGGCTGGAAAAATTGGATGAGTAAGTGCTGTTCTCTTGTTAGCTGAGGTAGGTAGTGCTTTGCACAGGGGCTCACTCTAACTTGTCTTACACCAGCTGTTCGGGGTATGTTTAGCTATCAGTCTCTGAAAACTGGTATTTTTTTGCCGGGTGTGGTACTGCCTTTCTGCCTCATGGTGGGAAATAGCAGAGAAGCTTGTGGTGACACAAGTTTTGAGTGATCCAGTCCCAGCCTTGTTTGTTGCTTTCTGCTTGGGAAAGGTGTCAGGGATGCTGCAGCCTCATCAAGTGGCAGCTGTCTCCTTCACCTTCTCAGAATATCACTTCTTGAAAGCAGTGCCAGCTTCTGCCTGTCTTTTTCAAAGGGTGCCTGGTCTGTCAGCTGAAGGCAGATACTGAAATGTTACGTGCCCGTACGGGTCCCCTGCATTTCTCTGTGTCCTACCTGAAGCACAAACCTCAAAGCCACTGTAGCAGCATCCCCAGTGGGACTTTATAGGACGGGAGACAAGGTGATTCTTATCTCCAGGTCGATTTACATCGGTGCAGCTTCCTTGACTTCAGCTCAG
Source organism: Strix uralensis (assembly GCF_047716275.1). NCBI lineage: Eukaryota > Metazoa > Chordata > Aves > Strigiformes > Strigidae > Strix > Strix uralensis. The sequence continues at coordinate 54,510,219 of NC_133973.1, forward strand.
GGTACGCACTTACGTAGGTGAACATCAGAGTGAGCTGCAGTGCAGGTCCCCATGCAGGTGAGCGTGTATGTGCTGGTCCCCGCCGGTGCAGGCCGTGCCTCAGCGCTCCCCAGCCCACACTGCACCCACGCTGCTGGAGCTGCTCCCCGCTGCAGCTGCTCCCCGCTGCAGCGTGCTGAGTGGCTGCTCCCACACATCCATGCACAGGGCCGGCGGGCCGGCCACGGCACGCACTAACTCACGCCTGCTTCTCCCTCACATCCCTGAGATGCCTCTTGTTTCCAGGGGGAACGATCTAAAGATAAGCCGTTAGAGGAGGATAGTGCAGGGGATGCAATCCACCACAGTGGAGAGATTACTGTGCTGCAGTGTCATTCTTTCTTTCCTCCATATCCCCTTTTTTTTTGAAAAAACCCACACTGGATTGATAGTGTGAGCACTATTTTCCCCCAGATTCTGGCAGCTAGCTACCAGACTTTGAACTAAAGCGTGGTCATGTTCATAATTTTACTGAGGCTGCAAACCAACCTGTGTTGGTTTATGAGTCCCACTAACAGGTACCTGAGTCTTGTGCTTTTTTTTTTAGGAGGTGGGTCTATGCTTTGTATCAAAACCTCCCACAGATGTGTGCCTTTCAGCTTCTGGTGGCATGGTTGTTTGTGCCAAATGACTTTAATTATTCTGAGAAGTTTTGAGCTGCTTGAAATTGAGTTAATTGTAGATCCTTCACTCTAGTCTTCTAGAAAACAACTGCTGTAAAGAACTGAGCTCATGCTGTGTGCAACCTTTATCTTGAACCATAAGAAACAGGAAACCTATGTGGGTTTTCTTGCAACAACCTGACATTTATAGTTGCTTTCAGAGCAACAGCTAGTGAGATTATGCAGCCATGCACAACAACTCTCAAAGGGGAAAATTTATCAGAGAGGCTCCTGTCCAGCTTTGGATGCATTTGAAAGACAGCCACTTCAATTTGCAAATGGCCTTTTGTTTACGTGCTTTTCTTCCCAGTGCTTTGTCTGTTTTCATGTCCACCGGGGTGCTAGGCAAACCGAGGTGAACCCTGCAGTCTCAAAATTCAGAGTTGGCTCCAGGGAGCAGCAGGAATCCTCTTTAGGTGTGCTAGAGACCTGCTCTTCCCAGTCAACACATTCATGACTTGCCAGTTCCTTCCTCACTGTTATCCAATGGGATCCCAAAGAAAAAAAACCACCTTTCCGCCCACTCCTCCTAGGCCAGAGAAAGGACTAAGGATTATGAATATTCCCTGTTGCCTCTCGCTCTCTGCTGCCAACCAATAGTCCGTATCATAATTGCCATAATCCCTCTAAATTGGGGAAGTGTTGGCTGGGGACAGTGCTTTCAAAAGGGCCTTTCTTAATGCATTACATTCTAATTGTCATGCTCAGCTGCTTGCTGAGGGTTAAAAATGAGTCATGATAGTGAAGATTACAGTGGCCATGAGGAGATGGTTTGGGGAGTCCGCAGTTTTACCTTCTTCTTTTTTTTTTTCTTTTTTTTTTTTTAAGATGCAGGAACAGTATTTATCAGGGAAAGAAATGTAATGAAACAGACTGGAACAGCATATAACATTTTTGACATGTTGCTATGTATGCTTTTATCAAAGACATGCATTTAGTGTTGCAAAATTTTGACTTGAAAAGCAACTGGTGTTCTTGTTGAAAAACAATTTGAGCCTTGGGGGTTTCTGACAAACATAAAAAACCTACGAAAATCTGGGATTCCTCCTGGAAAACACCATTTTGAATAAAAAGGGATATATTTTGTTGAAACGGGACTTTCAAATGTTTTCCAAATTAGTATTTGAAAGTCTTTCTTTGTTAGAAGCTTTTTTCTTACAGTGCCCAGTCCCATCACTGCGGACAGATTTTCTAATAGGCTCATCTTTCATTGACACACCAGAAGCAAGTGTCCCTGAATGTAGTGTAGCTGAGGGCACTGGGAATTTGGCACTTTCTGAGATCTGGCTACCTTTGCTCCACTTGAAAGTGCAGAACACATATTTGGCCTTTTGTCTCAAAGGCTCATGGCTCTTCAAAAGTAGTTTTACATCTAAACTTCAGCTCCTCCAACTTCTGAATTGTGAACATAGCAGCTAAATAGTCAATAAGCTGCATGCATGGGCTCACTTGTCTGCCACTTGGTTGTATTTTCTGTAGAATGACTAATTGCATACTTCGCAACCAAACCTAGCGATTCATCAGCCTTTCAGATATCTCAAAGATATCTTTGCTTCCACCATCACAGATACTGGAACTGAAGTTGAAAAATGATGAACCGGAAACTGAAATAACTAAAGAGAAATCTTTTTATCTTAACTGTGCTACTTTTTATTTTGCCTTAGAAGAAATGGAGGAAAAAAAAGCCTAATACAAGAAGACCTCCAGGTCTGTAACTGATGCTAAGACACAACATATCAGGTTCATTTTTCCAGAAGGAACAGTTCGATTGTCTAAATGTTTAATTGTTCAAACAGTATAAAAATCTGTACAGGCAGAAGGGCCAGCAGGCGTCCCAAATGTATTTATGTACTGGAGAAAGGCAGGTTGGGAGCAGGGGGAATTTGCAAAAGGGTAGCTGACCCCACTCGGAGGCTGTGCTAGCTGAGCCCCCGCTGCAGTTTGGGTCAGGAGCTAAGGGTGGCCAAGTGCCTCTCCAGTTTCAGATCTGCACAGGAAGCACAAGATGCTCTTTTCTAATTTCTAAACGACTTGTGCAAGCTCTCTTCGTAACAGCCTGCGGCATGCCACTGAGAAGGACTTCCTGCCTGGTTGCAAGGATGATTTGGACACCAAAGCTCCTTCTGTAGTCTTTGCTTTTTTTTCCTGCCTTTAGTTTTCGTCACAGTAAAGCCAAGAAACAGAGCCCCACACCGTAGAGGCAGTCAGGCAGCTTTTTGTCAAACACATAACACTGTTTCAAATGCATTCACAGGAAGTTAGCAGTAACTCTATAAGCATAATTAATAGCAACTGGAAGCAAAAAAAGACAGAAAGAAGATTAAAAGTATGGAAAAACTGAGGAGCTAATAAATGGTTGTCAGCATAAACAGACTGAAAGCAACCGTAGGAATAGAAAGCTGTCAGACATTCTTCAAAGCCAAGACGAGGTGGAGATACCAGAGCACCAGGTGGCATGCATAATGGCTGATGTCTTCCCTGCGGGGCTACATGGAAAACGCAGTGCCTGGCTGCACTTCCCAGTGATGTTGCACCCCAACTACCTGTTGTGATGCATAGGCTTCTCTCTTTTTTCTGCCAGTGTCGAGGGGAAGCCTGGGCAGCCAGGAACAGTAGTGCTCCTCAACAAGACTCCCCACCTGGCTGCGTGGGAAGTCAGGACTATGAGGCACAGCACTGAGCACAAGTTCAGATATGCCCTGGGAGAACACCCTCTTCCCCAGTCATGGTGTCGCCATCCTTTTCCCAGGCACCTTCAGTCTGTGTCACATCAACCTTCCCTAACGCTGAGGATGCTTTCAATATGCCTGCCAGTTCTTGGTCACAGATAACTGCAACTAGGCTTTAAGTAGAGAACAACTGATGAATATCAGAGCAGCTAAGCCTTGGATGCATTGGTGCATCCAAAGAATAAATCGGTTCCTAATTCAGCCAAGCAGGAACTTAAAACTGCAAGCACGCTTAATGTTACTTGCTGTATCAGGCTCTTCCTCAGGCTGCAGTTTGTAAGACCCTTCCAACATGCTGCCAGTGTTTTCATCTCTGGCTGGAGGGAAGAAAGCGAAATGGTTTTTCAGTCAACAGTCTTTTGACAAGGGGGGGCGGGGGGGGGGGGGGGGGCAACAGGACCCATGAGTGCCGATGGCAATATTTTCCCATGCTTTCTCAGTCTTGTCCTCTGTGTTCTGTAAAATATGTGGAGACTGCTGAATTTTATGTGTAGATGTTTGGACTGCCAAGTCAGTTTACATTATGAATAATAACTCATCGACATTTCACCAGAAAGAAAAAAAGATTATAATTAAAACAGACTCTAAAAATGATTTACATATTTTGCAATACCACAGGAATGTGGTGGTTTATTATGTCAGGTCTGTCAGGATAGGATTATTCCTGTACATGTCAAATCCCAGGTTCCTGTACAGCCATGGCAAATTAACCGCAAGAACAAAACCAAATGTGCCTGATGCTTAAAACTGAGCTAATTCTGCAGAAAAAGCTCATTTTACTGTTTCCCTGTGTGTACTTTTATTTTATCCCTAACTAGGCCTTCTTCCCTCTCAGGAACGATTTCAAAAGTAGTAAAAGCTCTAACAACCCCAAAAACAGAAATGAAAAATGGTCTTGTGACTGATCTCAGTTCCCTGTGTGGTCTGAGGGCTTGGTCCAAAACCCATCCAAAGGAGGTACTGGCCCAGGGCAGGGGGAAGGAGCATGTGACTGGTCAAGGTGGACCCACAGGACCCAGGACACCAAGGGTTTGCTCCCAGCACTTCCATCAGTGCAGTGTTCAGTGCTTTGGAAAACCAGTGAGATTGCGTAGCTTACCCTGAGGCAATCTGCGAGACTGTTTTTTTGATTTGTTTTATGTTTTCAAAAGAGGGAAAGCCTGAGGGCCTAAACCCTTTTTAAAAATTACCTCCAACTCATGGAGGTGCTTTTAAAATGACCACATCGCCTTGGTTACCCCAAATGGAGCAAAGAGCCGGAGCAACAGTGCTAACAGAATTATAACAGATGATTGACATGTTCATAAAGTTGAAGTTATTTGAGCTGCTAATAGAGAGTTGAATCTAAATGAAGCCCTCCATTCCTCTCTTTCTACAGTAGGAATAAGTGTCTTTGATTGTAAGAATTAAACAATGTACAAGTAGCAAAATTAAGTAAAAAGAAGCACTGGTGGTTCAGTGTTGCTTTCAGTTAAATTCACTGGGAAATTCTGGTGGAATTAATTGTAAATGAAATTTTCATGAGATATGCTACATACCAGTGATCTGTTCTTTTTAAAATAAAACTAACTATGCATTATTTTCACATAATCAAATACACACATGTAGCATACCTGGAGTTTGTCAGTTTGGGGTTTTTTTCAATTGCAAATTCTTTCCATCAGAAAATACCACTATGCTAACTCACAAACTTGTCACTCTGACAAGACTTTGAGTAGCAGGGATTCCTTGTTAACAAGAAGGATTGGGACCTACCCATCTGAGAAGGTCAATGGCGCATGGTCAAGATGCCAGAGAACCAGCACGTCTCCAGAGCTCACTCTCCCTGACTGAAATTTGAGCGAAAGCCATATAAATAACTGCACCCTCATTGCAGTAAGATTTCAGTTTGTAGGTCTGGAGACGCGTTTCTTCTTTCATAATATGCAATTATTTACTCAGAAGAGAACGTCTCCAGAAGGAGAAACTAAGAAAGCTGCATGCACTCATTTCAGAAGGAGTCCTTTGGGATGTAGCAGATTCAGGTTCGGTCCCCTGTGTGAACTGAAGATGGTGCAGGGATTTGAACCTTAGCTATCTGCACCCTACAGCAGTGTCATATTAACTGTAATGTGCAATGTACTCCCAAAATCAGCTCATGATTTGCTTCAGGAATTCCATTGCATGTGGATTCTCTGTGGATTTGGTTTCCATGAGGTTCAGTTCACCAGCTGAATCCTAGGCTGTTGGTGGCTCTCAGGCTGCTGGTCTGTAGGACTTCCTCCAGAACCAATACCATCATCTTTTTCCCCATTATTTACAGTCTGTCCAAAGCAGGGAGGAAAAAAATACGATTTCTGGAATTCAGGACACACCAGGCTTTGACTTGTCCTTTTGTCACTGGCGAGTCACAGATGTCACCAACAGTGCTTGTTCTTTGGGGGAAAGCTTGGCTGACAAACAGGATAGTCCTCACACCAGGACTCTGAGCTGCACAGGCTGGAGGGAATTACAATACACCAGTCACCCCGCTTAGTACCCATTCTCCCATCACAGTCATCATGAGGTGCTCTGACACAGGTGTAAAATCTCTGTAGTTGTCATTATTACCATGTCTGTGGAGCACTTTTAATTCTCTTTTTTCCCCTCCTCCAGATTTTGCTGTTGATAATTTTACTGTTTGATTCCATTTCCAGCTGCAGCCAAATTCCTCTGAGATCTAAAGGAAACAGCAAATCAGTAATACCCAATCTGTTAAACAGAGGGAGTTAATAACACAAAAAATTAAGGCAAGGCAGGTGAGATTACACCCATCTGAGACATCCACAGCAAAGTCTTCTGAGTTTTGGGTTGGAATAAGTGCCAGCTTTCTATAGTTTTACCAACCATTGTATGTCTTCTGTACAGGATTTCTGCAGCACCAGACAGAGTAGCCTGTACTGAAATACTTCTTCTGATATTGTATTACCAATAGCATTTCTATAATGCCAGGGCCTAGAAGTCAAGACTTCCAGAGGTCACTCTTGAAGTAGATCAGTTATTGATGCCCAAACTAAGACCAAAGCTGTGCATTTTTCAGTCTGCTGGATGAATCACATTATACCTAAAAGACATTTTTCAAGTTGCATGACTTTTTTTTTTTAAGAAGTGAGATTTTTTTTTAAAGTTGTGCTTGATAAAAACCAAATGTTTTATTTGACCTAAAAGGAAATGCTAAATTTTGTTTTCAGGATTTAAATGTCTTTATTTTTAATTATTGCTCCAAATGTTGTTTGAAAAGCACTGAGGATAACATACTTATATTTTCTACCTGAAGAAATCACCAGACCTTTTAAATTCTAGGAATAGTTTCTGTCTTCCATTAAACCATAATTTTGATGAATAACACTTCTTTCACCAAAATATCTGAATGCTGTCTGGTTTAAAGGAAATGAGTGCTTTTTGTCTGCAAAGCTGTTACTTCTTGGTTTAATCAAAAAGGCCACCGGAAAAATGAGAACTCTGGACGTTATTCAAGACAAAATCCTTGTGGGCTGGCTATGGTGCTATGATAGGTACACAGTTCTCTTGTTACTAAATACAGAATAATTGAGCTTTAGATAAAAATCGTTCCATGGGGGACAAAGCGAGAATGTTGAGTGGCAGATTTATGATTCAGAAAACGTTCCATAGCATCAACCAAAAACAACAAAAAAAGGAAAATATAAAGATATGGAACATCAGCCAAATATATCACCAAGGGCATGCAGAAACTGTTCAATGCTGAGAGGAAAAAACCAGTAAAATCACTTGGAAAGTTGATGTGTGTTGGGCTTTGCTGAGCTTGAGTGCGTGAAGGTCAGTGTCCAGCAGGAGCTTTGGTGGAGATCACATGTGGCCAGTGGTGGATGGCGGTGTGGGTGTCCTGCTGCTGCCTCGTCCACGCTCCTGTGCAGCAGTGCTGGAACAGCTCCGGGAGAAGGCAGACATCCCTGGTGGGGTGGACTGCAGGCCCCACTCCAGCCCAGAGCAGCACCCTCCTAACAAGGGAGAAAGGTTGCTGCCTCTCTGGGACGCAGGGCCCCCAGGAGACGGGTGACACCAAGCTTTGCCAAGCATGCAGCTGGAGCTCTCCCTCGTCCAGATATCTCAAGGAGAGTAGAAAGGGCACAAGCCAGTGCAGTGGCCATACAGGGTTTACGGGCTCGCTCTGTCCCCTGCCAACCTCGGTGGGTGGTAAGCCTGAGCTGTGCTCAGCATGCAGGCCAGGCACCCAGGGCTGGAGTCACGTCTCCCTTGTTTGGTGCTAAGCTGAGCTCCAGATCCCTCTCTGCAAGGACTATCCTTCTCCATCGACTCTACAGAGGGCCCCTGGTGACTCTCCTCCTAATTGCAGCACTTCAGATAAAATTTTGCTGGGATGGCTCTGGACCCAAATAGTAAATTAATAAGATCTGATAACTCAGCATCTCTACTACATCCCCCATTTCTCTGCATAGTTTTGTTTCAGCTGCAAGTTCTTTATGGCAGCATCTGTCTTTCATTATATGATTGCATGGTATCTGGGACTGTGGAGAAGTTAGGCATAAAAATATGAATAAGAAATGTATTTAATTTATTTAAGTTACATGTAACTTTGCAGGGCTGAATGATGGTAGGGAAGTATGACCTCCAAATAAATAGTCTGCTATTTATTCATGCTGAGTTTTATTCTTGTCTGGTGTACTGTGCTAGTTCCTCATTGAAGCAAAAGCGTATCATTGACATATGAAAATCCCAATGACCTGAAAAGAGGAATTTACCAATTGCTGTGTTCCTGTGCTGTGCAGTCTCTCCAAAAGCCTTGCAAGCACCTTTCCCCTTGTCTGGGAGGGCATTTCACATGTTTGTGTGTGAATTATTGCTAAAAGAAAGATGCATTCTCACTCTCAGGCTGTGGAGCTGGCACACATTTTCTCTGGAAAACATCAGGGCTATCTGAATAAAAGCTACTTCAAAATTGCCTTACTAGTGTGTTCAGCTCTGTAGGAAAATGAACAATGGATTTGTTTCTAAAAGTGCCATAAATTATGTTTTATTTTTCTTACCACCTAGAGAGTAATTAAAAAGCCATTTAAATGGAAAATAAATTATGTGGAAAACATAAATTGAATTTTCATGCAACAAGACCGTTCAGTAATATAATCATACATAAAGTTCATGGTAGAGAGCTCTGCTTTGTTTCTTTATGGGACTTCTGAGGTAAATTGCCCCCCAAACTCTAATGAACTGCATGTACATACACTTTCCCATAAAAGACTCCATTTAATGGTCTGTCAGATATGGCTACTCTTATGTCTGGATGCTTTTTATGTAAATGTCTTTCTGGTGCTGCTACTAAAAAAACTGAACACAATTGCAGTCAAGATCAGCTCTGAAGGTAACTATGTAAATGATGCCAGAGATTGCGCCTTCTCTTTTGGGTAGGAGACACATTTCTCATTATCATTAGTTTTTCAGCCCTCTGCTCAGCTACACAGAAACAGTGGTGGTTATTCACAGCAGGACCAGCAGGTTCCTCCCACACACAACAGGCTGAGGCAGGTAATACCAACTTCTGCAGAAAACACAAGAAGCATTATCACTAATAAGCCTGTTTGCCTCACTTAGTTGTTTGGCTAACAGAAAAAAATGTCGCATGAGCAGAACAAACAGAAATTAAGATCACAGTATCCTTTGCCCAGAGGTTAGCATAGCACTGGACTGAAGGCAAATCCTTCATATCAGCTAATTGGGAGATTCTGCAGTGAATCAGAAACTTGTGGTTCATTCCCATCCTAGACATGCCTGCAGGGGATGCAGCAGTGTGGGGGGAATGGAAGATTTGCACTTGGACCAGTCAAGTCCCTTTGCTTTTCCTCCATTTCCTTGTCTGTAGTGGTGACTCTAACAGCCGTTGGGATCTGCTGGTGAAAAGCTCCATCAGGACTGTGTGAGGCTGTGCCACGGACACCGGTGGCATGATGCACACCTGTGAGCAGTTTGTCCTTACCCAGAGAATGGGAAGAGATGCTCATGAAAGAAGAAGAGCTGAGCTGGCAAACTGGAGGGATTGGCATAGTCCCTGGCAGGAGACCCAGTTGACACTGAGGGCTGCATCAAAACACTGAGACCTCAGGAAGACCTCGAGTTTGTTCCTGGGCAGGCAGTGAGAACATGCTAAACAAGGGATGTTACCCTGTGGAGGATGGACAGTGTGCTTGCCCTGCAGGCAGACAGCCCGAAACACCACGAGTGAAGGGATGTAAAGCAGAAAGGTTTGAGGATCCCCAAGTCACAGTCCACCCAGAAAAGCTGAATATGCTGTGGGAGACACCAGCCAAGCCCATCACTTGGGGAAAAGCTGCAGAAAGTGAATTTGCTGATAAAGTTTTGCAAGCATTTACTGACACCCACAGAGTATGTGTACTGTGGGGGCAAGGACAGCGATGTCTCCCCTACTAGGGGGTTCTGCCTGGGACCAGTGGATTACATTGCAGCAGAAGATGCCTGGGTTATCAGCGTAAAACCAATTCAAATTCTTCCTCCTTTTGAGCTGGATGTTGGTCCACGATAATGTCATTCCCATGACAGCGACATCAAAGGAAAGCCACAGACAGCTGGGTGTAAACAAGTGAAACTCAGGTCAGTGTTGCTCTCTGTCCTCATTAAGGCATTATGTGAGCTCAGCATACTGAAGAAGCAACAATACATAGGGGAGAACAAAGCAATAGTCGCTGTATTTGGAATGTATTGGTCTGTTGATCTTTCCTAGGAGTTTGCATTCATTTGATAGATGTGGGGCCAAAACAGAAGAGGAAGCATTTGAAGTGTTTGAGCTCAAGGACTGCAGTGCCGCAACATATGCCACTCACACAGGGGCTGAGAGAGAAGCTGGGCAGCCCCACTGCCTCACCATCTGCAGCAGAAGAGCCAGGGATGGCCACTTCAGGAAGAAAAACAGATCCTCTCACTCATTAGACCCCAAAGAATAAAGGAAGTAAAAAAGCAAACGTTTTGCACCAGCCAAAATAGGAGACATTTCTGCAGAGATGACTGGTGCTAAATATATCCCAGTGCTTGAAGCATCAGCAGGGCTCTGGCAGGGGCCCTTGGATAAATATTGCACAGCATTGTGGCCATGTAGCTCTGCCCTGGGAACCCTTTGGGTTCATAACCAAGGATTTTTCACAGAAAAATAAGAGTTTGGAGGGAGCTATGCTCTCTATTAGAACATGTGTCTGGGTCCCCAGCATCTTTGGAAACAGTGGTAGTGGCAGCTTGTGCATCACAGCTCTAAGAAAGCCTAGGCATCGACCAGCAATGCCAGAGAGGGCAACTTCATCCTTAGTCCCTTGTGCACAAAATGTTTTATCTTTGCTTATGAGAAGGCACTGTTAAATGAACCTGGCCATAAATCATTTCTTGCCTCTGGTGAATAGAGGTGATTTTCAGTTAGAAAGTATAAATTTTTAATCAAAAAGAAAGCTGGTGGGGAAATACTGTGCTTCCAGCACACTCTCTGGAGGTTTTGATGAAAGTGCTGGGGAGTAAAATGCAGAGTTGGAGATTGTTATGAAGTGCTGTGACTTAAAAAAAAAAAACACAAACAAGCAAAATCCTGTCAAAGTCACAGACAAAACGTAGATTGTTATTACCAGAGCAGAGAAAGATGCTGTATAAAATAATTGAGATTGTTAACATGGGGTAGCTGACACAGCGTGTTCCGCAGCTCTTTTCACAAGTGAAGGGCCTGCTCTTGGTGGTCTTCAAACAGACACCCAGCTGGCTAATTTTCAGATATTACCAAAAATATGCAATAAAAGTATGCATGGTTTAGGGATGGAAATATTTAAGAGAAGGCAGAGGGGTGTTTTCTATTAGCTTCACAGGAACATTAATGTCAAAGAAGTTCATCTGGCAAAAATGCAAGGCAGTGAAGTAAAGGAACTCATTTTGGTATCATTGGGAAACTTTTTTTTTTTTTTTAGGAAAATGTAGGCATGGGTAGATTTAACTTGTTTGGGAGAAAGGGCATTAATTCCCAAGATAAAATTACTAACTTTATAGTAGTATGGTACATCTGAAATAGTAATGCCTGACTTCACAGTTTGGTTGGCAGGGATTTAATATGTGACATAATATTACTATGGATATATCAACACCCATCCTATCATTCCTCTGTGACTGTTAAGTGAAGAAGGTATCAAAATAATATGTCTCGCAAAAATAGCATGGAGTCTGTCTCCAATCTGTGTTTATCGCTGTTACTGAACAAAGCTTTGCTAGTAAAACATGGATTATCACCTACTGATATTTGGTTCCCACAGAAAAAGATACGGTTATGGTACTTTTTTCTAAATGGTAGTTTTGCATAATGCACAAAATGGTGCAGTGTCGTGTATGTATGGTGTCCACACATGATGAGAACTGAAAATACATGGTACCAAGGTATCCACAGCTGCAGAAGGGGCATTGGATTTGATCCAAATGCTCCAAAAAGCCTGACTGAGCTCTGGGAGTCTGAAACAGGTGAATGAATGTGCTTGCCAGCTGTAAGTAAAAGCAAAAAGATGCGGTGATGGCTCTCCTCCAGGTGGATGAAGGCAAGAGTGGCTCCGAAGTGGAGCACCTTCATCATGTGGTATTGCCAGGTCTCAAGGAGGGTCATGTCCCAGGAGCTTGTGGCTGGAGGGTAGACTTGTCCTGCATGGAGGGAGACCCTTGGAAGCACAAGGGAAGTGAAAGAAAGAGACACTGTATGTGAGTACAGGAGGGAAAGAGAGAGCTCGAAATCTTGGAAAGCCCTCAAAAGAACATTTAATTATTAACATAATTAATATGGGGAACAAACAGGATGAACTGGAGCTCTGGGCCCAGTCAGAAAGTTGTGATAACATAGGAATAACTGAAACGTGGTGGGACAACCCACATGCCTGGATGATCACAATGGATGGCTATAGGCAGTTTCATAAAGACAGGTAGTTAAGGAGAACCTTGAATATATAGAAGTCGGCTAAGGCAATTGTGGAAACCCTATTGAATGCCTCTGGGTCAAGATCAGAGGGGTCATCTCCAAGGGGAATCTTACAGTAAGCATCTGCTACGGACCTCCAAACCAAGGTGATAAGGCCAATGAAGCAATATTTTGATCACTTAAGCAAGCTTCGGGTCAACAGAACCTGGTTCTTATGGGTGACTTCAACTAACCAGACGTTTGTTGGAAGAACAATACAGCAGCTCACATCATCCATCAAGTTCCTGGAATGTGTAGAGGATTGTTTTCTTATACAAATGTTAGATGTACCAACCAGGAACAAGTCACTGCTGGACTTGCTACTCACAAACCAAGAAAACCTGCTTTGTAAATCTCAGTTGGCGATAGCCTTGGCTGCAGTGATTAAAATATTGTGGAGTCTGGGATCCTGCTTAGCACGCTGAAGGTTAGTACTAAGACAAAGGTTTTAGATTTTAAAAGAGCAAACTTCAGCTTGCTCAGAGCTCAGTTGGGAGGGATTCTGTGAGAAGCTTCCATGGAGGATAAAGGAGCTAGCAAATACTGGAAGTTTTTCAAGAATGCTCTCCTGGAAGCACAAAAACAGTACATCCCCTTTAAAGGGAAGGGAATTGGGTGGATCAAGAGATGCCCTTGGCTTACCTGCAAGCTTCTGAGTCTGCTCAAAACCAAAAGACAAGCATACCAGAGATGGAAAAGTGGACTAATACTCATTAAGAACTACAAGGGTATAGCCAGGGTGTGCAGAGATGCAGTTAGTTAGAAAAGCTAAAGCTCAGCTTGAATTGAAATTGGCCAGAGATGTCAAAAACTACAAGAAAGGGTTCTTCAGGTATGTAAACAGCAAGCAGAAACACGAGGAAAATATTGGCCTGTTGTTAAACAGAAGTGAATTAGTCATCAACAATGCTGAAAATGCAGAGTTTCTCAATATTTTTTTCACCTCTGTCTTTACATGCACTGTTGGGCCCCAGGCCTTCGGAATAAAAACCCAGGTTGATGTAAAGACAGACCTACTGTCAGTGAAGAAGAGTTGGTATGTGAACTATTACAGGAGCTTGATCCCTACAAATCGATGGGCCCTGATATTATCTACCCAAGGCTGTTAAGAGAGCTGGCTGATGTCATTGCGAGGCTGCTCTCCATAATCTTTGAGAAGCTGTGGAGACTGCAGGGACATCCCAGAAGACTCAAAGAAGGCTAATGTCACCCCCATCTACAAATAGGGCTTAAAGGAGGATCCAGGAAATTATAGGGCCATCAGTCTTACTTCAGTCCCTGGGAAAGTTACAGAATGAATCCTCCTGGGGGCTATCACAAGTCATTGGGAAAAGCTAATACAGATTCACCAAGGGCAAATCGTGCTTGACAAACCTGACTGCTTCTATGACTAAGTAAGTAACCTGCTCGGCTGATGTGGGGTGAGCGGTGAACATTGTCTACCTGGATTTCTTCAAGACTTTCAATATGGTTCCCCACAGCCTCCTCCTAGAGAAACTGATGCTTTATGGTCTAGACAAGTGGTCTGTGTGGTGTGTGGGGAACTGGCTGACAGGCCGCACCCAGAGGGTGGTGGTAAAAGCTCCTTTTCAAACTGGCAACCTGGCACAAGTGGGGTCCTCCAGGGATCAATATTGGGCCCAACACCATTTAATATTTTTATAAGTGATCTGGATGATGGGATCTAGTGTACCTGGATGAAGTTTGCTGACGATACCGAAATAAGTGGGGAAGTGGACACTTGGAAAGGGAGAGCCACCCTGCAGGAAGTCCTGGATAGGCTGGAAGAGTGGGCTAACAAGAACCTTATGAAGTTCAACAAGGACAAGTGTAAGGTCTTGCACCTGGGAAAACAAAATCCAGAAGTGCAGCACAGGCTGGGATCTGCCTGGCTGGGGAGCAGCTCTGTGGAAAGGGACCTGGGGATCCTGGTGGACAACGAGATCAGTATGAGTGAACAGTGAGCTGCTGCGGCAAAGAAAGCCAACAGGATGCTGGGTTGCATCAACAAGGGCATCAACAGCAGAGCAAAAGAAGTCACTATCCCAACTCAGTGCTTGTCAGGCCACACCTGGAACACTGTGGGCAGTTTTGGTCCCCAGTATGCAAAAAAGATGTGGGCAGGCTGGAGAGGGTCCAGAGAAGGGCCACAAAGATGATCAAGGGACTGGGAAGCCTGTTGTATGAAGAAAGCCTGAGAGAATTGGGTTTGTTCAGCCTTGAGAAGAGATGGCTTAGGGAAGACCTTATCACCATGTTCCAGTGTTTAAAGGGTGTCTCCAAAGAAGATGGACACTCCCTTTTTACAAGGATTCACATGGAAAAGACGAGGGGTGATAGGTACAAGTTACTCCTGGGGAGATTCAAATCTTTCAAGAGGAAAATTTTTCACAGTGAAAAGAATCAGTCACTGGAATAATCTCCCCAGGGAAGTGGTGGATTCCCCAACATTGGACACTTTTAAGATTCAGCCAGACAGGGTGCTGGGCCATCTTGTTTAGACCATGCTTTTGCCAAGAGAGGTTGGACCAGGTGATCCTTGAGGTCCCTTCCAACCTGGTATTCTATGATTCTGTGAATATCATCCACATATCTACTCTTGTTTTTCTTGTAGGCCTCTGGCGAGTTGAACATATGAAACAATATTTGTTTCCATAATAGCCATCGGGCTTTAGTTGTTTGATTTTCCATTAGAACAACATCATGCTGAATGCATTTTATTCAGATCGGACACAGAGAATTCAAATATCCAAAGAGTAAATATAGGCAGGCTTGTAAAACACACTTTGAGACAATTTCTTCTTTTGTCTTGTTTCCAAAGGAAATAACACTTGTGCAACCACATTGCCTGTATATATTTCTCTGTCTGCCTCTCTGCCTGCCTGCCTAAGGTCTAAGCCCATTCACAGACATCAACAAAATTTGAGAGAGGGGCAGAAGCATCAATAAAATATGTCTCATGGAAGCCAGTGACTAGGAGGAGAAGGGTCCATGTCAGTGGAAGAGAAAGGCTCTGTGATGTAACAGAGGGGAAGGCTGCAGTTCGATCTTACAAAGTTGGGTACTACCACACCAGAATAAATACACACAAGAGGAAGCTGTGAAAACCCCATTCAAAGCCAATGCTTTAATCAGAGCTTGAACCTCACTAGATGTAAATCAGCCAAAGGACAAAAGTCTATAGGAAACAGATTTTCATGAAACTACCTGAATAATACAAGGCTGACATATATTGGGTAACCAGGCAATGGCTACAGCTTGGTTTTTATTCAGTCCAAGATTTTATCCAAGCTCTTTGGTCGTAAAGAGGTTAGGCATTAGCACAACCTATGACAAGCTGTGTTCGTTTAGGTTATGTACGAACGTGCATGAGATCTTGGTTACAGCAGCTGTTCGTGCCTTTTTTCTTCTGTGATTGTAGCAGGAGGAACCAACTCTCTGGGGACCTAGGCTGACCTTACGAAACTGATTTCAGTTTTGGATTTGAACCAAAATTCTAGTTTCCAGCACTGGAGGAACTTGGCAATATTCCCTGCTGGATTTGCTAATAGAGTAAAAATGACGTTTCCATATTGTTAGCAGGAAGCTGAAAGCACATGAGGAGCTAGGGAAAAGATGAAGTATCACTTTGCACTCTCATCCCTTCTTCAGGCAACAGACAGTTGTCTGTATACAGTGCATGCAGGATGGAGAAAAACACGTGATAGGATTGAAGTTTAGCACATGTGTAGCTGACAAATGCAGTACACATTTCGTCTGTGAATGAAACACAGTACTCGGAGTCAAGGAATACCAACAGGTACGTTTGCCCTGGACTCCTCTACACTTTCATCCAGTCAAAAGTTTGAATTCATTTCTAGAGGGGAAGCTAGTAATTGCTACATTCAGCTCCTGTTTCTGCTTTTATCCCTCCCATCAAACCAGGAGAGAACGCTGAGGATAACCTCAATGTACAACTGTGCAGTTGCACAACCGAAATCGCACTTGTTGCCTTTCCTTAAATAAGGCTTGCCTTTCAGATGTTTAAAGATATCTGGGCCTGGTCATGCCTGAATAAGCTGGAACTAAGTCAGGTAACCATGTTGTATTGTACATTTCTTTTTCTAAGACACTTTTCATTATTTTTGAGGCACTGTCTTATCTTGTGCTTTGTTCATTTATTATACAAGGCTTCAAATCACACACTGCTGTGCAGTGCTGGGTTGTAAGTCAAGCATTTTTCTCTTCTTTACGCCACTCCCGAATATTTTTCCAGCAGTCACTACAAAGTTAAGCTTTTTGACAATACCCAGTCACACCATGTTAATGAGAAAAATTTAGCTTTGGCTCTAAAGTTCTACCACCCACAGACATTGTACCACCCACAGACATGTTGCTATAACCTTGTCTTCTTCCCTTTATTTTCCTTCCCCCTTTCAGTACTCACTAAGACTGTGAGCACTCCATGAGAGGGGCTCCCCGCAAGCCTCTCTTCTCTGCAGTCCTGCCCCCTTGCTTGTCCCTCATTGGAGATCTGCAGGAAAATGTTGTGCCCCTGTCCAGCTGGAAATTGGGTCTTCCACAGAAAGCAAGGTACACAGAGCATGAGTGGGACCAAAATTATGTTTATCTGGGTCCCAACCTAAAATTTCTTCAGGACCTGCTAGATGTTTTTCTCTACCTGAAAACTGGGAAGCGCACCTGGGGTCTACTGCTTCAAGATAGCTCAAAATGTTGTCAAGAGCATATTTTAAGACACTCTGTAATAAATTTAATGTTGAATTGAAGCATTTAACAGTTGCCCTGCTCTCACAATTCAAATAACAAATGGTATGGTAGGTAACATACCCTTGCACACAGATTTAAATGCTTCCATATGAAAAGTTCTCAAACAAAGAGGAGAAAATTCTGAAAAAACAACCAAGAACTGAAGTGAATGGCATGTGTAGAAAACTTGAGAGCACAAAATATGTGCTAATATTACAGCTGGTGAAACAATGACCAAGGCGAACCCTGGTAATTGTCCACAACAATCTGAGAATGTAAACAGGCAAGGGAGAAAGAGAGAGAGAGGGAGAAATTATTTAGCCTGGCAGTCAGCAGCGATTTGGGGTTGTGGTGCCACAAAAAAAAAGGACTGCCAGAGCCCCAGCAGCGTGTACACGCTCAGTCATGCAGAAATTGCCTCTCCGGGTCAACTGCTCGGAGGAGAGATCTCCCGTTGTGCAGGGGCAGCTGCTGCGCCAGCACAAGGGAGATGCGGGAGCAGAGCCACCAAGGCTCTGCACCGTGTTTTTGCCTCCCAGACAAGATTGGGAAAGTGCAGCCCATTGTTCCTGGGTCTTAGACATTGCTTTACGTGGTCACCTCATTTCCATAATGCTCCCTGGCCTCCCAGTAGCCTAAATTGATTTGATGAATACAGTTTTGTGTGTTTTAGGATTCATTATTCCCCACGTCCCACCCTCTCAGTTTTGTACTAGGTGATCTCGGCCCCTGTGCTGAGACATCCTGCTGGAGCCTTAATTAAAAACTATGGGCACAAAATAAAAGCATTTTCCTTTGCTCCTCTGTGTGCCAGCCTCATACTGCTGCCTGCTCTTCTGTTTCAGCTGAAAACGAGCAGGAGGGAAGAAGACATCACAGCCTGTAGCTCTGGGATAGAAGAGCTTGGGAGAATGGGGGAGGAGACTTCTTTGCATCTAGAAAACCTGGACCCATGAAAATATAAAATTCAGAGTGGAGAGAGTAAGGGAGACTGAACAAGTTCTTCCTTCTCCACCCTCCCATCCCCAGGCATGTCTACATTTCTCCACGTTATCATTGCAGCTGAAATGCTTGATGCAGAAGGATTACTAAGCTTCTCTTCAGAAACAACTTGGTGCACTTGCTATGTGGTGACCTAGATGTTTTCCAAAGGCTTCACTCAGCCTTCATTTGCAGGCTTTTGGTAGACCAGGGAAGAGTGAGGAACCACAGAGAGGAGCCACAAAAAATGTAATGTCTCTTCTAGGAACTTTTGCTTCATGTTGAAGTTGAGGTACTGCATGCCTATATGAGGTAACCTTGATTTTTGGATGTCACAGCTAAGCTGTGGAATCATAAAAGTGTTAGAGTTAGAGGATATCATCAAACATTTGGTTGTTTTCATCATCTTCTTGACAGCACAGGCCAGTTCAGCCAACAGACCTTCTAGGTTTTTTTATTTACTCCAAAGATGGGAATTCCTCTTCACCTTGGGACTCTTCATAGTTTGTGCCTTTAAGAGTATTTTTTCTGTCATTAAATTTCTGGATTCTTTTTCCTCTTCCTTACCATCTTATCCCCAAATTAGTACCAGGCTAATAATTCCTTTATCTCTATTCAAATCTGCCACCAATATCATCATTCACCCATTACCAGAAGACATCTTGTCAGCCTCAGTGATGTCATTTGGTGGGTACAACCTTTGTTCAGCAGTACATCGGATTTAAGATCTCACAGTCTCCCATATAAATATTTGCAGGTGCTCCTTCAGAGTCAGCAAGAATTATACATTTAGTCACTTCTAATAAGTCACTTCCTATAGCTCATTAATCACTGTTATTATGCTCTCAATGCATTTGGTAAATGTAGCAATATGGTATTTGAGTAATTCTGGAAATCAGACAGCTCATTAATTGAAGCAGTGTCTAAAACCACTTTTATTTTGCTATTCAGTAACAAATCCCCAAGTAGGTTTTAGTTCACAAGAAACTTTGCAGAATTCAACAGCACTGTAAATATTTGTGTAAATATATAATCATATTCAAAATAACATTCCGAATAGGAGGTCGTATTTGCACAAAAGATTTGCCTGACCACTATGTGGTTTTGTGTCTATTTCATCTGTTCAAGGAATACATTAAATATTTTTCTCTAATGTGATTAGCCTTGCTGTTCCAACAGAGGCTATATCTAAGAACTACTTTTCCAAGCAAGTAAAATAAAATTCATGTATGCAAATTATTTTTGCAATAATTTCAAGTGATGCATAAATTCACAAAAATCATAATTAAAAAATTACCCAAACCAAGGTCACTTGTGCTTTAGATACAAAGGTCACATTACTAATTTTATTCACTTTTTTTTCTGTTCTTCTGTGTAAAAGTGTATTTAGTCTGGGTGACTTCTCTTCTGGAGAGATATAGAAGAAATTCTGTCCCTTCCGTACTCAGGAATGTTTTGTCTCAGTTGGTGACGGCAAATATGCATTCATAATTGAGTACTGCAACCCCCTACTAAAATCTGTCCCCAGTGTTTGATGGTTGACATTAATGTCTCCCTGGAGTTTTCTGTCACTTGTACAGTGTGACCTTGACCCTATTTGTGTAAACCATCTTCAGGCAAGACCATGAGCATCACCCACAGCCTCACTTTTCCTTTCCCCCTATGGGTTACTTTCAATCCTGATGAATCGAAGATGGATTTATTAGAAAGGGTGAAGGGATCCTTGTAGGACCTTGTCCCTCTTCCCATGTTGAAATGCCAACATATTTTGTATTTTAGTCCGAAGCCACAATACTAGAGATGGGGAATAGGAGACAGCAGATTGCAGGGGAAAAGAGCCGCCTCTAACGCTTGCTTGTGGTGAGCCCCAGCACCCCCCCGCTCCTCTCAGGCTTTCAACACTAGTCCTCACACCACACTCAACCTGAGACTCTAGCAGAGCTCCACTCTGTCTTTTGGGGGAACATTTCAGTGACCCATTACCAAATAGCTCCATGCTTGTTCTGGCTGTACTGAAGAACCTAGGTGTTTAATAGGATCTCGTGCTGCCAAACCTAGGCTACTGACATTTTGTTTCTCTTCCCCTCATTCACATCATGTCTGCACTGTAGAATAACTTCAATGAACAAAGGTATTAGTTTGACCTCATGATGGTAGGATCAGATCTTTGTACTCTAGCGTAGCTTCTTTCATTCATCTGTGCTCCACCAGTCACCCTGCCATTGCTGTCTGGGAAATGTTCTGTGGCATAAATCTGCTCCTCAGTGCATGTTGGTATCAGTGCATCAGCTCTGCTACGCAGGTAAGGCTACAACAGAATGAGAGAGAAGAGAAATGAGATTATGTTTAATAAATTTCAGCAAATGACATGAAAGCTGCAATCTCAAAGATCTGAAAGGACTATTTCAGCAGTAGCAGCATCTTGTGTGTTCTGTGCACAACACAGAATCATAGAATCACAGAAGAATTTAGGTTGGAAATGACCTTTAAGATCATCCAGTCCAACTGTAAACATAACACTGCCAAGTCCACCACTAAAACATATCCCTAAGCACCATGTCTACATATCTTTTAAGTACCTCCAGGGATGGTGACTCCACCACTTCCCTGAGGAGCCTGTTCATGTTCAGAGCTCTGCCATCCTGCACCTAAGTAGATGTACTTCTGTACCACAGATTACATGGTGTTTAAAATGATTACGGAGAGGAGAAAAAAAACACTGGCCTGCAACACAGAGATGTTTTCTTCAGTCTGTGTTAGCACGTGTACAGCGCAAGTGAATGCAGTGCTCTGACCTCAGTGGGAACTGTTGGGTAGTAAAGACAAAATGCTACAAAAGCCAAACAAGTTTTTGAGACACAGTCACTAAATCCCACTTCCTCTCTCCACCCCACAGGAACTAGGCAACTGCAATGGTGATGAGGAATTCAAAAGAGCCTTTCTGTGTAGGAAAGTACATATGTAGGTTAAACTGATGTTCGGATGGTGGCTTTCCTGCTCTTAGTGCCTGCTGTACCTCCTTTCTTCCTCCATGCTCTAGCAGACAAGAGGCAACACTGCGCAACACACCTTGCAGGAGCAGCTCACACAGCTCTGGTAACATTGACTAATCCCAGGTTATGATGCAGGCACCAGCCTCCATAGGAAGGAGAGCTGGCCATATAGCCATATTCCCTGGCTCCTGGCCAGTTTTCCCCAGATTTTCCTACACCTGTCAGCAATGTGATTGTTCTGTGGAATCATCTCACAGCATCACCTGTCCACTCTAGAACATACTGTGGCATTGGATTGTTTTGCTTTAATCCATATGGATGTGCTAATGGCAGGTATCAAAGTAGAATAACATTAAAATACCTTTAGCAGTAAAGACTACACTGGAAACAATGTCCTTTGCCAATGAAAGGAAACATTTATGAAACTGGGCATGTATGCTGAGTTGCCTCTTAAAAAGTCATGTGCAGATCATTTAAATCCACTGCTAACTTGGATTGGTATTCCATTCAAAAAGTTTCTATATAGCAGATGTTATTCCATGGTTATTATAGGTATTTTACATGCTTCTTACAGGGAGGAAGTGTTCTCTTAGATACCACTGTGGTAATTATTAGCAAATGTTCACTAGCAAAAGGTAATTAGCAAGTAATTATAAGGAAATAGAGGCAATCAGGCCCTGCAAAAATTTCTCCACTGGGATCACAGACTGAAGAGAGGAGATGCAGAAAACCATCTTTTTAGAAGCTTAAAAAAATAAGAGTTAATTCACATAGAAAAATGATTCAGCACAGCAGACTGAGGCTGCAAATATCTTTGAGGGATGCTGCAGCCCCAACAGTAACCTTCTTCAGTCATAAGGACGGCTGCGTCCAGAAAATGTTATGATTAGCAGGTTTGCACTGTGTGCCTTAAGAACAGCAATCAGTTGACAGGGAAGAAAGCAGGCAGGAGCATACATTTGCTGTTTCAGTACAATGGGAAATGCAAAGCACTGAGGAACATCAGGGCTGGCATGTACTACTCACTAAAACTGGCAGGAGGGGACAAGAAGCAATCACAAAGTTGATAGCTCTTTTAGAAAGGCCGTGGCAATTTTAACTCTTCATCACTGAAAGACTGGACTTTCAATGTGAGGATATCTTACTAAGTAAGAATATATTCATTCATCCTCAGGGCAACATAAACAAGGAACTCCTGTTTCCGAAACAGCCCCCTGTCACACGCAGAGCAGCTGATGGAACAAAGAACCACATTTGTACATGCTCAGAGTGACACCCATGAATACGCATTGCTGCTGGAGCCTGGCGCTGCTGGAGAGGTATCGCTCTACATCCACAGAAATCATCCTCTCATCATGCCCTGTGCTGCATCCAGTCTCAATGTTAATATTTTAGTTCAGAAGAGTATACTGGGCAAGGATGCAAATGCAAAGGAAATATACTGCCTGTGAGGTTGACAGATTGCTTCATACTTTATTCAACATTAAAAGGCTGATTGCTTTTTTTTTTCAGCCATGAAAGTGCAAGTTCTCTTACTTTACCACTTAATATTCTACATTCACCCATGCCAGATACCATTTCTGATGCCAAATCACCCCGTTCCCCCTTGGGATACTGGCAAGACTCAGGGCTGTTTTTCTCTTTATGAAACAGAGAAGTTAACTCTGCATTGGGACAGCTGGGATGTAGCTGTCAGTTCCTTTTCATTATCAGCAGCACCCAGCTGGATGTCTGGAATTCACAGACACTGGGGGAGAATCATGTTTGCTTGAATTTTAAAAACACGTTGCTTGCTGGGAATGAATATCCTGCAACAGTTGCTCAACTTTGCCTCTCTGAAAGCAAAAGTAATCCCAGAGGCTGCTAAATGCAGAAGAGAAATCAAATTGCTCCTTGTTCATCAGTTCAGAATCTGGTTAGTGCTTGAGAGTTTTGCTTTTGCTGCAAAATAATCTGCACATTAAATATTTTTTAAAAGATTAATATCGATAACAAAATCAAATCTAAGGAGAAATCCCAAATTCTCATTGCTTGAAAATCAGTGCCTATTGCTACTATTTCCTTGAGAAGTAAATAATTATGCAGCTCTGGCATCTTCAGGATTTGCATGAACTTTGGATGAGAATCTATCTCTTCAAATTATGTTCTGTTTGACATATGTCAAATAAGCAACCTTTGCTTAATTCATAGCCCAAAGATTAGGATTCGTGCAATGGCACTGCTGCTTGGAACAAGAAAATTTGCTGAATTTATCCTAGTGGGGGCTTGCAGCTGGTGTCTATGACAAGAGTTTAAAGTATTTCCCTCCTTAACCCAAATTAAGCAAATGACTTGGAGTAGTCTTTTACTTACTGGCCTCTCAGGTAAACTTCCCATTGCTAAACTAAGCTTGTCATTGTGACATATGAAGGCAGTTCCCTATTGGGACTTCAGGCTGCCCTTAGCACAGGGCTCCACTTCTCCTTGTTTTGGCCTTGCTTTGAAATAAGCCTGGTTTCCATATTGCCTACACAGGAACAGTGTGTCAGGAATCCTGGTGGAGAACTCCTCAGACATCTTTCTTCTTCCTTTATTTTAGGTTGGGCTTTTTTTTTTTTTTTTTTTTTTTTTCCTTAGACCACCAAAAATAGCTTGGGCTAGCTAGGTGTCATTTTACTCCCATTTCTTAGAAGTCTGAGTTATTTTCCACCTAGCTAAAGTTGTGACCATCCCTCAGTTATTAGGTCTGGGCTACATCTTACACGTAGCACACTTTTCATAATGACTGAGAAATCTCTGCCTGTTCAATATGTCCTATGCAATGAGTTTTGCTAAACTAACCATCACTCAAAAGTATAACCAAACTGTGAGCTTAAATACCTAGCTCTAAACACTTGAAAAACAAACAGGTGTCTTTTGTAAAAGATCATTTACATATAAACCAAACTAACCAACTAATCCACAAAATTACTTTTATGTGTAAAAGTAAATGAGTCACATGATAAAATACTTAAGAATATGAAAAGAGGGGATGCAGTGAATGTTAATGGGCTGCCATTCTTCTCACAACTCAGAGTGTCCATGGCAAACTGTAGGCTCATTCCAACTAACCTGCATTAAATATGATTTATATCAATGGTGTGCAATTCCTTTCAGTGTAACTGTTCTAAAATACCAGCATAAAATTTTCTCCTGCTGCTCTTACGTTCTTCACACTCGTGCTAGGTCATCTGGGACAGAGTTACTTGGTCCTGCCCAATTCTAGCGAACCAGCATCCAGGTCACAACCAGACAGTAGCTACAAATTTTGCTGGTGGTTTCAAAGCATTAATAAATGGAAACACGGACTTAGCAGCTGACACACATGATCAGAAGTACATTGGCACTATTACTGTTCAGGACCTTTAAGGTAGGAGAGAAGTGAATCCCAAAGTTTAAGCAGTTTCTAGCCCCAGCCTGCAATGTACACTCTAGCCCTACTTTTTTTTTTTCCTGAAGTGTTTATATTACAGAGTAAAAACGTTTCCCTTCAGCTGTATTAAATAAGACTATTAAGAAATGTAATCTCATTCCACCTTCCCCCAAGGCCTTCCAGGATTCCTTGGGAAGCAAAACTGCTCTGTTCCTACCCCAAAATTCTTGAGTTCCAGGTGTGTATTTAGAGATGTGCTCAGCCTGCAGAAAGGCTTCTTTTCTTTTTCCAAACCAGGGTTGTGGTCTATTAAAAACTCAAGCAGACTGATAGGTGTGTGAATGTCTTTTGGTGTTATTCTCTCTCCAGTGAGGCTTGGCCTCCTGGTGTGTGCACATGTGTCTGTTCACGGCCACAAGTTCAGAGCAGATTTCCAGCTGACCTTGTGTCTTGAAAGTCCCAGCCCTCAGTCCACCTTCCCAGAACATGGCTATAGGTTCTTTAAGTCCAGTGGCTAGAAAGTGGCAGCAAAGGGAGGACTGTCAGCTTTAGTTGAGCATGGCAGAAAATCCACTTTACTGGCTCATACCTGAAAACCAAAGGTAAGAATAAGCAGGCTGGTTACTTTGTCTTGGGGCCTTGACTAACTTTGGTGGGAAAAGTTGCAGCTCCCATTTGACTCATGATCTTGTGATGATCAATATCAGAAATATATACCAGCAGTCAGGTGTGATTTGGACATAGCCTGGGCATAAAATGGCATTTCTGTTGAATAAAGCATCGTTCCCAGCAAGATGTTTATCTCATCCTTTCGGTTCTATGTTCATGGCATTCCAGTTGTGAGAACAGAAATTCTCAGGGCAAAATTAGAGTAGCATAGACAAGCGTAAAGGCATGAAGTTTTCTGGGATGAAGTTAACCCTCCAGAAATTTTCACAGACATTTAAATCACAAAATAGTTGAGGTGCGAGGGAACATCTCAAGGTCATCCAGTCCTTCTGGACATCATCTGGTCCAAATCAAGAGAGTGCATTTCTACCAGATCAGTTCTCTGCTTCATGGACCAGCTGGATTTTTGATGTGGTGCTCAACAAAAGAGACCAACTCCCTGCATGACCGAACTACAGTCTTACTGATCATTTTAAGTGTTCTAAATTAATCTTTTTCATTTTTTAAAAATATGCTTAGGTTACAAAGGAGTGGGAGAATCTGTCAAGATGGTCCAGATGCTGTGACTTTATTATTGCATAAAAGAAGTCTAGGGAATCATCTCCCACCAAGCTGAGACTCATGGTCCTCTCCAGAGCAGATTTCTCTTCTTGGAGTGGCCTAAACCAGGGTTAGGCAGTGAGCTAGCAATGGGGCAGGGCAGGTGATCAGCGTCCAGTCTTGTGTGCTCATAAATAGTTGCTGAGTTCCTTCATTCATGTGTACTATATGTGGAATATAAACAGGCAAAGGTTGCTTTAAACACCCTTGATAGTTCCCACAGTCTCTAGGACATATGGCCACACATCCACTTTCAACTTTAAACACATGATCTTGAAATGATCCACTTCATAATCCCTGAACTGCTCCAACAGCTGCAGATGGCCCAGACATACCTTTTTCTTCCTTACTTTTTCCCATTTTTCACTGCAGACAAGAGGACCACAACTCCAAAGTGCTCCCAATGTGGAAAGGAGCACTTCTTGACCAAATCCAGGCATTAAAATATGGTGCAAGTGGAGCAAGAACTTCATGAATGACCCTTATCCAGTTCTCAAAAGGTGAATCAGTGGTAACTCTACAGTTAGGAGATAAGCTACAGAGATATAAAACCAGAAATGCAGGCCTTCTACAATGGGTTTTACAAGTTTTAGCCTGAAAATACACAAGCCTATATCTGGAAGAGGATCTAAATGCACAGAAACTTCTCAGAAGTCTATCTGAGTTCTATCAGTTTGGAGGCATTTTTCAAAAAGCAAACAAAGCTGAAAAAGACCCCTTGGGATTTCTTTTTATTTTTTCTTAAATGGTTTATACATTCCCATACTTTTCATCTGCTGAGCCTAGCAAGTGGTCTGAAAAGTGCACCTGGCTCCAAGTCTGAATTTCAGAGACGACTTTCCAAACCATGACCCCAAACCAAAGTGACACACCATTTCATAAGTACCCCTGTTTCTAAAACATCAAATCTATACAAATTACCTTCTTTGTACCTTCTTTGTACCAAATTACCTAGTTACTTGTTCAACAAATACCCTGAAAAAAAAGAGATTCAAGGTGACTCTGAATTTATCTTCAGCCTCCAAGAAAAGAGATCTGTAGGAGGGACCAAAGAACCGTACGTGCCACCTTCTATAGCACAGTTGAAATCAAGAGGAAGGATCACTAAAACCTCTACAACACCTGGCATACAAAATCTTACCTTCCTCAAAACCAACAGAGATATTCATGGAGCTTACCTGCAAGCTTGAGAAATTAAACCAATCGGGCTGACTCAGTGTTTTCTAGATATGTGAATTCTACGCTGCTGCATTCTTCTCCACAGTAGTGGTTCAAAACAAAAGCAAAGCTTGCTTTGTCATGGAGCTAAGGCATTCAGGCAGGATCCCTTTTGCATCCAACTGTTTTAGAGTCAGTATCAAAGCATTGCAATGAAATTCTGCATGCTTCTGCCACAACGTGCTTGTCCCAGTAAATGTCACGTCGTTCAGTGGCAGCAGATCAGCTTGTCTTATGGGTCCGTTTCTGTGGTGCTATGGCCCTGTGAGGGTGTACTTTCATGCATCTGGGGGGGACACTTGATGGTATGGATGGTGCTTTGGGTGTTCAAGTCACCCTGAGCCTTGAGGATATGAACAGCGGATGCTCTTCATATGGGGAAATATTGACTGAAGAAATACTTCTACAGCTTCTGCTGAAGAATGCATTCCATGGTAGATGCCTCATTTTGAAACAAGATGATTTTCTTCTTATTGGTTATGAATAGTTACTCTGCTCTGGTCAGAACCAGGGTAGAATGAATGAAAACCAACCTTATTCCAAAGAGATGTGTCCACTCAGTTTTACTTACGGCTACCCTTCAAACTGAAACATGTAATGCAGATTAATTCCCCAGCAAGGACAAACCCAGACTTTAGATGACAGCCTGGCTGTGGGAAAGGCCCTGTCACTGTTGCTTCTGGGGCACTGAAGCAAACTAGATGTTTGCCACAGGGACTGCCTGTGGCCAGCTTGCTCTCGTTCCTTACGATCTGGAGTAAAGTATGATGGTTTCTGGGCTGGATTATGAGGAAAACACTCAGCGCTTCACCTCCTTCCGCCTTGCTCCTCCCAGCATGGCCAAGGTGAGCCTTGGCTGCAAAAAAGTGATTCAGACCTTTCTGGTCAACTGACTCAAGGTGATTCACAGCAAAATGGGAACAAACACAAAATCTGTCACCTGTATTGCAAAAGCACACGATGACATTGGTGAAAAACCATCAGTGGGTATTTATTTCAGGACACAGAAAGTATGTCATGCCTTTCATGAAGTGTCATTTATGAAGAAAAAAATAAGTGAGATTTCACTTTCTGTCTGTAACATAAGTGGCAGCTCTCTAATGTGCAGCCAGTTTTACCATATATTTAGAAATAAAAGCATATCTTCTTGTGGTAAGTAGTACCAAATGCAGGCAACTCTTATGCTAAATTGTGTCTGCCTGAAGAGGAGAGTTATTATGGTGAAGCATAGAAGATTTATAACATGGTGGGTTTTTTCCTGAAATTAACAGCTGTCTTTTGTTTTAATCATTGTGTATAGAAGGAAAATAAAGTCATAAGACATTGAGCACTTCTAGCTCTTAAGGGCACTCTGCGTTGCCAAGGAGAAATCCTAAAGTTTGCATAACAGCAAAAACCAGAGCAGCCTTAATTTTGCAAGCCTGTAGTAATTTTGCTATAGCTGAAAACTCCAAAAGGAAGTCTCCTTTCATTTCCAGCACAAATCACTTGTTTGTGTGACTTTTTGGCACACAAATGCAAGGAGAAAGAGTAAGGTACTTTTCAGCTAGCAGGCATCCATTTCCCTTTCTGAGGCAGCAATAATCATTGTTGAAATCCATCTTCAAAAACAGGAAGCTTTATGATTATGATTTTCTGGCTACCTCGCCCTTTCTTGTGAACCTGACCCTGGCTACAAATTATCTGCTTTGATTCAAACATGACTATTGTAAGACTGAAGCGCAGATATTTCCTATTGTGCTTTAAAGCACATACAGCATGTGCTTAGAAACAGCCCTGCGCAGGGTGATTCATCCAGCCTGGAGCAGGAGCACTGCTTAATAGAGCTTTACACAGGAGATCCATGTGTTTATATCGTGTTTTTGTTTATGTTTCATTTCTGCGGAATAGAGGGAGTGAAGTGAGATCTCTTGCACAGGGAAAATATTATCTGGGAGGAAAACAGCAGGAAAGTGCTGAGGATGAATTTGCAGGTATTGCAGCACAGATGATGTTTTTTGACGTATAAGTGACAAGTAAACACCTCTTCTGGCAGTACTTAGCAAAAGGGCCTCTCTACATGGAAGTATAGCAGACTCACTGCTGCAGTGATGTTTTCAGATACATTCAATCCCTTCTTGAATGGATCATTGACAGCACATACAGGGTTGCATACATATGTGCTTGGTGGTGCCAGCTGTTTGGTCCCCGGGAGATGAGTCGCTGGCCAAGACTACTGTCCACCCAGCACCACCCTGAAGTGTGGCAGGCCCGAACTTGCTGGGGAGAGCCATCGAAATCCTCAGTCCCACTCTGTGTTTCTGCAGCAGAAACATCCTCTGAGATGCCCCAGGCACTGGGCCACCCTATGGGAGAAAATCTCTCCACACCCCACTCCACAGGCGAGCCGGTGCCCAGCTGCTGAGCCCCTGGGCCATGTTAGCCTGGGAGACCGCTGTCATCGCTTTTGTCTCAGGCTTTTGGCTTTTGCTAGCTGTGAAATAATCCTGGGGTGATGATGGTTGAGGAAGGGACATTGGCTCTGGTGGAAAATACCGCTAAAACTGCTTTATCTCCAGGAGAGTTTACTGAATGTCTCTCTAAGCCAAACCATGGAGTGGGCATTTAAATGGCTAACAAGAAGAGCCAACAAGAAATACTTTGGAAAGGATAGTAAACCAGGTCATTGTAGGTTTACAGTCATCTCCAGTTCCAGTAGAGAACAGCATATCTATCACTACTTCTTGCAAGGGTTTTACTGCTTTCCTCAAGCAGGCTGGAGACAGGTAATGGGAGGTGGTCTTGGAATTCAGTTTCTGTGTTGCCTTGTACCATTTGCATAACCCTAAACCTCTTGTTTATCTTGGGATCTTTCCCCTCTGTGTCTCCCACTTCCAGCATAGTGGCTGTGCAGAAGAGCATCATGTGGGCATACAAGGGTCCAAGTGCATGTAGAGTACATGCATTGACTGAGTTACGTTGAAGCCAAGGTACCTAAAGAAGAGGAGCCCTGGTTTCCCATTCCAGCACTGGTGGCACCCCCTTTATGGCATTGTGTGCTCTGTGTGTCATTGTGTCTTCGTGGCATGTCTGCTCTGCAGAGACATCAGCCGAGTTAGCTGCAGAGCCAGAAGCCAGGGCTGTGCTGGAAGTAACTGCTCTGTCTTGGTAAAAACTGTTAAAATCACAGCCACTTCCTGAAACAGCTGATAAGATGTCCTCCAGCAAGCTCCACTCACCGGCTGTCTCTTGGGGGCAGCTGCCTGCACTGCCTCCAGTGCTCAGCCCCTCCTTCCCCTCCCGCTGCCTGTGGCCCCCGGGCCTCTGCCCATCACTAGCACTCCCGGGGAAGCCCCCCCCTCCCCCGGCATCTCTGGCGAAGGGGCACATGGGTGTTAACTGGCCAGTCTGCTCCTGGTGCCTTCCTGAGCACTTCTACAGAGCCCTGCCCAGCGTGGGCTCCCTTCGGTGCTCCCCATGCCCTGGCATGGCCAGAAGTGTCTGGGGAGCTGCTGAAGAAGTGACGAGGGCTGGCCACAAACACAAGTTGTGTCCCAGCTGTGAACTTGACAATCAGGAACTGCAAAAGACTTCTGTGGTCTAAAGCAGCATTTTCAGTGCTTTTTATTCTCTGGGGTTTGTTTTGCTTTGGACACAGCAGAGATCACTGATAATAGATGAGAAAAGGGGAGAGAAGGATTTCTCATTTGCAAACACAACACTCTGCTTCCGGCACAGGAGATTTTGCAAATCTTCTGCAAGCAGGGGAGAAGCAGCTCACCACAGAAAATGCACCAGGCTTTACAGTCACAGTACCTGTGTGATGATGCCCAGCTGGCTGACAGGAACAGGCTCTCTCAAGCTTTGTTTCTGCTTACTGTCACCAGGAGGTTTTGAACATGTCCATGTCACACTGCAGGAAGATGTGTGTAAACTGCATGACACAGGGCAGAAAGCATTTCAGAGGAGAAAGGCAGAGAACAGCTACAGACTGGGAAGGAAACATGAGAATAAGCAAGCTGGGCCAAGACTCTAAACTCTTTCCTCTGAATGTCTTCCTAATCCGTGATCTCTCATTATTTGATTATCACAAGAGAAATCTGAAGAGTGTACTCACTGATTCCTGAATAAATGCTAACCGGTAACATGGCCCATACTTGCATACATTTTTACTTGCATACATTTTTACCGGTGCATATGAGGCCTGAGCACTCTGCTAACATGTACTGAGACAACTGCCAAAAGCCAGAACAGCTGAGACACTTCATATTGCAACAGATCAGTCAAGGCAGACCAGGTCCAATGCTGCTTGATACTGGTTTTTGTATTTCTGCTTATTATAGGTTTAATGAATGTAGTGCCCAGTAACTTCATCTGTGGTTTCTGCTATGCATGGCTCCAACCAGAGAGCTTACTAAAGGCTTTTCCTGGTCCCATTAAGTAGAAGCTGTGCAGAAGATGGACATGGATGATCAAATAAGAGAGCAAATGAGGCAACACCGATCAGCACAGCAAGCTGAAGGTATCACTTCCTTGTTGCAGTTCAGATTTTCGTAGGCGACACAGCAAAGGATTTAAGTATTTAAGAGCACATTCAAAGAGCTACACAGTAGCCTGCTGTGAGAGCAGTGGGCTCTGTAGTGAATGCACCCCAACTCTGACAGGAGGCATGGGGGGCTGCTGGGTCTGGGGTAGACCAGATGGGGCTCCGGTAGTGAAGATGTGCAGCACTTGCTTATGTAGTCACAGCAGGGTGCAAGTGGTGGGAAGAAGACAAAATGGTGTGCCAGGAAAAAGGCAGCCCATGGTAAAATCTGGTAAGGGAGGAGAAAGAAGGGGCTGCAGGGGCTGTGCCCCTAAAGCAGAAGGGTAGGGCAGCTGGTGACAGTTTGGGAGGGAGAAGCAACAAGGGATAAACAGCCTCTTTCCTCCCCAGCCTTTGTGGTGTACAGTGATGATTAAGATCTGAACTGATTTATATTGACCGCAGCTATCACTGTCTCACTTATCCCAGTTCTTTGCAATGTAACTCCCTTCTCACACCCAGGCCGTCACTCTGCTCTTACTGATCATGATTTTGTGTAAGGAACAGGCTGACTTTCCTTCCCACCCACACACACTTGTCAGGCTTTTTGTGTACAATAGTGATTCTTAAAACTTTGGGCACTGATTTTCTTGCTCTGAAATCTTCCAAATCACTCTTGACAATATTATTCTACCTTTCTAGCCTGTAAAGCTCCCAGGAAAGTCACATGTAAAGCTAGCTTTATTGTAGCTATTGCAGAAATTCAAGCTGTGCATGTGGTGTGAACCTTATGTCTCAGCAAAGTTTTCCATTTCTTTATGCAACAGGGATGTGCATGCACAGATCCTAGCTTTGCTCATCAGATGTTGTACGTGTGTCAGTCAGGCACATGCAAAATTGCAATTCTTTCTGAGAAGCAGTATCCAAGCAAATAACATTAGTGACAATCCCCTGCATTGGTGGTGTTCTCATATATTCTTGGCTGCTCAAGTCCCTAGGAATATCCCTACTCCTAATACCATATGTCTTTTATAAAATAAAAAAAACAACCTTCCCTTTCTTTTTCTGAGGCTGAGACTTGGGCTATACAGACGTCAATCAAGGAAATCCAAGAAAGATTTGATTTTTTTTTTAATCAGTGTTAACAGGTAGTGTGTAGACAAATAATTATCACAGTGTTTAAGCTGCATTAGTGAGTTGCATAAAGAGAGTCAGCAGAAAAGCAGTAGAAAAGATAATGTTCCTTTCATTTTCTGAATAAGCCTAGAACTCTATTCCAAGCTCTTTAAGCAAACTGAGTAGTTATTGATTTTACGAGGACACCTGAAACTAAATAACACTTACAAATTCTGCCTGCGACACAGCCCCTGTGGTATCGAGAGGCTGTTCATGATGAGATTGTAATTTTTGACATGGGTAGAGTCTTGCACCCAGACTGACCTGGTCCACACAAGCCACTGTTGAGAATAGTGGTCTCCCTGCATCCTCCAGGTGCCTTGCTTCCCCATGGAACAAAACAAGTAAAATATTCACCGTACTAAAGGAAGGGGTTAGCTTAGCACCCTGCAATCAGTGCTGGCACAAGGGAGGGAGGAAAAGGAGGAAGAGTGAATCCGCCTTTCAGCATTGGTTGATTGTAACGTGGATTTGCACCCTGCCGTCTTGCCCATGCCTGCCTTTTTTGTTTCCTTCAGATTGCACAATCCATTTAAACCGATTAACTAATAGGATACAAATTCACAATGTACCCATGTAACAATCAAGCCTGTATTAAAGAAAAGCATTTTAAACTCCTTCTTATTAGCAGCTTTGCCAAAGTGAGCTTGACTCTAGCTCAGCCTGGTGCTCTGCCCCACTGTGCCATGCAACTCCTGCTGCTGGCAGGAGCTCTCTGCACTCCCACCCAACCCCACCAGCTCCCTCCTCCCCTGGGAACAGGCCTCATGGGGCTGCTTTTGCAGTGGGGGGCTGATGCAGCTTTTGCGACCCCCACCTCAGTTTGTCATGCCATCACACAGGGAAGGTGCTACGCAAAGCCTGAGCTTCCCTCATGCTCTCTTTCTGCCCCTTCATCCTATGGCCACCAAAGGGAAAAGGGGTCCCAAAGAAGTGGGGAGAAAGAATGGAAACAAAGGTGAGATGGATTTTCCCTGGTCCATCTCAAATTTATTCTACGCTCCTCACTTTGAGAAGAACTGATCTATCTCATATTCCCTCAGCACTCTGACTAGGCTTTTGGTTTTGATTAAAAATAACCACAACATAAAAGAAACTAAGATAGCTACTAAATTTTACTCTTTCTCCCTTTAAGAAGCCAAAGTAGATGAAAGGAAGAGTTAATGTCAGGAATTTTCCCAGATGAGTTTTCTTCTGATGTCCTAGTGCAGTCTATATTTATTAATGATATTTAATGCCTGCTCTCAGTTTAGTGATTTTATTTATTTATTTATTTGTTTGTTTGTTTAAATTTATACAAGCTTGATAAAGGGATGCTACTGTTAGAGTTGCATTTCAGTCATCTCGGTTATCCTGGAAAGGTTTCTGGCAGGCTGGATAGGAAGGAAATAGAAGGTTTAATGACATCAAGGCATCGGTTGCTGATACCAACACATGACCTCTCAATTCACAGCAATAGGTTAATGATGTGCTTCTGTTTTAGAAAGAGAAGTATTTCTTGTTTTGAATGGTGAGAGAGGACACAAGTGCATGTTGTTTCTTTCAGAAAAGCTTTTACTCTCACATTATCAAGAGGAGAGATGGAATCTCAGCAGACTCACTTTTAAGCACTGAGGAAATAGTCGAGTTTCAGAGTATTGGCATCTTTTTTTGAACTAAAAATTGCTTGATATTTTTATCCCTCCAAACATTTTTTAGCATCCAAATTTGCTTTAGGTGGTTTCCCCAGGCAATTATGTAAAGAAAGCAGCCCAGTACTATTCATTTGTCTTTATCTTGCTTCATGCTGTGCCTGGTGGCAGAGTGTTGTTCTTCAGTTTCCCATGCTTTTTCATGAAAAATGAGAACAATGAATTCTTTGCTGGACAATGCAGTTCTGCAGTTGTGTTTGTTTTTGCAGATTAAAATCCTGGTTTAGCACAGTGTTAGCTTTGGACCTAGCAGCTAGTGTTAGCGTGGTGTAGGTTTGGCTGCTACATTTCTCCAGGTAAAGCATAGCTGGCAAGCCTTAGACCTTCATGCTCAAAATAGTCTTTTCTATAGCACAGCGATGAGAAAAAAGTTCGGGGATTAAGTTATCCACCAGGTCTGTTGCAGTGGTTGAGCTCATAACATTTCTCAGTATTCAAGAAGGGTAAGGATCCCTGAGTGCTGGTAGTGGAGGATGGTAGCAGTAATTTTTGAAGAAGATCAGAGGGGAAACACACACTGAATGAGAAGAAGAAGAGAAAACAAGTGGAGGAAAGAGATGAGAGAGAGGAAAGAAAAGGAGAAGCAGACAGAAATAAGTAAAACACAGTGGTGCACTGGAGCTGTGAAAGCAGAAATGGAAGTGAAAGAGAGGGTGTTTGGGAGGGACGCACCAGCTTGGCCGTACTGCACTCAGGCCTTGTGTGATTCCCCAGCACAAGCCTGGAGGAATGATCTCTCTCCCGACTGCTGCTTAGGGACACTGCTGCATCACCGGCCACAAAAACAGTCCCAGACTGCGTTCCTCAGTCAGTCAGAGCAGTACGAAATGAGGCCTCCTGGAAAGGGAGGTTACCACAAAATAAGGTGGGAAACCCCTCCTGGCTAAGCTTCCCATCATTACTGTTATTTGTATCCCTTCTGATCCATTTTTATGCTGAAGTAGCTTCATGTATGGCTGCCCCAGTTGGCTGAAGCTAAGAGAAAACTGAAACAAAGGCTAGCACTTCCCCACGGTCAGCAGCCTCCCAGTAAGTAGCCAGCTTAGTGGAAAGAGGATCCTTGTGAAGTCAAGGTCACTTGTTATTTTCATTCTGCCGCATCAGCCTTTCTGGTGTCTGTGTCAAAGAAAAAAGTCAGCTGCCTGAAACAAGCTCCAGTTGATCTGAAGTCTGAACTAGCCCTACCAAAGCCTAATAATTCATTCCCATATCTTCCTTTTTTGTTCACTAGTCAAGAAAAGTTCCCCTTGGTTGGCTGAATTTTCAGTCCTTGTGCTGTAAATTGGGAGGGTTTTTTTGTGGATGGTTTGACTTGCTCTTTTTATTTTGTTCCCCTTTCACTCTATGTGGTTACGTAGCGTGGCAGGGCAGAGTGGACAGGAATGCATTACCCTGGCCCATACACATTTTCATGTTAGGTAACTTGGAAAGGTGAACTCTCTTTTGGAGGCCAGGCAACACATCCTAATATTCAGTTACTCTCATAGCTGTGGAAGTTGTTAGCGAGGCCAGTGCTGGTTATTCTGAAGTATTTGTCAAGTTGTGCTGTGTGAATCCAAAGGAACAGCTGGTCTGAATTTCTCTAGAAATGGTTATCTCTGAGCAGATTTGGCTCATTTCTTTAATTTCTGCTTTGGTTTTGGTCTGCCTGGCTTCCACACCACCACACCACTGGGACAGCTGCACTTTGAGCAGAGCTTCCTTTTGAAAGATGTTGGTGCTGCATA
Source organism: Strix uralensis (assembly GCF_047716275.1). NCBI lineage: Eukaryota > Metazoa > Chordata > Aves > Strigiformes > Strigidae > Strix > Strix uralensis. The sequence continues at coordinate 54,546,337 of NC_133973.1, forward strand.
TGCTCCTATCATGACTCTCTGCAGCCCTCTGAACTTGAAGCCCTGCTTCACTTGCAGAACAAAACCCAAACCAGAAATAGGAAGTTCATAGCCAGGTTGCTGGTGTTGTAGAACTGAAGTAATACATTAATAAATTAATCATGCAGTCAGTTTGCACACTCTGATTTTGTCCTAGCAAAAGGGTTGCGATGGAGCTTTTGTTAGGCTATTCAATACTCTTACACCGCTTCACAAGTTGGGAGCTTCGTGTGTCAGTGAAGGTACAGAGCAGGATGAAGCATCAATGGCAAACACTAAACTTTTAATTCAGTAACTTATTTAATGGCAAGAGTTTGCCAAAGTTTGAAAAGAACACTTTATGACTGAATTGCAGTCTTGATTCTTACAAGCCCAGATTTTAAGCGGGCTGCTGCCTTCTTCACTACCTATTCATTTGTGTTCATTGCAGGCTATATTTTTATAACTTATGTCAGAGTAGTGTCTAAGCCTACCACAAAAATTCATTCCAACCCTTCTTTTTGCAGTGACCTTTCCATGTAGATGCTCTGCAGCGAAGCTGGTCCCCGGCAAACCCGACGGGGACGAGCCAGGAAATGAAATGCTGAGAATCTCGGGCTTGAGCTGGAAGGCAGCCAGGGCGCACTCCAAAAGCAGGCAGCGAGGCTTCTGCCTTGAATGTAGGTCACTGCTCACTTATGGAAATTCACTGCTCATGTGAAGAGTGCCATGAAGAAGTGCTTTAGGGAGAGGACACAAAAGTGTAATGCTTTCTGTGTGGTAATTACAGCAGTGCGAGGGGGAAGGCTCCTGATTGCTTTGGCTTTCTCTACACAGTTTTCACCACCTCTGTAGAAGCAAGGCATATGAGTGTCTGACATCACTAGAGAGATTCCTCGAGGGCACATTTCACTTGGAAGCGTAGTTTAAATACAAAATTTCTAGACATAAATGAGGCATCTGTCTTTTGTCTTTTTAAACAGATTATGCTCAAAAAGTTGTTCCCGGCTGAACTCTATTGTCAAAGTGAGGAGCTGCCTGTGAGCTAATCTCCCCATTGCCTGCAGATCCCTGCCCACAAGCCTGCCCACAGCAATTAATGGGGATCTTTCCTCACTTGTGGAATACAAACACACACACACAGAGATATGCATTGTGGAGATCTGACTTCTGATCGGCTCTACTGAAACCAACGGCAGAGCATGCTTACTGTTTGCATGTAACCACACAATTAAATATGCTGAGTATTGTGCTTTGAAAGCAGGGAAGAAAAAACTAGTTTGGTTAAAATTAGAGCCGACAAACCTTTCTTTGGTTTTCATTTCCCTCAGCCTTTATACTCATCAGAAGAACATTCTCTATTTTGTATCTCATTTAACCCCAGGACAGTAATGCCCAGTTCTCTACCACATCTCCATCCCTTGCTTTGGAGCTCCATCACCAGTCACTTAAAGCCCTGCTCTGCTGACCACTGTCATCGCACCATGCCATCATTCTGCATCTTCAACATACCTTAATGCATCTCAGGCATGATGATGCAACGAAAATGTAACTGTTCAAAAAGAGGTCTCAAGAGAGCTTGCATTAAAAGACTTGTAGTGGTGCTTCAGTCTCACAGATGGATTTTCTTTCATATCGTTGATCTGTTCTGAAAAGAGAGCATCTCCTGTTATTAATGATCCTGATCCTGCCTTTCCATTCTCCACACTGTACATACTGTCCCTCTGCATTTTACACTGTGTGTTTTTCTTAGTCCCTGCATGAATTCCTCTTTGTTACACTAAACCTTATGATAAAAACGGCTTTTCTGTCCATCATACCACTAACAGTTGCACTTTCCAGAAACACCCTCCTGACAAATAATGCAGTTTGGCTGTATGATGCACAGCAGTACTATTAGCTCTTCACTGAAGCTTTGGGCCTGAATCAGAAGTTGCCCCATATCTGTGACAGCAGTTACTATGAAAAAAGTGCCTCCTATCTGCCAGCAGAAGAGGGGCTGTAAAAGGAAAGGATGCTGCTTGGCAGACAAAAGTAGGACATCAGGCCCCAATCTCATACTGTCTCAGTTCTGGCTTGATGTCATGATTATTTCATCTTGCTGGGAAATACTGTGATTAGAGAGATGGTGCATCTCAGTTCAGTCACTCCGAGCTAAGAGGAGAAACTCATGCAAGTGAGTTTTGGATGCCAAATCTGATACATATTTAATACATTTTTTAACACAACTGTCAGGACAAAATACTTTACTGGCCAATGACCAGTTCTGAAGAAATACATCTAGGATTTAGGGAGGATGTAGGTACCTACATCCAGAATTACACTGCAAAAGACCCCACTGGCCCAGACTTTTGGGGAGTTTTTTTCCTTACTGTTTTAAATTCCTCCACCCCTAGATATGTGTCTCTGAGCATGCCTAGAAGCGCCTTGCTGCTAACCTGGTTGAACAGGTTACCATCTGAGCCTGATCAGGATTCACAGACTGGAATACAAATTCTCCATTCTATCTCTTAGCAGCCAAGCCAGACAAATTTTCCAGTTCCTCCTTGACTTAATACAGCTAGTTACAGTGTTTCTGAAAATGGCCAGCTTTTCATTGCAGGAGCCAGAAGCAGCCACAGCTCTTTCTGTAAGATAATAAATACTGAATTGCAGTTCTGCTTCTGGAAGGCAGTGTCACTTGTGCTCCAAAAGAAACCCAACCCACTCTAGCCAGAGTCTGGGCTCCAGCACTCTGCTGTGCAATGACTTGTTAAATCACTTAACCCCCCCATGCCCCAGGTTGCTGAGCCATGGGACAGGTATGCTATGAACTCATCAGATGCTGAGAAACTTTGTTCAGGGTTTGTGCAATAATGCATACAATGAACTGTCAGTGAGACTTGCCTACAAAGCCTCTAGCTCCAAAATACAAGCCTCCACCTATTTAGCACAGGAATAGCTCCATTAGTTGATAATATCAGGAAGTGACTGTACTTTATTCAGACACCTATAGGAGAAAGGTATGATAATATGTGGTTATTGTACAAAATTAATAAAATGCCCCAAGACCCTCAGTGGAAAGAGCTGATAGAACTTGAGTTCTCAGAGGGTAAATAATTTATGATCCACCCATCTGAATTATTTATCCTCCATTAATTTCTATGCCCTGGAGACAGATTTCTATTATGCAGCTCTAGTCATCCAGAAGTTGGATATCTAGTCAAAGTTGATTGCCCAAGGTTACTTGATAGTGGAAATATGGGCAACTCCAGAGGAAGAGTTACCCCTCCTATCTTACACACCCTTAGACTCCACATTGACCAGAGAAGAAGCTGAGATTCCTAGCTCAGACTAGACAGCTACCTTCAAATGTTAATCTGTGCAGGGCCCATCCTGGGTATGTGATTTAGACCTAGTGTGGGTGCACCAGTGAGTCTGTTGCTGCCCCATGCTGGGACAGGGCTTGTTGCAGGCATGGCACCTTGCCTGTTCCTGCCTCCACTGCCAGACTCTCTCCAGAGCCACCAGCACCTGGCAGAGGCAGCACACAGGCTGAGTGATAGCAAGAGATTAATGCCTTGGGAAAGACAATGGAGACAGGGTGAAGGAGAGAGAAGAAAAGAGATGGAGAATGAGAAGAAAGCAAAAATTCAAGAAATGGAAATCAGATGCAGGAAAGACAGCAGTAAGGGGAGAAGGAAAGAGAGGAAGAAAAGGTTGCTTGGGAGAAACAAAAAAACCCACTGAACATCATTTGCAGCCATCATTTAAGGTTGGTGCTTGGCAGTTCATGCAGGAAGATGGATGGATGCATGACCAGGCAGAGCCATCCCTCAGAGTGGGGCAGGCACTCTCCTCTCCTCTGCCCAGCGCTGCCCAGCTTTCCTAGCACTCTGCCCTGCTCTGAGAGGCTTGCTTAATGAATCACACTGACAGTCAGGCGTCGTAAAACACCTCCCGTCACACAGCTCTCACACTCCCATCCTCATACACGCTCACTCATTACTGTGGTGGGCATGTCAGAAATTGGGCTGCCGAAGCAAATCTGTCAGAGGGAGGAGAGGCATTGCTGCACCATCTGCAGCCCAGAGCATGCCTCTCCCCACCCTCGAGAGGATGGCCTCCACAAGGCTTACGGGAAGGGCAGCACTCAGATGTCCTGAATATGCAGATTTATATTTGGAGGCTGTTACAAATAAAAATTATTTTAAGGCAATCATATTAATCAGGGCCTTTTTATGCATTTGCTGCAATGAGACATAAATGAAAAGAGTCACAAGTGCATACTGAATGTAAAGGTTAATCAAAAGCAGCTTCTTCTTTTGGCAGCTACATCCTTCTGCTGGTCTTTGCCAGGAAACGTTCACTTCATTGTTTCTCTTTTCTTCTTTTTTTTTTTTAACTATATATGTCCAACCCCCCATTCTCAGGTTTTCTAAAAATTAGAATTATATCACACCCATCTTAAGTACCTGGAGAAGAAAACGGTGAACCTGTAACATTTCAAAGCTACTTTGAAACATGGGTTTTCAGCTTCAGTAGTTTTGACTGAGATTCTTCTACACGTATTATAAAAGGTGCTGACTGATCCTTTGTTGCAGGCACTGAATGTAATCCCTTTAAGAAAACCACCTGAGCTAGCAGAAAACCTCAGAGTAGTCCCAGCCCATCAAGAAGCTGTACAGGCCTGTTGATATATCTGTTCTGGGGACATTATTGCTTATACACTGCCCAGCTGGGAAGCATTTGGAAACATTTTATGGACCGATTCAGCATTAAATGGTGGGTTGACTGCAGACTGTAGTGCAGGATAGTAGCACCTCAGCCAGCTTTTGACAAGCCCGTGCCAATTTAAGATGCTGTTTACCTGGTAACATTCACTTTGGGGAAACACAGATGTTGCCTGCATTCTCATTCACCTGAGCAGATCACCTCACACAGCTTCAATCACAGCTAAGCCGTCACAGAAGCCTTGATGACAGAACTTGCAACACAAGCATTAAATCAAAGCACGGCAATTCAGCTGGATTATGTCCTTTTCTCTTGGAGCACTGCTCCCATTGGAGGTAGAACAGATCTGCCTATGTGGGGCAAGGCTTGTAGGGCTTCCCAGACTCTCCTGCTGCTGTGAGCTAGAGCTGGAACAAATCACAGTGGTGATACTTGGTCCTCTGGTACAGCAGCAGTGCTGACCTTGGCTCCACTCTCTGCCATAAGCAGCACACTTCCCATAAGTCATTAATTTTTAACTTTCTTCAGTCTGTGCCAGGAACTGAATTGCTGTAAAATAACTCATACTGAATTTCAAAAAGATGCTGAGATAAACCAGAAAATCACTTTTCCTCATTGAAAGGATTTTACTGTCCAAGATCAAGTAGGTACAGTAGGACTGTTTTCACATCCCGCCATCTCTGTCCTTCCTTTCTAACCCCACGCTGTTTTTTTTCTCATCACAGAAAGTCTCTAAAAATTTTCTTCTTCATATTCTTATGCCATTTCCAAACACAGCTCTCTCAGCTTTCATCTTGTTTACATTTCTCTTTCTCTACTCTTTCTGCTACTAGCAAGGTATAAGGGGTGAATGAGAGTTTAACCCTACAATGTAGTTGTACTTTCCTAGTCAGGCTCTGGTTCTCATCCTCAAAATTCTTCCATTAAAACTTCCCCTTCAGATTTAAAATAGATGCAGTTAAGGTGCCCAAAATTTTGCTAGAAAAAGGCAGATTTCTGAATCTCTTCTGGCCTGATGAGGTAAAAACCTACTTTTGGCTCTGTTCTCGAGACACATCAAGTGATCATGCTGTCTGCTTTCAAATCTTCACCTGAAATGAGTTTCCATCTTGGTTTCTCATCCGTGTTTAGACTATTTCTTTTAAAATTTCTAATTCATCTAATAAGTTTACATAGAAGGTATGGATGAGATCAAAAGCCCACTTTGGGTGTTTTGCTTTGTCCGTGCAAAGCAGTAGACTTTATAATCTCATTGGTTTTTTTTCCTTGCTTACTGCGGCTTTAAAGGCAGTAGATACCAGTGAAGCATGTTATCTACATCTGCGTTATAAGCATTACTCATGCTGCCCCAAACACTCAAGGGAACTTGGTGGTGACATTAAGCTGGCTGCAGCACAGCAGAAGAAGGTAAGGTCTTCTGCATCTGAGCTTAGTCACGAGACATGTCTGTCTGTTGTTCTTGTGCTGCAGGGCTCTGCCCTTCTGACTAGCTGTGATCCATCCAGAGTCTCCAAGAAGGGATAAAATAATGCTTCAGTCACAGGATGGGAAGATTTCTTACTGTGCCAAAACACACAACCACCTAAAGCCCTGACAGGGGCTGGCAATTTTGCTGGAAGTCTTGATGATGACAGCTTGTCCATCCAGGTCGGAAAAAGGTAGATGGGTGGAGTAGCCCTGGGAAGCCTGTATAACACATGTTGTTAATAACCCACTCAGTGAATGGTTTCATCTTCCAGGCAGTTTGATAATGACTTTTCATGGAACATAAGATGGAGAAGATCAGGATTTCTTCTGATGAAATGAGATTGGTAGTCTGCAGAGAAATGCAGTTTCCTTGCAAACTGAACAGTTACTGAAGAGGACCAATTTTCGTATCACTGATGGGGAAAGGTCTGTTAGATACAGAGGAGATCTCATTTAAGAATGATTTTGTTTTAGTGATAGAATGCAATTCACATTTCTTAATACAAAAAAAAAAAAAAAAAAAAGGACAAGGGAGAAGAGTAAAAGGAGAAAAGGGAAGGTAAAGGCAAAGATCTGATAAATGTTGGAGACCATGGCCTATTACAGATGAAATTATTGTACTGTGAAAGTAAAAGTTAGTTCTTTTCTGCTTAGGAATTTAGGTTCATAAGACAAACAGCATTGCTCTGTTCAAATACAGCTTTTCAATGAAGCAATACATTGGTAAACATCACAAGCTGTGCTCTGAAAATCTTTTATTCTGCCAAATTCTTAATTTCTTTGAACATCTATTATCTCTTTAATGGACACTAGCTAACCAATCTGCTATGTAAACTGTTTGTATCACTGGTGTTGTAGGATAAAGTACAGCCATCCAAGATGTCTCTCCACCGATATGATGATTCAAAGCTACTTGTATGACTTGTGCTGCCTGTCCCCACAGATATTTTATTTTTCTCCATGGCTGCTTTTCCAGATTTTATCTTATTGCCACTTAGCATAGTATTTGTTGTGTGGGTGTATTGCTAGTGAACAAAGCCTAATTAGATTTACTTTACAAATGTTGTGAGCTTAAACTGAAGTAACCACTCTGAAAGTTATTATGCCTTATCAAGGTGCAAATATTATGTTCCTACCCACACGCCTCTTGCAGAGCTGCAGGTCTGCAGACAGGCTTTGGCAGTGCTTTCTCCTGCTCAGTTAGTACAAAGGCCTATGCAGAGAAATAGACATCCATATATGTTTGGGAAGCTGAACCAATGGGTCCAAAAAGAATTTAACCAATATTCTGAGTTTGTGTGTGCATGCATAGCCATGGTGTATATCAGTAAAGAGGTTCTTTATCCAAAAAATTCCTTCTTTCTCTTTTGCATCCCTTCCCCATCTTCACTGGCCAGAGCTCAAGGGTATAATAAAGGTCACCTAGAGCACATTAGAGGAGTTGGAGGCAGGGTTACAGCATATTGGAGTCTACGTGTTTTGCTCTGGCAGAGCAGCCCATGAGCAGCTGGTATGAGATAACACCAGTCCCAGGAACGGCTCAGAGCTAACTTTCCATCAGTAGCCTCCCATCTTGTCCTTGCTTTTCTGCTCCAAAAGTCAGCGCACCTCAGATCCTGGCTGTACAGATGACTTGTAACAAAGCCTTTTGAAAATCAGCATGGCTATTTCCATCCAGGAACCACATGAGCGTTACTCAGGACATACACTGAGGTTCATGAGACCTAGCCCTGGGAATAGAGAGATGGTAATTTTCTTCAGCTAGTGGGGAATTTTGCCTTTTTTCTGTTCAGTTCCTATTGCAATTTCTGTCACCACCAGACAAAAGAGACCTTTAATTCTGGCTGATAGCATGGAGGAACTAGGAATCCTTGTTCCTCATTATGGCATTAGACTTAGCAGTCCCCAAGCTGTTATGAAACACTGCAGAGAGGTCACAACAGGAAGCACAACCATCAGCAGCAAGTAAAATAAAGGGTTTCCTTCCTATTCTAAGATTTCAGAACTTCCTTATCGTCCAGCTCGAAATTCTCTTACAAATGTTGCATTTATTTAAAGGAATTTTTTTTTTCTTATTTCTGCCTGGGCCACATTACAAGGCCACCACCTGCTTGCTCCTACAGCATGCTCAATTTGCATGAGAAACAAGCAGAAGGAAAATAAAAGATGCAGCTTGATCAATCCCCAGAGGAGACCTTGAAGCCTCTGGTCAAAGGTCTGCAGACTGCATTAGGTACTCACTCCCTTGGCTCTATTTGTGCTCCTGCTGCAACTATGTGTCTTGTTCCCCCAGCCTCATTTATCTTTTTCTAATTGGACATGGTGCTGCCATTCAGGATGGAAAGTAATCTCACAGCCTATTTAATATGTACCTGTTGAGTCCTCAACAATTTAATCAGAATTTGATAGGGTTTGAAGGCAATCCGTCTGTTTAGAGGCTGAACAAATAAAAGCTGTCTGAGAGACTGCTCTCAAAACCCAAAAGAAGGATTATTTCCAAGTAGGTGCAAAGCCTGGGTCGGATCCTATTCATTTTATTTATATGAGCAGTCAAACTGTGAATGGAATGACACAACTGAGCTAGGTAAGCAGGATCCAACCTATTACTTTCAGCTCCCTGAATACTCCTAGTCCTCATTCATCAAGAGTCCCAAGGACCTTTTGACCACAGTCAGACAACATAAGCAGTAAGTTTAAGCATGGGATTATCTAAGCAGTTAACATTAGGCACATGCTTAAACGCTTGCTGAGTTAAAGTTCAAGAGCAGCTCTTGGGGTTTGGTCTTCCCTGCTCTCATTTGGGGACATGGAGGAAAGTCTTTGTGAAGATGTGGCTGCTTCTAGCTTTCACACAGATTAATATGGTACAGTTCATAATTTTTTTGTCAGCTGAGGAGATTACTGTGTGTGGGAACTTCTCAGGCTGCACAAACAGAACAAAAAGCAGTGACCCCCACTAGCGGGATTTCTTTTCTCTCCTTTAACACTGACTGTCTGCATGGGTGGAGATGTAAAAGAGCTATTGCATAAATCCCAAGAGGATGGATGAGAAAGTGGGTTTGCAGGTATACCATGGTAAAGTACCACTACTGTTGGCCGCAAAAGCAATGGCTGCAGCTCCTGGCCAGGGCTATGGGCAGGAGAGGGAGCCCAGCAGCTCAGGCAGTGTTCATGCACGGTGCCAGAGCAGCACGCCTACGTTCACTCGCCCACCGTGTGCTTGGCACTCTGTTTTAGCAGGCAGGTACAGCATTGCTCAATCATTTGGAGAAAAAAGATGGGGAAAACATAATATCTTAGGCTGAAGCAGATGCCCTTTTTACTTTACCCTTAGTGCTCTGAGGAAATTAATACTTAAGCCCACTCCACAGACAGCTGGCAGGTTGCAGGCAACCTCCCTGTCCTCACCATGGACTTCCGTAGTGCTCAGTTTTTGTTTCAGGGTCCTGTAGGTGCTCCAGCTGGAACAGCCCTCAGGGCCTCCCACTGCAAAGTAACCTCTGCAAACTCCAGGATTATCTGGCTGTCAGGGCCCAGGGCCTGGTGATTTTTGTTTACCAGGCTCCTCAGGCAGGATGCAAAATGAAGCAAGGGGAAGGGCAGCAGGATATAGGGTAAGCGTATGCCACAGCCTCTCAAGGTTACCCAGCAGCTATTATTAGCCCTGAGCTGTTGATCCAGGGGCCATTTCTTTGTCTCTGTATGTCGGGTACAGACTGCAGAAAAGCTTGCAAAGGAGTGGCTGGGTCATTTCACTCTGCCCAGGAGGATGCTGATTTACAGGACAGGTAATGCAGTGAAAATTAGGTTATTTGCAATTGTTGCAAATTAGGCATTCAGAGAATCCAGACCCTGTTACAAAACTTGGCCCTTGAAATTTATCAATTGCAAATTCTCCATACTACCACTAAATGATTCAAAACACATTATTAAAATCTCACTGTGAAGTAAAATGGTGTTGTGCACAGACACCCACATTTTTTTAAAACCCACTCTTAGACTTGGCTCCAGTTTTGCACAGTAACACTGCTTGTGTCTACAGTTATGAAAGTTTGCAAGTCTTCTCTCTCCCAGCAAATTTGAAGGAACAATATCTGACATGAGTCCAGTGACTAAATATAAGTACAGCACTGAAAAACATCAGGTCATTGAGATTCTTACAGTGTTCCTTGTTAATATACATCTTCTTTAAATGCGCCATGTAAAACAAGGGTAGTAAACTTCACACAAAATAGTAGCACTACAAAACACAGCTGTATTAAAAAATAATGGAACTCTCTTGAGATAGGTGCTTGCCTACAAAATTTCAACTGAACAGTAAGCTTTGTGGATAAATTAATTTCTTAGGAGATATAAACATCTGAAATAGGAGAATTTTAAAGAATAACAGGCATAATTTGCATATCCAGAAGATGTATACAACTATCCACAGAAATTCAGACACTGCTTTCAGCAAGTCATTCCAAAATACCCTTTCTTCTTCGTTTATCTTTTTTTTTTTTCCTCTTGGTAATCATGAATATCCTTTAATATTCTTATGAGTTTGTCTGCTTGTGATTCTGATGAAAAAATAATCTTTTCAATCTAAGCCAAAATAGAATGAATTAAGCCAGAGACACCTCGATATCAGCATGTAAATGATGCTCCTGGAGTCCATGTGATGCTTATGGTAAATGGTTGTTGCAATACAGCATATTTTGCAAGTTCAAAAAAGACTAAATTTTTATTACATAGATATGTATTGTACTGTAGTGCTGAGTGCATTCATTAAAAATATCTATGAAGCATTATTTTTTCCATATTTTTGTAGCCAATATTGCTTCCATACAAGGGTACATTTTAAAAGGTATTCTGCAATTGCTCATCACCAGCAATTATTCCTAATAATATCTTTCAGCTACCTAGCTATTCAGCTAGACGTATGTAAGATAAGACACACCTCACAGGGGAATGAACTGTGTTTTAAAGTCTTTTTTTTTCTTTATGAAATCTCCTGCCTGAATTTTGAACTGTAACACACTGAACTGATTTTGAACTCCTGAAAGAACAGGAAGGTAAAGAAAGAGCAAGCTGGTTAACAGAGTGGTCCAGAACAACAGTTCAGGTCTCACCTCCTAAGGTGCACTAGTTTGCAATTCATTTCTATAATCACTAGCTCTTCAGGTTGACAGTAACTCTCACCATTGCTTTGTGTTTACAGAAAAAAATCCGTAGGTCTTTCCCAATCTGTTAATACAGATTATCAAACTTCTCTCTCCAGTCTTTGTCTGAAGGGTAGGTGCCCTGAAAAGGGCTTACAACTGGAGTACTTCTTCTAGTGTGCTTCATTGCACATAAATTGGCAGTTACCCTGTGTGAGCTCATCTTATCTCCTAAGCTACACTGGACCAGGCCAGTTCAGTTCTTGTGTGATATCTTTGAGAAAACCCCAAGAGCACTAGAAAGTATAAGTCATCGTTTGTTAAGGGACTGCCCTCTATTTGAATGATTTAACTATTTACAGGCAAGCAGGCAGGCTGGATCTCTGTGGCTACACCTAGCCTTGCGCACCCTCACCCAGCTCACTCTGGGGCAACATTCAGGCTCCCCAGCCGCTGCTTCCACAAAACCCAAGCACAAGGTGTCCCAACCACAGTAACTCTTCCAGAGGACCAGGCACCTGATGCTCAGTGTTGTCTGAGGCTGAGTCCACCACCACACTGTAGTCACAGGTAACGGGCAGGAGACGCATAGTCCAGCCCGATCCAGGGGTTATTGCCTTCCCCACATGCCACAAAAGCCTTTACAGCATCCTAATTCAAATACAAGGGCCAGTCCTACAGATTTACACAGAAAATGAGAAATCAAGTGCAAGCATTACTATTATGGGTGCTTGTGTTAGCAGTGAGTTTATAAAGTGTCAAGAGAGATTTTTCCTATTTGTGCAAAGTTTGCATTTTCCCTCTCCCAGTAGTCCCTCCTAATCCGATGGGGAAAATCGGTTTATGGCCCTAATTCAGGTAATTAGTTTAACCTTGAGCAAATCAGCAAGGCATGCCAAAGTACCTGTCAGCAGTGCCCACCCAACTTCTTAACTGTGGCCAGCCTCTCAGGCTAAAGGCAGAGGTAAAAATCCCCTCACACATCTTCCCCAAACTGGTTACCCATTAAGGAGGAAGCTGGAGGGTGATGCTTCACAAGTTTAGTTTCTAAATCCAGGACTGCCTGTATCACTATCCTTATCCTTTAATTTCAGTCATGCTTCTTCCTCTTTAGTATGCATTCTCCGAGTCATGTATTTAGGAGAAGTAATCCTATTCTTTCCTAACTTTCTTTTTGCTAAGCTAGATAAACCAAAATCCAATAATCTCATTAATTACTCTCAGTTCCCATATCACCTTGGTAGCTTTTCTCTGCTCCCATTTCAGTTTAAATTTTTTTTAATACAAAGCAACTCTAATATTCTCCAGGTATGCATAGATATGCCTTGCATAGTTGTACTGAAGCTTCCTTTTTTCTGCTGAACATGCCAGGATTAATGCACCATAGAAGTACACCCATGCAGGACTGGAAAATGACCACCTGGGAGTACACCAGCCATTCAGTCCTGCTTCTCACAGTCCCTAGAGATTGAGTCCCAGCAGTATCATACAAGTGGTTCACAGATCTTCAGCCACCGATCCACATTCCCCCTGTCTTCCCTGCTACCTCTGAGACAGGTACCCCTCTTCTTGTGATTCCATGCCCATGGCTTTGAACTTTGTGCTTCTATAATTCACCCTGTTCCAGTTGCTCACATTCCCAAGGTGCCCCCAGGCCTCCCTGAACAATGCTCCTCTCCTCTTCAACATTAGTGACCCTGTGCCACTTCATATTAGTGACAAATGTCTTAAGCTTAGACCAAGTTCTCATGCCAAGGTCAATAACGAAAGAATTGGATCGTGTTGGTTTCCAAACATGTCCCTGAAGAACGCCACTGATAACCTTGCTCATGCTGACTCCTCTTGACAAGCTCACCTGCTCCCCACTCTAATTTCTGTGCAAAACCCACTCACCTCATTACATAAATGCTTGCAATTACAATTTCAGCAATGCCTAAGGCCCATGAACTTATTCACAGAAAGCATAGATGACAAGTGTTCAGTAAAATGTTCTGCAGGGTTTAAAACCACAGTTTTTTGGTTTTGATAGAAGCAATAATGAAGACAAGACCTCTTGTAATCTAGGGCAAGGCTGGTGTAGGAAGCTTTATTGTTTTAATTCTTTTATATTAAAAGTCAGAAGACTGAAATGAGAACTAACAAAGTATAATTTTTGCTTTATTTCTGGTGCACTCTAACATGATTGAAGTGAGCTATCTCTACTCAATATAAATAATATTAATAATAATAATGCATTCTCAAATGCATTAATGACAATAGTAAATAATATGCAAATAATGAGAATAAAAAACTAGAGACTGAATGGAGTAAATATCTTTAAGAAATTTAACTTGGGCAAAACGATTGTTCTTCTATTGTGCAGCTACTGAGTATGACTTGAAAGTCATGTACTTTAATAACACCTTGGAAATTGTCATATAGCAGATATTTATTGAAACTTCTTCCATTGTCCTCCATTTCTCACTCCCTTTGTAAGACTTGGAAATAAATTGGTTTTGTAAACTGTAAGCATGAGAATTTTGAAACAGCTAATCTTCAAAGGATATTACAGTCATAAATTACCTCTAAAAAACTTGGGTCAGGAATCTGGTATAGGAATCAATACATTATTCAATTATGAGGAACTACCTCCAGAAGCTGTTATTAATGAGAGCAAAGAGCATTAGTCAATGAGTTCTTCTGACATTGCATTATTAATACTCACAACACAAATTTTCTGAGATGAATTTGCAGGAAAAAAAAGACAGTAGGATATCTAATTCGTGCCAGCCACGATATGAAAAGAAATACATTTTGCATGCAGCACTATTGTATCTGCAAAAATTGCTGCCAAATTGCCACTTGAAAACATCAAGTCATCCTTTTGTTCAGTTTTATATTTATTTACTAAACCACTTATGAAGGTCTACAATCAACAGCCTTTTCTTAAATTATCTAAAAATACCATTCAGTCAAATTCTTAGATCGTTTCTTATTAAAACACAAAAAGGCAGTTTTATGGTTAGACAGCAATAGATTTATAGTTGCATATGACGTTTGGCAGCTCTGAATATGGGATAGAAATAGGGAGCTGACTTTTGTGTGTATTCCTTCCGTTGTCCCTAAAGCTATCTCTCCCTATCTTTCAGAAACATTGCTTAATGCTCTTTTCTGACAGGCAGGGAGGCTCCAAGCAGAGCCCAGCTGAAATACAGGGTCCGAATCAGCAGACCTCAGCCTTCCTCCTGTCAAGTGGCCACAGGTTTCCTCCACCAGCCTTTTCCTCTTTAAGTTCTTTATTATTTGCACATTGTGCTACTTCAGACAGTGCTTTGTCAAGCAAAACAAAGTCTACTGCTGCTAATATTTTCTATTCTCCGCTACTTTTACAGACCTCCCCTCTGCTACTGGTAAAAGATCACACCTTCGGTGACCTGATGCAGAGAGGGCTTTAACTTACCGCATTTACAAGCCAAGGAAACCTTCTGCCCCAGAGTTGAAGCTTTGCCTCCCCCTCTTCAGAGGCAGCTGACATTTATTTAAGAGAGCTGAGATTTTAACATAGGTCACTACTAGGTGCAGGACTTCCCGGTTGCCTTTGCCAGCTCAGCATCACCTCGCTGGGTCCCTGGGTGTGCTTGCAGTCACACCAAGAGTCAGGTCGATCCTCTCCGCTGTGGCTGTGAACCGCTGTGGCTCTAAAGTCCTCGCTCTACTCAGGGCAGGTTTCACCAGAAATCGACCGAGCGCAGTGAAAATGAGTGAATGCAAACCTTTTCACACCATGCAGTAAAAATACACACCATTCATTTATTTCACAAAGCGGGGAGGATCCAGTTCATAGATTAACACTGTTGAAATTAGCAGTTTGGGTGGCCAAATTCAGAGTCATGGAGCTGGGGACATGACAGGGCAGCAGGAGCCACAGGAGGCAGGAGGGGAAAAGCCACAGCAATGAGCCACCCTCCTCCTCCCCACACCACTTCCAGATCCCAGTGTGAAACACCCCAGTGCACATAGGAGCGATAGGGTGCTCTGATTCAGTTCCCCTGGTGAAATACTGGTTTTGGGTAGACAGTGCAGCCTTAGTGTAAAGGGTCAGAGCAGCTGCTTAGCCCCAGGTGAGAAACGGGGACAGATGTGGCTCTGTGCAAATTTTAGGTGCTACGTTCCTGTGATCAGGAGTGGAGGGAAAGCCTAGAAGACAGCAAGGGGTTGCCACTGGCCCCAGGCATTCAGATCCCACTCCAGGCTCGGGAGGGCTGTCACAGTCCCTTTTCTTGCTCTGGGCTCCTTTTTATGGAAACTCTAAACTTGACTGCATTTTTATTTTCGTATTCAGGGTAAATGAAGAACAATTCAGTGATTTGGACATATCTTTGGAACAAGTCATTTTCAATCACTTCCTCCTTTATTTGATACAAATACAGCTTCTCTGCGGATTGCTGGCTTTCTCTGAACTCAAGCTAGCGGCAGTAAAGACAAGCAGCCGTCTCTCGCGTCCTCCGGCTGCTGAAAGGAGCTATTTGCAAGTGTGTGCTGTGGGGAACAGAGTCACTTCCTTACCATGTTTGGCCAGAGAAAGAGTTTGCACTAAACCCGGAAGTGCTCGTCATTGTGCAGTTCGGGAAAATATTTTAAACATCTCTTTTGCCTTCCTGCTCTATTTTTTTTCTTTTTGGTAAGGCAAGATGCATATACTTCTATGTTATATTGTCTGAAAACAAAAGGCTGAGCAGTCTCAGACTTGTCTCAACAGTTTTATTTGATGAAGTAGGATTTTGCGGTTGAGCTGAAACTGGCTAAAACGCAGTGCAAGGTTCAGCAAATGCTCTCAGGGCACTTACTGAGCAAAGTGGTGGAAGGACCAAAGCACCTCATGTGTCCCTGCCTAAGTGAGGTTATACTACAACTGATAAAAAATGGCTAAGTTATGAAAGAAACTAAGCATTGAGCATGAAAGCAGTAAACACTGAGTGAAGGACTCTTTTAAAAAATGTACTTTTAGCACTCTCTACATGAAAACAAAATTAAAATGCAGTCATTTTCCATTTTCAAGTAAGCTCTGCTGGGATGTGTACTGTTAGCTGGACATCAGTTTTAAACGCTATCAAAGCTGTTACTTCTGGCTTTTTTTTCTTTTCTGTCTCATAAAAGGTCAGTGTCTTGAAGAATTCAAATTAGACTCACACCTTGGGAGCAGAGTGTCCATTAACGTCTTTCTTGGTGTAAGAAAGATGGATGCATGCAAACACCCCAGGGTCTGAGTCCCAGCACTTGTTGTCGAGTGTCAATGTGGCACAGGGAGCTGGAGCCAGCCCCTCTGCCCCGTCCGTGTTTGGGCTTCCTGCTGCGAAAGAGCTCTGAGAGGGCTCAGTGAGGGCCATCAGGGCTTAAACCCTCATGCTCTGGGCTTTGCTGGCACCATGAACAAGTGGCATAAGCCACAACAGGCCTCAGACTGAATTGTAGGGATCTAAGTAAGGCTGAAGTGTGCCAAGCAGGGCTGTTAGGGCATGTCCCGCAGGCTGTTTGAGAGGGGATGTCCCTCTTGTCCCGGCTGGGTGTCCATGTGCCTCCTGCCCCACAAGAAATGTCTCCAGCAAAGCACAATGCCAGCACGACTGCATTTGCAGGAAATCATTGGGTTTGCTCTCAATGCACCTTTTCCTAGCAGAAAGACAAGCAGGAGGTGAGAATGCCCCACCAGAAACGTGAAGCTATGGGTGGCTGAAACTCCAGGCCTGAGACGTGCTGGGCCGCGCAGTGCGTCCCTTTGCACAACTGCAGCAGGAAGTCTGCAGCCGGAGGAAATCCATCCCTTTCCCAAGGACAGCCCTACATGTGTTGGGGCACTTTTTTTTTTCCTCCCACAGGACTGAGGCTTGGGAGGGTGTGCCTGCTACATTACTCATTTCAGAATCCTAGACTAAATAAATCCTTGCCTATAGGACTGGTTACACTCTTGTCCTCTACTGCAGGCTGGTGGTGCTCCCTCCCAGGCACCAGAGCGATGCTCCTGAGAGTAGCCCCAGGGAGCAGGACTCCTGGAGAGCCGTTCCGCCTCAGCTGCCAGTCTGCGGGCCAGGGGCTCCATGCCTTTCACTGCTGTGACATGCCACAGAACAGGGGGCCAGAAAAATCCCCCTCTCTGGGAAAGCAGTTGATCCGACTTCTACTGGGGGAACATTTCAAAGGCAATTATGGGGAAGAAAGAGAGATTCTTTATAATAATAATAGTAGCGACAATGGCAGCGGCAACAGATTGCACTCATCATTCTCTGCACTGAAAAGCTTGTACCGTTGTCTGCCTTAGTTTTTACATGAACAGCCTCTGGGAAATTAAAGCTTATTGATTTCCCTGGGATTTATCCCATTCCCTGGGATTCAGCCCAGGTTTAGGAGGATCATTGCTCTATCACCACAGCTGCTTTGTGAGGCAAGGTTGGTTGTTCCCCACCCCTGCAGATGCTCATGGCCTTCCTCAGAGGCCACGTGCAGATGTGCGGAGCCCCAGAGTCCTGCCCAAGCTGTAGCTAGAGATCGAACGTCCACCCCTTAGGAAAGGCCTTTCTCTGACTACTGATGATCCTATGCAAGGACAACATCTTCCAGCAAACTCTTTTTCCTGAGAAAATGTTGAATTCTTCAAACATCTTTTCCGAGTACCAGCCTACAAAAAAAGGGTTACTCCTGTACCCAAGCTAGGAGTTTCCAGTCACTCTGGAGTGGGCTCTTTCCTCCATCTTCCAGCTTGATGCTTTCCTGCTCTGAAACCTCAAACTTTTTCACAGATTAAAAATAAAGATTCCAAACCCGTCTCCTCACAAACCTCTGTGGCACCTTCATGCCAGGGAGAAGTGCACTGCCAATGGAAGGGACAGGACAGCCTGACTACCACCTGTATTTATCTTCCAACCTGAGGCTCGGTCTGTCCTTCAGCCTCATCCAGTGCAGCCCCTGCCTCTTAAATTCAAGCCCAGTTTCCCTTCCTTTTCCTGTTTTTGCACACATTTTTTCCTCGCTTCCTGTCACACTTCATGCTCCCCATGCTTGAGAGCAAAACCCATGATAAACGTCACTGGCGGTTACTACCATGAGCACAAGACAGCTGAGGTTAACCATCAACCTTTTTTTGCATCCCATAAGCACCTAAAAGATGAGCAGCAGCATTTTCAGTGACAGAAGGTTAAAAGCAAAGACTTTGCAGTGGCAGTGGTGGCACCACCCAGTCCCACCATCACCTAAGGGGTGGCTGAAAGCCTCGTCCTGACCACCACACTGTTGGAGGTTTTCCTGTGTATTTAAGGAGTAAGATCTGGGAGCACCATGTACAGCCACGTGGTTTTTGTATTGGCTTTTGCCTTCAGTTTATCATATCAAATATTACTCAGTTTATTGCCTGGTGGATTGATGGTGGCTCTGTGTGGTGGGTGGTGACTCGGTGGCAGCGCCCTGCCCAGGAACAGTGCCGGAGCTACTCCCCCACCTTCACAGACCAAGCCTACACCAACGGACTTGGGGACCAAAACAACATGGAGGGACCGTGGGAAGGAAAACCCTGATGGGTGGAAACTGCGACATCCACTTTGCACCTACCCCGTAGCCTCTGAGTCATCTTGAAAGCAGTGCCAGTGGACCCTGCCACGCTCACATAGCTGTTTGCCCAGCCAAATGTCACCACCCTCATGGCATGGCTACAGTCCAAAGACACCTTCCTACACCTCATAATGAATGAGGTAAAACAGAGGTGCTTCCAGAGAAGAACAGCCTGACTCATGTTGCTAAATACAGCCAACAGGGCAGGTTTCTTCCTTGTCTGCTTGTCTCCTGTCCAGCAGAAGAGCTCTTGAACCACTTGGCCAGAAGTGGTGGCACAGTTTAAGGTGTTGCTCACTGAGGTGCCTGATGGAACTGGCAGAAACCACTCCAGGGTCCCTTAAATTACCCATGACTCATCCCTTTATGAAACCATGTCCCTTTTGTGTTTATCTTTTTTATCATTTTCTATGCTGTCTGATACTGTATTGCTTCTTGGTTTTTATTAGACTTCCAGGTCAAGGGTTTTGAACTTGTTTGTCATTGTCTTGTGCAATAAAATTACATATGCCAGCTTGACAGCACAAAAGAAGTCACACATAGCAACTTATGAACACAACTGACGTTATGTGACTGGCTATTGCCTGCCTGGTGTAAATAATGCCAGAGGAGTCACCACATTGCCAATATTTGCCTCACTCCTTGGAGAAAAGGAATGACTGCAAGCCACAGCCAGGCAATTCATTACAAGGAGCACTGCAGCACTGATCTGGTATGATAGCTCTTGTCTAGCAACACACCTGGTGAAAGAGCAGGGAAATAGTTCATGCCGTGTTGACCATATGATATAAATTGTATATGGCTTCTGCTGCGCAGTGCTCATGCTTTCCCCTAACATGCAGCTGCTAGTTTCCTGCCTTCATGCCATGAGCTAAATTATCATGGATTCATAGAATAATTTATTTTACAAAAGACGTCTGCATGTCATCTGTTCCAATACCCCACTCAAAGCAGGGCCAAGATTGCAGTTAGATCAGGGTGCTCAGGGGCCTTGGAGCTTTGAAGATCTCAGGTGATGAAGGTTCCCCAACCTCTCCATTTCCAGTGTTTGACTATTCTGATTTTCATAAGCTTTTTTCCAATATCTAACCAGTTGCAACGTGTAGGTGGAAAGACTGGTTCCATCTTCTCTATAACATCTCATTAAGGCTGGGTTTGCTTCAGGCTGAGCAAACCCAGCTGCTCTCTCAGTCTTTTCGCTTATGTCGTGTTCTTCAGTCCCTAGTTGCTCTCCACTGGACTTGCTCCAGTATGTCAATGACCTTATTGCACTTAGGAGCCCCCCAAAATATTTTCCCAGCTGCAGTTTCCAACCCTCCATTGTTTTCAAACTTGCAAGAAGAACAAGAATAGTTAATCTATTTATTTAAAGGAAAGAAAATAAGAAGTCATATAAGGGCACAGTCCCTGGGCTGTCTCTGCATTTAGCATTAGACAGATGGCTCAGATTCCACCTGTGTCTCTGGAGGCAGATGCAGCCCAGATCTAAATGGGGAGCTGCTCAGCTGTGGCCATGTCAAATGCTGAGCATATGTCACAACTGCTGGTGTCACGGGGAAGAGGGGAAAATAGAGCTTTATAATCCTGCCCAAGTGTCCTCCAAATCAGGACCAGAGCCCCATGTAGTGTTTCCTATTTGCTATAGATCTTAAAATTACAGGGACATCTTCTGCAGTCATCTGTCAGGTAAATAAATTGCAGCAAAGGATAAAAGTCACCACAATACATAGCATCTCCTAATGGCTTGTTCTAGAGTAAATTCACCTTCATGAGAGATCACAGAAGAAGAGAAGTGGCACCAGCTACATGTAAGACAGCAAAGTTCATGGGGAGGTAAGGATGTAAGCCCACATGAAGGTAAGTACAAGAGCATGGGAAGGGTGGCAGCAGTTACATACCTGCCTTGAATAATTGAAAAACTTAGACCGGTCCATGTTTTTTAGAGGGAAATGTTGACTATGGAGAGCCTCAGCACTGTACTCATGCACTGCTCTGCCTAAGAATTAGACCCTTGACCTCAGCTAAATTAAGTGCTGGATCTCACCCTTAGCCCTTCCAATAGTGTCTCTAAAGATGCATCCCAGGGCACCATTTCTAATAATGCTACACAGACAGCAGATATTTATACAATCAGTACACAACAATAACGCACAATCATCATCACATCAATATTGATGTGCTTCATACCAGTTTAGTCCTTGAATAACACACCAACAAAAGTAAATGTCTGCATACACAACTGTGGGCAGCAATGTCTATGAAATATAGCCAGGTGTCTGGACAAAAGTACTGAAAAATGTGCATTTGGAGTGTCCCACTGACTTCTCATGTGGTTATTTATGACAGAGAAGCTTTTTTGGTGCTTATCAAAATCCAGAGTACTTTAATGTATCTCAGGTTGGACACTCAAACAGAGTCATGCTCTATCTTACTGGACAATAAGAAAATTTTAAGTTGAACTGCAAAAACATCTAAAAATAAAAAGTAATGGATCTAAACACACTGCTACATACTGCTGCCACAAGTAATTGCCAGCGGTTGTACCACAGACACGATCGTTATATCAGTGATGTCCTGATGGTGGCCCAAAAATAATTGTACTATTGCGAGGGATGACTCAAGAAAAAAAAAAAAGACTTTTGTAGCTGGAGAGAACCAAAGGGCACTGCATCCATCTGCTTGCCTTATGGCAGGCTCAGCTTGCTATTTATCATGAGCGGCGTAGTTTTGAATTCTACCTTCTGTAACTTGCACCTCTCATTTTGCCCCTTGGCAGGGAGCTGACAGCTCCGAGTCAGCTGAGTCCTGTGGTCCCCACTAGAGCAGTCATACAGTACATATCAGCAAATCTTGCTGAGTACGCGGGAGTAGGAGTCGAGGAGAATCCACATCTCAGAGGGTGCAAATTACATGCTTAGCAGGCCAGAGAAGGTGCAAAGCACACCCAACTGTGCTGTTCTGCAGTCAGCTACACCCCTTCCTGAAGGCTGCCACCTCTCCTTCCCTGTGGCACGGAGCCTCATGTCATGGGAAGGGAGGGGAATGGCAAATCCGGGAAAGGAACCCTTTAGGCAAGGGAACAAATAGCTGCTGAAACTGGAATTAGCGTCTTGGTGGGAGGTTCAGAATAAATCTGTCATACTTAGCTTCTCTTTCAGCTATTTCAGAGGACGTTAGATCTAATGATGAACCCAGCAGGTAGCATATAGGAATGATATGGGCTGAAGTAGCAGCAACTCTCTCTTTTCTGTCACTTATTATAAGCATACTTATGTAAGTATGCTCATTATTTATCAAAGACTAGAGTCCCCTGATTTTTCAGCATTACAATAGCCAAAATGACAGAGCACTTGCTGTCTGTTTAGCACCTTCAGAGAACAAAATAAGGAGGAAAGTGGAATCTCCCATTCAACTAACGTGGAAAGCTGCAGCAGCACTGTGGGTGCATTGGCTTCACCGGGTTTCCAGCCCCACTTACTGATGGAGGGCCCCAGTCCTTCTGCCCCTGCTTTCCTCCCACACCTCTCTGTTGAGCTGGCACAAGTCTTCATGCAACTGCCCAGAGAGTTGGAGCAGGCAAATGTTCTTGCCAGGAAAGAAAATGGTTTTGAGTGGCAGTTCTTCATCTCAGTTGGGGTCACTATGTGCCCATACCAACAGCTCTGCCAGCTCAGTGGAGGAAATGGCAATAGTGTGGATGTAATTCAGCAGGGTTTGGGAGTGAGAGGGAGGAGAAGGCAGCACTGCTTAAACTTAGCTTGTCACTAAACGTGTAAGCGTGGCCTAAAATGGGTAAAACCTGCTTGCCAGGCTGCTCCCAGGGACCAGGCTCCTCTTCCTCTGGCATGGCACCAGTGTCTGCTGAAGTGTGCCTTCCTGCATGCTCCAGTCCCAGCATCGGTGTGCTCCTTACACACTGCTGCTCCGCTGGGGATACTTGCCGCTGGGGGAGACTTTTGAAAGAAGGCAGGGACTTTTAAATCCTTTTCAATTTGCACACCTCTAAACCTTTCCAGCAGAGCCACAGGATTTCATAGCAGATTTCAATACTTGGTTTTCTAAAGTACTTTTTTAGCCAGGATTCCAGGTGGAAAATTGTGGGTCTGAGTTGCCAAGCACAAAAATAAGTTCTTGTTAGAGAGAGCTCTGTCAGCTTGAAGGTCTTGGGCTGCATTTCCTCTCTTGCTTCATTAAATTTGTGCACAAATAGTTCCCAGTATGCTAACTCAAAGTATTATGAAAGCCTAATGGCTAATGATTCATAAAAATGTGTGATAAGGCTGCCTGTGCCTTATCAAACAAAGAACAAAATATCCAACACAACTACCCAATCAAACAGAATCAATTTCTAACTACTTTGGAGATACCTATCCGTAGGTTCAGCTAATGAGAACAAAACCAATAGGGAAGTTTCAGGTAAAAACTCATCCAAAATGGGACTACAGGAGATAGTTTTTGTCAGAAGTAACACAATAATGTCATAGAGTAACTGGGAGTTTTGTTAACTGTGAACAAAGGTACAAAGAGGAAGGGATCTTAGAATGCTCTGTAATACAGAAATGAGCTGAGTGTCTCATGAATAGACAAAAATTGACCTAGGTATACATTGAATAAAGGCTGTACTGTATTACCTACTGGAAGAAGTGAGGTGATGCTTATTCCCCAAGCCACCATAATACCTACAGATCCCACTGCACCTGGAACAGTGTGGTAGACTCCATAGGGTCTGCTTTTTAAAATTTGACCTGAGCCCAATTTTTAAATGCCCAGTTCTGTAAGGGTGACTTTACAGAACAACTAGAACTCCTACTGAAAGCCAGGGTTTCAGTGCATGCGTGTGTCTGAATGAACTGGATACTTTTGCAGATCTGTCCCTACCTGTGCAAGTTAACTGATTTCTGAGAGCCTACGTAAACATAATGTAAAAGATAGTCCAGGCACTCAGGGCATTTTACAGTCTAAACAAGAGAAGTGGAAGTGTAATTAAAATTTTCCTTTTTAAAGAAATACCAGTTGCTGATATTGTTAACACTCTGAGCACACTTTTTAATTACGAGATATGCACTACAGTCCTCTCCCTCAGTCAGTTTGCGTGGACACTCTGGGATCCTTTGCTTTCATGGGAGCATGAGCGTCTGTCCTTACAGACCAACACAAAGGAGCAGAGTGTGAAACATGATAAATCAGGAAACATATGGGAATAAACTCAAGAAGTGAAAGACATAGAAGAAGGAGAACCATATTCATGAAGGCAGTAGGGCCAGGCAAATGCTAAATAGGATATATGAGGGTATATATTGCCCTATGAATGCTTCACATAACTACAAAGGTCTATACTTAGAACTTTTAAATTTAATACTCTGGGTCTTATATACATGCGCTCCTAAATGCAGCATTCACCCAACATACAGACCTATATGAAATACTCCTACTAAAACAATTGCACGGGATCTAGAAAAAAAAACAAGATAAGACCATCAGTTAGATCTTTTTGCACATATTTTAATGTTCTTTTAAGTTATTGGAGGAACATCAAAAAAGCAAGAAGTTAATGACAGTAACAACCCTTGATATTTGGTTCATTTCATGGGGGATTTATGAGATACATATTTTATGTTTTTACTAAGATTGCTTTGCCTAAAGTGGACTAAGTTTTTATGCTTTCACCCTGAAGTCAAAAGTTGTAATCAAGCAAATAACAGCCATAAATTTCAGTTTTCACAAGAGAAAGCAACAAGGTATTGCCCTGTCCCAAATTTTATCTTCTAGATGATGGAAATTCTAGCTAATATCAGTACCTGTTGAAATTATATCAAAAATATAAATCAAAGGAGCATACTGCATAACAAAGATGTACATTTGTATGGTTCAAAGTCCACTGCCGCTCTAAAATGACTGAATGTTTACCAGTAAGGTAAACTAACCAGAAGACCTAGTAGAGGATAGGTGATAAAAGTGAGGTGAAATTAGAAGCTTGTAAGATATCATGGGGAAAAGGCAGTTATTCATTTCCAGTCCTATTATTTTGCTGCTGAGATACAACTTTCTACTGTGAAACAAAATCACCGGTCACAACTGAGAAAAGTATTAAAAAGCTGAGACTAAAAAAACTACTCCCTATTCGAAACTTCATTTAAACCTCATGTATTCACGCCTACTTTCTGAAGGTGGTAAAGTATGTATATTCTTGTCAGTTAAACTACTGACTGAGTTAAAAGTGTGGGTTTTTTCAAAAATCATCATTGCCTTAAGGGATAATGCACGTATGAGTTAATGTCTGAAAAGCAAAGAATGAACATAGTAGGACCTAAAGGAGATAGAAGGTGGCACCTTATGTGTCTAAGAGTTGAGTTCATAACTTTTGTCTAGCTCCAGACAAACCTTGAGCTAGAAATAAAACATTTCTCTAAGTAACTATAGTGCAGCCTCAGGTTGCCTTCTTATTTTGGTGAGCGTGTTGCTGGTTGCTGAAGGATGAGGAAAGGAAGGTCTGCTCTTCAGCGGGGACCAGCCTCCTCACCTGTGAGAGATGGGGATGATGATGAGGACGATGAGGAGCAGGGAGGTGATTAGTCCCACAGAAAGAACATCCTTTTCCTTCTGCTTGTAAAAAAGGCTATCTGTGTCGGCACTTTTCCTAAGCAAGCCTAGTAATATCAGGCAGTAAATGATGTGTCAAGAGTCAGGGTGGATACAAATTTCCACAGTTCCTCCAAGCTCCATTCATGGATCCATCCACCTCCTGCTATTCCAGCTGAGTATTTGAAATATAACCTATAAAACAAAGAGCGTAATAACAGGTTCTTGTTATAAGGATATCTACACCATCTATTTTAAGATGGTTGGGTGATCTAACTTCTTTGCAATTTGAAAGACCAAAATTAGCAGGCAAGTTCCCTTTTAAAGTCAATAGAGATGTCTGCAGTAGCTAGCTGAACATCTCCTTGCTTGTTGAGATAAAACTGAAGTATGGTTTAACATCAAAGATATTTGTCAGCTTGGTCAATTAACATAATAATTCTTAAAATATTGCCAAGAATGGTATATGCAAATTAACAGCCAGTTTTCATCTTCTCTGTATATCATGCCTTAAGCAGCACAGTATACACTCTAATAAATCGGATACCACAAAATTACACTGGAGAGATTTCATTATCCATCAAGTACTGTTTGAACATTCATAAGGACTTGAGTATGTTTGTCTTCCTCACTGGAAATACTGTTTTGCATATGAGGAAGGAACGTCTGCTTATGATATGCCCCTTCTATGTAAGCAATAAACTGTGGACAAATTGTGCTGAATTTGTAATATGGCCCCATTATTGTCAAAAGCAAGAATAGTAGGTGAAGGCAGTGGACAGTCCATTACCAGATTAAAAATCTATACTCTGTATCTATAAGGGCCCACTAACATGAAGACATATCTCAAAAGATAATTCCTCAGACTTCATTAAATCTGTTGAAAGAATTCAGTGTACATGGCTGAAATTCAGCATGGTGTTATAAATAATTCACGTTTGCAAAGACCAAAGTACATGCCTTGATCACATAATAAATTGATTTATCTGAGCAGAGAAGAACTGGGTACTTAATCCTGCCAAATCTTTGTTCATCTATGTGGTGTTTACTCATGTGATTAGTCCCACTGGTTACTGCCACCTTTACTCAGCTTGGAGCATGCCTCTCCCATAAATAGCCCTCCACACAGGAGTGGACAAGGGTGTAAACTGCTAGTGATTTCTTCATAATCATAAGCTTTTATTGGGTTGTCCTCTCTAGGGGCCCATTTTCTTTTAACACCAATAACATTTTAGAAAGATATCACGCCTGAAGACACGTGTGATTAAGGTGCCCATAACACAGCGCTGATGTAAGCTATATTACTTCTGCATAAAAATCAATAAAAGGGAATTTTAAAACAGATGTTAAGTACTGCAAGGTACTCCAGTTTCCTATCTGTCTTCTAGTGCCGCATGCATCATCGAATACATCTCTGTGTGAAGGATGATGGTCAAGATGCTCTGTTCCAGGAGACCCAGTGCTTCAGGTAGTAATCTCCTGGTTGTCTCTGGGCCAGCAGCAAGTTACAAAAATGACTGGCCACTCTAGATCATTTGCCAGAGCAGAGCATGAGGGGATGGCACTTTCCCCCTGCCCTCCTTTGTGGGGCTGCGCAGAAGAAAGTTGCCAAAGGCAAGGCCCTAGCTGGGGCTTGCTGCTTCCCTGGATGTATCCAGCTAAAGTCATGGTTGCCCTTCTCATCAACTGTGGCTCCATTTTGTCACCTGTACTGGAGTGGATTCCCACAAAGTCCTGCAGAAATAGCAGTGGTCTCAGTCACTGAGCAAGGCAGGGCTCAGGGCAGAAAAACCTCAACCAAATAGTACGAGGCTTATTCTCTCAGCATTTAGAAGCACGCTGCATTTGGAAATTGCATCTTTTGTGTGTGTGTGTTTGTTATAAACAAAGGGATCTCACATTCATTCAGGCCAGTTTTGCATCGGGTCAAATCCTGAGCAACAGCAAAGCTGTCTCCTGTCCCTGCTGACTCTAATGAGAAGCAGCAACGATTCACTGGACGCCACATGGAGATTTCGTACGTGTTTGCCTTAGCATAAATGTCAGTC
This sequence comes from Strix uralensis, assembly GCF_047716275.1. Classification (NCBI taxonomy): domain Eukaryota; kingdom Metazoa; phylum Chordata; class Aves; order Strigiformes; family Strigidae; genus Strix; species Strix uralensis. Next base: position 54,573,860 of record NC_133973.1, read on the forward strand.
CTGCTACATACAGTCTGTTAGCTTATGGCACTGCTGACAAGAAGGACGTATGGCACCTCCACATCCCTGCTGTGCAAGATAAGCATACGGTACTGATATAAAATGTAATTGATTTCACTGGCACAGCCTGACCTGCAGCTCACACGCAACATACTAAAATAATTTGAAGGGATCAATAATCTGCTATGAGATTGCAACTATTAACATGTGATATTGCTCTTTCAAAACCCCCAGTGAACAATTTGCAATGTCTTCCTTTCTTTCTCTATAGCTTCAGCCTCCTTCTTTCTTTCTCCTTCCGTATATATTCCCCATATATACTTGTCTGAGCACTCCTGGAGGATGACATGCAGGGAAAAAAGATATACCGAGACATAATTACATTGGTATAGCCAACAGAAAAGGCCTAGATGTTTCAAATGTCAGTAGATCTGAAGATGTGTGGGCAGGATTTACAACACTAGTATGTTGCCACTGGTAACTGACTGCATTTTTAACCTTCCCACTGCTGTCTAGCAGCGTGAAAGAGCGTAAGTCTAGGGACTTAGCACTAGAAATAAACAAGCTCATTAAAAACCCCTAAAACTTATTGTTGTGAAGCTGAGACGAACAAAAAGAAGAACTGCATAAAGGTTAGATAAGAGCTCTTTCTTCCTGATGGACAGCCTACACAGCACCTAATGCTTCCAGTTTGCTGACGTAAAGCTGCTTCCTCTGCTGGGTCAGCTCTGAGGGACCGGTTTTGGCCATTCCAGAAAGAGGGGAAAGGAAAGAGTGAAGCTTTTAGTGGGAGTACTTTAAGGGCACAGACAACTCAGGCAGAAGATATTTGATGGAGTCCCACTGTCAAAAAGTTGGCAGCAGCCTCCTGCTGAGAGTGAGCGATTTGGAGACACCTAGCAATCTGACAGACTATTAGACTGTATAATGGAGTCAGACATATAAGGTGAAGTAGGGAGCAGTTGCTGGCAGGGGTGGTACACCCACAGTTTGGGTACGATAAGCCAAGACTGAGGAGAAGACCAAGCTTCCTGGACATGTGACAGTGGTATTATTAGGGTGCCTATCCAGAGGGAGGGGAACAAATTTAGGGAAGGAAACAGGATTTGGTGAAAAATAAGAATATGTGAAAGGAGATAGTGAGAAGAGAAAACCTTGAGATATGCGATTGCACTTCACATGTCATGCAAAAGAGGGGATACTCCCAATTCCTTCTAAGAAGTGCTTGTTGCGACAGAGTCCTGCCTAAGACGCCCCATGCAAACTAATATCATAAACTAGGAGGAGTTGCAAGGGACTAAAGCCACCCTTAATTAGGCACTCAAATAAAAACCAGCTTGACATGCAAGTACCCTAAACGTCTAGAAAACTCACTGAAAGAAGGCAACCACAGCTGCTCAGCACCTTGGCATTTCACAGGGCCTTTAACTTCAGCAAGGAGGGAAATTTCAGGGGAAGCTGCGAACATCCAGCTGCTCCATTAGCATTATGCATAAATATGTATTTAGGAGCCTTTCAGGCTACCAAATTGAAAATTGTGTGAAACCATTCTTGGTCTCAGAACACTAACCCTGTTTTTTTGATCTCAGAGAGCACAAACTGTATATACATAGCTACAGCATAGTCTTTGCTGAAAACAAACTCTGTGCCTATCAGCTCACAAAATCCAGCTGAAAAGGATATAGAAGAGACAGTGCTCGTGCTGCAATGCATGTGATTAAACAGCTCTGTTCCATTTAAAGGCCTTTTGGAGAATGCCAGACTGTTCCTAGTTTTAACCTTTAAAATGCAGCAAGGACTTTGAGAGCTACTTTGGCATTTCTCAGTGTAACCCACACCTCCCACATACAGCACAGATGACTTTAACAAGCAAAGCATCAGGGAAGCAGCCGTATATGGGTATGTACAGCCTATGTATGAACGCCTGTAAAAGGTTGCATCTCTCCTGAAAAGGTTTTTCACCTGTATTCCTCTTGGCATCACACTAACTCCTCATGCTGAGAAGTGGTGTCATCTATAATAGCTTCACTTGTTTTCAGAGCTTCCCCTTCCCCCCTCCACTTAATGCTGGCAAGCCAACTACCAAGAGCAAAGCAGGCAGCAGATTTTTGTGTGTCTCCCAGACTGGTAATTAAAGTTGCTCAAAAAAAAAAAAAAAAAAGAAATTAAAGAAACGTGAAGTTCTTCCTGGGAGTGATGTTCTCTGCATGAGCCAACCAAGCATGAGCTGCTCCTGTAGTCATGAGCTATGGAGACAAGACTGTCTGGGATCAATCTATCCTGCCCTAACATGTCAGAGTGGTGGGGTAGCGCTCAGCTGCTAGGAGTTTTCTTATTCCTAATCCATGCTGAAACAATACGGTGGGACTAAAATAATTGATGTATTCATCAACTCACTTCATTTCTTGTAATGCTTTGTTTGCTACTGCTAGGGAATAGGAATGTTTGCATAAAGTTCATTGTGTATTGCTTTCTTGTGGAAGTCATTTTAATATGCGCTCTGTGATAACTTCTCACGGGACCTTCTAGCCTTTGACCTAACCTAAGGATAAAATTTTCTGAAGACCTAGGCATCGGGCTCCCTATCAAGAAGACTACACTACACAGTGTAGTACACTTAATCTAGTAATTAGATTCTTTAAGTAATGGATTTACACATCAGCTGGTTTGCCCCATTCCTAGGATGCAAAGCAGCCCTAAACCCAGCCCTGAGCCTGAGCCTGCAGTGGTAAGGTTAGGGCTGGTCTATGTTTCTGCATAGCACAAGTAGGGCTCAATCATTTTACAGTATTTCTCTGTATGGCTGAAACTTCATAAGTAGGAGCTTCACTGTCTACCATTTCCCTCAAAAAAAAGCCATGTTGCCAGTGCTTATAATACAAAATATATTTTATCTAGAAGTTTCCTATATATTTTGAAATATATTTTTCAAACGAGGTTCCAAGAAAAGACTGAAACTAGCAATCACAAATAACAAGAAAAAGCTTTTTTGCCAGCTTCTTTCAATTCAACTAACCAGTCCCCTCTGCTCTTACAAAGTTCTTTTTCCGTTGCTATCCTTGTTTTAATAAAATTTGTTCTCTGTGTTCCTCCTGACCCCAAGGTAACGAAGAGATACCAATGCCACCCACTGTTCTCACCTCTAGGCAGGGCAGCAAAAGTGCAGGACTGAGGATTGCTCAACATCTGGGTATCTCCAGAGAGCAGGCAGAGCAGAGCAAAAGGCACTGGAGCTGGTATGACAGGCACACAGGACCCCGCAGCACCCAGAAACAACCGCATGCAGCCAGCGCCAGCCCTGAGATGGGCTGGAGTTGGCCTGGTTTTGAATAGCAGCTTGCAGATCATCTTGCAATGAGAACAATCATCCACTGGAATAATCTCCCCAGGGAAGTGGTGGAACCCCCAACACTGGACACTTTTAAGATTCAGCTGGACAGTGTGCTGGGCCATCTTGTCTAGACTGTGTTTTTGCCAAGAAAGGTTGGACCAGATGATCCTTGAGGTCCCTTCCAACCTGGTATTCTATGATTCTATGAAATGAGGTGACAGGAAAGCTGAACAGAAATATTAAAATAAAAAAGGCTCAGCCTCCCCGGGGAGTGTCCTGGGGCTGTCCCCAGGATCCCAGCCTGTGATATTGCCAGTAGTGCACACCGCTGGGTGATACTGTAGTTCACCTGCCCATGCAGTCCCTCTTAATGAGAACACAAAATGGTGTGAATAATCCTGCTGTGAGCCTAGAGGGTACTCAGTATGCTGAAGATAGTTTCCTCTTTGGGAATGTAGATGCTTAGAGCCACATCCACTTTTCAGTTTGGGGATGTCACTCTGAAATGGCTTTCTTTTCCTCACCACTGGTTGCTCTTGTCACGCATTAAGAAAAAGGTACAATGCAAAGAATGGACTTTTCTCAAGCAATTCTCTCCTGGTCCTCCTCTCTGTGCTTTCTTTTCTTGAGTGGAGGATTAGCTGCCTATGAAACCAAAGCTAAATTTTAGTAATAAACCAGTGGTGAGGATATGTCAAATCATTGGGGCGTTACATGCATGCAAAGGTACAGCTGTATATAGGAAGTCTGGCAGAAGCAGTCATCTGGCAAGAAGGGAAAGCAGGTCACATTTTCAAGGCAGGCTATAGTCTGTTGTAGCCTTGGATCTACTTCATGTACAACTCAGCCACGCTTGCTGTGGGCAGTCATCATTCAGACTTCTGATTTTTACCAAACCTGTGCCCATGAGTCAGCTCTGCTCCTGAAGGAACAGTTTCTTCACTATACACATCCTCATATCCCTAGTTTTATGACAGGCACCAGGGTGCTACCATACCTTGAAAAAATAATAGTGATGATAAAGTCCAACCAGGGTGTAAACCATCATCTTCTTTTTATTGTCTGAGTTCGATATCCTTTGTAAGTGATAAAATCACACACATGACATGCTGTAAATGAGTTAGAGAAGGTTTCCTTCTATTTTTCTACCTGGTTCACACCTTGGTTTTGATAATTATAACTGTATAGTCTCAGAGAGGACCATAAAACCCTCTAAAGCCGACCTAAAATTAGTTTTCATTCATATTGTTGTCCAATACCAAATTAGGACCCTTCAGAGTGGTAAGCAAGTGTTATGAGCCCTTTGCCAAAAAGCTGAAATTTTTGTCCCACAGGAAATATCGTACCATGTCAGATCTTGTCACATATATAATACTGACTGCTATTCCCACTGCACGGTGGGTCACTGTGGTTTCAGAGAGGCAGTGCTCAGTTTGGGGGGAAGGATGAAGAATATCCCTGTGTTAGCTCAACTTTCTTACACAGGCCAGATGATATAGAGTCGGTGAGGTGAACTGAGATGCATGAAAAATTAATCCAGCAAGTGATTTTTCAGATTATTATGTAGCTCCAAAATTCTCTACATCGTCTTGCATCAAAATCTAGTTGTGCAGAGGGCCTTAAAGATAAATTCCAAAGCTGCAAGTGATGGGTTGAAGAAATATTTCTCCATTTCAAAACATTTTTAAAACGCTATGCCTGAGTACCATAAGCCAGATCATACATAGTTATATGTCAGATGGAAAGAAAGCTCCATTATAGGAAATAAAACTTAAACTAATATATATGAAAATTTGTAAAATACTTAGGTGAGATTTGAACCATCTGAGAGCTTGAACTTAATCCTTTTGGTCTAGAGAGAAGTAGATTTCAGCTAGTTTATCTGTCTTATTTTAGAGACCTGAATGTTGCTGCTGTAGATTCAAACTGCTAGAAGAGACTAGTGACAACGAAATTATTCGTGGCAAATATTATAGAACATGCAAATGCAATCCTCTTCTTGGTTTTGTTTTTTTTTCTTCATTTTCAAACACATCTCTAGTCAATTTGTAAGTGTACTCAGTATTCATCCATATTACGCAAACAAAGGGCACTGCAAATGTCTGTTCATGGAATACGCTATGTCTACAAAGTCACGAGATTGTTTCCAGGCCTAAATTTCAACCCCTGGAGAACATGTCAAAGGTAAAATGATTAGAATTACAATACTAGGAAAAGTTTCTTTGTCACCAAGAAGCCTTTGGTCAATGGAATGATGACTTTTTTTTTTTTTCAAGACAATGTTTTGATTGAACATGTTGTGAATATTTGGGGACTATTCGAATGCAGGAAATATATTTAAATTAGAGTAAATCCACCAATTCATTTGCAAAATACTGGTGAATGAAAAATCTATGTTAGCTAAACAATAAATCCAGTGCCATCAGAAAACCTGAGGCCATGCAAATGCTGAATTTTTAAAATCAAAAAAAAGAGATTTACTTTACAACCTCACTCTGCCATTCTTTGCATATCATGGCCTGAAACTAACGCTATAGATTTGACTGTGCTTTGCCATCAGCATCCTCTTATTGTGAGGGAGCAGTGGTTGGAGAATCTCCCAGTTGCCAATTCTCATTACATTGCATGCATCTCATCGTGCTTGACAGTTTAAGCCCAAGCTCCAGGAGACTAAAAAACCTCCTGAGAACCTCAGCTTTTGATTACAAGGAAAAAAGGAATGTTGTAGTCTTCATGATTCCAGAAACAAGAGAAAAAAAATTTATTTTTGCTGTGCTTCCAATATGCTCAAGGCTCATTAACCCAGAGGCAAAACTAAGCATCTTTCAGAACCCGCTATGTTTGAAATGGTATTTTTTTTTCCTAAGCAGGAAGGAGACAAAGTCAGAGAGGGGTCTGACATTTTTAAAACCTGGTAAAAGAAATACTGGTATTCAGGTCATTAACTTCAGCTGAAAACAGAGAAAAATGGGCTCTTTCATGTCACAAGTCACAAAATTTTGAAATAGGTGTATGGTAAAGAGCAGAGTTTTTTAGAAAAATCATCATATCAGAGGACAATAGCAAATTAATCCATCAGACAGTGTACAAATAATGGATAAATGTTGTCTGGAATTGCCTTTCTCCAAATTAACAAAATAGCCCATTTTATTTACAATACGGTTGCCTTGCCTGTTGAATGGAAATTGCACAAAATTGGTGCATCAGATGATCTCACAGAAGGCAACTCTGCCAAGACTGCCATAGGTTGCTTTGCATAGTCATCCTACTATATATCAACGAATAAGCATGAGCTGCATTTTTTTGTTTCTCCACACCCCTTTTAGTATCAGCCCTGTGGAATTATTGCACTAAACACTGTGTTATGTGCTCATTGTATTTGATATGATGCTTGGATTAGCGGATGGTTCCTTGTTAATAAAACTATGTTGTGCAGCAGCTGTATGTGGCAGCCATATATGATTACAATGCACAATAGGAACTGCTCATTTCTACACTGTTTCTAGGGAAGTAAAGGGTTACTAGGGGAAGTGGTATTTTATCACACATTCAGCATTGCACAAAAATAGCCTAGAAGACCAAAATGCTTGCCTTAAAGTCTCCACATATCTGTAATTTAATTTTAATACCACAATGATCTATTTTAGATATCGTTAGCATATGCTTTCAGTCCAATATACACATAGTTAATGATATCTGGGGAGGTGAAAGAGAGAGAAAATCTTTTCTTAAATATTGAGAAAGGAAGAATTAGGTCCAGTACTTGAGGGCAGAACTACTCACCACATAGCCTTGATGGAGCTGCCTCTCGGCTGGGGGCGGGGAGGCAGCACACCAGACACCATAAAGCCTTGGTCTCATAGGGCTGGGATAATGTGACTGCACAGCAAGTGAGATCAAAAACCATATGTGCCTTTCTGTTTCAGATGACCCTTTTTCATAACCAGGTTTTCAGCTGTATTTTTTTTTCCTAGTCAATTTGTTGCTGGTGAAAGTTTCTAGACTGGCAGCCAAAGAGATTCGTCTCTTTTATTAGTCACAGCCAACAACCAGCGCAGACACAGCCTGGAATGTAACAAGCGACCCACCCGAGCCTTCATTCTTCATTCCATCAATTGTATTGCTGTAAAGGTGTCAGATGTGACCACCTCAATATTGCCTATGCAAAGCGTGGTGACTATCTGCCACAATTTTCTCGGAATACATGTAAAGAACTGAACAAGGAGCAACGCAGGGGATGATACGCTCCAGCAATTCCTGAATTTGACCTGGAAGATTTACTTGTCAGTTGATTTTGCATTTTATACAGTCCTTGATGCCAGAAACAGAGCTCCTAACAGTAGTAGTATCTTATTGCCGTATCTCCTGAAAACAGATCTGAGCTTCACCACCTCTTACCACATGCTTGAAGACACCAGGCACATCACAGATGGTGGTACCCTCTGGCCAGCACTGTCTTCTGATCACTTTGGACTTGCAATTCTGAAGTCAGAGGCCTCATATCTCATTACGTTTTTGCTGAACGTCACTGGCTTGCAGCGTGCACCTTCACTGACTTACACCAAGCTATGTATATCTCATGCTTTGCCTCTCTCAGAAATACGTTGCTTTGGTTTTCTTCCCGTTGATGAATCCACAGTAAGCAAGAGCTCGCTTTCACTCATTTGTGCAGGTACAGTTCAGACTGTGAGCTTCTGAATTTAAGTCATGTTACATCCTGTTACCTGATTAAGATCAGTAGCTGGGAGTTGATTGACTTTTCAGAACCTCAGCTAAGTTTCTTATGTCTTTCCCATTATATATGTGGAATAAAATGAAAGCTTGAAACATTTACAAGAGCAATAAATGGGTCACTTAACTCCTGAACTCATCAGCTTGAATTACTGTGGAAGTCCTTATGCCACCAGGACTTTCTAAACCTTCCCATGGACTGCATCAAAGCATCTCAGGCCTGAAACCTAGATTCACATCAAACACTTGATACTGCAAGTTTTCCACTTGCTGGGGACTGCGCCCGCAAGTACACAGCACCCCGAGGGTCCCTTCTCCAGCAGCATGCACATCCACCAAACCTCCAGGCAGAGGAGCCCCACTGCCCTCACTGGTGTAAACTCAAGGAGAGAGCAGTCAGACCCTGCTAGGGAGACGTAGTAGGATGAAACTCCAAATCTACGTGACCCCACCAAGTCAGCAGCCTCAGCAAAACCCAGACTTCCCCAGAGACTCATTTTGCTTTACAGGAGCTGGCTGAAATGAATACAGGCTCAACTCCTGAAGATAAAACTAAGGCACTGGAGAACCATGCTCACCACCCTCCTACAGGCTATCTGACAGCATTTTTTCCCCCGAATGTTAATTACTCACTTCAAAGTGAAGTGAGTAATGGATGAAATCCATGACTACTAAAGTCAACTCCTACTGATCTCCCTGGATCACAGATTTTAACCACTGTCATTTGAGGAGAAATAACATAAAAGTATCCCAGGCCTGAACAAACTGCCATAAACCAGCAACGTGAAGTGTTGCTATTTGCATAGAGGATTTATTATCACTTTCGTTTTATAAATTACCATATTTTTTCCCTCAAATTGTCAGTTTTGAATTAGTAAAGAAACTGTAGCTTTTTATTAAATACAAATTCTTAGGATCAAGTAACCATTAAGAGATTATAAAACAGTGTTCGAAACATGAGTAACATTTTAGTAAAATGATTTTTATTTGCATGGGACTCCAACCGCTAAAATAGCTTTAGGATACTAAAAAGCTTATGTTCAATCTTGGACTTAAAATTCAAGTTACATCTTCCTTTAAATACTGTATCAGCAGAACAAGCCTTAATTACTAATTAAACAAATTATGGATTTATACAACCGAAGTTGAATCTCTGCAACAGTACAAAACGGTTCTTACGAAAAGAGCTATGCTATGGGCGGGGCAAAGCAATAAACGAAGCCAGATTTTTTGCCTTTATCAATCTCTACATTAAAGAAATATTTAAAGTGATATACTCACATGGAAACAAATTACAAGACATGCAATTTTTTACTGAAATTTGTCTAAAAGTTAGCTTCAAGGATCGCAAATTTATCTATTGCTGAGAGCACATACTGAAAAAAATGCGAATGGTGATTTGAGGTTTGAGTCATCTCCAAAGGTTTTATAGTATCCCATGTCTCAGTACCGGCTTTTATGCTTCATATCCTTTGATATAGTTCTCCAAATAGAGGACATAAATACCATCCAGGTTTTAAAACATTTTATTTGCATATTAAAAAAATTGTGCATTCCAATAATTAAAATCATTTGAACAAAAAAAAAAAATGGCACTCGATTAACTGCATTTTACAGCTCGCAGGACCTTGGTACAGCTTTGCATTTATTCGTGTGTTACTCTAGTTTACTGTAGTCCCACCCAAGTTCTTCTTTCATCAACATGCAAGCTCTTTCATGCCACCAGGACCAAAGCCAGACAGGCAGAGGGAAAGGCAGCGCCTTCATTCAGTGTCAGTAGTTCTCTCTATTCTTTTGATGTGAAAGGGGCAGTACAGTCATTTTAAACTTTATCCAACCTCTTTGCATCTTACAAAGTTAAACAGCTAAAAGAAGTAAAATAAGAAGGCAATGCTTGTGGAATGTACAGTGCATAATTTGGAAGGGCAGATTTCATTACGATTCACCCGCTTGCTTCTCCTGTTCAATTGCTAAAATGGGGAAAAAAAACAGAAAAGAGAAAAAAAATGAAGATCCAGAACCTGAAATGCATTCACATCTCAATTCCTGTAATTTGTAAAAATATGTGTGTGTGTGTGTATATATACCAAAATAGAAACGTAAATAATTGTAAACTAAGCGCTGCTCCGCGGTGGGTTCAGGCTTTGGCTGCCTGGCACAGCCACAGCCGTGTATCCTCCCTCACCCGCACCCGCCGCACCCCCGGCTCCCCGCCCGCCGCCCCTCTTTGTCTCCTCCCGCCTCCCTGCCTGCTTCCCTCCCTCCCTGCCTGCCTCCCTCCCGCCCTGCCTGCCTGCCTCCCTCCCTCCCTGCCCTTCCCCGCCGCCTGCCCGCACTCACTTTCTTTTGAAGGCAGCGGGTTTTTCTCTTGCGTCTCTGTCTTCTTCAATTTGGACTTGTCAAATTTCTCGATCTCGGCCATGTCTGGCTTGTCGGACATGTTGGCAGGTGACTCTGCGCACACAAGGGAGGAGCCCGTTACCCCCGGCGAGGGCTCCCCGGCCCCCCCGGCGCCCCCTCCGCCCCGGGCCGCACCCGCCGCACCCAACCAGGGGCAGCCGCGCCGCCGCGGGAGCCCAAAACGCAACCCACGACGAAAAAAAAGACTCTTAATCCCCGGCAGATTTAAACATAATGACAATTTTAGGAAGTCTTAGTGTAATCCAGCACCAGTGGCAGCGCAGCTCGTCACCAGCCGCCGCCGCGGGCAACTCCCAGTATTTGCGCGCTGCGGAGTACAATAGAGGGGAGGCGCCCGGCGCCGACCGCGGTTTTAACTCGTTAAGGGAGAATTAATTAAAAAAATGAAGCCCTGGGATGGCAACAGAGCCGGTTTGCGGCTCGCACGCCGCCGCCCTGCAGCGGCGCGGCCCCCAGACAATACACCCCCCTCCAGACAATAGCTCCCCCCCCCCCTCCGGACAATAGCCCCCGCGCCCTGCCCTGCCCGCGGTCCCTCCCCGGGCTGGGGCTCGTGCTGCCCGCGCTGGGGGACCCGGGGGGGGTGGGGGGGGGCGGGGGGGGGGCAGCGGGACCCACCGGTGTCTCCGCGCGGTGATGCTCAGCCCCGCCGCTCGCTGCTGCCGCCGCTCCGCACGCCAGTATAAAGGGCGCTCGCTGGCGGGGCGGTTTTATCCCCGCGCCTATGCAAATGACGGTGATGTCACCCGCTAACCATTTTGCCGCTTTCCGCCTTTTTCTCTCTCTTCCCCCCCCCCCTCTTGCTTCCTTCCCCTCCCTCCGCCGCCCAGCTCTCCTCCCCCCGCGCACACGCACACACACAGCTACACACGGACACACGCGCACGCCCTTAAAGCCGAAAATCGCTCCGGTCCCGGTGCCGTGGCGACACCGGCCGGAGGCACCCCGGGACGGCCCGGGGGGGGCGGCCGCTGCCCCTGCCCCTGGCTCCCCGGCCCCTGCCCGCTCTGCCGGGGCGCCTCCGGGCGGGGGTCGGCAGGGGCGGGAGCGGGCGTAGGAGGGGGGCCGGGGGGCAGGGGACAGGGGGACGGCGGGGCGGGGGGGCGGTGGCAGCCGGCGGCCGCCTTCCGCAGCGGCGGGCTCTGCGCTCGGCTTGAGCCGTGCGGTGGTTTTGCTTCAGCTCTGTGTGTGCCCCTCTCCCGGTTGAGCAATATCAGCTCGGCGATTATATTACTTAAATTTCCGCATTTAGAAGGAAAAGACGAAACCTTCGTCCCTTCGGAGCTCCGGGGGCTGCCCCCGCCCTTCCCTCCCTCCCCCCGCGCCGCTGCCTTTGCAAGCCCGCTGCTGCAGGGAGAGAAGAATCCCGCCGCTGTCGTTGCAGCCTTGCAGCGGCGAAAGAAACCATCGCTCTCCTTGCAGCCCTGCTGCAGGGAGAAGAGAAAATCCCATCGCTGTCCGTGCGACCCTGCAGCAAACGGAAGACAGACGCTCCCCCCCTCGCCGGCCCAGGCCAGGCCGCAGCGGGGCCGGCCCCCGGCAGACAATAGCCCCGGCCGGCTGCCGCCGGGCCCCGCCGCCCGGCCCCGCTCCCCAGCAGCGGGGCGGCCCCGCCGAGGCACCTCCCGCCCGGCCCCGGCTGCTGCGGCCGGGCGGGGGGGCGAGGCCCGGGCTAAGGGCACGGTGGGTCCCGGTTGGGCCAGGCCTGCCCCCCCCCCCCGCCCCCCTCCCGCAGGGCTCCCCCAGAGCTGGCCCGGGGAATTCAAACACAACCCCCGGCAGCCGTCGGCCCGACAGCCCCGTCACCGAGCGAGACGGGCAGTGGCTGCTGCGTGTGTGTGAAAGGGGCGTCTGGCGCGGGTGGCGCTTGTTTCTGCATTTGCAGCGTTGGGTAATAAACTGAATTATTCACGTGAAAGAACTGGAAGAGGAAGGGGGGGGTGGGGTGTGTCAGTGTGCGTGTGGCTGAATGACACGGGGCCGGGGAAATCTCTGCGCCTTTGTCTGGCGGCGGCTCCGCAAGGGAGCGGGGGGCGCTGGCCCCAAAGGTGTGAGGTGGGCTGGGAGCCGGCGCGTGGGAATTCACTTCATCTCTGCTCCTTCTGGGACATCTGTCTGGAAACCATGTAGCGTATTGCTCCTTGCTCCCTGCCCTCCAACAGGGTATCTGATGGGAGGGTGATTGCTGATCATTAAAAGCCCTGAGTCGCAAACAGTATTAATACATGCAAGGAGAACTGTAAATACATTTCAATAGTTCCCTGGGGATTCTGCTTCCTCTGTCCTCTCCCCCTTGGCTGGCCGTTTTTCATAGCATTTCCAGAGCTGTAATTTCAAGGGGGTAAAATCTTGTCCCCATGACAATCCCAATAATTCTTGCTATAGTGAACCAGGATTTCCAGTCCAGAGTCTTCCTAAAGCCAAGCTCCTTCACATTTGGAGGTGTGATGTATAAAGTCTGGTTTCCTTCTCTAGTCCATGAGCACCTCCAAAATTGAGATGAAGAGGGTATTATCACTGAGAGCGATGGTGTGAGCTAGAGTATTCCTATAAGCCAGGGACTGTGTGAGACTGAAGGCCAAAGGAATTGCGTAGGAAATGGCAGGCAAGGAATATATCATATAATTTGGGAATATCCACAGATTTTCATAGTACTGTCATTAAAAGCATTCCCAAAGGATCTTCTGTGTTGGCTACTGGTTAACTGGTAGCTTTTGAGCAAGTTCTGTAAAATGAGTTTATAGCCTTTTACTGCTTTGATGCTTTTGAGCATTGAACCTAGTGACTAGGGATTGTAAAATTTCTCTGATGATCAGTTCATCAGCATCCACAATGATGTTACAACCTCAGACTTTTCTTTTGCCCAAGATTTTTTTGGCTCTTAAGTGAGGGTAAATTTAGTACAAATATTCTTAAAAATTGTTCTCCTGTGTGGCTGCTGCAGTCCCTCACCTGTGTGTCTGCGCAAATCAGTGTTCCCCTCACCTCGGTGCAGGCAATGCACTCCTGAATTTAAAGAACAGTGAATGTTTGTGCAACTGGGGTCTGATTTTTCAGAAGTCGCTTGCCCAGTAGCAGTACTGCCTTCTTTTGCTTCTGCTCATTTTGGGACAGAGCCACAGATCCCTTAAATCAGTGTAACCCACAGCCTTAGATGGAGCTTTGCCGCTATCTGCAAATCAGGCTCCTGCTGAGTTTAGATTTGATTATAGTTCTGAGAGACGGAGACAAATAAAAGATTTACACTTCTGCCACTTCTCTGCCTTCCTGTATCTCCTTTCTGGTGGATTAATACTGAGATAGTCACAGTATCTTAGAAATGTCATGTGTACTTCACTACATATGTGAAGACAGTATTGTTCTGCTGAAGCAAAATGAGGATGTTGCATTTTAGTGGCAGGACATAGGCTAATTTCTGTAAAAGTAAATCCTCTTTATAGCATTTTGTATTAGTGGTATAGCCACAGAAATTGTGTACCTCCATGTCCTTTTATGTTTGCTTCTGTTTGTTGCTATTTGGAGAATGCAAGGAAGGTACATGTTCATACAAGTCTGCCCCATGTCAAATAACTTCTGGGGATAACAAACTCTAAAGAGCACTTGGATGGGACAAAGCTGACATCCTCAGTAAATGTCCTAGGCCACATGATGTAGCTTAGGAATTCTTGTTTTGAATATTGATGAGCTGCTCCATTTTTTTTTATTATTGCTTTATTGGGTTTTGTGTCAGCAGTTTCTTATTGTGATTTTTTAAAAAAAAAAAAAAAAAAAAAAAGACAACAAATATTTGGTGGTGTAGTACCCGGCTGGACATGCAGTCTCTCAGTTGTTTGCATGTTAAAGGAGAGCACTTTTCAGCACATTGTTGATCCCATTTGCAAGAAGGAAATTGGACCCTGGCTAACATAGTTTTCAGCTAACAGCTTTGAGGGTTTGAACTAGAGCAAGGCTGCAAGTTCTTTCTTGCCTTCTAGGAAATTCACATAGTAGGAAAGGTAGTAAGTGGTAAACCATGGTTCTTGCGTCTCATTTGTACATCCATGTTTGAAGCCCTATAAAAAACATGAACACTCCTTTTCCAGGTAAGTATATACCGCTTCCATTTGCAAAAATGTGGTGAGAAAAGACTTGCTCAAAGCCATGCAACAGGGACTTCATGAGATATTAACAGATGTCAGTGAAAGTGTCTCTATCTCAAAGTGACTTCAGTGGGCTTTTCCTTGAACTCTGTTTAAAGAATGTTTTAAAACATGACCAGGAACACAAATCTTCAAACGTTATGCTAATTCTGCCATAGAGGCTATGTATTTATTAAAAAAAAAAAAGTAATTAGGGAAACATGAAATGTCTATGTGATAAAGCACCCAAGGTTAATTCCCATCTCAGCTTATTATTCATAATGGGATCCCAGGCACATCAGATGACTAGTAAGATAAAAATAAACTCTGTATGTAAATTTCTCGATCATATGGAAAATAAATTAAAGGAAGAGAAGCCAAATGATTGTTTTCCAGGTCTCAGTTTCACATGTGAAATCTTCTTTTCACATGCTTGACTCTGTGAGAGAGAATGCTTTCTCTCACTCCATATACCGCTAGAGGAAACAGGAGCTGGCAGTGATCCTGAGAGTTTAAGTGAAGAGACAATACCTTTAGGTAGTTTCTTACTGTGCCACCTCCCTGCCAGCAGCAGCAGGGCGTTGATGGTGACATCAGGGTTTGGGTGTTCAGTTCTTCAAACTTCAGAGCACAATATTTGTGGTGTGTCACATTTCACCGAATGCTATTGACAATTAAAAAAAAAAAAGGGTAATCGATTAATGGAGCAACACATCTAAAAGTAGAGCCTTCCCATCCGCCCTCAGCTTAATTTCAGAAGGATTGCAAAATGCTTGTCCTAGCTGGACAAATACTGGCACTGGTTGGCTTTATGAGTAGTCGTATTTCCTTTTTTACTGTGCTTGACAAAGGGAACTTTGCAACAGGTCATGACTTTAAGAAAGTAGCGCTTGTGGGAGAGGAGAAGCCAGGCTGGGAAGCCCAGATTGCTGCATGGGAAACTACATGCCCTCGAGTAGCAGATGCTCCTCTCCCACACCAATCTGCCTGACTCTGCTTCCCCTGCCTTCCCTGCACACATAAACAATAAAAGAAGAGTGTTGAGCCTTTCTTTTAATGCATGCAGAAAGCTGTGGCAAAGCAACAGTTTGGAAGATAGGCTATATGATACTCCAAGTGCAGGGCTGGCTGTGCACAGTTAATAACAAAACACACAAGATGAGGCCTTCAGCTGTGGTTTCCAGCTTTTGAGGGATGCTAAGAATTTATAGTCATCATGTTCTGAAATTTTTAATAAATGGAGAAGAAGCAAGAGAAGTGTGTTTCCAACTTTCAGAAAGATTTCTTTAAGTTTGCAGGGAACCACCAAGCTTTTAATTATTTGTCTTATGTTTTTCACACAGGATTATTTTGCAAAGGTCTGAAAGTGTCCAAATGACCTGTTTTGGCTGGAGTTCCTTGCTGCTAGATGCATGTGCAAACACTACGTTTAAAAGCTAACTCTAGAAACAGTGGTTGATTTGCAAGGTACCTGAGACAACTGAAAACAATACCCTACCACATCTCCTGCCTGAAGAAGGCATCTCTGTGCCAAATTTTCACAAGTGCTTGTCATCACTTTCTGAATTTTGTAGCAGCTTTTCTTCCCTCTTGTTTATACGAGTAAAAATAATAATTTTGAAAGTGTGTAAGTGACAACATCAGCATAATGCATCACAAAAGCATGATGAATCATTTCTCCTAGTACAACTCAGCAACTCCTTGATCCTCTGTTAGGCTTCTCCTAAGTAAAACTGCTAATTTTACTGCCTATGCATGGGTGTCAACAGAGATTACAAACAGAAATCTCAGGCAAATGGAGAGACTGGATTTTTATGTTACCATTGAATATGAGTTTCTTTCAATGCAAAGATAAAGCCAGATATACATTCAAAATACTGTGGTCTCTATTCAACATACAAACAAGTCCATATGTAAAAAAGACAAGCTGGCCATTCTTATCGGAATTCCATTGAAAAAGGGATGACCAAAGTAAACACGCAGAATGAAACAATGACTAATAGCGTCAAACTGCCTAGGCTATTGTATGGGCTTTGGCAGTCCCTTTGGGGATGGCCAATCCACTTGCTCATATAAAAGAGCACAGAGATAGGGAAACACCCATCAGTGAACATCCCCATGATGCCCATATGGCATACTGTATTCATAGATGAGTTGCAGAGCAACAAAATGTAACTGACGTCATTAATTAGGTGAATTATGTCGTTCCAGCAGTGGGCTTCCCTCCCTCCAAAACTGACATTCTCATTACATAACTTGATGTGATACAGAACAGTAGCATAAGTCACTATGCATGAGCATACAGCAGGATTAATTTATTTAGCTTGGAAAATAGCACTACCCTTGAGACCACACCTGTGCCATGTACTCCATATGCAGCTATCTCTGAGGTGGCTTTAAACTAGTGGCAACTTGGAACTCACCCCAGGTTTATTGCTTTGTGTTGATTTTCTTGGGTGGATTTTACCACTTGTGCTGAATGCTGCTAGTCATATCTGAGGCATTTGCTTTAAAACCATTTTAAGCATATTCAGCTATCAAGCTCCTTTGTATTTTCGGCTCCCCAAATCCATACAAGTGCAACAACCTTTTGTCTCTTGTAAGACTGTAGACAGGCAAGATTTTTCAAAGTTTACATGTGGGTTTATCTATCCAATCTATCTATTTATTTTTCTCCACTACTCCCTTCTTAATTTAATTTATTTTTAGGGGGAAAAAAAAAAAGAAGAAACTAAGCTTGCCACCCAACCAGATGTAGAAATGGCTAGGTCAGTCTGCTCAAAACCTGACTTACCTCCTTGACATTTGAGCTTTCACCAGGGTAAGGAGTGAAGGATGGAGCTGCTGGGGTAAAGCACATCCAGTCATTTAAACTTTATTGACGTGATGCTTTCTTCACAGAGCCAGTTTGTAAAAAGCAAGTGGGAAGAAGTGTTTCTTGTGACTGTCACAACCATGGATTTTAGTGGCCTCTGGTGTACTTCACAGATGACAGGGACTGGGAGAGTGTTGGGGGGGTTATCTTCTTGAGGATGAAAGGCACAGCTCGTGCAGCTTGAAGGCTTCATCACCCCACCAATGTGTGTAACAGAAAAGGTCATCCTGGCACCCACACAGCTCCTGAAACTTTCAAGTCTTTTGTGCTCACATTTCTCTTTCAAAGGAGAGGGGAGTTACAATGTCTGAGCGCAAACAGAGGTGGAGACTGGGAGGGACATCTGTTGAAGCGAAGTCACACGCGCGGGACGTGTGGGTTGAAAAGGACCCTATGCTTGGTAGGCGTTTTCCTTGGTAGGTTTGTCTATGTCTCACTTTTTCAGACAATCTCACGTTGCTGAATATTACTGTTGGCGCAGTTAAGGTGGGCAGGCAGGGGGCTCAGGAAAGCACCGCTTTGCCCATGGGATGTTCAGGTTATTCCACGCAGAAGGGTATGAACCAGTGCTAGAGGTTAAAGATTGATAAAGCTTGTGATTTTTGCGTTTAAAGTATCAGGCTTAGAGAAATGCTCCCAAGAACATGGTCTCCGGCAGTAAAAAGTAGTGGTGGGACAGGCGGAGCACAGTCCATTTTCTCATGCAGGAAAAGGAACCTTCAGGGTCACTCACAGTTTCTGGTGGTAGCAGGGTCTGTGGCATCTGCTCGCTCAAGTGTCACCTGTGTTGCTCATTACCGCTAGGTACAAGTTTGTTTATATCTAACAGAAACAAAAGCATTCCCTGGCATGTTTTAAGGTTGGTAGGAAGTTACTGCACACATGCACAGGAAAAACAACAACAGTAACATTAATACATATTGAAGTAGTGGGATTATTGCCAAAACATGTCACTGCAGGCAGGCAGGCAGGCAGAGCTCATTTCTGCAGAGAGGTGTACAGCTACTTTGCACCTGAATGCAAATTATAACAGAGGAGCAGAAAGAGCAAAAATACATAGGTTCTAATTTTTTTGGTCCAGGGGTGTTTTGCTACTGATATTAATAAGAATGGGATTGAGTCCAACTACCATTTATTGCAGTTATTCAGTGTGCCTTAAACAGAATGAATGTGAAACTGGGGATGGTATCAAACTTCCCAAAGGGAACACGTCTCAACTTATATGCATAGCCTCTTTATCTTCTGCTGATTAGTCTCCTACATTTGTAATATGTTTTATTTCACAGCTGCGGTCTTGATAAAATCAGAATTACAGGATGAGAAAGCAGCCCTGTAGATGGAACTAGATGTGAAAGTTTGTTGTCTCTCCCCATAAAACACATATATGTGCAGACCCCATGTTCAAGCATTTTTGCCCACTAGTAACGAACTGCTGCCACCAGTGGGCTGCGGTTTGTATCGACACACACTTTTAATGTCACACATCTGCAATACTCGTAACAAGAGCCAAAATATTCCAAGTCTCCAGGTTTAAAATCAAGCCACGCCTGCACAGGACAGTTGGAGG
Organism: Strix uralensis; assembly: GCF_047716275.1. Classification (NCBI taxonomy): domain Eukaryota; kingdom Metazoa; phylum Chordata; class Aves; order Strigiformes; family Strigidae; genus Strix; species Strix uralensis. The sequence goes on from NC_133973.1 coordinate 54,592,903, forward strand.
GAACCACGTACTAGATCAAAAATTTCATGTCTGTCTCTGCAATACACGCTGAGCATAGACGTTACTCTCTTGGTTTAGACACACTCACAAATTTCATAAAGGGTAATTTTATCCCGATAAACTTCACACCACATCTGCTGGTGTTAGTCCTCCCACACTGGCTTATTTGGCAGAAATATGATTATATATGTATAAATTGTAAGGATCAAATTTTTACTGGTGATTGCCATGGTTTTGCACAGGTTGGACATCAGTATTCAAGGAAACACAAGCTCTAGATACACTTCAGCAGAAAAGATACATACGTGTCCTGAAACAGACGCATATGCCACAGCATCTTTGAGCACCCAGTGCCTCACTCTTGACTAAGTTTATCAAAGATCTAGAAACAAAATCACTTCAGAATCCCTTAGTGCCTGTTCAGACCATGGCTAACACACACTAGGAAGCCTGACTGCACAAAAATGTGATTGTTTCCACCATTTCTCTGAAAATGTGGCCAGAGGTTGTGGCGATGATAATCTTAACATATATACATATGAACCTACTATATATACATTAAAAATATAATATATAATATGTAATACACATGATATACAACATAAACATGCAGCATAATATTACATTTTATGATGTAATATAAAATTATAATAGTATAGTATATGTATTATATTACATTGTTATATTGACTCCATGGTTTTAGTTATATTTCCTAGCCTGAGGGTGATTCAGATTAACATCTTCTACCTTGCTGGAAAATATCCTAACCAGGCAGTTATGGTTAATGTAGCATATCCAGTTTACACACCACTAAAAAGAAAGCAAAGCAGTAGGGCAATGGAGATTCATTCCTACTTGGATGGATTACTGACACAGGCAAAATTATTTAAGAGGACAAATTCAGGCTCCTCAGTCAAAATGGATTTCCTGAAAAGATTCATCATGCTGTAGCATCCCATCTGTCCTGAGCACTGAGGGTTGCAATCTGTGCTGCCATTTGCATGACAGAGACACAGCCCACAGTCTGCTCAACTCTCTCTGCATCCTCAGAACATCCACCCTGACATAAATTTTCACCCATTAAAAGATGATACTGAATAGAAACATAGACCTTACAGTGGGTTCATGCACAAACTTAATGTTCACATGCAGTTTACTACTATCACCATCTTTTCTACAATGTTGAAAAATCTCAAATACGCTTCCAGTTCTGCAATGACTAGGACTCTGTAAATGTGGGGTGGTTTGAGTGAGTAATGCTTTACATTGGTCTAAAGAGACCCTCTCCTGCTGATGCTTGGGCAGAGTCCTAGCAAGAGCTTCATTTATCACTTGTTGGTGAGTAAAACAGTTGCTCCAATTCCTGCAGTGAGTCTAAACCCATCATTTGTTCTGTGTTTGCAACTCCAACACACTGACATAAGAAAGATTCCAAGCATTACAGGAATGCTGCTAATAAGTATGTAGTACACTCCTTTTCTAAAATTCCCTAATATGAGGAATCTAAAATTATATATCCTCTCACAGAGTAATATGAGGTTATCAGAAAAATAGCAGTGGGAGGATAGTCTGTCGGCTGTCTGAATGAATCTATAGAATACTTCAACACGAAACACAACAAAATATTTTGTTGGTGTTTGGTCAAACATCTTTCTTCAGGCCATACTACTGAGCACAATTGCTTCAGCATCCTCTAACCATCTACAGCATCTGGGCTTCCAGCTCCATGGTTATGTGCTCCATAAATAACTTTCTTTGGAATTGCTGCCTTTACTGACAGATGCTGTTTACACAATACTTGGAAAATAAGATAATTTATTTTGAAGGTGAAACAAAGATTTTGAAGACTAGTTTTATCCATTTTTTAAAATAAAAAACCACAAAGCCAAAGAGGAAACCCTAGCATTTATGGATTTTTTCCTTCCTAGTGGGAGAGAGAGAGAGCAAGGAGTGTGAAGGGAATCAGTCAAGAGGAAATGCTGAGGCTTTTCAGTTTCCTGTTCTTGGTGAGAATGAGGGACCCAACAATAGGGAACCTGCGGTCAGAGAGAGAGTCACTCACTTGTTATCAATTTAATTTGCAATACTTAAGTCAGTAAATCACCCCAAAAGCTTTGAAGAAGCAGATCTGCTAGGAATCTGCATAATCTAATTACAGTCAACTGCTGGGCAAGTACTTTGGTGGGTAGACAGCACTGCATACGTTCTGTTTAATTGAAGGTTTGTATGGGTTCATTGGTTGAATTATAATTGGAGTTTTAACATATGCTCAAAAAATATTCTATGATGTGTTAGTATTGCTTCTGGAAAATATAAAGACATTGCTTCCTAACACATTAGGATATGAAGGCTAGTAGAGCAGAGGATAAAAGAGAATCAGTAACTAAAAAAAAAAAGCCTATGGGAGAGATCTCTTATGGGGACTCTGAACTCAGACAGTGAGGCAAAAATAGTGCCATAGATTAGAAACAGTGGGAAACACAGGTGGAAGCTAAATATTCAGGTCTGAGTATGATAAGTTATCAACATGGGAGAATTGCAAGGATCCATGCAAAGACTGCTGTATGGATGCTTCCACATCTGTTACTGTTGTGGGAACCCCACGGTCCTTTGGAGTGAAGCATGAGGCTTTATATTCCTTCAGGAGAACAGAAGAACATAATTGTACATTTGCTTCATACCTTTTTTTGTGAGTCTTACCAAGCTCTTCTCCTCGGTATCTTGTGGCAAGAACTCCCAAAGTTAATTTTCAGTTGTGTGAAAAATGTTTTTACCAACTGCAGATGCACGGCACTCCACTCACTGGAGATCTGCTTTTGTTGCACGAGGGCAAGTGATAAACATATCCCCAGTTATTCTTCTTCCCATATGTGTCATTCATTTCCTTTATTAAATCTTCACCAGGATGCTTTCTCTTATCTTCTTTTGAGAGTAACCATGTGTAGTCCAAAAGTTCCCTTCAGATGGACATTTGTCATGGCTTTCGAGATTGCCTCTCTTTCTGCGTGGTGCCCGTATTTGCTAGACAAAGAGTGAAGCATGGTGACCACCATTCAGTCACACCTGTGGTGTCACCCAGGATTTACTTGTGTAGTCAAAGCGATATTATTGCTATTGAATGCTTAGTTGTCTCAGATGAGAATAAACTAGTCATTCATTTAATGGCATGCTGACGTTTTTAGATTTACTGCTTGCATTGTATTGCTCATATACTCCTGTGTATTGTTTCCCTTTTCTGAGTGTAACAGAGCAGAGCTCCTGATTGAGATGGGAAAAGGAAGCAAGTGGTCTTTCTTGCTGCAGACTGTCAAAACCCCCATGTCTCCCTCTCCTCTCCTCTCCTCTCCTCTCCTCTCCTCTCCTCTCCTCTCCTCTCCTCTCCTCTCCTCTCCTCTCCTCTCCTCTCCTCTCCTCTCCTCTCCTCTCCTCTCCTCTCCTCTCCTCTCCTCTCCTCTCCTCTCCTCTCCTCTCCTCTCCTCTCCTCTCCTCTCCTCTCCTCTCCTCTCCTCTCCTCTCCTCTCCTCTCCTCTCCTCTCCTCTCCTCTCCTCTCCTCTCCTCTCCTCTCCTCTCCTCTCCTCTCCTCTCCTCTCCTCTCCTCTCCTCTCCTCTCCTCTCCCCTCCCCTCCCCTCCCCTCCCCTCCCCTCCCCTCCCCTCCCCTCCCCTCCCCTCTCCCTCTCCTCTCTCCCCTCCACTACCAAAGTGAAGGAGCTGTTCAAACCAGTCCTCTCTCCTTGCATATGTCTGCATTTGTTTTTTTACCTGCCCTAAAATCATGCTTGTAGTGGTTATGACTAGCAAACAAAATACCATTAGGGAGAAAATAAATAATACCATGAAATAGAGAGTGGGCAAGTGGGTATTTGCAGGGGATACTGTTTTTCTGAGGGAAGGACAAGTGGGGTTGTGCATGAGTTGTATTAATGCACTTATGAGTGGATTGCTCAAAATGAGCTATATGCCATCATGAAATGCTTCTGGCAATTTTTTGGAGCTCAGCATTTGGATTAGACTTTTCTTTTTATATCTGGAACTAGCCACAGACAAAGAAGTCACATATGGGACTTCTCTTTTTATTTCAGGTATTGAATCTGTGAATCCTCTTTCTGACATCCAGAGTCCCTTTTGAAATCAGGGAAAGATGACATGAAAAGTCAGCCAGCATAAGAACTCATTTATGCTTATTAATCTAGGCAGTTGCCCATCTGCAACCAGCATCCATAGTAATTCACCTTGAATTTAAAACCTTAAAAGCTTCCATTATTTCTTTTGCACAAGCAAAGATACACTATGGATAATTATGGATAATAGTATTCCATGAGCATTCACCTTTGTCCTGTAGTTTGGTGCCAAATTAGGTCAATTTTGTGGCCATCCCCCTATTACCACCAGACTAGAAGGAGGGCTGAGGGAGTTTGGTATCGGCTGAGATGAGGGGATCAGAGACTACCTTTGACACTTCTAGTCACAACTGTCTTGGGGAGAGAAAGCTACTGTATGTTTTCAAGTAATGGGCAAAGGAAAGAAATGAAAGTTATAGAAGGTGCTGGTAATGGGGAAAGGACGAAATAAAAAGTGAGACTGATCAGCCCCCCTCAGAGAATGGATTAATTATTTTCTGACACAGATTTTTGGCCCAAGCCTTTTTTGGGGCAAGAATTCAAGAAACACTGTAAAATGACTTGATATAAATGGAAATTTGTGATAATTTTTCTCTCAGCATCTTAAATAGTTTATACAAACCTGCCGCTTTTCAAATTAATTTTCTTGTGGTTGCTTAATATCAATATTCCTCTGAGATTTTACAAATACATCAGCAGCATTAGATGGACAAAATCCAGTCTGCTGTAATTCAGATGTCCAACATACGCAATGCTTCACTGAACATTTGAGTATGCAGCCCAGAGAGCAAACCAAAAACCAGGTCTGCCTTAATGTCGCTGCCATGCTTGTCCTAAAGCCTGAGATGGGCAGCTCAGGAAGCCTGCAGGGAAAGATGTAGTCTGCTTATAATCATGTTTCCTGGTTTTGACAATGGAGGGACCAGAGACATCTCCCACAGGTGGTCCATTCCCCCACCCCTTCCACAGGTGCTCAGGGGGATGCTGAGCATCCCTGTCCCCCACTTGCTGTGTCCCCTCACCCTTTGCAGGGCAGAGGTGCAGCAGGTGCTGGTGCCTGCTCTTTGCACTGTGCTTTCCAAAGAAGTGGCAACCTTCAGGTAGATGGAGCTACTCAGCCCCTGTGGAGTTAAAACTTAACCCTAACATCCCAGGAGAGCATTTTAAACCTGATGTGCACCCCTCACCCAGACCATGGTGGAATGGAAACATTGCACACGCACGAGTGCAAGGGTTAAGACAAGGTGCAAGAAGGGGCCTGGCTTGAAATCACAGGATCTCCCATTTCCCAGATAATTGCCCTACCTCCTAGGATTTTTCTCAAAAGGTTGTTGGTCTTATTCCCTACCACTCCCTCATTCAGTTGGTGAGGCCTGTCTGCCTTAACATGGAGTGTGACAGAGCAGTAAGTACCCATGTTCATGAAACAAAATCTTCTGAGCAAATATGAGTGGCTAAAACTTAAGGTCCCCTAAGAAATTTTAAGCTAAATGAAAAAACACCTTATGCTTTTGGGTGCCAAAAGGTAAACTGTGACAAGGACCTTATCACATTAATTTAGACAGATGAAGTCAGGAATGGAGTTCAAGCTGAGGGAAGATTGGGTTAAACAGTGTGGCTGAGATAAATGTATTTAAGCTGAATCATTCTGATGAAATTTAACTTAAAATATTTATGGAGCAAATCAAAGTAATAACTTAGGCATAGGTGTTCTTCAAAGAATGTGGAAAAGACAAGAGAGGTCTCTAAAAAGCAGTAAAGGTCAAAGACCATACCCATTTTTAAATGGTGGAATACAGAAAAACACTGGATTATAGGCTTGACAGCCTAACTTCAAACCTCAGAAAAAAATATCTGAAAGATAATGTCATGATGAAGAACTGCCAACAGGGATTCAAGGCAACCCAATTTCTTTCTTTGGATAAGGGGAAAGCAATAGGTGTAAAATATCCTGACTCCACTAGGGCCTCTGAGACTGCTCCTGTGTCATGTTCGTGTAAGCAAACTGAGGAAATATGGCCAGGATGGGAAATCCATATGAAACGTGTCCACGGAGAGGAAGAATCAGCAATTGGTTCTCTACCAAGGTGAGAGGTGTTTTGAGAGGGGGATTTTTATTAGCAGCTTGGAGGACACAGTCTTTTTCAAAAAAAGTAGCTTAGAAAGATTAGTCTACTTGCAGAAATAACGGACACTCCCTGGTTGCCCTAACTGCTGTTGAAAGCAATCACAGAGGGTGCGAGTCATCCTACCTAAAGTCAGTCTGCAACTGCAGCCCAGGCTCTTCCCACATTCGGTGCAACAGCATCTCTTGGGTGATTCATCCCATCCAAGGACAGAGGTTGAGGATAAGGGAAATGAATCACTCCCTAGAGTTTCCTCTGTCTGCCATCCCATTGACTGTAGGAGAGTATAAAAGGACTACCTTACAGTAGCTGCTTAACTTTTAAATAACTAACATTAGGTGAGATGAATCCCATCTTTAGTAGCCACTAAAGGGATTTTAATCTCCATCCAAACAGAAAGGAGAAGCCAATCCTTTAACCCAACTCAGAGATGTATTTGTGCCTAAAAATCACGGTCATTGTATCGACCCTAACACTCCTCCTTTGTCTTTGCTGAAAGACCTGATGGTGCCAGGGTGACGGTGTGGTGGGACACAAGCCTGTTGCTGTGGACAGCTGCCATGAGTGGAGCGAGGGGTGACCAGTGGCTGCGCTCACGGAGTGCAAGGGCTCGCAGAGGTGAGGGCAGGTGAGGGGTGGGGAGTGTGGCTGTGCGCCGGGCTCAGCTGGGCTGCCAATCAGCAGGAAAGGCTTTATTTATTCCAGACCTTAGCAACCGAGCCATAGAAAATGGACACAAGATCCTACTCCACTTCTGTGAGTGCTGCGGGTTTAGGCTAGATTGGGCTCAGAGATGAGATGTGACAGAAAAGGTTTTTTATAAAAAAACTTAAAAAATGGAACAGAACAGAGATTGCATTGAAATGAAGAAAGATCTGCTGTTCCTCCCTCTTTTTTTTTCATGCTAAAAGGAGAATTATCCTTATAATTCCTCAATAGCAGAATTATCAATATTTGTTGAGCCACCACCCCTCCTGAATGTCTGCAAAGAACTAGGTATAAGGCATAAAGAAGTATTTCCATTCAAGGATTGTTTCCATTAAGATAAAATATGTGGCTCTTCATTTCACAAGAAAGGCTTCCATTAACATCACTGTGGCCTACGTGGGAAGAGGACGTTTGGGGTAGGGGATCAACATTAGCTCCATTGATTTATTTGTGAACCTTGTACTCCTTTCCACTGAGCAATACTGCACAGACTGTGACACAGGCCTACACCCTAAGTTTCATAATTCTTTCTGTGAGGCTGATAACTAAAACTATCAGATGATAATATGATCCTTCCTCCCTACTCTATCCAGAGCCCTTAGTGAGCCCAGTGATTTACCTGGAAAATGCAGAAACAGGCAGGAGTCTTAAGATCCCCATATAACCTGTTTCATGTGGGAGCCTTGTTGCTCAGTCAACAGATCCCAGGTCCAGTTATCAGATCTCCTTAGTGTCTGCTTTAAGTATTAGGAATTAAGTACCCAAATATCTCTGAGAATCTGGGTAATGTGGCAAGGATCACTGAGATGAGGAGGGAGATTGTGGCACTGAGGTCCAAAGGCGGGACCAAATTTCAGCCCTCTTTTTGTGAGGGAAGTCTCTCTGTGATGTCTCTCATGGCTCTGCTCCTCAGCCAAGGCACTGAACCTCCCAGTCAAGGCGACTTGGAGGCTGCTGCTGCCATGCAGCAGCTACAGGGTACTGAATAACCACAGGAGCGGCTGCTTCTGAGAAAGGCTGGCCCAAAATTCTCAGAAATGTACACAGTGTGAATAAGGATCTTCTTAACAGACGCCAATAATTAAGGCAGATGAAGCAACAGATATTTGCTTATATGTTTTCTTCCCTAATCCATATTTTAAAGCTTACTCACAGCCTCTCACAGGACAAAATGCTTTCTCCTGTGTATATGGCAGCACAGGGAATGAGGTGTTTGAAAGAAAGAGGAAATGAGTTGTTCTGTTACAAAATACTTAAACCCTCTGCGCTGGTAGAATGTGAAGGCAAATGCCTAAATATATTTCTGTGTTTTCTCTATCCAGCTATAGGGGGGAATTGTGCTCTCAGGCAGACAGATTGCTGCTTGTGAGATCCTTGAAAGCCTCCACATCTTGATGGAAGTTGCAGTTAAAATTAGCACACCTGCCCCATGGTGTCATCTAGGCAGTTCCTGCTGCAGGAAAAAAACAGATTAATATGTTGGAAAACGGTGTTTAATTCTTACAGGGAAAATTTCATCTTGCGAAGGCAGTAAGTGATTCCCAGGGCAGGATATGGAGCGCATCATCTTACCCCAGTCTACTCACACCTGTTTGAATATTAGGTGATGTTTGGTGTGAACTTCAGAACTCAATTTTTTAAAAAAAGCATATTTTTGTCTTCATTCCTGTTTTGTACAATTATTGCAGGATCGATGGATATCTACTTGTCCTGGAAGGAGCTTCTTTACATCTTGTAGCTCCATGAGAAAAAGAGCAAATCCTGAGTTTACTTTAAAGGTCACAATATACTTTCTTCAGGCCATCAAAAGCCAGAAGTTCCAACATAACAAACTATCACCATGCCATGCCATGAGTGCATGTTCATGTGCATATATGTGTGTGTTTTGGTGCAAAATAAAATAGAACACAGTTTATCTTTTCTCATGGATGCCACTCCTTGCTGATCCCCCTCTTTCTCCAAGCCTTCTCACACATTCCTAACTGTCACATTTTCTTTTTCTCTGCATACCTGCCAGATTCTTCCTCTGCCCACAGAAAAATTTCTGGCATGTCTGTCACTCTGTTTATATAGTTGCCAGAACAACTGTTCTCATTTGCTTCTTAGTTTTCTAACAATAATGCCAGACTGGATTTGAAAGTACAGTGATGCTTAAAAATAGTGACAAACATAAAAATACCAAGGTATGAAATACCAAACACAAATACTTTCACTTCTTTCCATTTCTAAGCAAAAAGTCCTGCTTGTCTTCATTTTCTCTGCTTGTGTGATCCCTTCAGAACCGCAGCAGCCAGCAGCGCTCTGCTGAATTCACTGTACATTCATTCACCACCTCTGCATGACCTTGTCACACTGAGCCTCTGAGCGAGGCTGGCTGAGCTGGCATTCATGGCTCCCCCCATCCATTTTGGGAGTGAAGCTTAAAGGGAAATAGTGCAGAAGAGCTTTTTTTTTTCTTTTTTCTTTCCCACCCCCCCAATTTAGGGATGTCACGCATACTAGGCCAAATAGTTCCTGAAATAAAACCTCTTAAAGATAAGATTGGGATTTATTTTCTTTCAGCCAGTTGTTTAAATAGTTAGTCATCTAAAGTTAGTCACTCCACATTCCTCTATGCAGCCATAAAGGGCAATATGCATCTCCAAAGGCTGAAACCCTAAGTCTAAGATAAGTGTCTACAGCTGGTCAGATAAATCGTCTATGGAGGTATCTGTTTCTCACTGTTGACTGTAACCAGAGCCCAATCTACTCATTAAAATTAAGGGAGGCACATCCCCCATTTGATACACCAGTGAGAAATGTAGTCCCGCTCTGCTGTGGATGGAGGGTTACCAAAAATAAAATGGTTGATCTTCTGGTGAGTGTGCCTGGTGTTCTTTGTATCTTTATTTCTTAAGCAGGGCAGTTATGTGCATTTGCAAGATGCAAAAGTGTAGATCTGGCCCAAGCAGAATTCTTACTAAATTACACCATGACAGGTTAAGTGGATGTTGAATTCATTGCCATAGGGGAGGCCAATTGTTTTTCTTCCATTTGCTTGACTGTATTTACTCATTCCATTTGCCTGAAGGATTTCTCCCAAGATTTTTAGGCTGCTATGTCTGTTGAACAGATGCCATAACTTGTGGGTAATATTTATTTTCAAAACCAAAATTTTTAGTGGTTTTCCCCCCCCTTCAATTAAAAAAAGAAAAAAAGGAAAGGGTTAATCTCTGCATAATACATCTGAGAAATCTACAGTGGCAAACTGCTGGTGCTCCAGGTAAACCAGTGAAAATAAACTCCAGGGAATTAGATACATGTTTCAGAATCATCATTTTTTTTTTTTAAACAAAGAATATTTTTTTTTAAAAAAAGAAATAATCCTAGCAGTAATTTTGATATTAATTATGATGGTGGTCTACAAAGGAACTTAATCATTTGCTTGACTTTAAGCACATGATTAGTCTCACTGTCTATTCACATGCTAAATGTAATACTTACGTACTTTGTTAAACATAGATATGCTGCCAGAAAGTGTCACTGTAATTAGATTGTTACAGCAATGCATATATAAAACTTACAGCATAATTTCCCTGATTAGCATGATCATTATTAAGGGCACTTTCTTTCAGAGAATGTAATTGTTTTTTACAGCCTGTCTTCAGTAAAAACCAGCTTTTGCATAGAATGGGAGAGTGCCTTTTATGATGTTGATCATTTACACTATTCTGTTTTTAGGGAAACACTGCACTCTGCAGGTGAAAACTCTTCCCCCATCTTGTAACACGCTAGAAAGGTCTTGGGAAAGCAACACAGATCCTCTGTGGTGTGCAGTTCATACTTGTTAGCCAGGGAAGTGCATTGTCTGCAGCATCCTTACAAACAGGAACAAGTCTTCTTAGTCTTCTTTCTTTCCTTCTCCACTTCTTACTTTCTAAAGAACACCCAAAAGTATATAGATATTCTGTAACATTTACTGTGGTAAAGAATATGTAACTATACAGTAAGTGCAGTAAGGCTCTTCACATAATTTGCAGGGCTCAACTGACATGTCACAGATTCCACGTCAAATCTGAAAGCCCTTTGCCATTTCCTGATGCTAATCCCACAAGATGAATTTCCAGGTAGAAAAAGGAGCAGTCAGTAAGGCTCAGCCCCAAGTTTGCACGCTTAAAGGGAGTCCCTCACCTCTTTATCCCTCCTCCTCACTGCCTTGCAGTCATATCAGTTCTCCCTAGTCTCTATTTTCTGATTTCTGGCCATTAGATGGCAATCGTGACCATCATCTGCTTCCCACATTCATGTCCTCTGATGGCCAACATGCTTGTGTACCCACATGCCTAAGAAAAGCTTTTCTCATCCCTCCTCTGCCTTTCTCATTTCTAGCAGTAGTAGTTATGCAGAGACCGTTTGTCACACCTAGCAGTGGGTAACCTGGGAGAAAGGAGGTGCTTGTGCTCAGAGGGACAGTGTTGTCCTGGCACAAGATATTTGCACCCCAGCTGGAAACAGCAGCATTGCTAAAGCTGCTGGGAACTCTCTTCTGTATGGTTTTCTTTCCAGTTGCCCTGAATTGCACTAAGTGGGAGGTCTCTGGATGGCATTTTCTAGGTATACGATAGCTTTGTGGATCTGAACTTAAGAAGTTTCAGGTAAATCTATTCATTCCCAAGAGTGGGGTTAAGGCAGATACATGATGCAAAGTCTTTTACTTAAGAATCTCTGTCACCACTCTCCCTTTTGGCAGGGATTCGAAGCTTACTGGGTGAATGACCCTGCGGCCTATTGTTGACTTTGTCCATATCATAGCCCCTAAAGAAGTCTACAGCGCCAGTAGAGACTGGTTTGTGTTTGGCTGCGGTGTTTTCTGTCCCTTCCTTGGTTGCAGAGCTGCCGCGAGGTCACAGATGCTCCCTTTGTGGGAGGTGTCTGCCAGCATCTCCATGTGCAGTGCCCATGCACCTGCTCGGCCATGCAATCCCAGGCTCACGTGCATCCTGCTCAGGATCAGTAACTGTGGTGCAAAGCTGCAGGCTTTGGGCAGCTTCTGGATCCATGCTGGAAGCACTGGTTGTTACCTGCCTCTGGTTGTGAGCAGATTTTCAGTTTGGCTTCAGAGAAGCCACCCTCTGCAGCCATCTGAAATTCCCCATGTTGGAAGATACTCCCTCTCTCCCCTCTCACCATATGGGAGCTGGAATGCTACTCTGTAAGTCCCCATTGTCCAGTGTTAAAGTCTACCAGAGATCAGTCCCTAGCCCTTTCCAGGAACACATCCTGTCATCAGGGAGGGTAGCACACTTGCATTTTTAGGGTATCATCCATGCTCTGGCAGAAATTCCAGTGGCTCCAGAGGGTTAAGCCTGGGTGCACGTTCTCCTTAAGCGGCCTCAAAGCTGGATACCCTGTGCTCTGACTAGAATAGCTTTTGGTCAGGTATGTATGTTCCTTATGGCAACATGCTGAAAAGTACTTTTATAACCTCATCATAAATATCTATTACCTTTGCTCTCAAGATTCTCATTGATAACAACTGCTGCTGGTTAGCTCGGGTTCTGTAACATATCAAATAGGATATTTCCAGCTAGGATTGGTAACCCACAGTTACACAGGCAGGAGCTCCACTGTTTTTACATGTTGCAGTGCTGGGCTGAGACACTTCCATAAACATCTTCTTTTACAGGCAGTTCTGCAGTCCTTGCTAGCCACCTGCTGTCAAAATGTCGGAGCCTGTCAGGCTGGGCCAGTTCCCCTGCTCCGTAGTCCAGGTGCAGACTGCATACACAGGAGGGGCAGCAATCACTTTGTCTTCCCAGTCTGAAATGACTCTAATACACTCTAAATCCAAAATTCAGGCATATTTCCCTGAAAATGCTCCCCTTTCTTTTTCCCCTCTGAATGACCTCTTCCATCATCCAGAAGAGGTCTTCCAACAAGTGGTCAGGTCATGGTACCTCCATGGCCTGGCAGGTACATGCAAAGCTGGTGAGCGTTCTTAGCCAAAATAGCTGGATGTGCTACACACAGTAACTGTCTTCCTCTTGTGGCCTCAACACGGTATGACAAGTTGTCCATAACACAGGGTCCATCATAGAATCATAGAATTCTTCGGGTTGGAAGCAACCTTAAAAAATCATCTAGTTCCAATCCCCCTGCCATAGGCAGGGACACCTTCCACTACACCAGGTTGCTCAAAGCCCCGTCCAACCTGCCCCCAGGGAGGGGGCATCCACAACGTCTCTGGGCAACCTGTTTCAGTGTCTCAACACCCTCACAGTGAAGAATTTCTTCCTTATATCTAATCTAAATCTACCCTCTTTTAGTTTAAAACTGATATCCTTCATCCTATCACTACACTCCCTGATAAAGAGTCCCTCCCCATTTTTCCTGTAGGCCCCCTTTAAGTACTGGAAGGCTGCTATAAGGTCTCCCCGGAGCCTTCTCTTCTCTAGGCTGAACAACCCCAACTCTCTCAGCCTGTCCTCACAGGGGAGGTGCTCCAGCCCCCTGATCATCTTTGTGGCCTCCTCTGGACCCGCTCGAGCAGGTCCATGTCTCTCTTATGTTGGGGGACCCAGAGCTGAACACAGTACTCCAGGTGGGGTCTCATGAGTCATCTCCTAAAAGCGTTTTGCTCTGTTATTTTGCCTGAATTGAGAAATACCGATACCTTTCCACTGTCTCCTAGCTTTGTGGCCTGGATTGCAATACTGGTTCCAATATATGCCTTTTTCTCTTTCTCATGAAAGAAGGTCAGAGCTGCATGGTGTAATCTGCCCACCAAGAGGACGAGCTATGTGATTTGGGTGAGGCTGGGGGTGGGAAAGACACCTGCACCTTGGAGGTGTGATGGTGTGGTAGTGGAAGAGAAATGTCACCTTGTGGCTTATTAGCGATGTTGCCTGGTGCAGCAAGCAAAGCTGAAACTGTAAAGCCATTTCTAATTTTGGCATTTTCAAAATCTTGAAGGCTTAACCTCCACCTTCTAATTTTGTTTCTTTGTAATATTTCTAGCTGTGTATTTCTAAGCCCATACTGTGAGGAAATTAGTCAGTTTTTATGCCATTTCTAGATGGATTTTCCCCTGGCTGACTTTATAATTTGTCCTGATGGGAGTTTGTCACATTAAAACTTAAGTAAAAATAATGCTATTTGATCAGTTGGTAGTATATTTGAGAGAAATTATTTTTATAAGGTATTGATGTATTTTACACACTTGCTTTTGCCACTGATGATAAAGGCTTTATGTTGAAATCTGAAAATTTGGCAGTCTATGTTGTTGTGGAGTATTTCTGGGTTTTGATGTCCTTTAATATGACATCCTTTTCTTCTCCTGAGCAGCTGAGGGAGCAACGTGGAATTCACAAAGCAGATAGATAGTCAAAATAATCTTTCAAAGAGGGCAAAGCTCTTCTTCTGAGGCAAGTAAAACACAAGGAATGCAAGCCAGAAGTAGTTGTATTTGCTAAACTGGTATTTTACTTTCTTTTCTTAGATGTGAAGATGATTTTTTAAGTTGCCTGGACCAAGGATGATGTCCTTATAAATCTTACTGTCTTTAAAAGCACAGTAAGACAGTAAATACAACATAGGGACAGGACATTTACCTGGCAATAGAAATAAATTATCATTAAGGACCAGAAATAATGAACACACACTTTTGTACATAAGAATTCCTTCTGCATGTTTCAAAACTGTAATTTTTCCCAAGTTGCTGTTCATAAAAAGGCTGTTAAAGAGCAAAACCAAAAATCTGTTTGGCTTTTTAACAGAAGTGTTTATAAGAAAACTGCAAGTTATGACACTGTACCAGTAGATGGTACTGAAGAATATGCGGCAGATTTCTGGTGTTTTAGGGATAACATGACAGTACTGGTATGTCCAGAAAATGACTTTCTCTGCATAGGTCTTTCCATTACCTGTTTCATTACGTGGCTGCTCTCAGCAATGCTTATATAAATAGCTTTTACATTTTTTAGCATCACAGGACGACATTAAGTAGCATGCATTATTGAACTGCCCTAAAACCATAATTAAAAATAAGAAATGAAAAGAATCAATCACAAAAAGAACTTTCTGCCAGTCACATGAGCATGGATTTTCGGACAGAAGCCTGTGGAAATGTCTTGTTCCAGAAAGTCTATCAGAGGGGCAACAGCTCCACTGAAAAGGGAATGAACTACTTAGTGGTAAACATATTACTGATGCATAGACTACTGTAATGAATGGTATCATGGAGCAAATCCTGTTCAAGGATTCCCGATCCAATGGTTCATTCTGGCCAGTAGTTTAACAAAGATACACAATCATGTTAGTTTTAACTCATTTGGCTGCAAACTTCAACACTGAAGGAAAATGAAAATGGGATCTCCTTGCAGATTTCAAATGCACTGATAACTGCTGGGGAATTTTCTCTTTCTATCAGCTACCAGTATGACACGTCACAGCAAACATTAGTCAGAAAGTTTCTGATTTCTCAGGCTTTCATTAAGCATCATCAGAATTAAAGATAGAAAGAGTATGTAAATAATGATACTTGGTCTATTTTTACCACCTCTTTAATAACAAGGAAATGAAAATAAAATATGAAACTACTTGTGGAAACTTACTGAATCTGGGAATTTCTTCACTGAAACAGACTTTTTGTTAAATTTTAATGGAGGGTGAAAATAGTGAAAATGCTGCTGTTTTGACCAATCCTTTTACTGACAATGTTTAGAAAAAAGCCTTGATGTTGTAGATGTGAAACATCTGAAATTTTCAAAACTAGATTATTTCACATTCTGACAACAAACTGACATTTGATTTTAAAATAATTCATCAATTTTGTTGCTAAAAGTTTTGTAAGGACTGGAATTAAAATTAAATTCATTAAAACTTGTAATAGTGTTTTCCAGATTTTTCAGTTTATAAAAAGTTTCAAGATTTGACAAATTTTCTATATTTTTGGGGAATAATTGCTCAATGTTTCATAATTTTTTGCCAGGTAGAAGTCTGTTTCTGCACTGCTTAAACTATAAGGAGCAAAATCACAGGAAAACCACTTTATTAACCCTTTTAATAAATTTTTCAAGTGTTGGATAAATTTAAGTCCCAATTGCATGGCTTTAAATCCCCGTAGCTGAGGGAAGTGTGGATTTAGTGCCTTATTTCACCGTTCTTAAATCACTTTCAAAATTATTGTTGTTTCTTTTCTAATATTAACGTGATCTTCTCTGTGAAGTCTGGTTCAGATTTTCCAGGCAGCCTTTGGGAAGTAGGAAACTTTGAAAATCTCCTTCCTTATGAATAGTTTGGGAATGAACCACAGATGTTGGAGGTGGAAGGACAACGCCTTGTATAATGTAAGGATCTGAAGCAGGCAGCAGAGTGGCAGCAGGAATATTCACACTCACTGGTTTTAAGATCAAGGGTAGCTGCCCAAATTCTCAGGCTTCCCTTACTGTCAGTGTAGGTGGCCATGCTGCCAAATGTTAGGGTTTGGCCCTTTTGGAAAAGCTTGTCTCTCTCTGATTGTAGAGGAGCCCACGTAGCTAACATAAGCATTTACAATGCCATGTGAGAACATTTTCTGCTCATGAAAAAGAGATTAATGAGCTAATTATTCTAATTAGCACAAAACTAAAGGCCCCCTGGAAGTGTAATAGTTTAACAGCAGCCTATGTTATATGTATTATTTAATTCTAATAGTCTCTAAAAGCACATACCCATAACTGTATCCCAGCTAATTTACTTGTGCCATTGCAATTGCAGGCAGATTTTCCACTAAGTTCAAAGAAGACGAGCACAAAGAAGTCGATTTTATATGGAAATGATTTTTTCTTTTCTTAAATTCAGCTTTGAAGTCCATAAGATTATCATCAAGAAAGAAGAAAAAGAAAGATTAGGATTATTAATATCTTCTTTGGGGAAGATGGAAGTGCCTCCTTTATGAGAGAAATGTTGTATTCCTCTAACACAATTAATAGTCTAAGGAGCAAACCAATGTCTGTTGATGAAGCCCCTAAGTGCCTCCTTGTGTGCTTCCTCTGTGTTTCTTGTCTATTATTAAATAGCTCTATTTCAATCACTTTAAATAAATTATACTTAGCTGGTGATAGGAGCCATGAAAAGTCTGGACTTCAACCACGGCTTTTGTGCCTTCAGGGAATTAAGTAAGAGAAAGTGTAAATCCAATTTCCATTAGACAGGAAAATGTACTGAAAGACAAGCAGGTGGTTGAGTACTTTGGTAGACAGGGAACTATTTGAACTGTAAAAAATTATTTCAAAATGAATAATGAAAGAGGAAGAATAAATTAATTGAATGATAGGCAAAGACAAAAAGCATTTAGGAATTCCACTGGAGAGTGAGATCATACCTATTTAAGCTGTGTAAATCCATAATATGTTTTCCTCAAATCATCAGTATATTATAACATTTATGGATACAGAATCACAGAATCATCTGGGTTGGAAAAGACCTTGAAGATCATCTAGTCCAACCATTATGTATTTGGCTTTTTCACAGCCACATCATGTTAATGGCCCCTAGTCACACTGTATTTGTATAATATTATCACGCTTCTCATAAAATCAGGCCAAAGCTTTATAGTTTCTGGCTCTTCAAAACTTCTGAAGTCTTTTTAATACAAAAACTACTTTGCAATGAAATTACAGTTACCTTCACAATTCAGGTAATTTCTCGATACTGATAAAGCAGTTTCTAAGGTGAAGGTTGATTTTTCTGTCCCATCACTCAATGAAGCTTGTATAAAATCTGCTGTACTAGCTTCTATTGTCTGTGAATGTTTCTGTTTCTAGACTATTCCAGAAAAGGCCCTCAGCCTTGCTCACCTCCCAGGCCATTTCTTCCAGGCACAGCAGGACCTGCTTTCTTCCAGGCCAAATTTAAGCTTGGTGCTTTCCCTGTTGGTCACCTCTGGCTCTTGGGCATCCCATGAAATGTGTCTGTTGTAAGGAGAATTTTGTGTGGCTGTGGATGCAGAACCAGGGACTTTGTTAGGCAGGGCTATTATGACAGGCAAAATAATAAAAGAAGAGAAAAACCAACATATTGCTGAAATCTCATCCAGGCATGTAAGTCTGCATTCACTATGCTCTAACCTTCCCAGTGTTCTGGTATTGCATAGATGACATCAGTTGCCAGTCATGGGATGCTTATGTTAACATTTACATACAGCTGTTTTGAGAAATCAGAAACTGCACGGGCACATTCAGAAGGATTCCCTTTGAAGCCCGGTTGCACTAAATACTTAAACTTATTAGACAGGAAGGTTGCTTGCTTCATGTGATGAAGGTTGCTGTGAAAAAAGAGAGAAGTTAAACTGCCGGCCTCACAAAAAAGTCCATCAACAAGCTGGGATAACTTGTTATGTTGAAGCAAAAGTACCTGAAAGAAAGGAATGCTATGGGCAAGATTACTATACATAGGTTTTAATAATATAAATTATTATTATTATTATTATGACATTTAATATTTATTATATCTAAAATTTTGCTTTTCAGCTTAGATCCTTTATTTAAGGGTTTAACACTGCGCTCTCCATTCAAAAAGTACTGTAGTTCATTGTTGTTTATAAATAGTTTGGATAAATGCTGTGGACCATCAAGGAATTTCTGGCAGCGAATATTATGAAGATTTTTGTGGTATATGTCAAGACACACCAGACTACAGAGATTTTTTATTTGATCTTCATAACTGTTACCTCCATCTTCCCATGAATATCTGAGATGGTTTCTGTCAAACACTAGCTTTTCTAGAGAGTTGTTGGCTATAAAATAGTCTCCATGAGTGTAAAATGACAAGTAACTTGGTGAAGTTGCAAGGGACCAATCCCCTTTGCTCAGAAAAGTATCAGCTAAGGTAGATTGCTCAGGATTGTGTCCAGCTGGGTTTTGAATGTCTCCAAGGATGGATACTCTACAACCTCTCTGGGAAACCTGTTTCACCCTCAGTTTTTTTCTTCTGAAAACAAGGGTTGTGGTCCTGATTTTTACCCTGTTCCCTCCACTCAGGATCCTGATCTTTACCATCTCATGGTCACTGTAGTCAAGGTTGTTCCTGACTACTTCCTTGACCAGTTCTTCCTTTTTTGTAAGTACGAGGTCCAGAAGAGAGCATCCCCGCGTCAGCTCCTCAATCACCTGTGCCTGTGTCAGGAAGTTGTCATCAGGGCACTCCAGAAACAACCCACATTGCTTGTGCCTCACTGTGTTGTGCCTTCAGCAGATATCAGGGTAGCTGAAGTTCCCAGTGAGGACCAGGATGTGCAAACATGAGACACCTTCTAATTGTCTGAAGAAGTCTTCACCTATTTCTGCTTCCTTATCAAGTAGTCTGTAGCAGACACCCACAACACTCACTCACATTGACCTGCCTGCTCTCAACTGGCTCATCATGTTTTCTCACATACGGAATAACTCCACCACCTCACCATCCTGGCCTGTCCTTCACAAAAACCCTGTATCCAAGATCACAGCTTTCCAGTTGTATGAGCTGTCCTCCCCCATTTCTATGATCTTGATGAGGTTGTAACCCTGCAGCTACACACAGAACTCTAATTCCTCCTTTTGTTCCCCACTCCCCATGCTGTGGGCATTAGTATATAGCACTTCAGATACATCCACATGTGATTTTCAAAAAAGTGTGAGAGCTTACACCATCATTCTGTCCTCTAGGCATTTCCTTATTCATGTGCATACTCTTGAGGTAGACCTCTTTAAAACTTATTTTGTTGCTTTCAAGGTCTTGAAAAAAGAGATAGATAAAAATGTATGTATTATCCCTGCCACAGTAAAGTACTGCTTATTTTCACCAAGATCCAACACTTCTAAAGTAGGTGGTTTATGAAAAGCATAATGAGAAACTAAATCCAGTTTATGACTGGAGAAATCTAAATATTAGGTCAGAAGGTAAAATTGGTACCATTAAGAGCTTGGCTAATGCTATTAAAAGACAAATTCAAACACAATATCCTCTAAACACCTTCAAATTTCTGTTTGTCAGTGAAGAAAAGCACTGTTTGAACTTTGAAGGATTTATCAAAGATGTTGCACTGAGTTTTCAGCAAAGATATATCATTGCTGGGCTTATCTTCTGGCAAGGGCATATTATTTACTCCAGGTCTGTATCTGGTTTTGACTGATTTCCTACTAATAGCACTGTTGTTGCTATCCTGTGATAAAGGTGTTATTCTGCTGCCAGACAAAGAAATTGTGCTTAGCTTAGTGAAAGACTGAGACCAACTTACTTGATAAATAGGACTCCAAAACCACAGGTAGGAAGATTTTTAAGATTTCTGAAGGGCTTTAGCTGTTCATTATAAAGTCCTTCAATGTCAAACCTCCTAAATACAGTTACTGGAGGGAAGCAGGTTACAAGAGTAGTTAGACATGTTTATATACCTGGGATTGCAGTTTTCTTCTGTGATGAAAAGATGAGTCAAGAAGCTATAAATGACACAGAGTAAAACCTCACCCCAGGCTGTTTCTTTTTTTGAGTAGTTGAATTCAAGAGGAGCAAGTTTAGCCATAAAGCCAGCTAGGATGCATGGTTGAAAGCAGGCTTCAATACTACCCATGTCCTGGGTACCAGCAAGTGGAGGGGCCCTCCCACCTCGCTGGACCCTGCACTGCCCAGGGTCCCTGGGCACAGCTCTCCTGGGGAGGGAGCAGTTTGCTTCAGCCTCCAAGAAGGCTCTTCGCAGAGAGGTATGGTCAAAAGCATGGGAGAGGCAATGCCTTGTGAGGAAAGGGTTGGGATTCTAGGGGGTTTTGTTTCTTTTGGGGGGCTTTGAGGATTGTGGGTTTTTTTCTTCTTCAGGGATTATTGTAAAGCTGATTCTCCTCCGAATAGTTCTGCCACTGTGCAAGTGCTGAAAGAAATATTGCTGACAGAAAATGTGCAATTATTTCTCAAATTCAATGTAGTTAAAGGAAATTGAAAACCAGCTGGTATTTTACATAAATGGTTTTCATCAGCCAGTAATTCCCTAGGATTTGCTAAGTTAGCAAAAGATTTATCTTCACTTTCCACCATTTTCTTGCAAGAATCATGAGGCATTTCAATTGCCTTTGGTGGTTCCTGCCTAGATTTATTTTCATAAGCTTGTTCAGGCCCTGAAAAGAATCTTCTAAAACTTTCTCCTTGTGGGTATCTGAGAGTTTCAGTTCAGTTGCATCTCCATCCTCTCCTTTCAGGTGATGCATCCTACAGCCAAGGATGACAGAGGAATTCATTACAGTGTAAAGTGGCAGCATTTTGGATACTTGGGCTCAGCCAGAATTTTGGAAATATCAAAGTACGATTCATAACAGACTTGTGACTAAGAGATTCAAGTTTCCTTTCAAAAAAGAGAATTTGATTTTGCTGTTAACAGGTACTTAGCACTAGCTTTAAAAATAAAGTGATATCATAAATACACATATTCGCAGACTGACATTTTTTAAAGACATTTGTATACCTTGGTTTTGCTGTTCCATACAAACAATTTAAGCAGTGGTTAACAATTGAATTTGAATTCATGAGGGGTCTTTGCACAACAAGGATTGTAGAGTTCATCTGGATTTTCATTGCTACTGTAGAGAAATTAGATGCCTCTAAATAACAACAGCATACACAATAGACTACTTAACAGAAACAGGATCTATTGTTAATGGAAATTGAAAATGCTAAAAATCTTTTGTATTTATGAAAGGCTGATCAGACTTTTGTTATTTTTATATGTTTGCATATGAGAATGTGTTTGTATCGGTATTATAATGTTCCAAAACCCATTGAAGACAGGAAAAAGGCTCTCATTGAATGTGGCAGACCAGCCTTGTAGCACCAGCATTCAGGCATCTTTATTTGCCCGGTCAGCTTTGTTTCTTCCCTTTTTCGGGATGGAAGATTAAGTATTATGGAAAGAGAGATGTACCAATCTCAAACCTACAGTAATATTTTGAAGTACAATAGTATTTATGAGGAAAGACAAAGCCAATACACCGTTGTTTAAACAAATACACTTTTAAGAAATATTGGAAAGTTCTCATGTTTTTCACCATGACAGAATTACCTGAGTGTCATAGTTTGAGCCTAGGGGGCAACTGAGCATCACGTAGCCACTTTCTCACTCCTTTCCCCTCAGGGATGGGGAGGACAAAATACAACAAAAGGTTTGTGGATAGTGACAAAGAAAGGGAGGGATGATTCACCCACTATGGTCACAGGCAAAAGACATACTCGATTGTGGAAGAAAAAAGCCATCACTTTAATTTAAACACCACCATCACCAATACTTAATTTTCCAATCAACTGAAGTAGGACAGTGAGAAATACAACCACATCTTAAAAACACCTTCCCCTCACTCCTCCCTTCTTCCCAGACTCAGCTTTGCTCCCAATTTCTCTATTTCCTCCCCCTCAGCAGTGCAGGGGAGCGGGGAATGGGGGCTGTGGTCAGTTCATCCCCTGTTGTTTCTGCTGCTTTTTCATCCTCAGGGGGAGGACTCCTCACACTCTTCCTCTGCTCCAGCATGGGTGCCTCCCATGGACTGCAGTCGTCCCAGCACTGAATTGCTTCCTTCAGAGTCCCAGCCTCCTTCGAGTGCAGCCACCTGCCACGGTGTGGGGTGCTCCACAGACTGCAGGTGGGCATCTGCTCCACCGTTGACCTCCACGGGCTGCAGGGGAGTCTGCACCAGTGTACATTCCCCGCTTGCTCCTCCTCTCTCCCACTGACTTTGATGTTCACATAGATGTCTCCCTCACAAATCCTATTCCTCCTTGCAGGTTCCCCTTCTTAAATATGTTATCACAGAGGTGCAGCCACCATCGCTGATTGGCTTGGCCTTGGCCAGAGGTGGGTCCGACTTGGAGCCAGGGGAGCTTTGAGAAGCTTCTCACAGGAGGCCACTGCTGTAGCCTCCTCCCCCGCTACCAAAACCCCTGTCACACACAAACCCAACACATTCCACCCCTCACATTTGTGAATCACATATTTAAGAACTGTCATTAAAATCTGCATTCATCACACTATATTCACAAACTTCACTCACATCAATGAAAAAAAAAAACCAAAAACTTCCCCACACCAAAATAAAAATATTATCACAATACCAAACAAAAATACATGGTGCCCCCTGTGAGGAATGAACTCATGACCTTCAGATTATGAGACTGATTATGAGACTGTACACAATCCACCCTTCATACCTCCACCACAATTATAACCAAAATTCCCATGGTTATTCTGGTAACATGGTTTGCCTGCTCCAGCGTGGGTCCCTCTTTCTAACTTCATAAGGCAATCCCAGCTCATGTAATACTAAAAAGCATACATTTTTGTAAAATATCTTTTCCAGAAGCGTAATGATTTTCCAGGCAGGAGCTGTGAGATTGATTCTGACACATACACAAAAGCTATGCGTGAATAGAAATCAGTGTTAAGGAAGAGCAGACTCAGCCTCTGATTTCTCAAATTCCTGGCAGCATTGCATGTGCTTTAAAAAATGAAGATACACATCCTCTTTATCTCTCTGCCAGAAAAGAAGTCATTCCAATAAAAGTTACCAAAAGATCTACGCATCATAATGGCAAAACTGGAAGCTGTCATCTACTAATCAACTGACCCAAAGGGGACAGCGTGTAGACAGAAGTATTCTATGGTTTTCTAGTGTTTGTCCTGGAGTAACTGGAAGTCACACTAACTTTAACAGAGTCATTTCTATACTTACTTGATGTAGGAATATAAGTTCTAATGACAAAATATGGCCAAGTGGGACATAGCAGCATGATGAGCTGTTACACCAGGAAAGATCACGAAGCTGGTGACCCATTCAGGAGGTAAAGCACAAAGAAGAGGAAATGATCTGAGCCCACACAACTCCATGCTTCTCTACTTTGTACCTTAAGTATCTGTGTACATATATATAAGGCCCAATGAACTCCAGCCTCAAGCTTTCCTTATGTATGTGTACATTTATATCTATTGCTTTCACATGTCTTAAAAATAGAATACACAATGGGCAGCTCTAGAAACTTCACTGATTATTTAAAATATTATTCTCCAGGGCAATGCTGACAATTTTCCAGTGAAGAGCTAGCAAAGAAGATAAGCATGACTTCATAAGACCCATACTAAATATTATAAATAAAGTATAAATACATTTTATTTTATTTATTTAATTACAGCTGCATAATTTATCCCCACCAGCCTCAGAGAGCTTTAACAGCTCCTTTTCTTTTCCTTCCCTTGGACAACCTATTTAGAGAAAGAAAATGCCCAGATGCTTAAATGGGTGAAACTTGTTCCAGTCTCAGTTTTGGTGGCATTTGGGAAATTATATTGTTTATGATTATGTTTGATGTTATGAAGTTATTTTCCTGGCATTTAGTCTGAAAATGGCTGTATCAGTAGTGAGCCCATCAGGGAGGATGCAGCTCTCTGAGATGTGTATAAACGCATTATAAAAGAGGCAGAGACACATAAGCTAGGAGAACATGAGAAGCAGACAGGATTTTAGAGCATAAGAAGCTGACTTCTGAGCTCTGAGGTGTCAGACAGGGCAATCCAGACAGGGCTTTCTGTCTACTTACCTGAGCAATAACAGACTAACAGACACTAAGGAATGATGAACAAGAAAGGGACCTTACCTTCTGGGAGCTGAATGATTTCTGCTGATGTATACTTTTTTATTTTGCTTTTTTAGCGAAAAGAGTGGGATGTTCCCATCATTGCAGGGATCATGGCATGTTACCTGCACAGCCAGGAAGGTCACAGCTTCAGTGGAATTGAAGGAATGGAGATGCTTAAGCAACACTGGACCCAGGAGAGCACTAAGAAGAACGCAGACTCTAGCTTTCAGGAGAAAGCTTGAAACAGAGTATCTGCACCATGGAAATGTATCCAGATCACTCAAAAAAAAGTCTTTGAATACTGGCCAACCTCCAGAGGTTAGATGCAATGCTCCAGGACCACCCTGACAGTAGGTTGTGTGCAAGGTTTTTCTGTTACCAGAGGAAGGCGAATATTTGTTTCCTTGCCCCCCCTGTTAATCAGGGCAGTAACTTGCTCCTGTGTGACACAAGCTGTTCCCACTGCACCCAGATTTCAGCATGAATTTGAATGAAATCTCTCAGCATTTCTTCGACTCTGCTAGACACAACTGTAAACTCAAGGACAAATACAGAAGTTGTAGGATTTGCAAAAGATCCCAAGTAGGGAAAGAAGACCAAGATGAAAACAACTCAACCCACTCTAAAGTGATTAACTACATTTAACTAACCATGCATAAACCCATCCTCTAACCAGAAAAATAAGCAAAACCACATTTTTTTCATTGTTTTTCCCACTGACATGAGGAGAGGGATCAATCCTGTCCCTGTTGTATTCAGCTCGACAGACATAAACACACCAACATCTGCTCAGACTGGTGGCTAGATGCATAAATTGCAGGAGGCGGGCAGGATTACAAGCATGCCTCTCTCCCAAGGCACATCTCCTACTGCTTGGCATAAGAATGTCTCCACTCAGTGTGCTGACTGTTTTGAACTCCACATTAAGGTGCTCTGTCCCATGTCCTGTAGGAGAAACCTGGCTGAAGACTGTGAATT
Organism: Strix uralensis; assembly: GCF_047716275.1. Classification (NCBI taxonomy): domain Eukaryota; kingdom Metazoa; phylum Chordata; class Aves; order Strigiformes; family Strigidae; genus Strix; species Strix uralensis. The sequence continues at coordinate 54,618,436 of NC_133973.1, forward strand.
CAGCTACCACAGTTGGATGTTGCCTTAAAGATCATTGTCTTTTGGGGCTTGTATGCTAAGCCCCTTTGAGGATTCCTCTCAACTGGGCTGGAACTAATTAGCTTTATTGTGCCAGGGTATCTGATCTGCCAACTTCTATGATAGTTTCACATAGGGAAGAGAGCCAGATAAAGCCATAGCTGACATGGCTGAATACCAAGGCCCACAGGGGGAGCAAACCTCAGAAAATGATCCTAATCACTGCACACAGCCAATGTGAGAAGGGCAGAATCACCTGAAATGATCAATAACAATATCTTGTCAATAATTTTAATAGCTTGAATATTGACTGGGCACTGTTCTGGGAGATCCCAACAGATCTCCTCTTGGCAAGATGAGGCTCCCTGTGTCTTTCATCTCATTATCTCAAATCACTTTACAAAAACAAAAAGATTTGCAAAGCAATTCTCATTATCTGCATTGCACAGATGATTAAGGCAAAGGGTAGAGAGGCTTAGAGAGTACTCCCGGGTCCCTCAGAATGAGGAAACAAATGTCCTACACATAAGCAGTAAACACTCTTAAAAGCAGAAATTTTTTTGAACTTAAGGTGGTGCCTTTCCCTGTATCTCTCTTAAGCAGCAGCTGGCTGTATTGTCCCAAACGTGGGGGCAAGTGTTGCCTTTCTGCTGCCTGGACATGATGTGTCCAGCTCCCAGGACCTTCCCTCTGGGCATGGCAGAACTGACTTCTCCCCCTTTCCTCCAGGGCAGATCAAAGATCCGTGAAGTTCAGTCACCATTGCCCCTTGAGTGTCCTACGCAATGTGTGTGCTGCAGGGAGTGCTTTGTGTGACCATGGAGGGACAGCCAGGCATTTTGCTGGACAGAAGTGGTAGGTGTGGCAACGAGTGATGAGGAAAAGGCTGAGGTGCTTAACACCTTCTTTGCCTCAGTCTTTAATAGCAAGACTAGTTGTACTGAGGGAATCCAGACTCCTCAGCCAGAAGACAGAGACTGGGAGAACGACCCCCCTGCAATCCAGGAGGAGACAGTCAGTGACCTGCTGCATCACATAGACACACACGAGTCTATGGGACTGGATGGGATACACCCGAGGGTGCTGAAGGAGCTGGCTGGGGTGCTCGCCAAGCTGCTTTCCATCATTTACCAGCAGTCCTGGCTGACCGGGGAGGTCCTGACAGATTGGAAATTGGCCAGTGTGACACCCATATATAAGAAGGGTCGGAAGGATGATCTGGGAAATTACAGGCCTGTCAGCTTGACTTTGGTGCCCAGGAAGCTGATGGAGCAGCTCATCCAGAGTACCATCACACAACACATGTGGGACAACACATGATCAGGCCCAGTCAGCATGGGTTTATGAAAGCCAGGTCCTCCTTGACAAACCTGATGTCCTTCTACAACAGGGTGACCTGCTTATTGGATGAGGGAAAGGCTGTGGATGTTGTCTACCTTGACTTCAGTAAGGCCTTTGACACCGTTTCCCACAGCATTCTCCTGGCGAAACTGGCTGCTCGAGGCTTGGATGGGCACACGCTTTGCTGGGTAAAAAACTGGCTGGATGGCCGGGCCCAAAGAGTTGTGGTGAACGGAGTTAAATCCAGTTGGTGGCTGGTCACAAGTGGTGTCCCCCAGGGCTCGGTTTTGGGGCCACTCCTGTTTAACATCTTTATTGATGATCTAGACGAGGGGATTGAGTGCACCCTCAGTAAGTTTGCAGATGACACCAAGTTGGGTGGGAGTGTTGATCTGCTCGAGGGTAGGGAGGCTCTGCAGAGAGACCTGGACAGGCTGGAGCGATGGGCTGAGGCCAACTGTAGGAGTTTCAATAAGGCCAAATGCCGGGTGCTGCACTTGGGCCACAACAACCCCCAGCAGCGCTACAGGCTTGGGGAGGAGTGGCTGGAGAGCTGCCAGTCAGAGAGGGACCTGGGGGTGTTGATTGACAGCCAGCTGAACATGAGGCAGCAGTGTGCCCAGGTGGCCAAGAAGGCCAATGGTATCCTGGCTTGTATCAGAAATAGCATGGCCAGCAGGGACAGGGAAGTGATCTTACTCCTGCACTCCGGCACTGGTGAGGCTGCACCTTGATTACTGTGTTCAGTTTTGGGCCCCTCACTACAAAAAGGACGTTGAATTACTCGAGTGTGTCCAAAGAAGGGCAACGAAGCTGGTAAAGGGTCTGGAGCACATGTCGTACGAGGAGCGGCTGAGGGAACTGGGGTTGTTTAGTCTGGAGAAGAGGAGGCTGAGGGGAGACCTCATCGCCCTCTACAACTACCTGAAAGGAGGTTGCAGAGAGCTGGGGATGAGTCTCTTTAACCAAGTAACAAGCGATAAGAGAAGAAGTAATGGCCTTAAGTTGCACCAGGGAAGGTTTAGACTGGATATTAGGAAGCATTTCTTTACAGAACGGGTTGTTGTGCGTTGGAATGGGCTGCCCAGGGAGGTGGTTGAGTCCCCATCCCTGGAGGTGTTTAAGAGTCAAGTTGACATAGCGCTTAGGGATATTGTGTAGTTGGGAACTGTCAGTGTGAGGTTAATGGTTGGACTGGATGATCTTCAAGGTCTTTCCCTACCTAGACGATTCTGTGATTCTGTGTAGCGATCATCCCAGTAAAATAAATGTTTTGTGATTGCTGTCACAATGATACTAATAACAGTAAATAGGAAATCATGTGAATCTCTGCAAACCAGCATAGATATTGTCTGTTGGGCCCCAAGAGGTGCTGGTTCTTTTGGGATCCCAGGAAAAAAGGCACAAGCATTCTCAAGAAAGTTAACCACGTTATTAATATCCCACAAAAAGTGATAACAAGTTATAACATCTTATGTCCCTTCTGATGCTGAGAACCCCAAAATGATACATCATCAGACAGACCTCTGGCCATGGCATGGCACACTGCCCAGACTCCCCATCCACCAGCTTGTTGCCTTTAGAGTTTTTACAGGATTTTCTTAGAAGCAAAGCAGCTCTATTCATCATTTTTACTGCACACTGCTTTGCTTCACAGTAAAATCAAGGATGTGCTGGTGGCATTATCACTGGTGACAAGTGGGTGCTGCCTACAGGTTCTTTGGTTACAACTGCCAGCTGCATTTATCCTACAGCAAGGATGTAGGATCATCATTCTAGGCCAAGTCATACATGGCACAGCACAAGCCTGCACTGCTCATGTGAACTGCTATGTGGATCGCTATCTCCTTCATGTGCAATGGTCTGACAGGTAGGACACCCACAGTGTCGTTGTTGATATGGTTATATGGAGCTGCACAGTGGTCTGTTGTTGCTGCCTGTGGTGTTAGCAGGTTGATGAATGATCTGATGAATTCATTATTTGATGATTTGATGAATTCATTATTTTGCCAGTTTGCCTTTTCACTATATGTCTTTTCAAGCCTTGCAGATTGACTGACTCTTAGCATGATCAAGGTACCGAGGACAGACCTTTTTAACAGTACATCCCACAAAAATCTCTGATATCCTGTTACGCCTTAGCAACAGAGTGAGCCAGGAGTCTCCGGGTGAAGGCATCAGCAGTCATGACAAGGCCAAAACTCTGCTAATACGGCATCATATGAGTAAATGCACTGAAGGGTGTTAAGTCAAAGGCTTTCATTTTGTTGCTTTTCACAACTAGCATAGTAAGTATGCTTCAGTGGGGATTGTTACCTGTTTAATGTGAGATATACCAAGATGTGTTAGGTTATTAAGATATTTTAAAAATGTATGTCTTTCCCTTATCTATCTGTTACCCCATAAAACTTTGAAGTGGTTTCCTTTGAATGCTGATTCCTCAAGAGGATTTCTGTTTGGATGGTTGTCTCCACATGTAGAAAACGCGTTCCAACACAAGCTGAAAACCTTCAGGCAAGGGAGATCTTCTGCAAATGCCAGCTGAGATGTGAGTCCTGCCTGTTTTGGCTCAAGTCTAATACTTCTAGATTTCTAATTTCTTGTAATGCAAAGCTACAAGTAAAATCCAATATACTGTTTGATAGATCTAAATATTTGACATCACATAGATTGAATTCAGTACCATTCAAAGCCTGACTAACTCAATTTGTAGACAAATTCAATCATGTAATTTCCCCAAAGCTTATTAACTGATGTGAGTTTAAACTGATCTGAGTTAATGAATGTGAGACTTTTGAATCCCAGATCCAGTCCTTTACAAATTCAGGTATACTGTGGTCTGCAAGCAGATAATATAAATAGTCCATATTTTTGTCCTAGCAAGTGTGTGAAAGGCTCAACAAGTCATCTTTTCACAAAGTTAAATGGATTTTTCCCTCAATAAAAACTAACAGACTAGTCTTATCTTGTCCTAAAGGTGACATCTTGCAAATTAATTTCTGTGAGATTATTAACACTTTGAAAGATAATGAAGTTGGGTTGTTTCATAAAGTTGATCCCAGAATAAAAGAAGCCTGATGTTTTTAGGGAAACAGAGTTTTTGAGTGATGTTCAGATAGGTCTTCAAAAATATAACATGGAAGATTTAATCATTTTGAAGATACTAGAGAAGAAAAGGGCTGTGTGAGGTTTAGATAGTTGGTGGGTTTTTTTCTCAAAATTTAAAGATAACTTCATACAGAAAGGTCAAACTCTGCAAGAATTTTTCAAAAGCTATTTCATTCCTTAAACAATTAAATGTAAGGCATAAAACAGTTTGCTGGGGTATGCTATGAAGCCAGATAACAGGTACAACAATTAGAGAAGGGCTGGTAAGAATTCAAGTGTTTAATTTGTTAAAGGTTTTGCAAAGCCAGCAAGTGTTTGGATGGAAGTGTTACCCATGCAGGACTCATGCAAAATGAGCATTATAGCACCTCAGATAACGCCTGCTTAGATCAAGAATTTACATATTAGACAGTATACTTAAATACCATCGATGAATGCTCTTTATTGATTTAAGCAAAGGTAAAGTTCTATTCCTGAGGAGAGCAGATAGAAAGATGCTCTGGTAAAGCTTCTGAAGAAGAAGAAATGGTTGAATCAGTGAGACCTGCAAAATCCCCATCTCCTGAATCAAAATTTTTTCCATGTGGATTGCTGTAGTAGCAGTTCTCTCTCATACAGAGCTCCTGTAAATAGAATTCCCAGAGCAAATTCCTGATAGTGCAAACAGCACTGATGACATTTAGTCCTAGTGCAGCAATGGCAGATGAAAAACTCTCAGGTACTTTGTGTGGATTACTACTGAGATGTAATTTCCCTAATTCTGTTAAGTTAAAAAAAAAAAAAAAAGGAATAGGGTAGGAGTGACCTGACACAATATGGTTAAGGTTATTCTTTACGATTTGTGAACTTCTGAAAGATGTCATCAGAAAATGCTTTCACATGAATATAGACAAATATCAAAGTGACAGCATTATTATTTGTTTCCATTTATTGTTACAACTTTCAAGCTTCAGTGAAAGACTGTGAAAGAACTGATGATTTCTACGTCTACAGTACATCGTGCTTTTCTGGAGTAATAGATTTCTGGTCCATGAGGATCATAAGGAGCAAGCAAAACAGATAGTATTGGATGCAGTCATTTTATTTCAAGGGAAAAACCATCTGAACAGGTTTTCTCAAGAGAGAACAGCTGAATGGCCCATTAATAACAGCAGTAATATGTTAATTCTGTCCTATAGTTCTAATAATCACATTCTAGATCATTTCTAATTATGCAAAGCATGCATTTATAAAGAGGTCACAAGAAAAACTGTTAAGTACTTTATAAATATAATGGATTCTAGTTGTTTACTGGTTTAATAAGTTTTTTCCTCCCAACGTTAAAAAGATGGCATTAAAAGAATGAATATTATCTTGGGCTGTTTTCATGGGCAATATTTAACATTGTTTATACTGACTGATCAGTCATATCGGCACATAGTCTGGCACAACAGGAATAATTTGAAGAGCAAAACAGTTGGTGATGAGGACCCACTGTCCACGTGATACGCATTTTAGGGAGATTTATTTTAGAGATGTTGTAGCCTAGTCCTTAAACTGAATGCCCATTAGCTGTGCTTCTGCATAATTTCTTTCAGCTTTATTTCAGCTGAGAGGAAACCAGAGGACATGTTTCGTGACTGTTGACATGGTGAACCAAAGAACAGCAAGGACAAACAAGTTGGGAGAGTTGCTTCCAATTGCATTCACTCCACGTCTAAACAAATATGTTGCTGTAGGTACAGCCTGTGACAGGAAATGGGCATGTTTCCTTCCCTAAAAGTGGTCAGCTGCATGTAGCATGTCTAATCTGAGGAATGACATCTATCTGCTGGACATGAACTGCAGAAACAGAGAAGTAACTTAAGTATCCGCTCCAAGGGAAAATCTTCAGTTTCACCTTATTCCTCTGTTTTCAAGGACATGGTATAGCAGTTAGCTGCACTGGACACTAGCCACAAATAGTTTGTTAGAACTTTCTCCAAAGCCTTTTTAAGAAAGTGCAAAGCTCTCTGGAACTGTATGCACCAAGAGACTTCCACATGTTAACTGCTTCAGTGGAAACAGGGAAATTAATTGGTGATGGTTGTTCACACCATGGTTAGAAACCTCTGAAATACTGGGATACATTCTGAGTCCTTGGTTTTGTCCACTGAAGTCAGAAGTTTAAAAAGTCTTAGTGATGGACTTAACTGAAAATGGATAACACCCCATCTTCAGCAAAAACATAAAAAATCAAATATTTTAGTCTTGTTAAAGAGATAGAGAACTGAACTTTGTTTAGAGCTTTTTGGAACATAAACTGCAGCTCTCTCCATTAACAGATAGCTGCACTGAGTAGCATTTCAAACAGCATTAGTCTTTACAAGCACAACTAAACTATCTTCATGTAAAAAAATTATATGCTTTCATGTTTTTAGAATCATAATATACTTTTCAGTTACCTGTATTTATTTTAGATTTACTCTGAAAGAGAGATGGTTTAGTATTAATGAATAGAAGATGCATTTATTAAAGCAGCTTCCAAGGATCAAATTTTAAAGTGAAAATTATTGGAAAAGACACAGAAAGTAATTCCTCTAGGTGGTTTCAAAAAGCATAGGAAAAAGGATGGGAGCAAATAAACTACTAGACTCCTAAAACTCTTCAAATGCTGATAGTAAAAGCTGGGAAATAAATTAATATGGATGAATGGCAGAGGGGGGAGAGAGAGAAAGGAAGCCAAAGGAGCAATAGGCAAAAGCCTTAATGAAAAGGCTGTTCTAGATACACAGCAAGAATAGAATCTCCACTCAAAATCCTATACGATCTATCAAAAAGGTTCATTTAACACATCAAAAGAGATGAGTAGAAGTGTTCTGTTTACACAATGGTCTGTAGGATAGGTGACATATATGTATAAATCTCAGAAAAACAGAAGATCAACATTCAATCTAAGTACAAAGCTGCCTAATCAAGACATTAAAAACACACACACAAACAATTCGTATTCTTTTCACTACCACCGTATTACCTGCATGACTTCCTAGCTTAGGCTTGCTCAGGACTGGGCAGCAGAAGTTGTTCTCAACTGTTTGCTCATTCAAGGCTTTTCTAAACATATCCCTGGGGCTGATGCTGATGCCAGTTACCCAGCAGTAAAATTCACGGTAGGTGTGGTCACTGCCAGGCTCAGCAAAGTCTCGAATTCCTGGCGTCGCTGTTGGAAAACAGATGTAGATCCCTTGAGCTACTGCTGCCGGCGGTGTCCTTCCCCAGGCAGTGTTTCGAAAGGAGGGGCAGAGGTGCAGACAGCCTGCCAGCAGGCAGCCCAGGGGATAAAAGAGAGGCAGCTGGCACAGCTCCCCACCTGGGCCAGGCAGTGCTAGCAGCATCTGGCCGTGGTTTAGTGCCACCTGCCCAGGGTGACCCATTGGCCACGCTAGCTCTGGTATCAGCCTTTATTGAGTTGTCACAAGAAGAGACAGGTCGGCTCTAAACTGGGGGAGGTCCTGTAAGAGATGAATATTCTGGTAAACTGCTCAGAAGATAAAGCACAAACCACTGTAAAGGCAGACAGTTCTGTCACTCACTGCATGCTCTTATTCCTCAGCACGTCTTTCACTGCATTGGGTGCCCATAGCATAAAAAGGCTGCAGAAGCTTACAGCGTGCAAGTCACTGTGGTTATTATTCAGTGGCCACAGACATAAGACTTTGTTGCCTATGGGCAGGACTTTACTGGCTTGCACCTAAAGAAGAAGAATCTCAGAGGCAATTTAAAGGAGTACTCTTTGGGCTCAAATCCTTAAAAGTACCGAGGTGTGTAAATTTACATTTCAGAGGGAGTAGCATACTGACTGAAATCCAAGAGCTAGTTCTTGGGCACTCAAACTGCAGCTGTGATGTAAGCACCAAATTCAGCAGAGAGATCCAAAATAATCTCTTCCTACTCCCAAATGGGTCTCTGGCATCTCAGATTTTGAATGAAAGAAACCTTGTGCACTGAGGCACATCGCCTTGGCTGGACAGACCAACCTCTGCGATGGATACCTCTCTGAGGCTATCGGGGATCCAGAATTTCAACCGTGTCACGTTTTGGTCTCTTTGCTTCTATTCGCTCGGTGCACTTTGCATTTTAGGAGAGTAGGGAAGTGGTAGCCTTTTCATTTTATTTCCAGCAGCAGCATCTCCTTCCCATCTGACAGCTGCAGACCTAGCTTAAGGAGGAAGTGTTGTTCTGTGCAAATACCTCCTGGGGTGGTTTGTAAGCAGCACTTGGCAACTCCAACCTCCCTGTGGATGGTGAAGAGTGAGCCGCTCTGTTCTTTGTGGGATGGTTCACTTTTCTTTTTCCTAAAAGAAGAAAAAAAGATGCCTAAAAAATTCATTAACACAAATGAAGCTATTCAAATTTTCATGTAGAAAGGCAGGCTTAACTATTTGAGCAGTTGTTTTTTCACCAAAAAGGGATTCTGACCAATCCAAGTTTGCTACTTGGTTTAGCAAAGATAGAAAAAGATTAATTTTTCCTTACTTCTGTCCAGGCTCAGTGTTTGAAGTCAGTAACAGAGCTGACAGGATAGTCGAGTTGCGCCCAGACTTCAGTTCCCTCCCCTGCATATACGTATGTCACACACAGCTCTTGGAAACAAAGGGTACAGGATATTCTGAATTGTTCCTGAATAGCTGCTTCTTCTCCCCTTTGCACTAAATATCTGATATATTTACTGGAACAGGAATATCATTTTGGAGGTTGTTTACTTTCCCATTCTGCACAGACTTTTTCAAGATGAAAAACTAGGATGTTTCATCTCAAAATTATTGCAACAAAAAGTTTTCAGTCATTTCAATTTTTATCTGCAACATCTTCTAGCTTATTGAACAAGGTTCATAAACCTGGTGCACAGACAGGTAGTCTGAATACTTAACCAAATACTCAGCTGCTATAGCAACCAGACTCCTGTACCTTTTCTGTTCAGATGACATTAGGGAAGTCACTCTTCTGATTACAAACTGAAGCAGACACTCAAAGCAGCTCCACTGAACTTGCATTCTGATGGGAGGAGTGTTAGCACTTATCTGCTTTCTGTGGGCACAGGATAGTATTTTCATACTATTAAAAAATATCTTGTGTTGCTGATGTCATCACACAGGTTTGAACGTGAGCTATGGTTTGATGAAAATGGGATAAAGAATTGCTTTTCAGTGTTTACTCAGGGTGTGAGGGGAAGGTTTATGGCAACAGGGGTGTTTCAGCAGTAGTGCTCTAGCCAAGCAGAAAATAAAAAGGAGTGTGGGAGATTCTTATCTTGAGCTTACTTTTGTATTTTTTTCTGGTTTGGAGTTAGTATCGCAAATCCTGCTACAACATAAGATGTCATTAAATAATATTTCTGAGCTTGCCTTCTATTTCCTATACTGATAAGTACTTATCATTTGGGTTGAAAAAGGTACGTGTCAGGCTAAAGTAAGAAATGCCTGTGATTTCATGTGATCCACACATCTGTAGTTTATAGATGATCCTGGATTTTGTGGACATGAGCTATGGGATAAAACTTGAAAAGATGGTCCAACCAGTGCAGTCATCATATGCCCTTAAATAGGTCAGGTTTTAAATCCAGAAAAAACTGACAGCAGGTTTTAAATCCAGAAATTGTGGAGCTAGTTCAATTAGAGGCAGATTTCAAAAAGTATTTAGAGACTTAAATTTATCTGGGCTTATGGAAGCATTTGACAGATGCCAGTGCAATTCACCCTGGAACATCTTGAAGGTCTATTGCGTGCCAACAAAAATCATGAACCTCATCAAAGTTTTATGTCAAGGTTCTGCTTGAACAGTTAAGGTAAATGGGAACTTGCAAAAATGGGTTAATCAAACTTGCCTGTCAAGCACAGACTCATTCTTTCAAAATCCCTTTGTCAGACATTGTCTTTATTACTAAAAAAAAAAGGTTAAAATGGTATGAATCATGGCAAACCAGAAAAACACTGTACCAGAATATTAAAATGATACTGTCAGCTGAAGCCTGCTAAATTATAAGTACAGACAAAAGCCTTAAGGACTGACTCTCCCCACAAGATACAGATCAGCCAGGGGAAAATGTCTTCCAAAAATGGACCTACTGAGCAATTTAGCTGCTCCCACTGTATTACAGTAGGAGGTAATGCCATGCAAGAGGTGAGTCAACTCTAATTCACATGAGGATGCCAACCAAGGGTGGCCACCTAAAGAAAAGAATGTCATCAAGTAACAAAGCGATGCCTGGCCTTCAGCAACTTAAACAATTTTCATCACCAATAATCTAGATCGTATGTGTCCCAGGTCATCCCTGTGTACAGCACGGGCAGGCATGCTTCATAGTGTATCACATACCTTCCCCCTCCAGGTCTGCGGACCTGCTGGAGGGAGGGACCGATCCTCCCTGTCTGGCTGCAGTTCTGGATTTCCTCACAGTGGGAACCCAGTGGTGTACAGATGTTGTGTATACCCAAATCTTTTCTCCCCCTGTGCAGTCAGGATATGGCCATGGAGCTTTCACAAAGACCATGCTACAGACCAAAGAATGGCTCTCAGAATAAGGACTGCCTACATGTTCCCTGTTCAAATACACACGTTGAAAACACACCAAAGGCAGAAGCAAGTGTCTAAATGACCTTAAAAGCAAATGCTTTAGAAAAGGTCTGGAAATTAGACAGACTAACTGTATAAAGAACATCAAGAGTCAAAGGACATAGCAACAACTGATCTCCAAAGTTATTCAGAAAAGGAAGGAAGTGTACTGTAACTGTATTGCAGATGAAGCCACAGCAGTTGCTAGAAAAGGAACTGACTGGACAAATAAACACTTTACTAGACACTAGATTAGTAAAATACATGAAATTCCTCCAAACAACTAGCCAGAAACTCAGGTTTCATAGATCACTCCAGGTAACGGAAGAACCTAATGTTTGAGCCAGGCATTTTCTTATTCTGATTGTTCTGCAAGCTTTTATTCATGTGAATGGACAAGGTCCTGTTTTCTTGGCCACAACAAAGATGGTCCCAGTCACTGTAGATATATTACTTTTCTCAGCACAAGTGTTGTCTTGGCCAGGACCTGCAAAGAGTCTTTCTGGCTCTTTCCCCATCCCACAGTGCTGGCCTTGCTGCCTTTGCAGGCTTCTCCTATGAGCAGTCTCATACTGCTCAGGTCTCCCTCTCCCCATCATGCACTCATGCATGTGGAGACTCCTACCTGCTTAGGACTATACTCAGTAAAGTATTTATTTCAAAGTGGTTTGAAATTCCTGAGCTGCCTTTGCCTTTCTTGTAGAAATCAGTGATGGGCGGTTGGAGAGTACTATTTACCTGCTGACTTTCAGGAAAGAGTTTAATGACTTCTCATAATCACTTTAAGTGGTGATGCCCAGCAGCAATCAGATATTGCACAGATAGTGCAGAAATTCACTACTGTTCAGCCATCTAAACATGCAGATAGATATCAAGTAGGATTTACAAAAATGCTGGCACCTACATTACTTTATAAAGCTGCCTCTCAGGACCTTATTCAAAGCCATTGTAGTCATGAAGAAATTACCATTGACTTCATTAGGATTCAGTTGCTCACTCCTTTGCTGCTCTTTGCTCCCTCTGTTCCTATAACTTGAATTGTTCCTTCATGGCATTGAAAAAAAAGGATGGAAATGTTAGCAGCAATGCATGGGAAATTGAATACCCGTTCTCCTGGTTTTGACAGTGTCTGTGCAATACAAAAAAAAAATATTTTTAAGCCTTAATAGAATTTTTCTTTTCAGATCTTTAAAAGATCAGTATGTCTTAAAAAAATTATCTAAACCAAAAATGAGGTATGCCAACTTGTTTGAAGAGGAATAAATGTGTATGCTGCTTACTTGCAAAAATAGTGAAACCTCACTAATTGGAGTAGGCTGACTGCAAAACTATCCCATGTTCCTTCAATAAACATCATGTTCATGGAAACCATGTGCAAGAATTTGATTTCTATATCACTGTAGAATATATAAAATCTGCCTTCAATAAATCCTTTCCAATATATCAGAATGTCTGATGACAAGCAGTTAATGTCAAAATCTCCTTCTCTAGCTGTCCTAGGCATCAAACCAAATACATTAATTAAAACATGACAGTGTCAAGATACCTGCAGAATAAATAAGGGCACAAGTTTTTTTTTAAGACTATGTGATTGGATACTGTCTGAATTGGGAAGTGAAAGAAAGATTAAAGAGAAGATAGAATCAAAAACTAAGAAACAGGAACCAGTTATTCTACAATTTTGTAGTGGTGGAGGGAGGAGAAGGAAGATAAATTGAAAACAAGTGTATGGCACATGATTGGTCTGCAATGGTGAAGAGATAATTTTGAATTTAAAAGAGTTTAAATCTGTGAATGTTAAAGAGGAGCGCTGCGTTCAGAACTGCTCTGTGTCAGACCCAATGTCAGTCCTAAGCTCATTGCTACAGACTCTTACCCACAGTGTATTTAACCTGACTGAGGAGCTATTTCCAGCATCATCTCTGCTTGCAGACAGAGGAGAGGAACTGGCCACAGAAAGACTGATCTCAGGAATGGAGAACTGCTGTTTGTAGACATGTCCCAGCACAGTGTGGGGAAGGCAGAGGCTGGCCATATGTGGGAGATGGATCTTGCTACTGGAAAGAAGTAAGGTTGTCAGTCAGATAGGCTTGTTCTCTGATCTGCCTCCTCAGTTTTAAATATATGGACACCAAAAATTTTCTGTAGTCATGTGGGTGTTCTGGATGTGCACTATCCCTAGCCAGCCTCAGATGCATGTATGAAATGGTGCAGGACAACCAGCCAAATCTATAGCACATGTGTACAGCATGCATGTCATAACTGTGCAACTGCTCCAACATCACTGAGAAACATCAGATTTCCTGCAAAAAGCCTAAATAGCTGATCAGCCCATGAGCAGTAAGCCTGACCCACCCCAGAAGTGTGCACTGTGTGTGTTTGGGATACTCACCACAAGGCTTTGCATAGTTGGCTTCATTGAAGATTTACATTGCAGATGTTTGCCAACTGTGGGCTGTGAACAAGCTTAGCAGTTAGCCTTGGGTGCTCATGTAAGAGTACCACTGATGTAGGATTAATTTGGTAAAACACAGATGTCTACATTTGACCTTTTCACAAGTCCCTTTGCAACTGCTGGAGACAAAATGGCACTTCTAAAAGATCGTCTTCTTCTAAAGTAGTTGCTGGAACAAGGTAAGATGACCACAGTGGCTACTGTATACAGCAGTCCAACATGCATGTATCTGAAAATATCAGCATAAAACTTCAACAAAAGGGAAATTTATGACATTTCTGGGTTAGTTTTTTTTTAATAGCAGTCTATAGGATTGAGAGTAGCCAATTAAAAATGTTTTAATAACTCCCTTGTGGCCAGGGATACATCTGGCAGTTGCCACAAGGCCACGGCCACAGCACCTTTCATGTTTCTTGTGGGTGCAAACACTGCCTTTCTGCCACCCAGACATGCTGTGCCCAGCTGCTTGCCATGGCCATACCCAGCTCCCAGACTTCCCTCTGAGCAAAGAAGGACCCATGTCTCTGCCTTTCCTCCAGGTCAGATCAAAGCTTTCCTGGTTGGTCACTGCTGCCTCTTGGGTGTCCTATGCAATGTGTGTGCTTGGTTGACTGAATTAATGCAGATGATACAATTATAAGATAGGAATTTTGGTTTTCTGGAATGAACAGGTGTAATGAAAACAGCTCCCTTTTGATTTAAGGGAAAGTGTATTATTTCCAATGGGAATGTTGTCTAAGGCTTGCAGTTTGTTACAAATCAACTCTAGATATAGCGAACTGCAACTTCATTAGTTAACTCAAAAGAAATTTTAGCAATTTTGCTGTCTCAGAATCAGAGTGTGAAGCAGATGTGTGTACTTACATAGTAGTCTTTAACTATATAGCCATCTGTGATTGGTTCTGACTTAAATCAAGCAGCTTCATGGATTTAAAATAGCTAAGTTTTTTCCAGATGGGAGTGTGTACTCAGTTGTTATTGAAATTCACTTAAGCTCCTTGACAGATTTTCAAATGTGGTCAGAGGGATATATAGAAGTCCATTATAAGAAAAGTTAAAATGTGTCAGATATTTGAGGTGCTTAAACCATCCTATATAATACATGTCTTCATTTCTGCATACAATAATGAGATAGTCCTCCCTGAAGCCTAATTTTTGAAGAGAAGAACTTCTCAATTCAGATGTTACTGATGGAGAAATATTATTCAAGTTTAAATTTAAAATCTTTAGTTCAGGAATGTTTTCAATAAATAGGAGGTTCTGTTCCAAACATGCCACCAAAAAGCATTGTTTCTTAAAGCTGAGGTCTAATACCTCAAGGTTATGTAATTCTTTAAATGAAAAATAACTGGTGAAATCCAATTTGTTAAGAGATACGTAAATATTACAGATTAAATGAAAAGATTAATTCAGTGTCATAGAAAGCCTCACCAAGGACATTTGAAGACAAATTCAGACAAGCTGTACCCTTAAGGTCTTTAAACTGATTTGCACAAATGAAGAAAGTGAAGAAAGTATTTTTTAGACACAAATTCAAGACTTTATGATTTACAATGCTGATTTTCTGAATAGTACATTTGCTCTTTTTCACTGTCAGAACATGTTAGTGATGCATGTGACTTGGTTTTCTACTTTCAGCTGTAAAGGTAATCTGTCAAGTTGCCTTTTTTCTCATATATTTAAGAAAAATATGGTTTCCTTTGTTTGTGGGAACATTTTGTTTTCTTTCAAGGACAGATCTGTGAGGTTATTAAATTCCTTGAAGACAGACATGTCAGCTTTTCTAATAAAGTTTGGACCAAGGTCAAGGACATTTAGCTTTTTAAGGGTAAATAGAAGTTTATGTGTGCTTTGTTTTGCTCTTTGAAAACACCCTTTCACATATAATGACTTCAATGATGATGTCCTCTAACTATAATGATTTTAGAAATAAGTGTTGAGAAAGGTTTTGATACCACAAGTAGATTTGCTTCTGGTAATTGAAAGATAAATCCTACTCCTCCAGAGTAGATGAACTCTGGACAAGCTCTCTGGAGGTATCACCTGTGTGAAGAAATCAGGTGCAAAAGGGATGCACTTGCATCTCTGGCAGTTTCTGAAAGCAGACAGCAGGTATTTTGGGGAGTCAAAATTAAAGTCTGCTTTGTTAGGGATGCATTTGAACAGGAGGATTTCCAGAGCAACATTCAAATGGAAAAGTATTATTGAGACACTATGACTCAGGTCAAGGTGCTGTAGAGGTACGGGTAGGCAGGATGGCACCCAGGTCAGGTTACTGTGGGACAGTGACAACACCATCAGGTTCATGAGAGTGAGACAGCCCCAAACTCCATGGGAAGAAATTTTCCATATGGGTTATTAAAACACCAATTCTAATCCCCACCAATTTCGTTCAAGATTGTGGCACTGAGAAAGCGTTGTAATGGAGAAGATGCTGCTGGACATGGGCCTTAGACAAGCAACAGTAGGTGGAAGGCCTCTGGGTACTATCTTCAGAAATTATTCCCATTAAGATGCAGTTCCTTCAACTTTTTTTGGAACTTCAAAAAATTGCATTTAACCTACACAAAGGATGGAGACCTCTCCTGATTAGATTGTTTGGGCTTAATGTGCCGGTTCCAGTCCAGCATCAAAATCTGAAGGTTCTCAAAATTGTTAAAATCCTCTTGAGAAATCTCTTCAATACTCTCAAAATGTCATGATTTTAGGATGCACTGTTTCTCTAGTTCTCTTTAGTTAAGTCCTCACTTAAACTCAAAGCTTGCTGATGCTACTTTTCACATACTAAAATAAAGTATTAATTCTGTAGTACAGACCAAGCAGTGTGTTCATATTCTGTATTAAAGTGACCAAGGTGAAGTTAGATTGCACTCTGGTCATTGACATGAAGGCAAGCAAACACCTTCACATGAATAAAACATGTAGGAAGCATTGGCAATAGCTATTGCAAGCCTTCAAATCCTCTCCAGTAAATTAAGAACTAGCCTGAAGGAAAAGCTTTAGTGATGGAAAATGTTATGAAGTCCTCCACCCTGATAATGCAAAAATTCTTTACATTAATGGTTGGATCACATGCAGCAGCAAACCTGAAACATAATGCAATTCTCTAGCATAGCTGTTCCTACACAACATTGTCACGCACAATCACACAAATTAAAAAAAAAAACTCAAACCACTTCCATAATTAACGCAAAAGATTAAATATGGATTTATGCTGAAGGAGATAACTGTTTACTTGTAGAAATGACAGTGGTTTTACTTGCAGTGAGATGAAGGAATGTGTCTGGATATGCAATATAGGCATGTGTCTTCTGCACCGTTGTAAAATGACATGAAGTTGTTTCCTGGATATGCTTTCATTTAATGAATATGCATATGGATGCATATAAAATATCTCATACTGAATAGTTAGCATGAGCTATTTTCTCGTCTAAAATCAGGACAAAACATAATGCCTAGGGAGAATATAGACATCTGAGATTAATGTTGAGTCAATCTGTTTGCTCTGCAGAAAAAGCCTCAGTAAAACAGGAAGTGAAAGTGAGATAAGGGAGGAGATAGATAAATAAAAAGTATTACGAAAAATAAGGAATAAAATCATTATGTCCACTTCATGAGTGGGCAGGCATGTGGTGATCACCAGGCAGAGGATTGTGAGGATTCATTAAGAACTGTCTCAACAATACTCTTCCTCAAGAGCAGAAATATATCAAATTCAGATTACAGTCATGCTCCAGTTTGTATTGTTTCATTCTGACAACACACATTTTCCATTCAGTTATTCTACAAGAGATTTACCAATTCTGTCCATGAAACATAGCTGCATCATATTACTAAGGCACAACAGCTACTGTGCTCTGCTGTAGGCTTGACAACATATTGAGAGAGAGAAGACACAGAGGGAGAGGGAGAGGGAGAGAAGGAGAGAGAAGTTATCAGAAATTCTTTTAGTTATCAGGAATTTATGAACAGCGGTTAATATAATTTTAGACTATTTTTTTTCCCCTTGAACATTATGCAATGTAAACCAAAGGTTTACAGTTAAGGACACCTAGAGGAAGACTTGGAAATGAGAGGGAAAAAACATAATACATTCACAAGGCAATGAGGTATTAAGTGCTCTTTGCACGATATCCTGATTAGTTCCTCTTTCACTTAGGTGGTCTGCAGAATTTCCCTCATCCTTCAATCCCTGCCTCTGCTCATCCTTCTCAAGCCTACGCTCAGTGAAATGGCAACCTTACCACCAACCAAAGAAGAATAGCTAGGAGGATTGCCGAAGAGGCTTAGGCTCTGTTGGGCCAAGTTTGCCTTTAAACTCCTGGCTGAGCCCTCTGCCCTGCAACAGAATCAGAAAAGTCTGTGTAGTTGGCTATGGGAAAACAGTTGAGCCTGGTGGCTGAAACTGTGAGCTTTATTTTTCCCCATTAAACATAAAACACTCGGGAGTCTGCAGCAGGTTATCTCATGAAAGGGTAGTCTAGACTGGAGAGTGTGACAGGTGGGGGCATTCACACTACCCCTTTTTAGCTCCCCAGTTCAGGATCCCACAGGAGTAAGATATCTCCCCTGGGACTCCCTTGGGACAGCCTGGCTCCTCCTGGTGGGGTGCTGCTTGGGACAGGATTTGGGTTTGAGCACCCTGAGCTGCTCCCTCTTAATTTTGGTATGCAGGCCAGCTGCCCACTGAGGGGGAAGTGGAGCATCTGCCCTTTTCCCTTGCTGCTCTTCCACTCATGGTATCACCTGCACTTGTTCAAAGTCCCTTGCTATGAAAGACTGAAAGACCAGGAAAGGAGAGATTTTCTTTTTTTTTTTTTTTTTTTTTTGAAAAGAACTGGTTTATCCAAGAGAAATTGCTACTTTCTCAATATACTTAATATAATTTAGTAAGTCACTCACTTCATGTAAAATTACTAATTTTACTAAAGAAATGTTACTTTAGAACACTGCCAGACTGGGACTGTCAGTTAATATTTTTTCTTCCTGAGAATAGAATACTACTCTGAGAAAATAAGTTTCTTTTGTGCTCTTAGGTTCCTCTTTCTTTAGAGCTAGTTATATATTTAGCTTGTTTTAAAAGTTCTGTTTCTTGAGGGATTTTTTTCCTTTCAATATATAAACCACATTCTTTCTTTCTGTGAGATTTATTAACTGATTTTGGTATGCTGTTGACAAAAAGAAATGAAACCGGGGTTGTTTAAAGAATCTTTGTTGTGGTCCATAACTGGGGGGGGGGGGTAAAGTTGAAGGGTTTTTTTTGGATAGATGTGTTGGATAGATAAGCTCAGCGTATAGATGGGTGTGTGCTCTCTCAAGCGCGTTTTTTGGGTTTTTTTCGGTTTCCAGATGGGCTGGGCGGGTTTCTCTGGTGCGGTCAAGATCACTGCTGGGGACAGGCTCTGTACTGGTGGCCATTAGGTGAGCCACTACTGCATTTTACCTGTTTTGGACTACTACCACTACTATTACTGTTGTTTTTGCTAGTAAATTTTTGTTATTTAACCTACAAATTTCTTCTTCTTTTTTTTGTCCCTCCCCTGTTTCACCGGGGGGTATGGGGGTCTGTGTGTGTGTGTAAACAACTGGCCACGTGGTGATTTGCTATGGCTGAGTTCAAACCACAACAGGTTTTTTTTTTTCTTCCCTCATGGCCTGAGGGTTCATGGACCCAGCGAGCCATAACTTGTTCACTCTTATGTTGCAGTCCAGATCTACTTGAGCCACCCTAATCTTAGCAGCTTGATCCGCTTGTTGGTTGTTCTGATGTTCTTCAGTGGTCTGGCTCTTAGGTATGTGAGCGTCTACATTGCGTACTTTCACAACAAGATTCTCTACCCGAGCAGCAATATCTTGCCATATGAGCATATGGCCTGGAGCCCCATATAAACAGTTTTTGGCGCCAACAGTCTAGCGCCCAACGTGGGGCACGATGTGTTTATATACATACATATATAAATACACACATATATATATATATACACACATATAAAACTGCTCTGGGCTCTTTGATCAAAGGGGAGAGCCTCAGAAGGTCTTAGATGCTGCAGAGCTGAGGTCCACCACAACTGGTCTTTGCAGAGGTGGCTTCTCCTCTTTCTCTGTCACCTGCAGAGCTGCTCCCCTGCTGACAGGTGCTCTGGGACTGGTGTTAGAGCTGGAGAAAGTGCACATCACCCCTCAGAGCCCATGCATATGCACATGTACAGCCACATCAGTCTCAAGGAAAGTTGAACCCAAAAATGTCTGTAGTCCAGATTAATTTTTCTGCCAGGCACTCTCTATGACTGGATCTCACTTCAGAGCAGGGTTTCATCCACAGCCAGTCATGGGAAGCTGAAGAAGAGACTGGGAAGGAGCAGTATGAAGAGGGAATCTGTTGTCTTTGTGACTGAGAAGTATTTTACAGACATTCTTCCTGGTCCTTAAGAATGTGTTTCAGAAGCATTGCTCATGATTGTAACATTATTCCTTTTATTAATTGGAAAAAATAAGAAAAGGGGATGTGTAGGGTGGAGGATAAGTATTACACAACTAAAGCCATGTCATAACTTGTTTTTTATGTGCATCACTTACTCTGGGACATGTTTCACAATGTTTTCCTTCAAAGTGCAGCGTGTCCCTCTCCCAGCTACCACTGAGCTGAGTTGACATGCCTACCTACTACCACTGGCAGCACCCTTCCATCTCCCTTTCCAGACCCAGCTGAGATGCATATCAAAACCAAAAACCAAGATGGTCATCCACATGAAGGGCTTCATCTTTTCTCATGCCAGATGCTAGAATGGGGCTCATGTAGAATTACAGGAGACACCCAGGGTGAAACAACAACAAATGTGGTTCCAGCGGTATCACAAGGCTGGAAGCTAAAGCCAGGATCAGGACTGTATATCTTGAAAAAAGATACTCTCCCACCAAAACAAAAAAATCACCCCAGTTTTACAGAACTTAGTAGGGCTTCCTATTGTCTCATACTTTGCATACCCAAATTAAGAATTTCTCACCAGGTACACATTTGATTCTCAATTTTGGCTATTTTTCTAATTAAATAATCCCATGTATAAATAACCTCCAAGTGCTCATTGACCAAGGAATGGCATGCAGGTTGCTTTTATAAGTTGGTTATCCAGACTCCCTATTCAGTTTCAGCAGCAGCAGATGGACATAGTAGAAATCATTTGACTTCTCTGTGCTTTATTTTCCCTACTTATACTCCTGGAGATAATGGTGGATTAATGTGTATGTCTTTTGCATTTAGAAACACAATTTATCTTCCCAAATTAGGAGGCTAACTTCCATATATACTCAATGAAGTTGAGCTCCTCCAGAGGCAACTGAGAAGAACTATAACCTCAAAGACCTGAACATCTTGTTCAGAGTAAATGGAGAAATTTGGCCTGTGGATTATTTTTTTCAGATTAATATCTTATCACAGAGTTTATTGCTACACATACTTTCAGAACAAGATTGAGAAAATGAAAAGGCAGGGGTACTTCAGATGACAAAAAATATCTTCACTGTTTTGGCGGGCCTATTGCCCCAGAATGTGATCTTCTACAGACCAAGGGCTCCTGATCTTCACAGAGTTTTTTTAAAGATGCTGTTATGAAGTTCCTTTACAGGATATCATGTTTGCCACATAGGACCCCAAATTTATTTCAGAACAAGGACCTAAGCAAGCTAATGCTATGTCAAAAATCAGATCTGCTCTGATCTCCAGAGGTCCCTTCTAACATAAATTATTCTCACAGGGAGACACACCTGCAAGTTCTTCATATGCCAGTTCTTAAAAATAGGGAGATCAAGAGACAAAAGAGAATTTTATATTCATATGCTATAAGTAAGGATGTTTCTTGCCAGTTTTCATTTATTATTTTTCTTGTGCCACAATAATGATAGTAATGTAAACAATGCATTTTTCTGACAATTCCACAAGAACTGCAAAAACTTGATAAATTTGCCAGTATTCCCCCTCCTTTCTCTTCTTTATCCTTCCACTCCATGCGTGGTCTTTTCAGGCCATGTAGACTAAACACCAAGTCTAGTCATTGTCTGGTACAATTTCTGTAAGGAAACAGCAACTGCTGAAGAACAGCTTTGGTCATCACAATTGGTGTTTATAGTACTTCAGATAGTTTGATGTCCACATGACATGGTTATTCAAGACCAACTGGCCACTGACTGCACATGTGAGCCTGGAGCAGCAGTCACCTCGCTTAACTGAAAGTATCCACAGTGCAGACACCTACATCTGAGCTGATCACCATCTCTTTACAACTGATGGAGAGAAATCCTACTTTTAGCCCTACTTTGACCCATCTTAAACCTCTGTGTTAGGATGAGATAAGTGATATTCACAAAATGTCTCTATCATCTCACATATGTAGGGAGAATGATGCACAGACCTGTTAATGCAGCTGTAGATGTCCACATTTAGGTTAGCTGAATGCCCTTACCTCCTCCTCCTCATTGACCTCACACCAGATCACAAGCTATACCATCGTGAAACCCTGAGGTATAGAAACGTCAGGACTCTTCAGTGTTTTGTAAATTCAGGCACTGCTACACCAGCTAGGCAAGCAAGCTCAAAGGTTAAAATCCTCATACAGTTAAAGCAATACATTATTTTTTTAAATCTGTCTAATAATTCCTACCTTTTTGGTGGAGCACCTTTATAAAAAAAGATTCCAGGAGTAATGCAGGGCATGACCATTTAAGGAATTTCTTGGCTATAAACCCAACTAATCTAAATTCAAATTGTTTTTCCTGTTCAAGAAAGACTTAGACTTAGCTTGTGCCCACCAATCAAATGCTCTTAGATACTATGTATGAAACTACCTAAAAAAAGCCCCAAATCCAGTTCTATGAGTACAAAGGTAATCTTCAGTCTGCAAAACACACATGGTCCAGGACAGTATGTGGCCTCCTTCTATTACACCCTGAAGCATTCAGAGAGAAGGATGTAGGCTTGCCTCAGCTGATTGGGCTGATACCTCCTCCCTGAAACATGGTAATTACTTAGGGGTGTCACAGGACACAGAAACGGGGTGAGGAGGACAGCAGGAAATATCTTTTTTAGCTAAAAAAAGAAAACTTGGTGTTTCAATCTTCCTTGATCCCTCCTTATTCCTCTGTCCATGTTTTTTGCAGGGCAAGGGTACAGGTATCAGGAAGGGTTTTGTCACATGAAAACAGCTGTAGTCTCTTCTCCCGGTGACTCAGGTGCTGGCCAAGAGTGCTGGCTCCAGCAGCAGCCAGTGCCATACCAGCAGATTGCTCGTTTCCCACTGCAGACCAAAGCACCATTCACTGTCTCTCTTGAATATTCACAGAAGTGTTGGTGCAGCATCCCTGGACACTCTGCAGTCTTGTACTGCAGCACGCATAAATCCCTTGTCATACCGTAAACTTGGACTTTTGTATATATATGCATTGTTACTCATGCGATATCCATCCTTTGGATGCTTCTCAATGGAAGAGGAGAAGACACTTCTTCCCTCAAACTCAGAAAGGCTAGGTGACCTTGTGCCGCCGCCCTAATCAACTAGGATGAGAAAGAGGATCTACTTTGGGTAGAAATGGTGTGGGGAGGC
Organism: Strix uralensis; assembly: GCF_047716275.1. Taxonomy (NCBI): domain Eukaryota; kingdom Metazoa; phylum Chordata; class Aves; order Strigiformes; family Strigidae; genus Strix; species Strix uralensis. The sequence continues at coordinate 54,641,521 of NC_133973.1, forward strand.
AAAGGGAGATGGTGTAGGAATAATTGAAGAGCAGAGGTTCCCGTTTCAGGCATTACCTTATGAAGAGAGTCATATTGCAGCTCATGTTATCATATTTAGAGATACAGATTGTTTAGGCTTACAAAGAGAACCATCCAACAGAAAAATTATTAAAATATATATTATTAAAATATAACCATTAAACACATATTTTTTCAGCCTGGGTCTCCACTTTTTCCTACGTCTGTATTTAATAAAAAAAATGCTGTGACAAATTGGGAAGAAAAAAAACTTTTTATCTGTAATAATAGTAGATGAAGCTTGGTTTTCTTGTTTCTCTTTCTGTTGTTGTGTGTCTGGTTGCCTACAATTAAATCAAAAAGGGGCTATTTAAAGAAAGGATCAGGCAGAAAAGGTAGGGGAGGAAATGCAGGTGGCAGCAAAAATATGCAGGATCAAAGCAGTTAAGAGTGTCGGTTGCCCATTGACCAGAGCTGTCACCAAGAATCATTGCGAGAAAAGAAAAAGGGCTTTGAGAGAGTGGGGAGAAGCTGCCCAGTCTGTGCTGTGGACAGGAGCACTGGCAAGGTGAGAGCACACTGCTCCTCCCAAAACAGTGATCAGCACAACAAGCAAAGAGCCTGCCTGTGCCATGCATAGAGGTTTAGGCTGCCATTACAAAGCACGAGCTTTGCCTAGGTTATTTTCTGAGACAAATGTGTCAGCAAACGCTTATTTTGCTTTTCATAAGTACACAGAATACAGAAACTATCATTTTCTATTAAAATCACATTTACTCCAACAGTGATCTGAACAGCAGCAACTTTAGTTATGGGCCAAACCCCTCCCGACAATCTGTGTGCTAGAGTAAGCTGAGCAAGTGTCTCTCCCACACTTGACCCAAGCACAGGAGCTGCTGGAGGCTTCCAGTGAACTGAAAGCTGGAAGTGGTGATTCTGTTCTAAGCCAGGGACTTCCAGTGAGTAGTGCCTCTCCTCTTGCTGTGCAGCAATCAGTGCCAAGCAAGGTGTGTGTCAGCTAAACATCTGTGCTGGCAACAGTTTCTATTCAATCTTGTCCTAGCAAAACAAGTGAACTATCAGCTTTGGGACCAATTGTGCATTTCATTTTGGGATGTAATATCACAGTTACATTTATCTCCTCCACGCTTCAACAGTTTCTGCAAATGAACTTTAGGATCTTTTGCTCACTGTGCATCATAACAATATTTACAGGGAAGGGTAGAGCTAAACAGTTTCTTGGAGCAGCTTGTTGTAAGCCAGGGTATTGCTCATAGCTATTGCGTTTTTCAGGCACTGCCAGAAGTAGGGCTGAGATCGAGGGTTAGTTGGCCATTCCAGGACAGAATTTCTACAGAGCCTCTTCCTCAGCCGGACATACCGGGACTTCCGCAAAACCTTCTCAAGAAATATCAAGATAATGACATCCATTTTTTCATCTAGAAGCCGCTGGTGGGCCATGTAAAAGGTTGTCCTGAAGCTGCCACTTTTAATATACTTGTTGGTCAGCACAAATATGGTCTTTTTGCTCAGCTGGATGCTCTGGGAAAGGTTGTCAAAGACTGGCTGTCCTGGGAGCCAGTCCCTTTCTTCCAGGCATAAGTTGAACTGTCTGGCTTTTTGATCTTCCAGCCTTTCCACCAGTTCTGTCAGCACCCACTCATTCACAGCTGGATCTTTATTGTCATAGGCAATAAAAGCATCATAGCAAGCATCGGGTAAAGATAAACGCCGATAGCCCTTCCACTTGGCAGTGCAGTAATGGTAACTATACCACACATCCCAGAAATAGAGATGGCTCATCACTGTGAACACCATAAAGCCTAGGACAGTTGAAGCTGACAGAGCATACAGGATCAAATACGAGGTGTCCAGCTCACAGGTATACAGATCCAAGAAAACCACGCTCCGCCCTTTATGTGCCCCTGGGCCAGCACAGGTCACGTCTGTAGCCAGAAGAGGAATAGTCACTTGAGTCTGATTGATCCACGAAACAAACCACACGGCATCACAATTGCACTTGAAAGGATTGTCATGCAAAAGCAGCATCCTCAGGTTGTTAATGACATTTTCAGGGAAGCTAGACTTCTTAATTATTTGAATCTTGTTTGAGCTGAGGTCCAAGTATTTCAATTTAAAAGCATCTCTGAGAAAATGTTTGGTTAGCCGCTGAATGCGATTGTTTCGGAGCATCAGTTCTTGGAGCGTTGAAGAGCAATTGGACAGTTCACGAGGAACAGTAGTCAGAAGGTTATTGCTGAGGTCCAGAATTACTAGTTTCTTCAGATAGTGGAGGTTTCCCCAGTTGAAACTCTTCATCCGGTTATTGGTTAGGTTGAGGATCTTGAGTTCTGGAGGCAGAGCTTCAAAAACACCATGAGGCAAAAAACTGAGTGAGTTGAAGGAAATATCCAGTTGTTCCAGGCTGGACAGATTCCTGAAGAATGACAAGTATCTAGCATTCCCATCCATCCATAAAACATCTAAACGATTTCCTCTGAATTCTAAAATGCGAAGAGATTGACTTTCCATTCCTGTGTTAATCGAGGTAGAAATCTCATTCTCATTCATCATCAGCTTCTTCAGATGGGCCAAGTTTTTCATAAAACTAAGCACATGAGTAACACCTTCTGCCAGAAAATAATGCTTGTTATTGCTCAGGTCTAGAATTTCTAAAAGTGTTAGCTCTTTGAAAGCAGTTGAGTATAACAAGTCAATCCTGTTGTTAGAAAAATCTAGATATTTCAATCCAGACAAGTACTGGAATTCACTTCCATTTAAAGTTTGACTTATTGCATTACCTGACAAATTGAGGCATCTGAGGGAACTAAGTTCCCAAAAGTCTGAGGGGTTAATAAAAAAGATGTTGTTTCTGCTTAAATCCAGAGTTTCTCCGTATTTCAGGCACTCTTCCTTAACTGAAGACTGGTAGGAAGCAGCTTCTTTGTCTTTGGACCTGCAGCTTCGCCCATACTCATCATACCTGAAATAATGCATCTCTTGTGATACTTGCCTGTTATACTGCTCTACTGAAATGCTAGGATTAGAGCAAAATCCACAAAAGTTGCTTTCACCTGAAGAAGGAGAAATTTTATTCACTGAGAGGTCTATGAGCTTAAGGGCTGGGAATTTCTTGAACACCCTCAGGTCAGCAACTTTAATAAAATTAGTCCCGAGATCCAGCACTGTTAGATTTCTAAGACTGAGCAATGGATCTAGATTTTCTTCTCTCAGTTCTTTAAAGACATATCCCCTGAGCCTCAGGGTTTCCAGGTTAGAGAGGGAAGAAAATGTCTTAGACAGATTCAAGGATGGAGAATACATCTTCACCTCAAAGTTAAAGGACAGATCAAGGTCTAGCAGGCTGGGGATGAACTTCAAAAACTGAGCATCTCCAATCTCCTTCATGAGGAAATTTTGGGAGAGGTCAAGCTCTTTGAGATTCTTGATGGTTTTAAACCAGCTGCTGGGTACGCTCTGAAGAGAGTTACTGTGAAGTCTCAAAATTTTTAAATTCGTCAAGGAATGAAAAGCCTTTGAATGTATCTCAATTGTGCCCTTGGGGCAAGGAATACAAGGATATGGGGCATTATAGCAACGTGGGCAATTGCCACTTAGATCAAGAATTTCTAGGTTGTGAAGGGCACTGAAATCATCTTCTTGAATCACTTGAATCATGTTATTGTAAATATAGAATTCTTTTAAAGTAGATGACAAATTGGGTGGAATATGAGTTAAGTTGTCAGACTTCAGGGACAGTATTGTTAATTTTTTCAGCTCCAGAAAGGCTGTTCTTTCAATTTCAAATGAAACATTGCATGGATTACGGTAGTAACAGTTCTGTCCCAGATACAAAACTTCTATGTTTCCTAGCTCTGACAAATTGGCTTTTTGGATAGAAAAGATATTGTTTGCTTCCAGGCTCAGCAGACTTAAACTACTGGGAAGACCCCGGGGTATTTCCAGCAGCTGGTTTGCATCCAAATACAATGACTTCAGTCTTGTCAGGGCAGAAAAACTGCCATGCTCAATCTTCGGTCTCATGGCACACACGTGATCTTTGGTCCCCATTCTGACAGGCATACAGTTGCATCTGAAATCAATTTCCATGAGGTTTTCAAGATGAGCAAAGGATGTTGAATAGATATGGGGGATATGGTTAATACTCAGAGTAAGGTTGGTGGCATTTGTAGGGATCCCTCTGGGGACTTCCATGAGACGCCGATCAGTGCAGTCCACTGTCACAGAACCTTCAGAGGCTTTAACATCACAGGGTAGACTTTTGAGAAACCAAGCTCCTGACAGCAGCATTGGAAATAGGAAGAGCAAGACAAACCGCAATGCATCTGACATCTTTGCACGAGGTACCTAAAAATAAAGCGATAGGGAGGTATTAATTTAATGCAGTGAGAACATCTCATAGGACATCAGATCAAGCACGTACTGGGTCAGACCAAATATACAGCTGACCTGGGGTCCTTTCTCCCACACTGGCTAGAAGTGGATGTGCAGGTAGGGTTATAAATTTGGGGAAGGCAGATGTTGGGAATTCCTCAAATGCTTTCTTTACTTTCTTATCACTAAGTATTGCAGTCTTAAGATAATTATCACTCTCTAAATAACGAATCATAAAAAAAAAAATCTACTGAAAAAATGACAAGGCAGGTGATTAAAAGCTATGTCTCTGTGAATTTTCTGGTTTTTAGGGGCAACAAATGGTATTAAACATCCACCAGATCGCCGTTGTATAACAGCGTAAATGAGCACAGTTAATTTTTCAAAGCGTATGAAAGAGAAAATCTATCGTCACTAAAAAGCTAGTGCAAATTGTCAAAAGCACACTGACTAACAGGTGAGTGCCTAATTCGAATTTCACATTATCATAAGGAGTCTTCCTCTAGTAAGTGTTAGAATGGATGTATGGTTGACCTAAGCCCGTCAATGGCTATACCGCCATATGGTTTAATACCATGGCATGCCCAGTAAGGGCAGAGGGCCAAGAGGGCACTGCATAAATGCGTGTGAAATAAAATGTGTGTAGTAACTGTATCAATGCCTGTAAAACAAAGGGTAAAACTGAAAATCAGAGACAGATTTAAGATTGAACATGTTGCATAAAAGAATAATATTCAGTAAAAAATCAGAGCCAAAAATCCTACAGGCATTCAAAGAATCTTCCAAAACACACTCTCTGTCCTTCCAAGTCTTTGTGGTCTTGCCTACTTTATAGGTTTGTGTGCATTATGGGAAGCCCAAGAAGCTTTTAATATTTCACAACATACCCGTTACTCCCTCAGCAGCAGTCAAGGTCAAAGAAACGCTGTCCCTCTGGCCAGAGGCAGCCAGCCAGGCAAGCAGGCTGCCAGCCTTGGCTTGCCTAGCACAGGCACAGGGGCCGTGACCATTTTGCTGCCTTGCACAGCTTCTTAACCGCCCGTGTCTGGTGCTGTTCAAGAGATTTAAAGACGATAAAACCCACAGTAGTCAACATCATACTTTCTCCCTGGAAAACTCCATGTTGGAGACACATGGCACGCAGAATGCTCTTAAACAACCAGGATTAGTCATGCATGGGATAACATTGACTAAATGTGAATAGCCAGTTAAGCAGCTGAAGATCAGATGACTAGGGAAAGACCTGTTCAAGCAGCATGTGAAAACCCTGTTGAGTGTTGCCTAAGGGATGCCTTGTAGGTGACACAGACTTGGAGATTAACTGGGGCTTCCTGTTGTACACTCTGTTTACTTAGACCACTGTGTCTCCTGTATAGCGTTGTGTTTCCGTGTTACCTTAGATAACTATGCTAAATCTGCCTATGCACCTGTGTATCCAGAGGAGTGCTGTAGTGACTAGCAGGGCAGCAGATGTGAGAGAAGCCAGATCAAGCCTCACACAGCACCGCGCTTCTGCTGTCTAGATTCAACAGGAAAATGGGGTCACTTTGGGGATTTGTTCAGTCTCTTTTTGAATATAAACCATCAGCGTGGAAGGAAAAAACTCTAAAAGTCCACTCCAGATCTTGAACTGAGGGTAGCCTAATATTGTACTACACCACCATCTTCTCTCTACCAGGATTTCCTTTCCCATTGCCAGGAGGCCCTACAGTGCTTTCTTCTTTTCAGCAGATCCTCAGAGAAAAGGCAATGTAGCTAAATGTTCCAGCTGGTAGCCATGACTATCATTCATACAGTGACTCAGGGAGAGCTAACCTGGACTAAGCAGGCTATGCCTGTGAATTCACATTTCATTATGTTCAACTCTTGTGAAGTCATTTGTTCAGAATCAAAATAATCTTCATTTGGTTTACGGCAATTCACTCTGGAAACTCACCCAGACAAAGACCACCGGGGAAGACAGTTCACCCGTGTCTTCAGTGCAGTCTAACCAATCAACTTGAGACGACGATTAACTTTTCTGATTTCCTGATGTAGACAAGCACTTGGATGAAAAGGATGAATAAGAACAATCAGAGTAAGTGGGGAGCTAATCCAGAGAACACAATATGCTTTCCTTTCCTCCTACCATCCTAGCTTTTTTTTCAGAACTCTTTTTTCTCCACTAATATGGGCAGTGATGTGGGAGGGAGGGACTCTATCGTAGATATTAATTACATGGAAAAATGAAGGTCTTCCTTTGAATGAAAAGGGACATTGCCAGAGAAAAATCTGGGTATGTTCTTGTAAATATTTTCCTTTCTTCTTTTTATTTATTTAATTGTAGATATATAAAATTATATATATTTATATAATATAACACATTATATATGCATGTAAAAGACTTTATTAGACTAATGAATAACCAAAGAGTGCCTCTGCTAACTGAATGGCCCATAGTGCCCCAGCTCCTGCCTGGACCAACGTACCACAGGGTACAGGGCTGTTAGCCAAAGCAGGTGCCCATGGAGCACAGCAGAGAGGGAAAACCTCAGAGACTCTCTGCACTGTCGCTCCACCACATGGATGCCATTTACCTTTATCCGTCGATGCATGTCACAGCAGACCGTGAAGCGCCGACCCTCGCCAGCCACGGACACGGTACCTGCTGCCACCAAGGCAAATGCTGACAACTGCCGTTGATCAAACTCCAGCAGCCTGTCTTCCTTTAAAAGAGGGAAGGAAAACCTCTGCTGCTAACTAGGGGTCAAACCACACATTTGCTGCTTTTGAGGAAAATTGGAATCACCCTGTAAATATTTGCTAAACCAAATTAAACCCCTGTGTCCAAGCACTAGAGCAGGACCTGGGCAAGGTGAGATTGCAGTCTAGATCACCACAACTGTTCTACATGAGCTCATACTTGGCCACTGCAGCCAGGCACCTAATTTTTGGCACTTACCCAAGTTCCTCAATTTATTGCCATCAACCTGGGCTGCATGGACATTCAAGAGAGAGCAGGAGCGAGCAGGAGAGAGGAGAGAGAGGCCCCTCTGCAGGCACCACTCAGCTCTGAAGATGGAGGGAGCTCTGCCTGACTACACACTGAACAGAGACTAACACTGCAGGTTTACGTACCTAAAATTTGGTGCAATGATTCTGGGCCTTAAAAGTCTTAATGAATGTGTTTGTAGGATTCTTAAGAAGTCATTAAATGTCTTTTGAGACATTCACAATGCTCAGATTTTGAACTCTTACATATTGCAGCGTTTTTAGGACCTTAAGTGCTGTTGCAGAGCCAGCCTATCTCCTACCATCTTTGTGCTTCATTTCTTTGTATAACCTTCTGTTTCCTGATACTCTTTTAATGCAGTAGCTCTTATAATTGTAAACTGTTACATTCTGGTGCTGTGTGTATTTGCCTGTGTAACACCTTGTGTCTGTTCTAGTACCAGAACAAATAAGATAGTTTTAATTAGAAGAAACAAGCAATGCTGACTTCTGCAATGTCTTTGACATGAGAAGCTAGCTTAAAAATACAGCTAGAGTATGCATGTGAACTGTGCTTTGTGGTCCTCACTAGGCTTTATAAGATGTTCAAAAAATACTAATCTGCTGATTTTAACTACCATGTGCACAAATCCATAATGAATCATAGAATCATAGAATGGTTTGTGTTGGAAGGGACCTTAAAGATCATCTAGTTCCAACCTCCCTGCCATGGGCAGGCACTCCTGCCTGATCTACTAGATCAGGTTTAGAGTATTCTTCAAATAATCAGCAACAATAAAGCTAGGTGTTTCTGAAAGATTTTCTTATGTAGGGGTTCCATACGTATTTCAAGAGTTGACAGGGGGAAAGGCTAGAGAAAAAAGAACACCTCAGAGGTTATAGCAATTAGAATAGACATCATTATACTCATTCTGTAGCACAGTAGCATAATTAAATGCTAGCCAGTTAGTATTATCACAAACAAATGCTTTACTTTCCTGTCATTATGTATTGCAGCTTCTAACCACGACAATAAATTAGAATATTTAGAAAGCAGAAAAGGAGATGATGTTCTTGAAAGTCTTCCACAAGAGTTCGAGTCAAAGAGGTCTAAAAGCAAATTTAAAATGGAAGTTCAACCTACCATTTTCTGTGTGCTCCCAGGTCTGGCAAATTTGTCACTGGAGGAGACGGTAAATCAGAGCAGAAGAAAACAGCATAAAAGAGGTCCCCATGGGTTCAGCTCAGGTGTGGAGGAGAGTATAACGTGACATAACTCACTCGAGACAGCAGCAGTAATCACTAGTCTTTCACTACTCTTCAGCTGGATGGTGACATGAGAAATAATGAAATGTGAACAACTGTTGCAACCTACTTCCTCAAATGTTTGTATTTAAAATTAGAACAACAGTACTTCATTTACTCCTCCACCTCCCATAAAAACAACCGAGTACTCTTACATTTTGCCCTTTAAAAAAATTCTCGTTACTCATACATACATGTGCTGTTTTGACTTTTTTTTTCCTTTTAGTCTCATATGTTGCAGTTTGCTCTCTTCTTTATTACATATTTTTCATTTCAAAGTATGTATTTTACCTAGCTACAGTGTCATTCCATAAAGAACTATAATAATACCTACTCCAAGAAGATAAACATCCAAGCTACAGGGAACCCTGAGGGAGGGAAACTGCAAAATACTTGGTGAAAAGTATTAGATGAATCAGCTAGGAGACAAATGCATTACATAAGGGTAAAATTCACTTCAGACAACTAAGATTTGCAGAAGCTCAAGTTCCTTTTTTTTTCTCCCTTTGTTAGTGTAAGCTGCACAGAGAGACAGATATTGTTAAATGATATTAACAATATTTTATATTTTGAAGTTTAGTAATTTTTGTTTTTATTTGGGGCTCATTTCTGCTGCAAAAATCTTCAAGAACTGGGAAAAATCCCTTAAGATGAATGCTTTGTGGAAGAAATATCTATTAAATTAATGGGAAGCAAAATATACCAAGAAAAAAGGATAGTGGTAATGGCATAGGAAACAGTATACAAAATAGTAAAAGCTGCATGAGAGAGTGTAGAAGGGACCAAGTCAATGATGACATGGATGAACTTAAGGTGGTGAAAATCCAGCATTTCATGGTCCACGGTGTCTGTTTGAGAGTTTCTTACTTAGAAGTTTCTGTGCTTAGCAGGACAGAGTAGTTCAATAGGTATTAGGGGGGTGGGGTGTTTTTCATGCATTCTCTCCCTGTGTAGTTTTCTTTACATTTTAAATAGCAGTTCATGATTTCTCTGACCGTGGTGGGGCCGAGGAACTAATTTTGGAAGACTAGAACCTGAAGAATGAACAGGGGAAGAATTTGCTGTCATACTTTAAGATTCCCTGGTTTTAGTGGCTGAGTCATATAGACATAAACCAACACAAGAAAGTGTACAATGTTGTTACCGTTTCAATCAAGGCCTAGGAAAGGGCTCATTAATTCACTCTAGGTTGAGGACTATATCGCTCACCTTTGGGCCTGAGTACTAAAAGTACTGTGATAAAATACAATTCCTCTCCTATTTACTGGTAGCTGGATTTTTCTTTGCACGCAACAGGCACTGAGGTTTTCATTGGGGGTTATTATAACTAATGCAGATGTCTCACTAAAATCCTGCTGCGTTCTGCAAGGCCATTCATCGCATTTCTGGTAGGAGGAAAACCTTCACTGCAAACACCCTACACCAGCTATTCCACTCCGAGTATTTCAGATTATATGTCACCAGATGAGAAAGTTAGCTTCCACTCATTTATGGTTATTCACCTTATTGTAAAGCAAGCGTGCTTAATTATTTGTGAAATAAGAGAATGACTTGGCACAAGCTGGATTGTGAAAGTTGATTTCTTCAAGCACCTCAGCACATCCCTGTTACACGACGCTGGAGCATCGCTTAAACATGAGATGCTTAGTGCCCCCTCGCTTTGGTTGTAAGTAGGTTATCTAAAGCACAGCGTCCAGTCAACCAGCCCTGTAATTTTCAGCAGGTGCTCAGTGTTGTTGGAGATCTTCCTTGTAGTCGATACCGACAAACCTTGGAAATTTTAATAGCCCTACCAATGCTTTGCCTTTTCTTTTGGACTAAGGCTCATTTTATTTTTTTCATATTAGGAACTTGCTGTCACCCCGCCAAGAGCACATGAGTTTCAGTTCCATGCAAAGTGAAAGCACAACTTTAGCTGAATGCTAGTACAAACGCAGACATCTTTTGGCCTTTTTTTAAACCTAAGAAATGTAGGAAGAAAAAGCAACAATATTTCCCTTCAAAAGGTGGGGGTGAGTGCAGCGGGGCTCAGCAGTCCAGAATTTCAGAACTATAATTTCATTTTTAGAGGCACAGGCAGTTACTGATTTACTGATTTTAAAAGTTCAGGTTTCCCTCAGATGTTGTGCAAAGTCTCTGTCTCCTGTGAAACGCAAAGTATCTGAAAGCAGAAGAGTACTTCCCACTGCGTCACGTGCTAGGGGAGGATCCACTGGTAACAACACATGTATTTTGCTACCTCTGTGAGCAAAGAATATCATTTAAAATAGAGCAAGAGTCTTCCCTTAATCCGTCATCTACAGGTCTGGTTTTCAGTTAGATTGAAATTGGACTGGTGAACATTACATTTCCTTTTTTTTCTCTTCTGTCTTCTAAATGAAAACTTACGGCAAGGCGCTTTAGTTGATTTATCAAAATTAGGATTCTACTATGTTCATCCTAAGGCTGGGTAGTTTACTTAAAGTCTTAAAGTCTTGTCTTTCCTCTACTGTGCTAACCCTCATACCAATAATTATAATAGCACCCCAAGTACTCATGGTTAATACGACGTTCAGTGTATCATTGCGTAATCTACCCAGGAAATTATCAGAGAGATAAATTGCTCAATTTTTGAAAGACAAAAATTGACTCTTTAAGCTGATGTAGACAGATGTACGAAAATAACCACAAGTAGAAATGGATAGCAAAATTGAGGAAATTATAACAAAATCACTTGCAGAAGCCTTAAGGGATGTAAAAATGTGGGCTCTTTGCTGATAGTAGTTGCAGAAATGTGTTTCCAGGCACTAAAAATAACCAGAACAATAAACAGAAGACAACAGTACAAGATATTGTCCTACAACAAGGGCAGAGGAAGCTCTCAGATCTCTGCTGTGGGAGGAGACCCTCACAGATCTGTACTAAGAGCTTACCCAACCGCCCCGTGCACTGACATGCAGCCGAGGGAGACACTAGCACCACAGAAACAGGCTTTCCCATTTCTGAAAGCTGAGACTAGCCCAGGCTACCTCAGTGCCAAGACTGACCATTTGGTGTTTACAGCAGGTTAAAACTGTTTGCTGAATGGAAAGGCACCTGGCATTCCTGTTATTGAAGGTGAGTTACCTGAAAGGGAGGCAGTAGTCGGTTAGAAATACCTTAAATAAGATGCAGGTAGTTTCCAATCTCTCCAGGGTCAGCAACTACACCTCTCCCATTTCCCCATTCCTAAGGGGTCAATAAGATAGGGTAGCCACAGAGGGCATTGCTGCCTTCCTCTGGGGGATGAGGAGGAGGAGAAGTGCTAAGGCAGTAATGCTGGAAGTGGTGGTGCACGCTAATGCAGGAACTGCCAGCAATTCATGCAGCTGGCAGGTTCAGAGTAGTTTTGGCACTTGTGAATTGGATAGCCTCAAGTCCTATTTCTTACTGATGAAATGACTAGGCTGCAGGACCACCCTGATTTGAAAGGTTTCATGAAGGTAATCCTGCCATGGTCCGTGGAGTCATTCTCGGGCAAGAGCACTGAGACAGCACTGGAACAGCCTCTACAGAACAATGTAGAACTCAGGCACTGATGGGCCCAACCAAACCACATAGCAAGAAAGCAGCTCTATACAGAACAAAGGTTTAAGATTAGGGCAAGCACTCAGACGTAAGAACGCTCATATTAAACATGCAAGTGTGTCAATTTATGGGCTTCTGGAGACCATGAAACATGATAGTGTCACTTATTATAGGGCTTGATATTGCCTTTTAAAAAATTGTGCATGACATTTTTAGGGAAGAGGTTATTTACTACTAGAGGTTATTATCTACCCAAGAGAGGTTATTTTGATCATAATTTCATGGACTGCAATTGATAGGAAATGATTTCCTTTCTCCCTCTACACATATTTTTACACATACAAAATATCTATATGATATAGATATGTGTATTATATAGTGTATGTATTGTACATATCTAGATCTAGTTGCATACTGCACATAGATCATTGCATAATGTCCTAAGAGTCTTAACTTGTGCAACTGAGGCCAAAGGCCTACCACTTGCAATGGCACAAGCTTTCACTCACCTTTCCTCCTAGGCTGCCCTGGATCCTGTCCCAGAGCCGCAGGGACAGGATTTCCCTTTTCCCTCACACCGCTGTTCTCTGGGTCTTGCCCCTGCAGGCACTGGTGGGACTGGAGGCCTCCTCAGAGCTGAGTGGAAGGGCATGTGCCTCACTCCCGCCATCCCCCAAAAGTAACTTCAGAGGTGAAGAGTTGGTGTGCACCACTGTGACTGGTACCCTCTGCTCCCCAACCCCTGGTAATGAGGTTAGCTTAACTAACACCATCTTACGAGGCAAAAGCAGCCATTCCCCGTGACCAAGCGGGTCATGTATTCGTTCCCTTTCCCCTCATTCTGAGGTCCTGAAGCTCCCGTGAACCAAGTAGACAAACCAAACAGATTTCTTCTTCCCCTCCCTACCAGCCTCAAGGTTCCTGGGTGCAAGGCTAACTGCTCCTCGCCTTACTGGCCTTGAAGGTCCCAGGCACCTGGCCCATCAGGTAGTGGTGACAGTCCCACGACAGGACAGGGAGGCATAGCAGCACACAGACACTGTCTATAAAACCAAGCAGTCACAAGGCTTAAGCAGGGAACTTGGACTAGGGCTGCTGCTGGGTGGTGAGACCTGTGGCCCTCCAGTAGTAGGGACACCTCCACCATTGTCAGGTTTCACTCCCGATAGCCCCCTGCCACAGCAACAGGCCCTGAGCTTTTGACATCCAAAAACCCCAGAGTCCATAACAAGAGCTTCCAGAAAGTCTGCAAACTTCAAGTACTTTTACTGAGAAAGGCAAAAATTTGTGGTTCCACTAGGACAGTAGTATGAGTCAAAATAAGGTTTATAGGCAAGTATGAGATAAAACCTCTAACTTCTGCTATGCAATGCGGTATTTTTTCCTTTATTTCAAAATAAATCTGCTGAGACACTAAAGTTTCCCACGGGGCTGAACTGTCATCTGATCTTCAGACCAGAATCCCAGCATGGCCTGGAGACTATAGAGCATTAAATACCAAACACCTCACAATTTTCTGTTTCCACACCTGTTAATTCTGTCAAAAGGGATGGGATTTTCACAGAGCTGTTGGAATTCACCTATAACTCTTCATAAGCATTTCAAGTGCACAAAATGCAGCAGACACAGTAAGCTTAATTCTGTATTTTCCTTCTGCTCTTTCCCCCATCTCATCCTGTTAAATACAGTTGAGTGGGTTTGCTTACAACACTCTGAGAAATAAGAACTTCAGCTGCTCATAAAGCGTTAACCCAAACTCCCAACAAAATTTAAACATTGTGTCCCTTCTGTCAGGCCATAAAAAGAACGAGAAGGATGGTCTTATTATAAAGATGTGTACCAGTCTGGTGTGATTAACAGCTCATCCTTATGTCCAAGACAGCTGGAGCCTGATTTATGAGCAAGGTTTGCCTGAGAATCAATGCCTACATTCTTCCCTATTTGACCTGTGCAGGACATGGTCTTCATAACAAAAAAAATCATATCAAAATAATAAAACCACAAGCAGTCTCTGGGCAGAAGCAACTTTCAAGATTTGTTTATAATACTTGTGCATAGTAAAGGCAAACAATTCAGCATTTTGTTTGTAACAAAGGTCTGAGCTGTAAAACAGCTGAATTGATACAGTGCATTAGGAGTATTGTATACCTATTGCATATCAATAAAGTCTAAACTTTGGTATAATTATGTGGCCACAGACTTGGGGTTAACAACTTAACTGTGAAGTCATATTTTCAAGACAATAAGTTAAATAATCTTACATTTAAAAAAGTGTTTTACCGAATAAAGTGATAAGCCATGGGATGGCATACCAAAGTTTGAGGGACATTGTGCTAGAGAGGTCCTTCTGTCTGCTCCACAATGTGCTGAGTACACTGGAGCACATTTGAAATGTTTCTATTCTAATGTATGCAACATGAGGAATAGAAAAGAGGAGCTAGAAGCTTTGGCACAGTCCAGAGCTACAACATCACTGGCATAAGTGAAACCTGGTGGAGTGAGTCCTGTGACTGGGGTGCCGTGATGGACGGTTATAGGTTCTTCAGGAGGGATGGGCAGGCAAGGCAGGGGGATGTTGCTGTATGTAGGGGAGAGATTGGATTGTGTGATGCTTGCAGTTGGTGACGACATGGTTGAGAGCCTCTGGGTAAGGATGAAGGGGAAAGCAAATAAAGCGTATGTTGTTGTGGGAGTCTACTATCTACCACCCAGCCAGGTTGGTAACCAATGAATTATTCTATAAGGAATTAAGGGGTATCTCTACATCAATGCCCCTTGCCCTTATGGGTGATTTTACCTTCCCAGATGCCAACTGGGAATATCATACAGTGGACACAAACAGGTCCAGGAAATTTCTGAACATGCTGAAGTTAACTTTTTGGTGCAGGTACTAAGGGAGCCGACTAGGAAAGGTGCCCACCCACCTAGATTTGTTGTTTGTAAACAGAGAGGGACTTGTGAGTGAAGTGGTGATTGGTGACTGTCTTGGTCACAGTGACCACGAAGTAGTTGAGTTTCAAATCATTCGCAATAGGAGAAAAACTGCCAGCAAAACTTCAACCCTGGATATGAGGAGAGCAGACTTCAGGCTGCTGAAGGAGCTAGTTAGTAAGGTCCCCTGGGAATCTGCTTTTGAAGGTGTTGGGGTCCATGAATACTGGTCACTTTTGAAGAGCCATCTCTTAAGAGCACAGGAGCAGGCAATTTCAAAGTGTTGGAAGTTAAGAAAGCAGGGCAGAAGGCCATCTTGAATGAGCAGGGATTTTCTAAACTTTAGGTGGAAAAGGAAAGTGTATGGACATTGGGAGCAAGGACAGGTGACACAGGAAAACTACAGAGATGCTGTTCACCACTGTAGGGGGAAAATTTGTGTGGCCAAAGCTCGATTAGATTTCAAGCTGGCCAGTACTGTGAAATACAACAAAAAGGGCTTTTAAAAATATGTTAACAGCAAAAAGAGAATCAAAGATAACATTGGTTTGTTACTTGCTGAGGTTGGTTGCCTTACAAATAGGGACATAGATAAAGCAAAGACGTTTAATGCCTTCTTCACCTCTGTCTTCAACACCGATGATGGGCCCTGGGACCCCCGGAGCCCAGTGTTGGAAGACCATGATTGAGGGAATAATAAACTCTCAGCCGATTTGGAACTTGTTTGGGACTTGCTGCTCCAGCTGGTTGCACATAAGATTCATCCCAGGGTACTGAAAGAGCTAGCTTATGCTATCGTGGGACCTCTCTCCATTACTTTTTAACAGTCTTGGGAGTTTGGAGAGGTCGCAGTTGACTGGAAGCTGGCAAATGTTGTCCCAGTTTTCAAGAAGGCTAAGAAGGAAGACCCTGGTAATTACAGGCCTGTCAGTCTCACTTCAGTGCCTGGTAAAATTATAGAGAAGCTTATAGAGAAGCTTATTCTGGGAGCTGCTGGAAAACTCTTAAGAGACAATGCAGTTACTGGTCATAGCCAGCACAGGTTCACAAGGGGAAAGTTGTGTTTAACCGACTTAATTTCCTTTCATGACAAGTCACCCATCTAGTTGACCAAGAGAAGCCAGTAGATGTGGGGGTTTTGGATTTTAATAAAGCTTTTGATAACTTTCTCTCACAGTATCCTGGACAAATTGTTCAGCAGTACAGCTAGAGAAGTCCATAATATGAACAATTGACTGACAGGGCTCAAAGAGTTATAGTAAATGGGGTCACATCAAGCTGGTGGCCCATCACCAGTGGGGTTCCCCAGGGCTCAACTTTAGGTCCAGTGCTCTTTAATGTTTTTATAAATGATCTGGATGCAGGAATTGAATGTACAATAAGTAAGTTTGCTGATGATACTAAATTAAGAGGAGCTGGCGACTCTCTCGAGGGTAGAGAGGCCTTACAGAGAGATCTAGATAGACTAGTGTCCTGGTTTAACCAGGATAGGGTTAAGTTTCCCCAGCAGTGGGGGGGGAGCTCTAGCCGGGTTATTCAGATACCATGCGGATGTCACATCCTGGCAGGTCACATTTTTCCTGGCGGGAGTGCGGTGCACTCGTTGTTTTGTACATCGTGCTTCAAACTGCTGTATTTGGTAGCTATTTTGCTCTGTTCATTGCTATCACTATTACTGTTATTGTTATTGTTGTTGTTTGTTGTGTTGCTATTGCACTGTTGTATTAAACCTTTCCTTATTTCAGTCTTGGGGCTTTGTATTTCACTCCCTTTGTGGGGGAGGGGCAGCAGCCGTGTGGTCTCAGATCCCGGCAGGGGCTAAACCACCACAACTAGAGAACCGGGCCATCAGCAACCATATGAAATTTAGCAAATGCCGGATTCTGCACCTGGGATGGAGTAATCCTGCTTATACATACAAACTGGGGGGCAAGAGACTGGAGACCAGCCCTGTGGAAAGAGATCTGGGGCTTTGGGTTGATGGCAAGTTGAACTGAGGCAACAGTGTGCCCTGGCAGCCAAAAGGGCCAACCATGTCCTGGGGTGCACCAAGCACAGCAAAACTAAGCCGTCCAAGAGAGGTGACTGTTCCACTCTACACTGCACTGGTGTGGCCCCACCTCGAGTACTGTGTGCAGTTTTGGGCACCTCAATATAACAAGGACATAAAACTATTAGAGTGTGTCCAGAGGAGGGTGACCAAGATGATGAAAGACCTCGAGGGCAAGACTTATGAGGAGCGGCTGAAGTCACTTGTTTTCTTCAGCTTGGAGAAGAGAAGGATGAGGAGTGACCTAATCACAGCCTACAACTTCCTTAAGGGGGGCAGCAGAGGAGAAGGTGCTGATCTCCTCTCTCTAGTCACCAGTAATAAGACACAAGGAAATGTTATGAAGCTGCATCAGGGGAAGTTCAGATTAGACATTAGGAAAAGGTTCTTCACTGAGAGGGTGGTCAGTCACTGGAACAGGCTTCCCAGGGAAGTGGTCATGGCACCAAGCCTGTCAGAGTTCAAGGAGTGTCTGGACGATGCTCTTAGTCATGTGGTTTGATTTTAGAAAGTCCTGCAAGGAGCAGGGTGTTGGACTTGATTCTTATGCATCCCTTCCAAGTCAAAATATTCTTATGATTCTATGGTTCTACCCTATGAATAGAGATGTATTAGAGCTCATGTTATTCTATTAAGAGATACAGATTGTTTAGGCTTTCAAACACAGTGATGAGAAAGACATTCATTAAAATATAACCATAAAACACCCACTCTTCTAACCAGGCTCTCTTCTTTCTCCTGCTTCTGGTGTTGATCAATAAAACTGCTGTGATAAATTGGGAGGAAAAAAACCCCTTATTATCTGTAATATGATTATATGAACTTTAGTTTTCTTGTTTGTGTTTGTGTTCTTGTCTGTCTGGATGCCTACAACTAAATCAAAAAGAAGCTATTTAAAAAAAGGACCAGGCAGGTGAGGAAATGCAGGAGACAGCTGAGATCATAGAATCATAGAATGGTTTGGGTTGGAAGGAACCTTAAAGATCACCTAGTTCCAACCACCCTGCCATGGGCAGGGACACCTTCCACCAGACCAGGTTGTTCAGAGCCCCATCCAACCTGGCCTTGAACACTGCCAGGGAGGGGACATCCACAACTTCTCTGGGCAACCTGTTCCAGTGTCTCACCACCCTCATCATAAAAAATTTCTTCCTTATATCTAGTTTAAATCTACCCTCTTTCAGTTTAAAACCATTACCCCTTGTTCTGTCACTACAATCCCTGATAAAGTGTCCCTCTCCATTTTTCCTGTAGGCCCCCTTTAAGTACTGGGAGGCTGCTATAAGGTCTCTCTGGAGCCTTCTCTTCTCTAGGCTGAACAATCCCAACTCTCTCAGCCTGTCCTCATAAGAGAGGTGCTCCAACCCCCTGATCATCTTCATGACCCTCCTCTGGACCCGCTCAAGCAGGTCTGTGTTCTTCTTATGTTGGGAGTCCCAGAGCTGGACACAGTACTCCCGGTGGGCTCTCACAAGAGCAGAGTAGAGGGGGAGAGTCACCTCCCTCGACCCGCTGGCCACACTTCTCTTGATGCAGCCCAGGATGCGACTGGCTTTCTGGGTTGCTAGCACATGATGCGAGCTGGTATTCAGTTTTTCAGCCACCAATACCCCCAAGTCCTCCTCCGCAGGGCTGCTCTCAACCCACTCATTGTCCAGCCTGTATTTGTGCATTGCATTGCCTCGACCCACATGTACTTGGCCTTGTTGAACTTCATGAGGTTCACATGGGCCCAACTCTCAAGTCTGTCCAGGTCCCTCTGGATGCCATCCCTTCCCTCCACTGTGTCAACCACACCACACAGCTTGGTGTCATTGGCAGACGTGCTGACAGAGCACTCAATTCCACTGTCTGTGTCACCAACACAGATGTTAAATAATACTGGTCCCGATATGGACCCCTGAGGGACACCACTCATCAGTCTCCACCTGGACATTAAACCATTGATGGCAACTCTTTGAGTGTGACCATCCAGCCAGTTCCTTATCTGCTGAGTGGTCCATCCTCCAAACCCATGTCTCTCCAATTTAGAGACAAGGATGTCATGTGCGACAGTATCGAATGCTTCGTACAAGTCCAGGTAGATGACATATGTCGATCTTCCCTTACCCACCAATGCTGTAACCCTGTCATAGAAGGCCACCAAATTTTTCCAGCACAATTTGCCCTTAGTGAAGCCATGTTGGCTTCACCACTCACCTCCTTATTTTCCATGTGCCCTAGCATAGTTTCCAGGAGGATCTGCTCCATGGTCTTGCCAGGCACAGAGGTGAGACTGAGAAGCCTGTAGTTCCCTGGGTCTTTCTTTTCCCCTTTTTAAACATGTGGGTTATGTTTCCCCTTTTCCAGTCACTGAAACTTCACCAGTCTGCCACAACTTCTCAAAGATGATGAATAGTGGCTTAGCCACATCATCCACCAGTTCCTTCAGGACCTGTGGATGCATCTCATCAGATGCCATGGACTTGTGCACCTTCAGGTTCCTTAGATGGTCTCAAAGTTGATCTTCTCCTATGGTGGGTGGTTCTTCATTCTCCCAGTCTCTGCCTTTGCCTTCTGCAACTTGGGCGGTGTGGCTGGACCCCTTGATGGTGAAGACCGAGGCCAAAAAGTACCTTGGCCTTCTTCATGTCAGTTGTAGCCAGGTATCCTGTTTCACTCATCACCAGGAGTACAGTTTCTTTCATCTTTATTGTCTTATGTACCTAAAGAAACCCTTGCTATTTTTTACATCCCTAGCCAAGTTCAGCTCCAGCTGTACCTTGGCTTTCCCAGTTCCCTTCCTGCACTCCTGGGCCATATCCCTATAATCTCCCCAGGATGTATATCCCTGTCTCCACTGCCTATGCATTGCGTTTTTGTATTTTAGTTTGGCTAAGAGGTCATGGCTTAGCCAAGCTGGCCTCCTGCCTCCCTTTTCTGACTTCTTGCACGTCAGGATTGAGAGCTCTTGCACCCTAAAAATATCTCCCAGCTCTCCTTTCCTCCTTTATGTCTGAGGGCAGTTTCCCAAGGGATTCTATGCACTAGCACCCTAACAAGCCAAAAGTTTGCCTTTCTGAGATTTAGGGTCCTGATTCTACTTTTTTACTCATCCCGTACCCCTCAAGATTGAGAATTCTACCAGGGCATGACTGTTGCAGAAGGTTCAAAGCAGTTAAGAGTGTCGGTTGCCCATTGACCAGAGCTGCTACCGAGACTCATTGCCGGAAAAGAAAAAGGGCTTTGAGAGAGTGGGGAGAAGCTGCCCAGTCTGTGCTGTGGACAGGAGCACTGGCAAGGTGAGAGCATACTGCTCCTCCCAAAACAGAGATCAGCACAACAAGCAAAGAGCCTGCCTGTGCCATGCATAGAAGTTTAGGCTGCCATTACAAAAGGCTTCAGCTGAAATACTGTCACGTGCTTGATGAGGCTGTGGTGTGAACTGCAGCAGGGAACCGGCCTAAGTGTTTATGTTTCTGAGCAATGTTTCTTCCATTTTTCAGGATGTCTCTAAAGTCAGACCCATTCCTAGCTCAGGTTTTTAGTGGTGCCCTAGCAGCTGCAGTGGGAGAGGGACCTGCCTGGGGAACAAGGAGGCGAAGGAGGACTTGAGGCTGCTCTGGGGCACCACAGCACAGCTAAAGAAACAGTGGGATGGATGCTTTCCTTGTATGACTTGGTCTTACATCTTTTGCACTTCAGGTGGCTGTGTTTTGTTCTGGAGAAAGTCTGGGCAGGCAGAGGCGAGTCAGTTACTTTAGCACGTCCTCAGGCCCCAGCCCTGGCTGGAGCTGCTAACACCATCCCAGCTGATACACAAGGGGTTGTAACACAGGACCTGGGTGGAAATGTGGAAGATGAGCTCCTAAAGATGATGGTACAACACTGGAGAGGAGCCCTGAGTCCTCAGGGAGCTGCCAGCTCAGCCAGCAGCCAAGGAGGCAGGTGAAAGGCAGAGTAAAGAAGTTACTTGAAAATTAGCAGTAAATGGTTCTTAATGTCTATCATGCCCTAGTTGAGCTGTCTTTTTCTCTGCACTTTCAACCTCTTTCTCTTTTTTGTTTTTATCTTCCTTTCTTTCTTTCCACTTCCTCTTTGTTTTACTTGACTTTCTCCATCTGCCTTGTGCCTCTCCCTCAGACTATCTGCTGTCCGGCTCCCCCTCATTGCTCCTACTCAGCAGCTCTGTGTACAAGGATTCCCTTAATCTTGTAACTCCTTCTGACCCAAAGCCTGCAAGTGCTCCTGAATATCCTTCTCACATATCTACTTGTTTTAGGCCCTACACGTTCTTCAAAGTCTCTTCCAATTTAGGAGCTTTTTGACACTGCAACAGTGGGAGAGCTCTCATACGACACCCAAGAACCTGAAAGCTGTCCCAGCAGAACTTCCTATCCCCAGCAAGTAGGGATGTTGCCCACTCAGACAGAAGCACTAGGCTCAGCAGCAGTAAATCCAAGATTAAAAGATACTCATTCTTACATTTTCCTAACTCCTAAAATTGAAGCACGAGCTTTGCCTAGGTTATTTTCTGAGACAAATGTGTCAGCAAACGCTTATTTTGCTTTTCATAAGTACACAGAATACAGAAACTATCATTTTCTATTAAAATCACATTTACTCCAACAGTGATCTGAACAGCAGCAACTTTAGTTATGGGCCAAACCCCTCCCGACAATCTGTGTGCTAGAGTAAGCTGAGCAAGTGTCTCTCCCACACTTGACCCAAGCACAGGAGCTGCTGGAGGCTTCCAGTGAACTGAAAGCTGGAAGTGGTGATTCTGTTCTAAGCCAGGGACTTCCAGTGAGTAGTGCCTCTCCTCTTGCTGTGCAGCAATCAGTGCCAAGCAAGGTGTGTGTCAGCTAAACATCTGTGCTGGCAACAGTTTCTATTCAATCTTGTCCTAGCAAAACAAGTGAACTATCAGCTTTGGGACCAATTGTGCATTTCATTTTGGGATGTAATATCACAGTTACATTTATCTCCTCCACGCTTCAACAGTTTCTGCAAATGAACTTTAGGATCTTTTGCTCACTGTGCATCATAACAATATTTACAGGGAAGGGTAGAGCTAAACAGTTTCTTGGAGCAGCTTGTTGTAAGCCAGGGTATTGCTCATAGCTATTGCGTTTTTCAGGCACTGCCAGAAGTAGGGCTGAGATCGAGGGTTAGTTGGCCATTCCAGGACAGAATTTCTACAGAGCCTCTTCCTCAGCCGGACATACCGGGACTTCCGCAAAACCTTCTCAAGAAATATCAAGATAATGACATCCATTTTTTCATCTAGAAGCCGCTGGTGGGCCATGTAAAAGGTTGTCCTGAAGCTGCCACTTTTAATATACTTGTTGGTCAGCACAAATATGGTCTTTTTGCTCAGCTGGATGCTCTGGGAAAGGTTGTCAAAGACTGGCTGTCCTGGGAGCCAGTCCCTTTCTTCCAGGCATAAGTTGAACTGTCTGGCTTTTTGATCTTCCAGCCTTTCCACCAGTTCTGTCAGCACCCACTCATTCACAGCTGGATCTTTATTGTCATAGGCAATAAAAGCATCATAGCAAGCATCGGGTAAAGATAAACGCCGATAGCCCTTCCACTTGGCAGTGCAGTAATGGTAACTATACCACACATCCCAGAAATAGAGATGGCTCATCACTGTGAACACCATAAAGCCTAGGACAGTTGAAGCTGACAGAGCATACAGGATCAAATACGAGGTGTCCAGCTCACAGGTATACAGATCCAAGAAAACCACGCTCCGCCCTTTATGTGCCCCTGGGCCAGCACAGGTCACGTCTGTAGCCAGAAGAGGAATAGTCACTTGAGTCTGATTGATCCACGAAACAAACCACACGGCATCACAATTGCACTTGAAAGGATTGTCATGCAAAAGCAGCATCCTCAGGTTGTTAATGACATTTTCAGGGAAGCTAGACTTCTTAATTATTTGAATCTTGTTTGAGCTGAGGTCCAAGTATTTCAATTTAAAAGCATCTCTGAGAAAATGTTTGGTTAGCCGCTGAATGCGATTGTTTCGGAGCATCAGTTCTTGGAGCGTTGAAGAGCAATTGGACAGTTCACGAGGAACAGTAGTCAGAAGGTTATTGCTGAGGTCCAGAATTACTAGTTTCTTCAGATAGTGGAGGTTTCCCCAGTTGAAACTCTTCATCCGGTTATTGGTTAGGTTGAGGATCTTGAGTTCTGGAGGCAGAGCTTCAAAAACACCATGAGGCAAAAAACTGAGTGAGTTGAAGGAAATATCCAGTTGTTCCAGGCTGGACAGATTCCTGAAGAATGACAAGTATCTAGCATTCCCATCCATCCATAAAACATCTAAACGATTTCCTCTGAATTCTAAAATGCGAAGAGATTGACTTTCCATTCCTGTGTTAATCGAGGTAGAAATCTCATTCTCATTCATCATCAGCTTCTTCAGATGGGCCAAGTTTTTCATAAAACTAAGCACATGAGTAACACCTTCTGCCAGAAAATAATGCTTGTTATTGCTCAGGTCTAGAATTTCTAAAAGTGTTAGCTCTTTGAAAGCAGTTGAGTATAACAAGTCAATCCTGTTGTTAGAAAAATCTAGATATTTCAATCCAGACAAGTACTGGAATTCACTTCCATTTAAAGTTTGACTTATTGCATTACCTGACAAATTGAGGCATCTGAGGGAACTAAGTTCCCAAAAGTCTGAGGGGTTAATAAAAAAGATGTTGTTTCTGCTTAAATCCAGAGTTTCTCCGTATTTCAGGCACTCTTCCTTAACTGAAGACTGGTAGGAAGCAGCTTCTTTGTCTTTGGACCTGCAGCTTCGCCCATACTCATCATACCTGAAATAATGCATCTCTTGTGATACTTGCCTGTTATACTGCTCTACTGAAATGCTAGGATTAGAGCAAAATCCACAAAAGTTGCTTTCACCTGAAGAAGGAGAAATTTTATTCACTGAGAGGTCTATGAGCTTAAGGGCTGGGAATTTCTTGAACACCCTCAGGTCAGCAACTTTAATAAAATTAGTCCCGAGATCCAGCACTGTTAGATTTCTAAGACTGAGCAATGGATCTAGATTTTCTTCTCTCAGTTCTTTAAAGACATATCCCCTGAGCCTCAGGGTTTCCAGGTTAGAGAGGGAAGAAAATGTCTTAGACAGATTCAAGGATGGAGAATACATCTTCACCTCAAAGTTAAAGGACAGATCAAGGTCTAGCAGGCTGGGGATGAACTTCAAAAACTGAGCATCTCCAATCTCCTTCATGAGGAAATTTTGGGAGAGGTCAAGCTCTTTGAGATTCTTGATGGTTTTAAACCAGCTGCTGGGTACGCTCTGAAGAGAGTTACTGTGAAGTCTCAAAATTTTTAAATTCGTCAAGGAATGAAAAGCCTTTGAATGTATCTCAATTGTGCCCTTGGGGCAAGGAATACAAGGATATGGGGCATTATAGCAACGTGGGCAATTGCCACTTAGATCAAGAATTTCTAGGTTGTGAAGGGCACTGAAATCATCTTCTTGAATCACTTGAATCATGTTATTGTAAATATAGAATTCTTTTAAAGTAGATGACAAATTGGGTGGAATATGAGTTAAGTTGTCAGACTTCAGGGACAGTATTGTTAATTTTTTCAGCTCCAGAAAGGCTGTTCTTTCAATTTCAAATGAAACATTGCATGGATTACGGTAGTAACAGTTCTGTCCCAGATACAAAACTTCTATGTTTCCTAGCTCTGACAAATTGGCTTTTTGGATAGAAAAGATATTGTTTGCTTCCAGGCTCAGCAGACTTAAACTACTGGGAAGACCCCGGGGTATTTCCAGCAGCTGGTTTGCATCCAAATACAATGACTTCAGTCTTGTCAGGGCAGAAAAACTGCCATGCTCAATCTTCGGTCTCATGGCACACACGTGATCTTTGGTCCCCATTCTGACAGGCACACAGTTGCATCTGAAATCAATTTCCATGAGGTTTTCAAGATGAGCAAAGGATGTTGAATAGATATGGGGGATATGGTTAATACTCAGAGTAAGGTTGGTGGCATTTGTAGGGATCCCTCTGGGGACTTCCATGAGACGCCGATCAGTGCAGTCCACTGTCACAGAACCTTCAGAGGCTTTAACATCACAGGGTAGACTTTTGAGAAACCAAGCTCCTGACAGCAGCATTGGAAATAGGAAGAGCAAGACAAACCGCAATGCATCTGACATCTTTGCACGAGGTACCTAAAAATAAAGCGATAGGGAGGTATTAATTTAATGCAGTGAGAACATCTCATAGGACATCAGATCAAGCACGTACTGGGTCAGACCAAATATACAGCTGACCTGGGGTCCTTTCTCCCACACTGGCTAGAAGTGGACGTGCAGGTAGGGTTATAAATTTGGGGAAGGCAGATGTTGGGAATTCCTCAAATGCTTTCTTTACTTTCTTATCACTAAGTATTGCAGTCTTAAGATAATTATCACTCTCTAAATAACGAATCATAAAAAAAAAAATCTACTGAAAAAATGACAAGGCAGGTGATTAAAAGCTATGTCTCTGTGAATTTTCTGGTTTTTAGGGGCAACAAATGGTATTAAACATCCACCAGATCGCCGTTGTATAACAGCGTAAATGAGCACAGTTAATTTTTCAAAGCGTATGAAAGAGAAAATCTATCGTCACTAAAAAGCTAGTGCAAATTGTCAAAAGCACACTGACTAACAGGTGAGTGCCTAATTCGAATTTCACATTATCATAAGGAGTCTTCCTCTAGTAAGTGTTAGAATGGATGTATGGTTGACCTAAGCCCGTCAATGGCTATACCGCCATATGGTTTAATACCATGGCATGCCCAGTAAGGGCAGAGGGCCAAGAGGGCACTGCATAAATGCGTGTGAAATAAAATGTGTGTAGTAACTGTATCAATGCCTGTAAAACAAAGGGTAAAACTGAAAATCAGAGACAGATTTAAGATTGAGCATGTTGCATAAAAGAATAATATTCAGTAAAAAATCAGAGCCAAAAATCCTACAGGCATTCAAAGAATCTTCCAAAACACACTCTCTGTCCTTCCAAGTCTTTGTGGTCTTGCCTGCTTTATAGGTTTGTGTGCATTATGGGAAGCCCAAGAAGCTTTTAATATTTCACAACATACCCGTTACTCCCTCAGCAGCAGTCAAGGTCAAAGAAACGCTGTCCCTCTGGCCAGAGGCAGCCAGCCAGGCAAGCAGGCTGCCAGCCTTGGCTTGCCTAGCACAGGCACAGGGGCCGTGACCATTTTGCTGCCTTGCACAGCTTCTTAACCGCCCGTGTCTGGTGCTGTTCAAGAGATTTAAAGACGATAAAACCCACAGTAGTCAACATCATACTTTCTCCCTGGAAAACTCCATGTTGGAGACACATGGCACGCAGAATGCTCTTAAACAACCAGGATTAGTCATGCATGGGATAACATTGACTAAATGTGAATAGCCAGTTAAGCAGCTGAAGATCAGATGACTAGGGAAAGACCTGTTCAAGCAGCATGTGAAAACCCTGTTGAGTGTTGCCTAAGGGATGCCTTGTAGGTGACACAGACTTGGAGATTAACTGGGGCTTCCTGTTGTACACTCTGTTTACTTAGACCACTGTGTCTCCTGTATAGTGTTGTGTTTCCGTGTTACCTTAGATAACTATGCTAAATCTGCCTATGCACCTGTGTATCCAGAGGAGTGCTGTAGTGACTAGCAGGGCAGCAGATGTGAGAGAAGCCAGATCAAGCCTCACACAGCACCGCGCTTCTGCTGTCTAGATTCAACAGGAAAATGGGGTCACTTTGGGGATTTGTTCAGTCTCTTTTTGAATATAAACCATCAGCGTGGAAGGAAAAAACTCTAAAAGTCCACTCCAGATCTTGAACTGAGGGTAGCCTAATATTGTACTACACCACCATCTTCTCTCTACCAGGATTTCCTTTCCCATTGCCAGGAGGCCCTACAGTGCTTTCTTCTTTTCAGCAGATCCTCAGAGAAAAGGCAATGTAGCTAAATGTTCCAGCTGGTAGCCATGACTATCATTCATACAGTGACTCAGGGAGAGCTAACCTGGACTAAGCAGGCTATGCCTGTGAATTCACATTTCATTATGTTCAACTCTTGTGAAGTCATTTGTTCAGAATCAAAATAATCTTCATTTGGTTTACGGCAATTCACTCTGGAAACTCACCCAGACAAAGACCACCGGGGAAGACAGTTCACCCGTGTCTTCAGTGCAGTCTAACCAATCAACTTGAGACGACGATTAACTTTTCTGATTTCCTGATGTAGACAAGCACTTGGATGAAAAGGATGAATAAGAACAATCAGAGTAAGTGGGGAGCTAATCCAGAGAACACAATATGCTTTCCTTTCCTCCTACCATCCTAGCTTTTTTTTCAGAACTCTTTTTTCTCCACTAATATGGGCAGTGATGTGGGAGGGAGGGACTCTATCGTAGATATTAATTACATGGAAAAATGAAGGTCTTCCTTTGAATGAAAAGGGACATTGCCAGAGAAAAATCTGGGTATGTTCTTGTAAATATTTTCCTTTCTTCTTTTTATTTATTTAATTGTAGATATATAAAATTATATATATTTATATAATATAACACATTATATATGCATGTAAAAGACTTTATTAGACTAATGAATAACCAAAGAGTGCCTCTGCTAACTGAATGGCCCATAGTGCCCCAGCTCCTGCCTGGACCAACGTACCACAGGGTACAGGGCTGTTAGCCAAAGCAGGTGCCCATGGAGCACAGCAGAGAGGGAAAACCTCAGAGACTCTCTGCACTGTCGCTCCACCACATGGATGCCATTTACCTTTATCCGTCGATGCATGTCACAGCAGACCGTGAAGCGCCGACCCTCGCCAGCCACGGACACGGTACCTGCTGCCACCAAGGCAAATGCTGACAACTGCCGTTGATCAAACTCCAGCAGCCTGTCTTCCTTTAAAAGAGGGAAGGAAAACCTCTGCTGCTAACTAGGGGTCAAACCACACATTTGCTGCTTTTGAGGAAAATTGGAATCACCCTGTAAATATTTGCTAAACCAAATTAAACCCCTGTGTCCAAGCACTAGAGCAGGACCTGGGCAAGGTGAGATTGCAGTCTAGATCACCACAACTGTTCTACATGAGCTCATACTTGGCCACTGCAGCCAGGCACCTAATTTTTGGCACTTACCCAAGTTCCTCAATTTATTGCCATCAACCTGGGCTGCATGGACATTCAAGAGAGAGCAGGAGCGAGCAGGAGAGAGGAGAGAGAGGCCCCTCTGCAGGCACCACTCAGCTCTGAAGATGGAGGGAGCTCTGCCTGACTACACACTGAACAGAGACTAACACTGCAGGTTTACGTACCTAAAATTTGGTGCAATGATTCTGGGCCTTAAAAGTCTTAATGAATGTGTTTGTAGGATTCTTAAGAAGTCATTAAATGTCTTTTGAGACATTCACAATGCTCAGATTTTGAACTCTTACATATTGCAGCGTTTTTAGGACCTTAAGTGCTGTTGCAGAGCCAGCCTATCTCCTACCATCTTTGTGCTTCATTTCTTTGTATAACCTTCTGTTTCCTGATACTCTTTTAATGCAGTAGCTCTTATAATTGTAAACTGTTACATTCTGGTGCTGTGTGTATTTGCCTGTGTAACACCTTGTGTCTGTTCTAGTACCAGAACAAATAAGATAGTTTTAATTAGAAGAAACAAGCAATGCTGACTTCTGCAATGTCTTTGACATGAGAAGCTAGCTTAAAAATACAGCTAGAGTATGCATGTGAACTGTGCTTTGTGGTCCTCACTAGGCTTTATAAGATGTTCAAAAAATACTAATCTGCTGATTTTAACTACCATGTGCACAAATCCATAATGAATCATAGAATCATAGAATGGTTTGTGTTGGAAGGGACCTTAAAGATCATCTAGTTCCAACCTCCCTGCCATGGGCAGGCACTCCTGCCTGATCTACTAGATCAGGTTTAGAGTATTCTTCAAATAATCAGCAACAATAAAGCTAGGTGTTTCTGAAAGATTTTCTTATGTAGGGGTTCCATACGTATTTCAAGAGTTGACAGGGGGAAAGGCTAGAGAAAAAAGAACACCTCAGAGGTTATAGCAATTAGAATAGACATCATTATACTCATTCTGTAGCACAGTAGCATAATTAAATGCTAGCCAGTTAGTATTATCACAAACAAATGCTTTACTTTCCTGTCATTATGTATTGCAGCTTCTAACCACGACAATAAATTAGAATATTTAGAAAGCAGAAAAGGAGATGATGTTCTTGAAAGTCTTCCACAAGAGTTCGAGTCAAAGAGGTCTAAAAGCAAATTTAAAATGGAAGTTCAACCTACCATTTTCTGTGTGCTCCCAGGTCTGGCAAATTTGTCACTGGAGGAGACGGTAAATCAGAGCAGAAGAAAACAGCATAAAAGAGGTCCCCATGGGTTCAGCTCAGGTGTGGAGGAGAGTATAACGTGACATAACTCACTCGAGACAGCAGCAGTAATCACTAGTCTTTCACTACTCTTCAGCTGGATGGTGACATGAGAAATAATGAAATGTGAACAACTGTTGCAACCTACTTCCTCAAATGTTTGTATTTAAAATTAGAACAACAGTACTTCATTTACTCCTCCACCTCCCATAAAAACAACCGAGTACTCTTACATTTTGCCCTTTAAAAAAATTCTCGTTACTCATACATACATGTGCTGTTTTGACTTTTTTTTTCCTTTTAGTCTCATATGTTGCAGTTTGCTCTCTTCTTTATTACATATTTTTCATTTCAAAGTATGTATTTTACCTAGCTACAGTGTCATTCCATAAAGAACTATAATAATACCTACTCCAAGAAGATAAACATCCAAGCTACAGGGAACCCTGAGGGAGGGAAACTGCAAAATACTTGGTGAAAAGTATTAGATGAATCAGCTAGGAGACAAATGCATTACATAAGGGTAAAATTCACTTCAGACAACTAAGATTTGCAGAAGCTCAAGTTCCTTTTTTTTTCTCCCTTTGTTAGTGTAAGCTGCACAGAGAGACAGATATTGTTAAATGATATTAACAATATTTTATATTTTGAAGTTTAGTAATTTTTGTTTTTATTTGGGGCTCATTTCTGCTGCAAAAATCTTCAAGAACTGGGAAAAATCCCTTAAGATGAATGCTTTGTGGAAGAAATATCTATTAAATTAATGGGAAGCAAAATATACCAAGAAAAAAGGATAGTGGTAATGGCATAGGAAACAGTATACAAAATAGTAAAAGCTGCATGAGAGAGTGTAGAAGGGACCAAGTCAATGATGACATGGATGAACTTAAGGTGGTGAAAATCCAGCATTTCATGGTCCACGGTGTCTGTTTGAGAGTTTCTTACTTAGAAGTTTCTGTGCTTAGCAGGACAGAGTAGTTCAATAGGTATTAGGGGGGTGGGGTGTTTTTCATGCATTCTCTCCCTGTGTAGTTTTCTTTACATTTTAAATAGCAGTTCATGATTTCTCTGACCGTGGTGGGGCCGAGGAACTAATTTTGGAAGACTAGAACCTGAAGAATGAACAGGGGAAGAATTTGCTGTCATACTTTAAGATTCCCTGGTTTTAGTGGCTGAGTCATATAGACATAAACCAACACAAGAAAGTGTACAATGTTGTTACCGTTTCAATCAAGGCCTAGGAAAGGGCTCATTAATTCACTCTAGGTTGAGGACTATATCGCTCACCTTTGGGCCTGAGTACTAAAAGTACTGTGATAAAATACAATTCCTCTCCTATTTACTGGTAGCTGGATTTTTCTTTGCACGCAACAGGCACTGAGGTTTTCATTGGGGGTTATTATAACTAATGCAGATGTCTCACTAAAATCCTGCTGCGTTCTGCAAGGCCATTCATCGCATTTCTGGTAGGAGGAAAACCTTCACTGCAAACACCCTACACCAGCTATTCCACTCCGAGTATTTCAGATTATATGTCACCAGATGAGAAAGTTAGCTTCCACTCATTTATGGTTATTCACCTTATTGTAAAGCAAGCGTGCTTAATTATTTGTGAAATAAGAGAATGACTTGGCACAAGCTGGATTGTGAAAGTTGATTTCTTCAAGCACCTCAGCACATCCCTGTTACACGACGCTGGAGCATCGCTTAAACATGAGATGCTTAGTGCCCCCTCGCTTTGGTTGTAAGTAGGTTATCTAAAGCACAGCGTCCAGTCAACCAGCCCTGTAATTTTCAGCAGGTGCTCAGTGTTGTTGGAGATCTTCCTTGTAGTCGATACCGACAAACCTTGGAAATTTTAATAGCCCTACCAATGCTTTGCCTTTTCTTTTGGACTAAGGCTCATTTTATTTTTTTCATATTAGGAACTTGCTGTCACCCCGCCAAGAGCACATGAGTTTCAGTTCCATGCAAAGTGAAAGCACAACTTTAGCTGAATGCTAGTACAAACGCAGACATCTTTTGGCCTTTTTTTAAACCTAAGAAATGTAGGAAGAAAAAGCAACAATATTTCCCTTCAAAAGGTGGGGGTGAGTGCAGCGGGGCTCAGCAGTCCAGAATTTCAGAACTATAATTTCATTTTTAGAGGCACAGGCAGTTACTGATTTACTGATTTTAAAAGTTCAGGTTTCCCTCAGATGTTGTGCAAAGTCTCTGTCTCCTGTGAAACGCAAAGTATCTGAAAGCAGAAGAGTACTTCCCACTGCGTCACGTGCTAGGGGAGGATCCACTGGTAACAACACATGTATTTTGCTACCTCTGTGAGCAAAGAATATCATTTAAAATAGAGCAAGAGTCTTCCCTTAATCCGTCATCTACAGGTCTGGTTTTCAGTTAGATTGAAATTGGACTGGTGAACATTACATTTCCTTTTTTTTCTCTTCTGTCTTCTAAATGAAAACTTACGGCAAGGCGCTTTAGTTGATTTATCAAAATTAGGATTCTACTATGTTCATCCTAAGGCTGGGTAGTTTACTTAAAGTCTTAAAGTCTTGTCTTTCCTCTACTGTGCTAACCCTCATACCAATAATTATAATAGCACCCCAAGTACTCATGGTTAATACGACGTTCAGTGTATCATTGCGTAATCTACCCAGGAAATTATCAGAGAGATAAATTGCTCAATTTTTGAAAGACAAAAATTGACTCTTTAAGCTGATGTAGACAGATGTACGAAAATAACCACAAGTAGAAATGGATAGCAAAATTGAGGAAATGATAACAAAATCACTTGCAGAAGCCTTAAGGGATGTAAAAATGTGGGCTCTTTGCTGATAGTAGTTGCAGAAATGTGTTTCCAGGCACTAAAAATAACCAGAACAATAAACAGAAGACAACAGTACAAGATATTGTCCTACAACAAGGGCAGAGGAAGCTCTCAGATCTCTGCTGTGGGAGGAGACCCTCACAGATCTGTACTAAGAGCTTACCCAACCGCCCCGTGCACTGACATGCAGCCGAGGGAGACACTAGCACCACAGAAACAGGCTTTCCCATTTCTGAAAGCTGAGACTAGCCCAGGCTACCTCAGTGCCAAGACTGACCATTTGGTGTTTACAGCAGGTTAAAACTGTTTGCTGAATGGAAAGGCACCTGGCATTCCTGTTATTGAAGGTGAGTTACCTGAAAGGGAGGCAGTAGTCGGTTAGAAATACCTTAAATAAGATGCAGGTAGTTTCCAATCTCTCCAGGGTCAGCAACTACACCTCTCCCATTTCCCCATTCCTAAGGGGTCAATAAGATAAGGTAGCCACAGAGGGCATTGCTGCCTTCCTCTGGGGGATGAGGAGGAGGAGAAGTGCTAAGGCAGTAATGCTGGAAGTGGTGGTGCACGCTAATGCAGGAACTGCCAGCAATTCATGCAGCTGGCAGGTTCAGAGTAGTTTTGGCACTTGTGAATTGGATAGCCTCAAGTCCTATTTCTTACTGATGAAATGACTAGGCTGCAGGACCACCCTGATTTGAAAGGTTTCATGAAGGTAATCCTGCCATGGTCCGTGGAGTCATTCTCGGGCAAGAGCACTGAGACAGCACTGGAACAGCCTCTACAGAACAATGTAGAACTCAGGCACTGATGGGCCCAACCAAACCACATAGCAAGAAAGCAGCTCTATACAGAACAAAGGTTTAAGATTAGGGCAAGCACTCAGCCGTAAGGACGCTCATATTAAACATGCAAGTGTGTCAATTTATGGGCTTCTGGAGACCATGAAACATGATAGTGTCACTTATTATAGGGCTTGATATTGCCTTTTAAAAAATTGTGCATGACATTTTTAGGGAAGAGGTTATTTACTACTAGAGGTTATTATCTACCCAAGAGAGGTTATTTTGATCATAATTTCATGGACTGCAATTGATAGGAAATGATTTCCTTTCTCCCTCTACACATATTTTTACACATACAAAATATCTATATGATATAGATATGTGTATTATATAGTGTATGTATTGTACATATCTAGATCTAGTTGCATACTGCACATAGATCATTGCATAATGTCCTAAGAGTCTTAACTTGTGCAACTGAGGCCAAAGGCCTACCACTTGCAATGGCACAAGCTTTCACTCACCTTTCCTCCTAGGCTGCCCTGGATCCTGTCCCAGAGCCGCAGGGACAGGATTTCCCTTTTCCCTCACACCGCTGTTCTCTGGGTCTTGCCCCTGCAGGCACTGGTGGGACTGGAGGTCTCCTCAGAGCTGAGTGGAAGGGCATGTGCCTCACTCCCGCCATCCCCCAAAAGTAACTTCAGAGGTGAAGAGTTGGTGTGCACCACTGTGACTGGTACCCTCTGCTCCCCAACCCCTGGTAATGAGGTTAGCTTAACTAACACCATCTTACGAGGCAAAAGCAGCCATTCCCCGTGACCAAGCGGGTCATGTATTCGTTCCCTTTCCCCTCATTCTGAGGTCCTGAAGCTCCCGTGAACCAAGTAGACAAACCAAACAGATTTCTTCTTCCCCTCCCTACCAGCCTCAAGGTTCCTGGGTGCAAGGCTAACTGCTCCTCGCCTTACTGGCCTTGAAGGTCCCAGGCACCTGGCCCACCAGGTAGTGGTGACAGTCCCACCCACCACAGGACAGGGAGGCATAGCAGCACACAGACACTGTCTATAAAACCAAGCAGTCACAAGGCTTAAGCAGGGAACTTGGACTAGGGCTGCTGCTGGGTGGTGAGACCTGTGGCCCTCCAGTAGTAGGGACACCTCCACCATTGTCAGGTTTCACTCCCGATAGCCCCCTGCCACAGCAACAGGCCCTGAGCTTTTGACATCCAAAAACCCCAGAGTCCATAACAAGAGCTTCCAGAAAGCCTGCAAACTTCAAGTACTTTTACTGAGAAAGGCAAAAATTTGTGGTTCCACTAGGACAGTAGTATGAGTCAAAATAAGGTTTATAGGCAAGTATGAGATAAAACCTCTAACTTCTGCTATGCAATGCGGTATTTTTTCCTTTATTTCAAAATAAATCTGCTGAGACACTAAAGTTTCCCACGGGGCTGAACTGTCATCTGATCTTCAGACCAGAATCCCAGCATGGCCTGGAGACTATAGAGCATTAAATACCAAACACCTCACAATTTTCTGTTTCCACACCTGTTAATTCTGTCAAAAGGGATGGGATTTTCACAGAGCTGTTGGAATTCACCTATAACTCTTCATAAGCATTTCAAGTGCACAAAATGCAGCAGACACAGTAAGCTTAATTCTGTATTTTCCTTCTGCTCTTTCCCCCATCTCATCCTGTTAAATACAGTTGAGTGGGTTTGCTTACAACACTCTGAGAAATAAGAACTTCAGCTGCTCATAAAGCGTTAACCCAAACTCCCAACAAAATTTAAACATTGTGTCCCTTCTGTCAGGCCATAAAAAGAATGAGAAGGATGGTCTTATTATAAAGATGTGTACCAGTCTGGTGTGATTAACAGCTCATCCTTATGTCCAAGACAGCTGGAGCCTGATTTATGAGCAAGGTTTGCCTGAGAATCAATGCCTACATTCTTCCCTATTTGACCTGTGCAGGACATGGTCTTCATAACAAAAAAAAATCATATCAAAATAATAAAACCACAAGCAGTCTCTGGGCAGAAGCAACTTTCAAGATTTGTTTATAATACTTGTGCATAGTAAAGGCAAACAATTCAGCATTTTGTTTGAAACAAAGGTCTGAGCTGTAAAACAGCTGAATTGATACAGTGCATTAGGAGTATTGTATACCTATTGCATATCAATAAAGTCTAAACTTTGGTATAATTATGTGGCCACAGACTTGGGGTTAACAACTTAACTGTGAAGTCATAATCTTACATTTAAAAAAGTGCTTTACTGAACAAAACAGTAATGTAAATACATCTCCACTGTGTTATAACATACTTTTGAAAATTCAACTGTAACAAGGAATTCCTCTGAGAACTAGTCACTGAACTGAATTCTCATCACCCTATCTTATATAACCCATTACTGTATTGAAAGCAGTACAGGTGAAATCCTGTTTTACTCATTTGTGTAAGAAAATGAAACCCACAGAAGAAATAGAAAATTACTGGAAAAAATTATAAATGAAAAATAGATTAATTCTCAGAGATAGCAAAAAAGAGTCTGTCTGAAGACTGTCTTAAATGGAATGGAAAAATCCATTTTATAATATAACATTGAATCATTATAGATATATCTCAGACTAGGCAATGTAGGATGAAATAAGGCTATTTTTTTATGCAGCTCCAGAGTAAAGCAGCATGTCTCAAGTATGGTAAATGCTTTTGTAATTAACAACTGCAATTTCAGGTAGGAAACCATTTTCTCATGATCTAGGTGCAGGAAGACTATCTTAACACACACAGACTCTTCCTTTCTAGCAGGGAGACTGAAAACACTCCATAGAAGGTTTGAAAGTCCTAAAATTACACTATTAGGTTTTTTTCCCTCCCAGAATCCATTACTGACTGCATTACCAGTACTTGACCATAAGCCTTCTCAGCATACAAGAAGCAAAACTGTTTTCATAGTGATTTTAATTTTCTAATGTTAAAGTATTTGAGACTAGTTAGTCTACCATAGTTCACTGGCTGCACAGTAAAGTACTGCGGTACTATGAATGGAAAGCTAAAGCTCTGTTGACTGTGCAGTTTGAAAAAGCGAGAAGTATTTTGAGATACTTTTTAATCAAGTAAATGTGGATAGACACCAGCCTGTATAAATATCCGTGTGTTTAAATTTGCTGTTTGGACTTTGCGAGGGAAGCTTTACAATATAAACAGGAAAACTGCTATGAAATGATTATTATGATCACACTCAAGGAATGTCAAAAGCTACAGGGAAAAAAAAAATTTAAACCAAACTTCTCATGATTAAAGATTGGTTCTTATTATTGAAACACATGAAATGAATCATCCCAGGAATACTAAAACATTAATCTTACAACTGAAGGCAGTAACTGCACAGAATAGATGTTAAGCAAACGATTTAATGTAATGAGATCTTTACAAAAGAAAAGAGCAGCCACATCTTGTGGAAAAAAGAACATCAAGTGTATGAAACAGTTAATACTATGGATGTGTCAACAGTTCCTCAAAATTAACATGAAGTTTACATTCTGTTAGGGCTTACAAAATACTATTCATGATAGTTAACAAAACAAAAACCAACAGCTGCTTGCCTGACAGATGAATAGATAGAAGATACCCAAGTCTGCAGCATTTAGCTTAGCACAGAAAATTATCTTACATGCATACATCCCATTAAGTTCTATGAACAGTTTGTAGTTCTGTATAGAAAAACAGATCTGAAGCAGCAGTTTAGCAGGAAGTGAGGACATACACATAAAAGAGAACTTACTCAACCCACAAGGCTTCCGGACTCTCAAAGGAATTCATGAAGTTTCCACAAGACAGATTTATTGCCCATTTACAAAGAACAAATGGTAATTACAAGACAAATATAATAATTAAACATAAAAGCTCTGTAATTGTCCAAAGATACTGATTTCTTATGGTTGAGAAACATTGTTAAAAACAAAAGTGCTAGCTGAGACGACCTTTGCAAACATGCAGTGTAATCTCCTGCAGTTACAAGGGGACGTGACTGAACAGGTAAGACACAGATTCACCATTGTGTGTTCTTCGAATTGCCTCAGCCAGGATCATAGAAATGTCAATAAACTGAAAGAAAAAAAAAGTCAAGAAGGTAAGACATATGGGATGCCAAGAACAATAAACTATACAGCTCAAACGTATGAGCAAACATTCAGTTTAAAATTGTGTTCTCTTACCTCCTCTAGGGAGTAAAATAGCATTAAAGCATTAAGTACTTAACATATACATAAGAACCGCATTAATACAAAGTACAAACTCAAAAATTGAGTAAGAAAGCACTGAATAAGATCCCTGCAGAGGCATATTGCTGAAGACTTCTGGCAGAGGGCATGCTGTCAAAAAAACTACTCTAGCCATCAGATGGCAGTGTCCACTTGACACACATACAGTTTACAGGAAGCATACCTTTTAAGTGCTTGCCTTGTTTAAATAAATACCAAATAATTTTTAAGCTCTTTAAAAATTCAATGTTGCATTAACAAAAACAATCTTTTATGCTTTCCTCCACTCTGTAGTAAGGAAAAACTCCAAAAGAGACACATGACTTCTCATGTAAAAGATACTGACATTAAGTCAGCTTTGTATTTTCAGTTTGGTTTTTGGAAAGAAACATGTGTCATTGTTATCTTGAGCATTTTCCTTAGTGTATTTTCAAAAAAAAAAAAAGAAGTCATCTAAGGTTTCTGTGGCATCCACAATAACATAACTTAATCATACAAAATTAGTATGTAGGAACTTACTGATAAAAACAAAAAAACCCCAAACAGCCAATTTTACATTTCCCACTCTTTCAGTTAGGCATACTCAATCCGTTGCAAATACCAAATATTTTGCAGTACTTTACTGTACTACCTGAATCCCCTTAAAACAGTTCTTTGGCATGTTTTAGCAAGATGTTCTGCAAACAATGTATTTTAAGACATTATTTTCCTCTCAAGGCACAAATTCTAGCATCAGTGAACAGTAAAATACAAATCCAGAGTTTAAACAGATGACACAAAAACACCACTGTACCTGAATTTTTGGGCAGTGTTTCATTTTCTCTTCTTGTGGGATTGTGTTAGTTACCACAACAGCCTCAAATGATGCATTATTAATCCGAGAAATAGCAGGACCAGAAAAGATGCCATGAGTAAGAATAGCATAAACTTTAGTAGCTCCAGCAGATACTAACCTGTAGAACATGAAGGAAAAGTATACTGTGATGCATGTTTACATACATGGCTATAGATGAAGCCAGATACAAATCTCTACAAAATCTCTAAAATTTTACACACAAATTCCTCCTAGAAGCTACAGGAAGATACAAATATCTACAAATAATTCAGAGATTTTTAAACTTTTTCAGGTTATACTGAACTCACAAAAAATAACAACTAATTAAAAGTTCTTATCAGTAGCAGTGATACTAATCTAAAATGCTGCACTTCTGTCCATGTCAGCACAACATACAACGGAATTCCAGTACAAGTCAAAAATGAAGTAGGTTGGATGGCAGTATTCACAACTCTATTGTGCCTCCGTTACTGACCACATTTGTTTTCATTTGCAATTCTAACAATTCTGCTTGGAAAGAGTTTCTGAAGAAGAAATGTTACTAGTTAAAAGCCTAGCTTACTGCCAGGTTGTGGGAAGACATGCTGCTGATCCAAGCACAGGAGAAAAAAAAAGTATAAATCAAAGAACTAGAACACCTTGTGAAGGAGTCAGAATCTCTTAATTTGGTTTTGACTGGCCTCTCTGCCTCCAGATGCTCAGCTACATCCTAGCTGCTTTTCTAGTCTTACAAAAGGAGGCCCTGAAGAGTGGTACTTTATTAGATCATGGCATAAGTACAGTAAGATAGGAAAAAAAGACAAAACCACAGAAACATCATCTCATTTTGAATGACTCGGAACCAAAGTTTTCTGGTCATTCTCAGCATTACATTTAGTAGCTGCAACCTACAAACAAGATGCACTATGACAGGGCGAGTATGTACAAGGGTGTGTACTTAGGTTTGTACTGAAGCAAGCTGACCTGCTGTATCTGAAAATGCATCTCAAGTAGATGAACCAAGAAATGTATCTAGGTTGACAAGATAAAAAGAGGTCTAAAAGGTATTTTGGTGAGCAAGTCTAAGGAAGCACAAGGTACATCCCACCTAGATTTAGCATTAATGAAAAGCACTACTTCATACCAAGAACATGATATAAGGCACCATCACTCAAATAAAAGCATAGTTCTTAGTGATCTAAGGATTCCGATTAGAATTTGCTCTATAGAAATCTACTGTATGTAAATAAAGAAGTGCTTATTTCATAACAGGAAAGAAATAAAGGCCTCCTTTTTGACAGGAATTAACTTCCTCTATGTACAGGGATATAAAAGAAAAACCACTGGCTAGGCAGTTTGTGATTTCGATCTGCAAAGGGCACTGCCCAGAAGCACACTTTGTGTCGGATGCAGATTAGTATGTGGATAGCAAACAACTGCACAACATGTCTTTGCAAAATTCCATCAATTTTCCATCAAAGTGAAAAGAAACACAGGACTGTATGAATCCCTCTACCATAATTTTTTGACATCCTTTTTATCTAGAGGCAAACAGCAAGCCTGCAAGTAAAGACTGTAAACTCAAGGGATGATCTTTACCTCAAACCACCAACAGTAATGTCTAGCTCACTTAAGCTTCACCCTGTTGCTTTTACACTGTTTTCCACAGCATCATCCTAGAGAAATTGGCT
This sequence comes from Strix uralensis, assembly GCF_047716275.1. Taxonomy (NCBI): domain Eukaryota; kingdom Metazoa; phylum Chordata; class Aves; order Strigiformes; family Strigidae; genus Strix; species Strix uralensis. Next base: position 54,681,512 of record NC_133973.1, read on the forward strand.
CATGGCCTGGACGGGCATACATTTTGCTAGGTAAAAAACTGGCTGGATGGCCAGGCCCAAAGTGTTGTGGTGAATGGAGTTAAATCTACTTGGCAGTCAGTCACAAGTGGGGTTCTCCAGGGCTCACTACTGGGGCCAATTCTGTTTAATCTCTTTATCAATGATCTGGATGAGATCGAGTGCACGCTCAGGAATTTTGCTGATTACCAAGTTGGGCAGGAATGTTGATCTGCTTGAGGGTAGGAAGGCTCTACAGAGGGATCTGGACAGGCTGGATCGATGGGATGAGGCCAACTGTATGAGGCTCAGCAAGGCTCAGTGCTGGGTCCTCCTGCACTTGGGTCACAACAACCCCATGCAATGCTACAGGCTTGGGGGAAAGGGTGGCTGGAAAGCTGCCTGGCAGAAAAGGACCTGGGGGTGTTCATCAACAGGTGGCTGAATATGAGCCAGCAGTGTGCCCAGGTGGCCAAAAATGCCAAGAGCACCCTGGCTTGTATCAGAAATAGTGTGGCCAGCAGGACTAGGGAAGTGATTGTCCTCCCATCCTTGGCACTGATGAGGCTGCATCTCAAATGCTGTGTTTAGTTTTGGACCCCTCACTACAAGACAGACACTGAGGTGCTGGAGCGTGTCCAAAGAAGGGCAAAAAAGCTGATGAAGGGTCTAGAGCACAAGTCTTATGAGGAGTGGCTGAGGGAACTGGGGTTGTTTAGCCTGGAGAAAAGGAGGCTTTATAACCCCTGAAAGGAGGTTATAGCGATGTGGGCGTCAGTCTCTTCTCCCAAGTAACAAGCGATAGGACAAGAGGAAATGGCCTCAAGTTGCACCAGGGGAGGTTTAGATTGGATATTAGGAAAAGTTTCTTCATGAAAGGGTTGTCAAGCATTGGAACAGGCTGCCCAGGAAACTGGTGGAGTCACCATCCCTGGAGATATTTAAAAGATGTGTACATGTGGTGCTTAGGGACATGGTTTAGTGGTGAACTTGGCAGTATTAGGTTAATGAGTAGACTCTATGATCTTAAAGGTCTTTTCCAACCTACATGATTCTATGATTCAAATAGACTCAGGCAGGAAGTACTACATGGACCCGTTTTGGATGCAAGACTATTTGATACTCTCCATAGTGTCTACAAATATATTTGACAGGAATATAAATTCAAAATGTTCTCAACTGAGACATGCTAACTTTAGAAAGGATTACATCCAAGAGCAGCAATGCTACTGTAAGTGTTCAGCAACAACGATTAAAAACATTCCTGTGTCTTGCTCCTCAGCAGTTCCTTCCCATTCCAATGTGCACTATTTACGATCACATGGGGGTGGGCTTTGCTACAAACAGTATCAAGATACAGGATCTCTGAATGGAAGATTTAAAACCTCAGGACTCTGGCCAAGTTTAGATTGCAGCCCTTGACCTCCCAAACTGAAGTTGGTAGCACATGTTTGGATATGAGTGAACAGACAGGAGCATTTTAGTCTAGTATTGCTCAACTGTAACACCTCACATTTGTTCTTAATAAATTTCAGTACATTTCTCCAATAGTCAAGATGATTTTGAAGCTGGAGTTACTGCCAATATATATTGAGTTGTGAAGTTACAGCAATAGAAAGAATTAATCATTTCAGGAATCAGCAATTTTTAAAGGCTAGAGACATTACCGAAGTGCAGTCAATAACGCCAATTTCTGCAGAAAAAAATCCTACTGCTACACTGAAAGCTACTAGCATAAAGCGAGCTGGAAATCCATAAAATAATCCTTTCTACTTCGCACTGCTAGGGCCTCAGTTAAGATAGTGGGTCTCCATTCACATGCTCCACTTCAAGAAGTGGACCAACTGGAAAGAATCCAGAGGGTTTCAGTAACAGAGCAGAAGTCTAGAAAGCATGCACAAGGACTGAACAAGCTGAAGTTACTTAGAGTAAGAGGGGAATGAGAATACTTTTCAATTTCCAGACAAAAGCCAGGAAAACTTATTCTCACCTCCCTGGATGAAAAGGACAAGTAGTTTTATACTGAAGATGTACATTAATGTTAAACATGCATTGAATACTCTGGAGAAAATACTTTCCAATTTTAAATCTAGTAAAGCTTTGTGAAAGATTGCCTAAGGAGAGTGGAAAGGCTCCACGTAGAGGTTTAAGAAGAGAATGATTTTTCTACCTGTCATTTCTGCATTTGAACTGAAAAATGCACTAGATGGCCCAAGTCCCTTCCAAATTATATGACTTATTTATACTGTCGCCTTTCTAAATACAGATAATGCATTTCTGTAAGTATTTTCTCAATTCCATGTTCTAAAGAACACAGCTTGATCACAGGACTGCAACCCACAGACTCAAGGATAAGAGTAACTTCAGATTACAGACATCGGGTTGGGTTATAAGCATGCAGGACCCAGCAACTGCATTTATTGACTATCTGCAGGTTGCAGTACAGCAAGACAATGGGCCAGTTCACAGTAATACTTACTTGTCTGCTGCATGACATATTGTGCCACATGTGTCAGCCATATCATCGACAAGAATTGCTACTCTGTCTTTCACATCACCAACCAAGACCATTCTGTCCACTTCATTTGCTTTCTTTCTTTCCTTATGAATGAGAGCAAATTCCACATTCAGTCTGTCAGCAATCGAAGTAACCCTAAGTTACAAGAAGAAATACACCACATTTAGAGAATTATTTTAAAAGAACGAACCATACATGTGTATTTGTCATAAAACACATGGGGTTTTTTTCCTGGCTTTCAAGTTACCACAGCACAAATTTTTGCAAGTAATGAGACAGGTTAGAAACAATCTTAATTCACTACTAATAAATACAACCAGAGTCTTAAGCTATACTTCAGAAACCAATTTTTTTAAATTGAATTGACTTTGGTTTTCTGTCATTAAGTGCCTGGCTTTGAAAACATTTCAGCTGTTCACAATTTATTAAGATGCTGCAATACCTAGTCACACTCGATAATTTAAAGTAGAGGTAGCCCCAATTCTAAGCCTATAGCAGCATGTATTTTAACATCCTAACTGAAAATACCATTGCTGGAATGTGAAACCAAACCAAAGGAAAAAAAATAAAATCACACAAGCTAATAGTGATTAATAATTATTTTAGCAGTACTTAACTAGTAATCAAATAGCTTACTCCATCAGTAATTCCCTCAGCAATACATCAGCTTGACAAAGATCTTTAAAACTATTTAGGGTGACCTCTGGTGGCCAGACAAATCTCCAATAACAAACGTTAATTTGTTACAGTCTTCTGATTGCTTTTTTCACGTTTAATATACCAGAGTTGGTAGGTATAAAGACACAGGAAGAAAGACACAGGAAAAAGCAATATTGCACTTTTGCTATGGTGGCACAACCTTGTAGCCTGTCTTTTTAGAATACATTTATAATGTTGTTAACGAGGTTATTAACACACAGAGTTAGAGGATACAGCTTTGTTTCTTTACCACTTAAATATGAAGGAGTTGTTAGTTACTGTATTTACAGTATTGTTAGTTACTGGGTGATGAACAAAAGCCTCAGATATTTTGGCATTTTTTGTGAGCAGTATAATTTCATAGCAAGTCTCAATACCTCTGAGGCATTAAAATATCAATAGAATTTGCATTCCTTATTTCAGTCACAAAATTTAATAGGCTGCAAAAAACCCAAGAAAATGGTAAGAAACAGAAAAGAAGTCAGATATTTTAAATGAGTGCAAGAACAGGAATTTTTAAAAGAATTTCTTTAATGCTTACAGATTTAAATTTTAAAACAAACCTTCTCATATTCTATTCATTCTTCATTAACTCAAGTAGTACTTTGAAGGCCTACATGTTTTAAATGGAAAAGCGAAACCATTTTCTTTACATTACTGGAAGTGAAGGAAAAGCTGTGAATTTATTGAAAGCTACATCTTCCCCTACTTCACCAGCAACTGCTTAGTTGCATTACAACAGAGAGGTACCAAAGATAGAGTCTGTGTTAAACACAGTGAGAGTGGTCCTCAAAAAATAAACTCTTATGATCAACAAATTTTTCCCAGGTATGGGAAAAAATGCTGTCTTCTGACTTGAATTCTAAGCAAAGGCTGTATTTTGTTTAAAAAACCCCACAAAACATGATTGTGAAAAAAACAGTATCCAGATAGGAACAAACAAAGAAGTTGAATTGACTGAGTCATATGAATTTTAGAATGCTTTCTGTGGTTTATATTCTTCATGTCTAACTTGATTAATCTAAACAGGAACAGCTATGGAGTTCTAATCAGTCTTATTTCCCTATTCTATTAATAGAACATGAATACTCACAACAGACCCAAGGACTTCAATTAAAATTAAATTATGACAGTCTTTTTTTACCCCATACTCCATGCCAAACATTTAAATAACTATGGGCTTACAGGATTCTTACTTCATTTGTCCTTGCTTCCAGTTTGTAGCAACAGTACGACCAGTAAAACTAGAGAATAAGCATTTGGCCTTAATGGCATGCTTTATCAGCTCACCAGCCAGCGTGCTTCTGGGCTTTTGCATTAGTTTATACTCAATAGATATGTAATAAAAGATAGTCTGCTAAATTAGTAAATTCACATGCTGCAAATGAAGAAACACTCCAGTGAACTAACTCTTCTATTTTCACCTTTTGCCACTCAAAACAAAACTCCCTTTTTCTAGTATTCACAGTGCACAAGTTGGGGTCAATAGGTTTACACCTGGAACGCAATAATGTAAAGAAAAAAGAAACATGATTCAAGCAAGCTCTTACCTAAATGCCAGCAGGTACAGTAGGGATAGGCCATATGCTCTGACAGAGAAGGGGAACTTTAGGCAGTTCCAGAGCAAAGCAGGAAGAGGTGCAGCAACTGGACTAAAGAAGCAAGCAGCAGGGAAAAAATCTCTTCCCTCCTGTGGAGGGATTCAGCTAATGAGGCCATATCCAGGGAGAGAGAAAAAGATTTTTCTTTAGAGTATAGAAAGGTCCTGGATGTTTTCAAGCATGAACAACATTGAAAGAACTAGTTGTTCTGTTTTTACAATGCAGTTGGATTTATCAGTGATGTACCCTATATCTTTCATAGAGGAAAAAAGTAGATCAGAGAAACTATTTTGTTAACCACTAACTATATGGAAAACTAACAGTTTTAGGCTTGTATAGTACCTTTTTGCACCACCTGCATCTGGTGAGACTATGATACAGTTTCTCCACTCCAAAATGTTCTCTTTAATCCACTGCAGCACTGCAGGTTCTGCATACAGGTTATCTACTGGAATGTCAAAGAAACCCTAGTCCGCAAGAGAAAAAGAGTTTCATTAATGTATGTTTATGCCTTACCTGGAACAAAGACATGGGGAAAGAATCAAGCCTTTGCCTTTCGTGTATGGTAGAACTTTAATAGTAATTTACACTGGCCCAATTCTGCCTTCTGATACTACTACCAAATGCAGCAGAAGTATAGACAAATATTAAGGTCTCTAAAAATCTCACCCAAGAGTAGTGAAATAAAGAACAGCTGTTCTCAAATGATATAAAAATCAGAAAAGAAGATCACCTTCAGGCACCCAAATAAATTCATGCTTGTGAAAAGCTCTCAAAAATCCAATGAGTAATACTCCCATAAATTTCAACTGCTTGACATGAACAGTAGCATTTCATTACAGGGAAAATTCAAGCTAGTATTACTTGAGAAAAAGAAATGGAATCTTTCTTTTTGTGCAAGTTGTAACAAGAAATCTGTGTTAGACCACAAATGAAACTACTTTTTATTTGCATGACAGCCATCTAGCATAGGAAATTCTGATTAAACAGAACACCAGAACTGGAAGAGAAGGTATTTTCTAGAAAAAACAAGATATCCTGAAAAGAGGTACACATGAGAGTGACAAACGATGTCTGCTTTGCGTCTGAGAAAGTTTTCTGATTTTGCTGGATTCAGCAGTAAGCCAGCTAAGGGTTGCCAGCCTCCATCCCCACTTCTCTTAAGAGGAGAATATTGTCCCCTTGGCTGTAACATCAAAACTCTATCTAGGGCAATACTATAATCACTGACCAGGTCAAGATTCACAGAACTTGCCTCAAAATCAGTACATTTTATGTTCTGAGAGCTCTTACACTAGACTTGGCAAATTCCACTGAAGACTCCAATGCACAAATATTCAAAGTGCCTGCAGAATCACCCCATAAAACCAAGGCTGGTCTCATTCGAAAAGGGAATTTAATTAGAAGCAGGTTGTGAGACTTTCTCTGAACCTTTGGAATTACACTTCTGTACACAACCTTTCAAAACTATGAGAAAAAAACAAATAATTAATATTAGCCTTTCACAGTAGAGCCCCTAGCCACAGTTAGTAAGAACTGATAGTTACCTGGATCTGAGAAGCATGCAAGTCCATGGTGATGATGTGGTCAGCCCCTGCAACTGACAGCATATTGGCAACAAGTTTTGCAGAGATTGGAGCACGACTCTGAGGAATAAAGCACAAATGTTTAAATTTTAAAAAGATTTCAACTAGATGCAGGGAGTCAGAAAATTAGCTTCTTTTATTGATTTTTTTCTTTAGAATATTTGGAATCTAGATAGGAAGAGCTCCAGAACTTTAGCTAAACTAGCCTGTCAATAGCTAATCTTGCTACTAGGGTTTTGAAACTCAGCAAAACATTTAGGAGTATCTAAATCAGTTTGCATAGTCTGCCCAATAATGTTCTGTAGTAATTAGACTAACAAGCAGATAAATTTGGTATATAATTCCAGTTCTCCTATTTAAAACTTCCAGTTAGCTTTCCTATAGCAGAAAGAATCTCCATTTCTCTAAGCCGCTACCCTACATTAACATCCAATTCTCAAGCAACTATACTGTTCTAAAAAACATTGCTAAACACAAAGATTGAAGGCAGAGTGAACCCAAATTTTGAAAACACTGCTTTAAAACAAAGTCAGTATCAAGCATTTCTTCATGATACAGTAAAGCTTACAACATATCCATGTTGGCAGGGGTCTTCTATCCTGACCTATTTATTCTTTTTTGCTAATTCAGGCTTAATTGTTGGATGCAATTAGGAGTCTAGAATTCCCAAAAGGGAAAGGGGGGATGAAAAAAAAAAAACAAACAGCCTTGAGAAGTGGAAAGCACAAAAGAAGAGCAAGAATCTAATTAGCAGAGTTAATGCAATGTCAAGAGCTTTTTAAAAGTGACAAGAACACAGAACAAACAGCAACATAAAAAAAGAGAAGATGGAAAATCATGTCTGGAGGATACCTCACTTTTTTTGAGAAACTGCAAAGTTTTTTCAGATTTTTTTAAGCTCCGAAAATTATCTGTGTCACCTTAGGCAGCTTTCTCTAACAAATACTAAACAAAACCTCCTGGGGTTTTTTTTTGTCAATCTTTAAATAAGGCTAATAGTTGGCAATAACATTAGCATGAAGGCAAAACTCCAATTCAGAGGTTCCACCTCACTGTCAGACTTTTTTTGCTGGCACAGCATTCTCTGCTGCTACATCTCTTTATCAGCCAGCCTCACTTAGCTTCCTAGGAACCCTTTCTCCCTCCACCCCATATACACAATTAGAGAGTATCTCTGCTCTCCTTCCACTGCCGCTCAAGGGCATAACCTAAAATACGATGAACCATCACCAGTTTAACCTGGATGCTTCTCTGTCATATCAAGGAGCCAGTATTTTCGTCAAAACTTTTGCTAATTTAGGTGGAAATTCAGTATTTGTTTTAACCTGCAGATCACCAGCATACTTCCGGAAAAGAAACTGAGATATTGCAGTCTTTCTCATGGCTGGATCAAGTTTATCCCCGTAATTACAGAAATTCTTCCTTTTGAAAACCATCCTTTTTGGTTTTTATGTTTCACAGAACATCACCACCATTTGGTTGGTGTAAGATACACAGAAGATGTATGCAACAGCTAGCACTTCCCTAGATCTCTGCAATTCAGATGAACTCAGCTTCCATAAGAGTTTGCTATCATTAGCACTTCAGCACAGATGATCTTCCACTTACTGAGAACTATGCTGCTCCTCATTTAAGTTCAGTTCTGTAAGGTCCAAGTCAGCCTAAGCTTTCTGGATGCTTCTATTATTAGTAGTAAACTTTTGGTTCATGCCATTCAAATTCCTGATCACTTCAGCTCATCTTAGCAGTACAAACTGACATCTTTAAACTGAGCTTCAAAATATTCTCAAATCTCTGGCAATATCTAATAAAACAAAGACTTAGTTTCTACTCTTTTGACTCTAACACAATATTCTCTTATCAGCTCTTTACAAAGATCTGATTTGATGCTACAGCTAAGATGGACTAACAGACAATTGCTGCACACAGAGGTTTGCTCCCCTGCTTGTCCCATCCCTTCTGCTCAAGCTATACACTTCCATCACTTCCCTTGTGCTGCACACTGGGACTTGTCTGAACCCACAGCAGCCAGATGAGGCAGCTCAAATAGAAGAGGAGGGAAAAGATGGCAAAGCATAATTGTCCCCCTCTGGTAGAAACAACTAAATAGTTCAGGCTAGCTGCTAAAGGCAAATTGTGTTCTTCCCAGAACAGGGTTTGCCATTTCCACTCCATCAGGCACGCTGAATTTCACTTCTATTTTTTTCCATTTCTCTTCAATGTGAATACCATCTAGCTTGTTCCATGTATCAATATCATGAGTATCACCATCAAAGAAAACATATACTTTCCTGCATCAAATACTAATGTATACGTTACCAGTTGGTACTTCTTTCAGCTGCTGGCCTTGCAGGCTGCCTTCCCAGAAGGAAGAACTTGAAGGTTTTACCACTAGGTAACTTGTTTTAGCAGACATGCACACATCACAGATTGCCTACATGTTGGTGGACAGAGGGTCTTGGAAGGAAAGATAGCCAGACACCAATACCTGTTTCTCAAGAATGGGCTAATAGGAGATTAAGACAAATGAAGTTTGCAGCTATCTGACAGTTTCCTTTACACAAAATTGTGCATTAAAAGAAAACACATGACACGTTCAAAAGGATTTAAGATTTGATTGCTTGCATAGAAAGTAAGTTTTGTGCTACAATACGATCCAAATTGAAGATTATTTTAAAATCAAAGTATATTTATGGGAACCTCAGATAACCTAGCCTCATTATTCAGAAACTTGGATAACAAAGGTATATAAGAACTCAAGATTTTCTTTATGTTGGAGTTTGTAAGGTTTGCTTCTGATCAGAGAGGCAAGAACAAAGAGATTCACAGTATTCATTGCTCCATTCTTTGGCACAATTTGCGATTAATTTCAGAATTATTAGTGTGAAACACAACATTACATTATGTACAGAAACCAAATTGTAAAAAAATAATCACTTAGTTTTTAGCTCCTAAGCAAATTCCCCTCTTACATCTAACAAGTTATATAAATTATTTCTTCCTTTGTGATGCATTACAAATTTATTCACAATTCTTAAAATTACCAGGGGCAGGGGGGAATCCACAAAGCTAATATAAACCACCTCATGAGAGTAACTATACAAAGGACACATAGCTGAAAGTAAAAGTTGTCCATCAAGATTAAATCTCTGTTGCCTTTAAGCATCTTATTACATTATCTTGCTCCAAATGCATCACATGCGTACTGAACAAAAAAAATAATCCAAGAAACCCCAAAGATTTATAACTGGAACTGTCACTTCCAAGAAAGCCAGTTGTAAAGTGTATCCATACCGAATGTTCACTAATGTATTACCTAAATTTATCGTTTCAAAAATGAGATATGCTTTGAAGCTTCAGAAGTTGACAGCCATTATCCTGAATGTCCAGAAAAATTTTTAACTAGAAGCTAGGAGTTTTCTAGTAGCAAATTATTCCATAGGATTACTGTCATGGCCTAGGTGAAACACAACTGAAATCAAGAAGTGAAACTGAAAATGCTCCCAGTTATACATAATGTAACCTAGTAAGTTTCACCCTGTAAGGCCATATTAATGGAAATGCATAGTGTTAGATTAAAAAAAAAAGGATACCTACCCAACGCTCCACGGACCCCTTCTACAAATCAAAAAAACAAAGTTACATGAGCTGTAGAACACCAAACTCACCTGTCACTCTACTTCTAACTTATCTCAAAGGCATCTCCACAGCATCCTACATAAATATGTCCTGCCCACGGCTTGGAAAAGTAGCATAATTACAGGATGCATAAATGCAACCATGGCCAAAGAACAGATACACCTGAGCTAATTTTAAATTAGCTATCTTGTGTATCAGAAGTATTCTAGTTTATGGCAGCACTTGGTTCCATCTAAATTAATTTACCAACTTTTCTATGACTCTCAGCAAGCCTTTTTTTTTTAAACCTCTGTTTCTTATTTAAAGCTAGTCCAAGTTTAATGCTAAAATACACAGGCCTTGTGCAGAATATGGTTTTTTACTAAAAGGCCCTTTCCTTAAATAAATAAAGGGCGCTTTCATTGTTCTCAGCAATAACTGCAACTGAGGCATGAAGAATACAGCATTATTTCACGCAGCAAGGACTCAAGTCTTTAGTTCTTTATGGAACAACTTAAATTCAAACCAGAAAATATCATCCAGCTACTGAAGATTATACTGCTTCAGTTCATAGCAAAGCAAACTACAGCAATATCTTTCACCAGAGACACAAAAATCTGTGTATAACCATAGGAAGAAAATGGCTGGCACTTTACTGACACTTCAGGCAGCACACAAAGCTTGTGCACTCAACATGGGTCAAAGACCAAGTGATGTGATGCAATCCAACATCTCCCTGTCAATAAGCTGTCCAGTGTTGACAACTATATTATAGTTTATTTTGCAATATGGAGGTCAACTACCAAGGTTAATTTCCAAAGACAGCAAACATTTTCTCAATTGCAAAACAGAGGTTGAAAAAAGAAAAAAGAAAAAAGAAAAATGCTTTGCCTAGAATTTCAGGAGAACTCAGTGACACCCAGAGAACAGTCTGGAACAATGCTCAAAATCTGTTAATCAAAATTACTTTCCTAGGCTATCCACCTTCAGATGGCATTTCCAAAAGACAAAATGCTCCTGGGTGGCATGCTGCGACACCACACTATGGATTTTAAGTGTCTCTTGAAAGTCTGCCACATGGATTTTGGGTACCTTTCACGAGTCATAACCTAGATGCGTGGAAAACTTGGGACATGTTCATCCTTCTCCTACACCAAGAACTTACAGGATGGTCCAGCAGAATCTTCTAGTATGAATTTGGAAATCAAAACTTAGTGAGATGTTTTCCTTCCCTTTCAACAAAACGTTTACCACTTCCCTTTCAACCTCTTTTGATAAAAAGAACTATTTCAGCTCTCCTGATTGTGGAAGAGCATTATTCAATACAAAACACAGAAAAAATTCCAATCCGAAAAAGTTCCAAATGATGTAGGCAAAGAATAGGGAGCTACCATCTAACTCCTGAAATCTGTTTTTGGAAGTATAATAAGTGGATCTTAATACTAGCATGGTGTTAGAGAGCCTGCACTTAAAGGATGAGTATACTAGAAAATAGCTTTTCTGTATTTAGCTTTGTTCTCAGACACCACATTGTTATATCTACTATTATTTTTAGCTTCTGCATTACTTTTCAGTCCTGTTATGTTTTATATAAAAGAATGTGATGAACAACAGAAGGCTTTCAGGATGGCTTGCTTGATGCCCAAAGTGAAAGGGAGGGGGCAGTCCATTTATGGGAAGTATTGGAGAGGGACAATTTTACAAAAAGACAACCATGGCAATCCAGTCTTAAAAGCCAAATTCACATTTATTCTTGTTAGTTCTTCAAGTGAGTTTGGGCAAAAGTAACATTCACATAACATATTAGGGTTTTTTTGTATATATAGTAGAGATAGGAAAGTTTAGTTCTGTGTCTAAAATCAACCTCAATTGCCACAGAGAGTTTGTTACTGTGTTATCAACTTGGCTGAACTGGTACATTCATCAGTTATGGCAGGCCAAATTCAGGGCACTAAGATCAGAAGAGTATTTATGCGGTTTTCATACAATTTTTGGTCTGCATCAATAATTATTACAGACATAAAAACTTTAACCTGTCTTGCAGCATAAAATAATGTTTTTACTAATTACTGTTATGCATTGCAGATTTAATCAATTCCTTCCATTTGGCTCTGTTTAACCATATAGGGTAAACCCCACCTACATAATGGTTACAGCACTTCAGATTTAGGATTTAATTCCATGCAATTAATGTTTAAGAGGGTGTACTCTCTTCAGATAGAGAGAGGGGGGAAAAAAGCAGCTAGAAAAAGCAGGAAAAACAGTCCCATAAGGTGAGGTTTCCTAACAGAGTACTCTGCAATATACCACACACAAAGGATGTGGCTACTTTTTCAAGCTGAAGGCCTGCCAATTATCAAAACACAAGCAAAAAAAATTTGTTTCACTTCATTCACCTATAGATGTTATAATTGAACATTTTACCAAAAAAGGATGCAAAAAAGCAAATCTTTCAAATCACTTAACTGGTTAGGAAAATATGTTTCCTCTCCAAAAACGTCAAGTGAACAAACTGAAAAAAAGCCTTCCGAAATTACACAGTTCTTACCTACCTTGTCTTTCTTATCTTGCCTGGCATATGGAAAACATGGAATTACAGCAGTCACTCTGGAGGATGATGCAATCTTGCAAGCATTGATCATGATGAGCAGTTCCATTAAGTTGTCATTTATTTCTCCACAGCCACTCTGGATGATATACACATCTTCTCCTCTCACGCTTTCACCAATCTCTACACTGAAAGAGCAGGAGACAATCATTTAACACTTGAATTACTGGAAAAGCATTATTAAAGAATAGAAAAAGTTTTAACAAGTTTTCATAGGTTTATCCCCATTTAGGTAAGATTTTTTTACAGCGATTTCAGTAACTGTCCCCTTGATATGACATCTATTTCAATATAAGCCAGTCTAAAATTTACTTCAGCACAAATATGGTCTTTGTAAGGTCAGCACCAACCAGCATGTAATTATGACTACAGCACTGATGCAGCTCACATTCTTATTAAACTTCATACTGCTTTTTTTTGTTTAGTCTGTATATTCTGTGTCCTTGCCAACTCCCAAGCAGATGAGCATTTAAAGAATAATGTAGATAAGTACAGCAACAGAGCCAACTTTACAGCATTAAATATTACTTTAAAAGGGCAATTCTTATTCTGTGATAATTAAGATGTTACTAAATTTGAGAAACTACTGCATTTTAAAAGAGAGAAGTATCAAACCAAACCCCAAAACCAGAAGTCTGGTTAAAATTTACACCGTGTTCAAATAAAGTATTATTTAAAAACAGAAAAATCTTAGAGAAAAGCTAAAACGGCTGTTCATCAACAGCTCACCATGACTCAACAACTCTGACGTTGTGTCAGTTGTTCTATTTGCTCCAATTGTGCTGACATGCTTTGGTTCCTTATGATAGGATCTTCCACATATTTCAAGGCAAATTCTGGCACTGATTAAACCATAGAATTCAAAACTTAAAGAGACTTTATAAACTGAACAGGAAAATTAAAACAAATCAGTTGCATATGAATTCTTATTCAAGTCTAGACCCAAGCAAGGTAAATTACTGAACTACACTAACTTTTCACACCTATTACTCCTAAACTTACACAGAAAACCAGCAGACTAACCTTCATTTTTCCCTGAACCCATGAACAACATACAAGAAACATACAGACTTCCTAAATAATGACACAATCAGACCTTTCAAACCCATGCTCTACTAAGGTTGTCCTAATTATTCAACACTAAAGTATCTTGGGCCCTTATGTAAAAGGTTGCATCTTTATCCAACACATGAATAAGGAAAAGTTTCTAGCTCGAAACCATCCAAATGGCTCAGATGTGGGTAAAACAATTTCTCTGATGGGTACCTTCAACGCTGAGGCTTGTTCTAGTCAAACACAGTCCGAACAACTTTCTCTTATTAGCTTTCAGGGTGCTGTGTAAGACTCATTAGCTTTCTGTAGCTATAAACCACAAAGGAATTTACTGCTTTAAAACATCTTAATAATATGCAAACATGTATTACCATCAAGATAGCCACCTCCATGCTTTCAGCTCCCCTATCCGACTGCTCTGCAGTCCCAAACAAGCTCTCAATAGATCCTGTCCTAATTTTTCTCCTTATACATTTTTTGCCTAAGAATGCTACTAGCAGGAATTCTTAAGGCCAAAAGAAAGCAAACCATCTAGCAACCACCAGGATCTCTGGAAGGACAGAGGTGGTTAGGGACAGTGTCATCTGCAGATATGTCAGTGTTAATCCAGGAAACCTTTTGGAGGCTTTTATCATGGCACCAAGACACAATTTTTTTTGTCATAAAACCGTTACTTCCCTGTCCAAATTTCTCTGAACAGCCCTATTCCATTTATCAAAAAAATTGTCTTAATCAAAATATTTTCTTAGTTTGTTTTCCTTTTTGGAGCTGAAAAATTTTGGTCCACACAATTTAAGTTCAACAAGACACTAAGTATATTCCATAATTGGAAGAACCGGCCAGGCTTAATTAGAAGCCCTACTAAAAACAGTTCTGGTGTTGGAATATCAGAGTTCCACTTCCCAGAAGTAAATCATGAAACCTGTCATTGCTTCTGAACACACAAATCCAGCTCTGAGTAAAGCATCTATCCATTAGCTTATGGACACAGTCTCAGTCATCGTTATAGATTCATGGTTATTATTATGAGGGCTCTGAAAAGTAATACATTGGCACGTACACAGACCTGCTTAACAACAGTCACATACCACACCTTTGGAATAGGTCCAAAAAAGACCACCACATGCAAAAGCTCTATGGCACCTCTTTCAACCCAAGACTGATGGTACACTCCAGCTCTAGAAATTAACCTAGAAGCCATTACAAAGCAGAAGAATGTAGAAAAAAAGTAAGAAAAAAAACACCATCAATTTTCAGAGGAGAATGTTATTGGAGTGACAAAGGAGGGCAGAAGATTTTAGTACTTGGGGAAAAAAAAAAGTAACCACTAGTTTCATAGATACAGCATGCAATAGGAAAAAACTTTGCCAGATGACAAAAATACATGATCTTAATGTTCATTATAAACACAAAGAACACTGAATTACAACACTCAGTTGTTTTGCTCCTTTAAAACACAGTCATTTTTAAGCACACTGCTAGGAAATTACAGGTTTCAGAAGGTCAGAGAACATAGTTTGAGATAAATATAGATCTGGTTAATACAATGGGCCTGAAGTGATGCTTCTTGTATCACCATTAACTACTATATTTTCAATGACCTTGGGCTAGCAGCAACTTCCTCATCTTGTAAACTACTTAGAAAAGGAAAATGCTACTACTTTCTTAGTGCATTTGAAAAATTTTTGGTTATGCTTTTCAGGACAGAATGGCATACTTATTTAGCACACAGAAATGTACATGTATATAATAACACTTTTCTAGTGGACACAGAAGTTATGTGCAGACTAAATCAAATCAAGCTTAAATTAATACTTACATAGCACTCAGGAGTAACCCTGCTAAAGGTACCAGAGAATAGCATAATGTAATTATTACACAAATATCTTCTCCCAATCAATCAGTGACAGCTGTGCAACAGATCAATCTCTCCTATTGTCTACCTTCTCAAAGACTGGTATTGAGTATTGTGTAGACTCAACCAACACACAGAGAGCTGCCTATTTTACCTTCATCAAGTCACACAGTAAGACTTAACCAGTCACTGTGTTGCAAGTATTCCATCAGACATCCCCTGTACTAACCACATTGGGGTGTTTTTTTTTTTGGTGTCTTTGGGTTTTGTTGGTTGGTTGGGGTTTTTTTGGGGGGACGGGGACAGAGGACAGGGACAGGATGACATGGGACAGTTTGGTGTTTTTTTAGTTTGACAATAAGAGACTATAAACTACAGTATCAGATATCTGAAGTATTTTACCTGAAATATCTATTAGAGAACACTAAACTAACAGCAAACTTTGTGACAGTTATTAACATTATTACTAAATTCCACTTAGATCATCTATATCATGACCTAATTAACTGTTCAGGGGGTTATTTAAACAGTTTCACATAGTGAGGACACAGAGGAAGGACACAAGAACAAGCTCTTGCCTCAAGATTACAAGCTCTGTTTGTTTTATGCAATTTAATCAAATTCAGCTATTTGGTAACACTCAGTTTAAATAAACTTCTCGTTCAAGAAGAGTCAACAGAACCTGTATTTTAAAAGCCCTTACACCACATAATCGTGTTTTAAAGTAAAAATTATAGAAGTTAATAGTCCACAAAAATAACTTCGAGACAGTTGCTTGGAATTCACAAGCACAAGGCTCTAGCTGAAGAAGATACATGTAAGACAGGACATGATGAAAACCAAGTTTGAGTGTTGGTATCTGCCTTTAACTTGCAAAGGCTGATTTGAGAGTTCAATTTAATAAGTAGAAACTTGAATAGAATAATTATCATTAATTAAGGATAAGGCTCAAAAATCAACTTACATTATAGATGTATTTAAATGGCTGAAGCATCCATTAGGCAAAATTAAAAATTAGGAGTAATAGAAGGCTGAGCTCCTTCTGAGATAGATTTATAGTACACTCCCAAGAGAACTTATATCAATGGGAGTTTTAAATTTGTACATCCTAACTAAAAAAGCTAGTTGTGGGGAAGCAGAGGAATAAGTATGTAGAGCCAGACTAGAGTGATAAATAATGTAAATTCATAACTAGGATCCTGTTCAAATCATGTAGTTAAAAGGGCTCTATGTAACTTTTAAACTAATTGCAACAGATTAAGTTTCTAGCCATGCTTACAAGAAGTAAGATTTCTCAAGCAATTTAGGTGCCAATAAAATAGATGCGTACTTCAGGCACTTTTAATAACCAGAGAAGAGGCCAAAATTTAAGGTCTAGAGTCCTCAACAGAGTGTGCGAAAAGAATATCTCAAAAGTGATCAAAAAAATCTACATGCTGAATTTGCAATTCATTGAAACCCAGTCAATGGAAAGCACTAAGCAGAGGGGCATGTTTGACCTCTTACCTTTGGGAACGCTTTTTGCAGAGTAAAGTCTTTTAACGCAAGACCTCCAACTTACTGGGCAAGTATTTCAACTGCTGTGCTGTTATATAATAAAGTGGGTACCAGCAAAGCCCAAAGCAACAATTAAAACGCTAGAGTTGCTTTTAAGTCTATAGGTATCCCATATGTCCTGGCACCCACGGTCTCCCCTCAACTCTAGGCTCTTCCACTTTGATTCACAGCTCCAACACCAACACCCTACTAGATCTTCATGGACAACTGCCCCATCCTAACAGTGGGCACTGGCATGGTAAGCATCGCAAGACAGCAAGTACCTTCCTACCCTCCACTCTGGCACACAGCCTGACACCACAAGAGAAAAGCACCTTCACTTGAGCAACTCAGAGTCAAGCCACATCCAGTCTGAAAGGAATCCTCAGAAATTCAGAAGCAACGGTCTAACAAGCTTGAGCATGTGCAGAGAGTCTTCAAAGGCTGAGTACCAAACTCTGCAGCTAAGGACATGTGAGATCATCAGCCATTATTCACACAGGTTGTTTTTTGGTTTTAAATTTCAAGCATTTAGCACCTACTTGATAAAAAGTACACAGTATACAGCAAGGTCAATGAAGTGGAAGTCAAACCAAAAGCTTTAAAGCATTTTTGGGCCTTTTCCGATTCAGAGCAATGAACAATGTGATAAATGGCTATATTTCCCTATATAAACAAAACACACACAATGTGTAATTCAGAAACAATTTTTATCTTATTCAACCAGGCTGGTAAAATCTGCTTCTCCAGCCTCCCCTTGTTCACAACAGCATAAGCTAGCAGGGAGTGAGGGAAACAGCTGCCTCTGCTGCCACAGGGAGAGCACAACAACCCTGGTTGCAAATCACTCACTCACCAGTTGGGCTGTATGAAGAGACACTTCACATCCCAATATGTCCCTAATCCCTACCACCTTCATCTGATTTAACACCAGTTTATCACCTGAGGTTGCTTACTCCACAATTAGGGGTCTGCAAACACCATAACCATCTACACCAGTGAGGGCAATACAGCTCATGGCCCCCACAGCAGCTGAACCCCAAGGAACCAGGGTACAGGGGACATAGCAAGGCCGTGTCACATCCAAGACAACTGCAGTAGCAGAGTTGGAGGATGCTGAAGTGGAAATGGGAGGGAAATGTTACAGCCCAGTGCTGAATTGTGCATCCCTGATATACATCGCTAATATAAAAGTTTTCAGGTTTGTTCCTGATTTTTTCAATTATTTTCTCCATAGAACAAACTGTTTTCATTACCTCACTTTGTGTGAAATACTCAAATCCATCCTTGTAAGAATTCAAGGAAGTATCAGGTATCTTTTCCTATCTTCCAAGACTAAATTTTCAGTTCAAGATACCAGTTTTATTTATTTACTTACAAACAAACGGCCCTCATATCAACAACCCAGCTTTTCCCATACGGCAGACGATGTCCCTTTGTAGTCAACCCGTATTTTCCTCTGTAAAAGCTGAGCAGCATACACTTAAGTCAATGTTTCTAAAACAAGCCAGCTTCAGCAGCTAAATAAGGCAGCGGGTAGGCAGCCTCCAAATTCACATGTGCCAGGCAGGACTTCAATTTCCTTCCTCATGGATCTGTTAGAAAGATCTGCAAGAAGACTCACTTTAGCCAGTGAATCTGACAGGAAGAAGGAAGGAAGATCACAGGAAGGGGTGGGAGCTCTAACTTCTTCCACTAGGACAGATGTGTGTAAGAGGATGCCATCTGTGACTCCAGTTTCTCCATTTTGAGAATAACAAGTATTTTGAGGACAGAGTTAAAATAAATAGTCTTTAAAGAAGCAAACATACTATATATTATTAAAAAATATACATTTTCTTATAAGTGATGTACATTTAACAATTTTTTTATCAGCTGACTCACCAAAAAATACCTGAGCTGGGATTTAATTGTGTATCAATTATAATTAAATGCCATCTCAGTGTATTCAGAGGTAATGTTGTGAAAAACTTCACAGCATTTAGAATCTCTATGCTTCTGTTACACGTCTGTCAGAGTTGCACAATGCTGAGGGTACAACAGCCATGCCTGTTTAAAGACTTTTTCCTTTCCTTCTTCTCCAGCCTGCCAAACTCTGCTGATGATGGTTGCTTGTGGGGTTTGAAGAAGACAAACTGACTAAGCCCCACTGCAGCCCCAACATTTTGCCAGATAAGTGTGAAGGTGGTGCCACTCAAGCTCCTACCATTACACTGTAGCTGGCACTTAACTGACACGCAAGCTTTAAATACTAAACAGTTATCTTCCACAATCAGATATTACTGAGGCACTCTCTCGCTGCTTTAGTTTGGGTTGCTTCACCTTGGTAGTCAGATGAAGGAAAGCATTTACATACAGTTTACACAGAAGGAGGAAAAAAAATGGGGTGGTGGTCAAGTCTACCAGCAATTTCCCTCATTTCCTCTAGCAGACATTACATTTCTCAGTTACAGACTTGTGAGAATACTGAATCAGAAAACCAGTATCAGAATATCAGAAGTCAGAAGAGGACTGGAATATTGCTAGCCATGCTAGTCTCAGCATAAATTAAAAAGAGAAACTTTTCCCATATTCAGTGTGCTGGGGTTGGGAACATTATCTGCCCATTTAGCCACAGTGCTTGTCAGTGGTGGTCCTATCCTTGGCTAACCTCAGGGTACACAGCTTTAGTTCCTCAAATGCACTTACATCTGCTAAGGATTGGGATTGAGACCTAAAGCCTGTTTGAGTTGAAATATAATGCAAAATATTTAATGATTCTTCCCTCCGCTCTGTTCTGCAAGACAGGCTAACTGCAGTTCTCAAGTAAAGGGTTTGCAGCTAGGACCCTCTGACAAGAATTTAAGCCTGGGGGTGCATACATTTATCAATTTACATATAATATGTATTTACATTTAAGAGAATGCAGTAAACAGCAAAACACAGTTTTTAACAAAAGGTGAATCTTCTCTGCAACTTGCTAACTTAACAGATCTGACAAAGCAAGAGTTTGTTGACCCTCAGGCCCAGGCTTATCTGTTTGCACAGGGGTTTGCCCCAGTGCCATTTGGGAAGGTTTAAGGTTCTTTGAGCATTTTAACTATCAGGTTCTAGTATTCTGCAATACTGCAAACATATTTCATAATGTCAATACACTTGTTTATAGATTTAAAAATGCAACAAAAAGAAGGAAAAAAAAGGCTGCTGGATTATCTTTATATAGGAAGAAATACATTTTTGCTTACATATACACACAAAGAAACTGCTATACAGACAGACTGAAAATCTAGATGCCTCAGGAAAGATGCCTCACTGCAGCATAAATATTAACTTTAGTTGTAGTTTAATTTCAAATACATTGTCGAGGAATTCTCTTATTACTATTGCTGATTTTATTATTGAGAACATCAGTCTACAAAACTGGAAGGCCAACATCCTGAAATAAGTTGCTAAGGATACTGAGAAGATTACCCACTTACAACATTATATAGTCTGTACTTGCTGTAGGGGGAAACAAGAGCTTCATTTTAGAATCTCAAAAGTATGAAGTTGTGAAAAATAAAAACCAAACACTTAAGGATTTAAAGTGTTAAGGCATTTGAAATTCAGGAAGAAAAAAGAAAGGAAAAAGACAATGTCAGCCTGGCAGTGTTGCAATAGAAGCAACCAGAAATAATGGTTAAGATTAGATACATTCCTCCTTTCTAAATCACACTACATCCCTACTTACCTAAGAAAAGAAACTGGCACTACTAGATTAGCCAAACAACTGACATGCTGCAGTCACCACTACCTACTTGTTTGATGGCAGAGGCCAATATTGCACACCTGGAAAAATAGGTGGAATGACAGACTAGAGATTATTGTATCCTGAAGCCTTGAATTTAATTAACCTACCTCATAAAATAAATATGCAAACTTTGGAGATAAAGTTCCACATCGGATGAAATCTAAATCAATTAATCTCTGCTTAAAACATAGCAAACAGCAGAACTGAAGATAAGCGTCTCTGGAGAACAAACATTAAAAAAAATTACACATAAGTTAGCAAGAAAGTCATGCAACCAAATATACAAATTAAGTTTTATCATGCAGAAAAGAGATCAAAGAGCAATAAAGTGAGTATGGGGCTGGAAAGACTTGAGAGAATATTTAAATCTTCATTTAATCAGGAATGAATAGAAGAGTTAGAGTGTGCAAACATTAGGTTGCATAAACACCAATGGAAGAGGGTTTATAGTAATGCCAGTGAACATAACTAGAACAAGAGCAATTAAACTGAGAATGCAAAAATGTAGACAGAATAGAAGGGCAAGCTTTGTGAGAGCAATTTTAGAATATACCATGTTAATCTTTCAAAGGAAGCAATGAAAACATGCTTGTTCGGGAGATTCAGAACAAGAACAGACAAAAATAAACACACAATAACCTCAGAGACTAGCCAGCTGCTTACAGTCAGGATTTCAGAATCAGCTGGCAGCCTAGTCTAACACACTTTTATAGAAAAGCTGTTGCACAGTCTTACTGGCTCATGGGATGAATATAGAGCTGTCATCTCAATTTAAACTTCTTCATTAAAAATGAGTAAATAAGTGGGCCAGAAATCTAAGATGACAAACTAGTAAAAAGAGGCAATATTGGTAGAAAAAGCACTAGCAAGCATGTTCTAGGAGAGTCAAGGTGAGCAAGCTGTCCCCATGGTTTCACACAGGATTTTTTGCACTGCTATCAGAGTCACTTTCTGCATTTGTCTGGCCAGGAACCTAATGCGCATGCACCTGCAGTAGTAAACCAAGGCCATCATGACAACGGTATTACCCTCATGAAGGGCCAGGAGCCTTGGACTAAGGAGGGGAGCTGTACAGGAGCTGTAACTGGTACCACCACACACACAGATGGCTGCTGATGCAAAATAAAGACCAGTTGCAAGACATCCTGAAGTGTGACTCTTTTTCAAGTGCTTAATCCATCATCACCGTCATGTTCTTATATCCACTCACATACAGACCTACTGACAAGGCTATGTAATATACTGTAATTCACAAAACCAAGATCTTTTCTTTATGGAGATAAAGCTGATCAAACCGTTTAATTAGCTACCTGCCAAGGGTGGGATGAGCCTGACATTGCAGACAGGCAGCCTGTGGCAAGCACCATCCTCACCCCGCAGAAGGATGCTCTTCCCCTGGTTCTCCTCAGCGGCAGGAGCTGCCGACGGGCGGGCTCCCAAGCCGGGTCAGCCCAGCCGAGCCGGGACAGCTCCGGTGCACCGCGGACTCGTGCTCTGCCGGCAGCGGCCGGGAGGCCACCCAAGAACGGGCGCCGAGGGGTCGGGCCCACCTCACCGTGCCGGGCCCCGGCGGCCGCACCCGGCGGGGGCTGCCCACAGCCTCGCGCGGCGCAAGGGCTCAAGCGGCCGCCGCACCGGCTCAGCCGCCCGGGCGGGACCCGCCGGGCCGGGGCGGGGCCGGGCGATCGAGGGGCAGCAGCAGCAGCCCGGGCGCGCGAGGGTGGGACCGGGGGCCGCGAGCGCAGGTGACAGCGGTGAGGGGAAGGGGAGCCCAAGCGGGGGGCACGGGGAAGGGGAACGGCAGGGTACGGGGGCTGCCCGCGCACCTGGTCTCCTGGTTGCTGAACTTCTTGGTGACCACCTTGCCCAGCTCCAGCCCGAGGCGGTCCGCCACCCGCTGGGACAGGTCGTGGTGGGAGCTGCCGCTGAACAGCACGATGTTCGGCATGGCGGGGAGGGGGGGGGGGGGCGGCGGGCGGCAGCAGAGAGAGCGCGGGCACCACGGCGCGGGGTCAAATAACCGGCGCCGCGGTCCCGGGCCCGCCCCCGCCCCGCCGCCAGGAGCGGGGAGGGGCCGCGGGGCGGGGCCAGCCGGGGACGCCGCGGGGCACAGGTGGCGGCGGCGGCCGTTAGCCGGGGGCCGTTAGCCGGTCGCGGGGTGGCGTGAAGGGAAGGGCAGAGCTCCCTCCCTCCCTCTCCCCCCCTCTCCCCGTCTCCCTCTCTCCCTCCCTCTCCCTCCCCTTCCCCCTCCCTCCCCTTCCCTCTCCCTCAGGCCCCTTGCCCAGGTGCCGTCCTTGCCCAGGTGCCGTCCGTGCCCGTCCCAGGCAGCGAGCTGCCGCTCTGCCTCTGAAGCAGGGTTAGGCCGGGCTTTACCTCCGGCGGGTAGAGCTCTGCCTCCGCTTCTCTTTCGTACTTTGAGGGAGGGACGAACAGAAGGGCTTTAACAGGGGTCTGGCTACCTACGCAGTTGGGTTGTATGGCTCAGGGGACACTGTCAGCTAAAAGAGCAGTCGCCAAATACAGCTGTAGTATAGCATATGCTTAGTTAGACCTCTACCTACTTTTAGTTTTAGCCACCAGAGCTGTCCTTGAATAACCTGCAGCCGATTCTATATATACACCATTCATTCCCCATTAACATGTTTGTTTTTCTCGATTGTTGCTTAGAAATAGGCTCACGTGCAAACTGTCAGAAAATTGAACAAAGGCAAAAAGGTCTTAGCTTTCAGCTAGAGCCATTTTAGCTCGTATGTATAAAAATAAATAAATTGTGTTTGATAAGTGACTTTAGAACCACCTCAGTTTCCCTGCCTTAAGCAAACCTTTGCTCCAAGGAGCAGGGTCTTGAACATATGTTTGATAATGGTCTATCAGTGGGATAATTCACAACCAGATAAACCCCAGTGTTGCATAGTTCACCTCTAGAGACAGTTTTAGAGCTGGTCAGTAAGTCCTATCAAAGTAATTTTTCAACTGAATAGTGGATTTTTGTTGAAATCTAATTTCTGCAAAGACTTTTTTTTTTTTTTTTTCCCCCCAGCAAGGAACTTTCTCCATCAAAAAAAAAAAAAAAAAGTGCCAAAAGAACAAATTTATGTCCCAAATTGACTGTTTTAACAGCTGAGTAATAAATAGTTTGTGTTGGGGAGTTAGGGGTTAATAGTTTGGGTTGCTAGCATTCCCATTCTCCATGTTCTAAGCCATCCAGCCACATCACAGACAATTCTTGCTAAGTACTGCATCAGTCACTGCAGGGGCAGTATAAAGAGGGGACACCGCTTATAGACAGGAATGGGAACAATAAGTATTGTGACTTCCCACAGCATAATTTCACAATCTATTCCAGTGTTAGATACCTTTCCAATACCTCAACATATGAGGACTATTTTATAGCCCACTCACCCTTCTGTCCTCTTTGTATTTTCTCCTTATGCAATTAAAAAGAAATGGGTTTAACTGTCAGCACTGTAAACTCCTAATAGCATCTGAAAATCAAGCCTGTGTTTCTTCCAGTTCATACATCTTCTTCAACAACTAATTTTGTAGGCTACATTTTGTTCTGAGTTACTTGCAACTCCCAAGTTTTGCCAGGTGTCCCGATTTCATTGTGATTTTTAATATTAGTTATTCTAAAATCTTTAGCTTCTGTGACAGGAGATCTCAGCTTCCATTAAGACTTCAGGTTTCAAATGTGAAGAAGAAAAATTGCTGATAGGACCTCAGGTTTATCAGAACTAAAAGCAGTGCTAGACAGAAAAGGGTAATTTAACTTGAAAATAGTATAAAAAAGGAAAACCATACTTCACTGTAGACTCAAAACAACACCACAACTTTTGAAATGGTCTACAGAAGACAAGAAAACAACTTGGGCTGCCAAGAGAGTTTTTTTACATATGTCTGGCAGCACTGAACCCTACGGTGAACTAGCTCACTTGGTGAACGTCTTGACCCGCTCTCTTTTTTTCCCCAAGGTATCCAGTTAAAACTATTTTCCTCACATGCAGTTTGGTATATATTCCTCTATTTGCTGGCTTAGTGGGATACCCAGACAATTCTTTTCAGTCCAGCTAATTAGTGTTTATCCTGTAGCTACCATATAGAAACTGCAGTCATTAAAACCTGTTGTGGAGGCTGACATACAAAAGAAATAGTGCTGACTAACACGCAGAGTACAATTATCTTTCCTTTGGTTGTGTGATAGTCTAAAATAGTGGACCAGAATTCAAAAGTTTGTGCCATCACCACTTGAAGCTTTGCACTTTTCTAGAGAAAAAAAAAATCACTATTCCCCCTCTTTCTCTTTTGATTAAATGAGAACAATAAGGGAACTACCTGCCTAACAGCAGAAAGTAAAACTTTCAACAGGAAATTGCTTTCTTCCTTTTATCATCACATTGTGGGTAGAAATGGTCTTGCCTGATGTAGGATGTAATAATCAGCAAAGAACAAGAAAATGTCAATAAGTATACTGGTCAGTTTAGCCAGGACAAAGACTGCAACAATTACTAGTCAGCTGGACCTGAGAAAGCATATGTAATTCTGCTCCTGCACCAGAAAGCCCTTCCAGCAAACGTATGAGAGCAAAGGAAAAACAAGAGACTTTAAAATAGAAGAAGCAGAAATTGGACTACCAAGAGACTGATTTACAGAACACTGAAAAATTTTTGCCCATCTTGGTTTCATTGCAGTGCACAGTTTTGCAAATCTTACCATATAGCTCACTCTATGCTTCTTCTTACAGTTCCCATACTAAAAATTGTTACACCCTGAAAAAAAGTCACTCAAAGTAACCCAGGACTTTGTAATTTTTGTATCACAGTGACTTCTGACCATTTGGGGTTTTTTCCTTCCAAATTACAAAATATCTTTATGGGGGAACATCTGTTGAGGAAAAAAACCCCAGTCTTTTAAAAGAACTGACAAAATCCCTATTGGGTCTCCAGAAACACAACCTGAATATCAAGCTATTTCATTCCTTCCTTTCACAGCCATAATTTGCAAAAGATTCCATTGACCAGCTTCTGCCCTCAGTTACAGCATTTAATTGTCAAATGTTAGCAAATCATGGCTCTGGTCTCAAAAGAGTTGATCGTGAAAAATCTGAGATTTAAAATAAACAGTTGCAGGCTATTTTTATTTGTTGTGTGTATTTTTAACTGTTACTGTATATTTGGGTCTTGATTTCAAGATTTTCTCAGAATCTCCCTTAAAAAAAAAAGTTAATATTTGCCTCTAATCACTTGTCTCCAAGGGCTTTGGCTTGAAGAATAAACATCAAATATTGGAGGCCTTGATATGGAACAGCAGCAGCTGACAGCATTACAGTCACATCTGTCCAAACGTATTATCTCTGCATTTTGAGACCTGTGATTCTATTGTCTTCAAATGCTGATCTGGTTCTTCCAAAGCTTGTTCTATCCTGCAAGTATAAAAACATAAGAAGTTGTTAAATGAATAATGCTAATTAGAAAGCATGAAGTTTTGTCATAAGACCCGTATGGTTGTTTCTACCACCCAATAACTTAGCATGTTCTTCATGATCTTGGCCACCCACTGCTCCCAGATTGCCCTTGACGTTCCCAACTTCCACACAGCTCCAGTCATCTCCCTCCCATCTGTCTTCCAAATCCCCATTGCTTCCCTGCTTTGCTCTATGGCTTCCAATTTCTGTGATCGTTTCTAATGTGTGTTACCTCTGGATATTTTCTGAATAGTGAATATTTCAGTTGCCGCTTCCCTTTCAGAGCCACAGCTCTATGATATACTATTCAGCTGCTATTGAAATCTCTTTGATCACTTAGCTCCACTTTTCTTTGTCAGCAGATACAGCTCCTACTGGCTCACCTACTTTATTCTGTAAAAAAGCTTATTTCCTTTCTTACATTTATTCTGAAGGAAGATGCTAAGCCAAACAGCTTTCATAAATTTCTCCTAATGTGCATCACAACACACCATTCTCAGCTCTAATCATCATGTAACAAGTGGCACCTTGTACAATGCATGATCAATGGAGAGAAAAGAAAGAACTTTCAAACTACAAGTTATATGAACTTAACTGTTCTCTGTATGCTTTGTTATTGGGACATTTTCACAATGGCGTAGACTGCTCTTAGCCCCCTACTCATCTCCATAGTGATGTTCTCTAACAGATTTGCTCTTAAGCTACCTTTAATTGAGCAACAGAAAATGTCTTCTGGTGCTGAGAAACCTGGAAAAGTTGTCACTATATTTCCAGCCTGATCTTTGGTGGCTGTGTTTCAACTGCAGAGCAAGCAATCATTTTGTTATTCTTGTAGTTATGACAGGTTGCCAAGTTTATGTGTATATGTCACCTCATAATGCTGCCGTTTTCCCAGACAGCTTACAAAGTACCTTTCAGGATTCTCATATTTAAAAAGGTACTACCTGGGATATGTGGCTTGTCCTGAGCATGAATTTTCTGCCACATAACAGTAGCAAAAATGATCTACTGAAAGTATTTTTGTAGGTACTGTGGGTATTGCTATGGAGGAAAGGGCCAGGCTCGGTCATTTCTTAAGATCCTTTATAAATCTTATGTTCTGTAATGCTATTCTTATTCTAGATTTTGTGACTGCCAGGAGTTTCACAATAGTATAATGCTTCATCACTTTGACTTTTTCCATATTAAGTCATTTTATAGTCATGACTTGTGTTCATACATCAGTGCTTCTCTTGGACTATAAGCACTAGCATTTATGTCCATTATGGAAGTGTTTTGAAGATTGGGTAAGTTAAAACAACTTTTTTCATTTGTGTTTTTTTCTTCTGTAGTAAATGATAAATTGACCTTGACTGACCCAACAATGGGTTCTCATGGAGAAGAAAAATTTCTGACTGCTCAAGAACTGTCATGTATTAAAATCCAGTTGTCCAGACAGCTTTGTTACACATTTGATTCCTTCTCAAGATGAGGTCTCAGTTCCTTAAGTTTCTGTTGCAGCTTAACCCTGTTAGGAAGCTTCAAGTTGAAGGAAGTAATTTACTTAACAGGAAGCAATCTGATTTCCTTTGTTTTGTCCTAACAGTTTAGACTGGGATACTTCAATTTGGGTTTCCCAGTGAATCATGAAACATTTTAATTTTTGCACAGAGGTTTAGTCCCTACTACTAGGTCATTTCTCAACTTTTTCTAGGAAAACAGTCATATGCTAGTTTAATTAATTTCTTGTTTCAAATCTTTTTTTCAAGTGTTTACAGAACTTCCAGTTTCTCAAAACCTCTTATTTTAATTCCTTTTCAGTTTTTTTTCCTTTCTGCCATTATTTTGCCTACTTGAGCTCCAGAGGAACATTAGCTCATAATTCTCATCCTTGAAAACTCCATTGCACCTCTAGTACCAGGGTTTTTACCTCTGATTCCTCCAGTTAGTCAACCACCAGTTTTCAGCACCTTATGTGTTACCACTTGCATGAGTAAATAACAGCAAGACAGCAGATTAATCTTGGAATTAAATATTTCTTTGTAAATCTGAATATAAACAGGATTGCTGTTGCTTCACAGAACACAAGGTCTAGGGACCACACTACTGGAGAAAGAAGCATATCAGTGCCAAACTAAGGTGGAAAGAGCAGATCAATATATATCATCCATTCAGATATCAGAGGCAAAAGGCCAAAACTGTGCAGAAAACCATTTTCTACCCCTTTAAAAATAGCCTAGTTCAAGATAAAAGATCAAAGATTTCAGTTTCTTTTGCAAGACTAAAGCTTGTGCATTCTGCTTCAGGCTAATTTAGAAAGTTTTAGCTTATCTTTTATGCATCTTGTTTCTAAGTCTGGGCAGCCATAGGGCTCCAGCTTAGCTTGCAAGCCTCTCTGCTTGTTCTCCACTCTAATATTCTACTAAATCAACACATCACCATGCTGTGTCTCAATTCTGTCAAATCAAATTTTCCAAAAGAAAACCATCCTGCGTGGACATTTTTGACTGGCAAAAGATAGGGAAAGAGAAGCAAACAAGAGAGGAAAAGAGATCATGATCTGAGACTTGCAGTCTTTCACATCATACTTTCACAACCACAGGCATTTGCTTTTGGCTGTAGTCAGAGGTGGAATGTCAGATATCTCTTGGTCTGACCCAGTATAGGCCTTCTCATGTTGTTATGTTCCTGTGTTCGGACAGCATAGAAATCCAGGGTGTCAAGTCAAACCAAACTCTCCCTGAAAGCAGACAGCCCCTAGTCTATTTTGAAAGTTGCAGGGTAGATTGCTATGATGTGTGTGATGCTCATTCTCCTAATGTTATTGTACTACTGCTACTTCAGAGGCAAGATCATGTATTCAGATTACATAGACTTTCCATCAGCTTTGGGTAAAACTCGCTAAGGGAAGCTTGTAGGAGCTGTCTTCTTGTTTCTCTGGCTGTGGTTATGCAGTGAGACCCAAGAAGATTTCCTTGCTTCCACATCTGAGTGAATATTCCATGCCAGGACAAGATCTGCACGTGGACCATTAATTATCAACTACCTCTTGATAAAAAAAACAAGCACAACGCAAGGAAGAGACCTGAAGTACACTCTAAAAACAAACCAGGACTGAAAGAGAGCCCATCTATTACTGAGTCAACACTTCCTTTCCCCTTCCTGTTCCCACAGTTGCTATAAATGTTGCTAGTTATTTAAGGAATGGGCATAGAATCTTCATATAACACCAGACAAAAATATAAAAAGATTGACAAAGTAAAGCAGAAATAAAAATGAGATTTTATTTTTCTGAATCTGAAATTATTAAGTATCCTTAGAACTTTGCTCTACTCACAAAAATTATAGAGATACACCAAATTCAAATTAAGTGTTTTTCTTTGATATTCAAATCAGCCCTCTGTGGCAGCTTCTTTAAGCTTTTTTGCAATATTTGGGATAAAAGCACCCAGCCCAACAGAAAATACCTTTTACCTACTTATGTATTCTTTCCAGTCAATAAGTATTTAGACTTATTGAAATTCTGGCTAAGAATTTGGCAAAGAGTGGAAAAACATTTTTCCATAAATATTTTTAAGAACATCAAATCAGCTTCACCATAGTGTTATTATTTGAGACAGCTGTAAAAGGTGTGTGTTTTATTCAAGACTGATGTAAGAAATGTTTTCTTCACTAGATAAAGACAGGCATGCAAATCAAGTTTCACTAACATTGGCATAACTAGTACCAAGAAACAAAAATTACATGAAACATAACAAGACTTGGTGCCCCTAATCCACCGTAAGTCACTCCACCTTCAAAATGCTTCTTCATGTTGCCTGTCTTCATATACAAATCAAACCAAATGAAAGCTACATCACTAACACTTGGTTCTTTTTGATTATTCCAGGCTGATTTCAATGATAGCTTCACTAGTTATGTTCAGGATTGGACACACTGGGTTTTACTTCATTCTTACTTCAGGGAGAAATTACAGTTGTCTTGTGTTTGTTAGCTTCATTCTCATTAAAAATAAATTCTTTTATGCCCCATGATCAGATGCAGACTTACCATGAAGTGGAAGGAAAGAGAGTGAGAGGTCAATATACAAGCACTGACTGCTGTGGTGCTTGCATTCCCAAGTTATGTAAAGTAGGAACTGCCACGGGCCCACTGAGACTGCCAGTTGGACTGCCAACCTCCTTAGTGAAAGGGTCATTGACTTGTAAGGATGAAATATATGTAAAGAACATTTCTATTTTAAAGTAGACCTACTTAAGTGTTGAATGTGATATCACAATTGCTATGAGACATGGATTGTTTAAAAAAAATTAATACCTGATCAAAAAGAAATTATTAAAACAGACTTAAAAATACAGCAGCTATTTCCACACAGCTTGGCAATTGTACAACTGAGTACATTTGCTTCGCACTCTAAAGGTTTCTTCCAAGATTAGAAAGAACTAGAAACTTTCAAGTGTATATATGTAAGTTTGACTTTTCAAAAGCTGAAAGCATTGGTCATACAGGTCCAAAAAGCATTTCTACATGAATGAAGTCTTGCAAAGGCTTTAATACTTCAACATGCTAAAAAATCTGGAGTCTTTACCAGAAAAACAACAAAAAAAGAGCTGTAAATGGAGAAAAAAAAGAGTGTATTTATGCAAACCTGCTTCAAACCATCCACACATTAATGTTCACTTCTATTATGGGGCTAAGCAGAGAGGAATAAATATTGAAGTACACTATGTCAGTGCATGTTTCTTTCTGAAATGATTTTAAAACTTTATAAATTTCTCAGTAATTTTGTTTCAACATAATGGTATAATAATAACAGATTCTAAAAGTACTACACAGGTTTGTTTTCTGATCTTGTCTTGTATCCTGACTTCAAATTACTCATGAAGCTCTGCTCTAATATTCTATGAAGCATGTCAATGAATAAAATTACTCAGAAATAAAATACATAATAATGCATCAGTTGAGGAATTTTATGATTGGGATGAAGGTTAAAGCTGTGTATGTATATATACTTGTTGCCTTGTATTCAAGGTCCATTTTAATCAAATCATTCTCCAGAGTTCATGTATTATTTGTATCAGAAGAGGACTCTGTATTTTCAAATCTTCTTTAAGTCTTCTAAAAATCTTAAAATCTTTTAATTTTTCCCTCTGCAAGTCCTATAAGCTTGTTTCCTATTTCCTGCTTATCTTTATGGAACCGTCTCTCCAAGGAAAAGGAAAATAAGGTACATATGTGGCTAAAAAGAAATGAATGAAAAACCTCAAGCCATTTCTTGTCGAGAGGAAATTCACAGTAACAGAGCTCTCCTGGGTTTTTCAAGAAGTAAAAGAGTAAAATATCCATGCTATGCCCCTTTATCTATATTGTTCCTGCATTTCTCTTAGGTAGCTATGTTGGAACCTCCACAGATCTCCATAAATTCTATCATTATACCCATGGACACAGTCGCAGCACAACTTTTGCCAGGGGATACTCCAGTGCTAATAAAGGGGCACAGTTTCTCTCCACTAGGAAAGGTGAAGTTAAATCATTTCCACAAGCAAATATTCTGTATCAGGAAAGGTGAAGTTAAATTATTTCCATGAGCAAATATTCTGTATCAGTAGCCTTGGCAATCTAGTGGCAGCGACATAATAGTTAGCTTTGTTAGAAGAGCAGAAAGGACATTTGCTGGTTAAAATGTACAATTGTATAGAACAGACAGCTGTTACAGCAGCATATATAGCCTGAATCCTCACCTCCTGCTTGCACAGTTTCCTGTGCTGTTCTGGTGGTACTGATGAATCTTGTACACCAGGGGACTGAGAAAGAAGGAAGGGGCCACGAGAGCAAGTGAAGAGCTAAAAATAGGGTGGGGGAGAGAGAGGGTTTTCTTCCCCTGCTTCTCAACAGGCCTTCTGAAGTCTTTACAACATTCTGATATTCCACTTATCCTCACCTAAATCTTCTCCTCTGTCCATCCCCCAACACATTAACAACCCAAAACTTCCTAAATCCCATGGCCTGACCAACTTTTCCAGACTCCAGAACATCACTGACATTTGCCAGCTTTCCCCTTATGCTTCCTTTTAGCAATCCAAACCCCTTCTGCCAGCTCTCTCAAAACTGCATTTCACCAACTTGCTGTGAAAGAAACTGTGAACCAGCTCTTCATCTGACTTGCTATATGGAGAAGTAAGAACTATACTCAGCACAGTGCTATAAAATTCCTCTG
Source organism: Strix uralensis (assembly GCF_047716275.1). Lineage (NCBI taxonomy): Eukaryota > Metazoa > Chordata > Aves > Strigiformes > Strigidae > Strix > Strix uralensis. The sequence continues at coordinate 54,714,009 of NC_133973.1, forward strand.
TGCCAAAGTTTGAAGAAGATCTTTATTTGGTGATAAAATTCAGTTGCATCTGTTTAACCTGACATGTCTCTCTGTAGAACTCTGTTCACAGATTTCTGACATCCAAAACTAACATTTAAAAGTATGATATTCAGTAACTTCTTTTCACAGTGAAAAATCAACAAGATCAATATTTAAAAGTGCATAGAATGCATAATTTCAAATACTTAAACCATTAAACATGAATCAAGTGCTGTTCAACTAAGCTCTGAGGTGGTGTGGACTCTCAGTCCCCCTTTGAGATATCAGTATTATAATCACCAGAAGATCTTAAATTACTTCCAGTGTTCTGTCTTGGAACCTGTTTTGATCATTGGTTAACTGAGGCTTCTTAGCTATGGGTAGGAAGAGATAAACTTCATTAAATATGGTCAAATCATGGCCACCATTACCACTAGGAAGAGGTAAAGGCAGAAGTCAGGCCTGTAATGGTTAAAAGGTCGTTTTGACTGGGAAAGGTATAGATGTATCCTGTTGACTAAGGAGAAAAAATGCAAGACTGGAAATAAAGGTTCATGTCAAGAATGTATGCACTGTCTGTGAAGCTCAAGAAGAGATGAGATGCAGGCTTGTTTAACCACAGAAATCTGCAAAGTGTTAATCAGGAGGAGAAGGGATTTTTCAAACTGTCAGCAGAAGCCTACAAAAGACATGATGACATAATGATACATGGAGTCATCAAATCTATTGGAAAAGCAAATGTACAGCAATCTTATATACCAGTGAATGAAACACATCCAAGAATTTTCCTTTGCACAGAGGCAAAGTAGCATGTAATTAAGTAAAATCATTTAGTTTCCAAAGAGGTCTGCATGCAAAATGCCAATTCGTAATGACCCCCAGAATGATGATCTGCCAAACTGCTCCCAAGAAGTATTTGGGGAAAGCACTAGCTAGAAGGGCCAAGATCACACCAGGGCACAGTTTAACAGTTTGTTAGCATAAAGGATCATGCTCTAAAGGTCAGCAGTACTCTCAGGCATGTTGAAATCTCCTGGTATAGGCACAGTTATTCCAGGAAGTTCTTATGGCAATGATTTCTCCCTTGCCCTGTGCTCCCTCCAACCTCCTCCCCCCAACCAAGCAAACTAGAAGAAGCTACTGGTGAAGTGGCTATTTTCAGTTTGATTTTCACCAGAAAACAACTGAAAACATAAAGGTGGGAAGCAAGCTTAGTGAAAGTGAATGAGAAGAATTCATTACTGTAAGGAGAGGAAGGAGTCAAAGGATCAGAAGAAAAATAAACCAAACTGTAACACACTCAAGGATCTGGAAATGGAATTTTCTGGAAACTTAATTTAAATGACAGAAGACTGCCAGGAAGGTAGCAGTAACTGAAAAGGGCTATAAATGGAGAACAACAAACCCCTCTGATGCAAGACAGAAAGCAAAGATAAGAAATCACTGGGGCTCTACCAAGAGTTTTTCAACAACATGAGAATTAAAGAGAAAACATACAGGGCACAAAGAAATCCCTCCATAAGTATGATAGAATCAATATAAAGGATTAACACACAGGGATAAAATCAGAAGGGTTAAGGGACATAGAAAGGGTCCAAAAAAACCCCCAAACAAGCCCATTTTCTTGCCAGGAAAAGAAAACTCTCTTGGAGTTAATTCTGCTTTTGACAAACTGATTTACCTCTGGAAGTGCCTATATCCACTGACTCTCAATAAAACCAAGGACAAAATTAGGCATTTCTGTTCAGTGTCAGGACTCTCACAGACAGTTCATTTTCAGTGGTTAAAAGAGGTTGCTCTACACAGAAAGAACAGAGAAAAGAGTGGAAAGGTAGAGTAGAAAATTCAAATTGCCAAATGTAAATATTCCTAGAAAGTAAAATGCTTTTGACACAGTCTTCTACAGTATTCTTACAGCCAAAACAGTGAGATGTGTACTACTAAGATGGATGATAAAGTGGTGGAATATTGGCTTGCTCATCAGGTTCAGAGGGTTGTAGTCACCTATACAAAGTTCCACTGGCAGCTGATTACCTGCTGCATCCTGAGGGATCAATACTAGAGCGAATACTGTTTGATTTCTTTATTGATAACCTGAACAGTAGGACAGAGGAAGTTCATGAACAATACCAAACTGGGAAGAGTGGCTGGTATGCTGGAGGCCAGGCCTGCTATTCAGAGGAACCTCAACAGGCTGTAGAAATGGGCTACCAGGAACCTAATGAATCTCAATAAAGGCAGATGGCCTGCACATGTTGAGCAATAAGCCCAGGCACCAGTACATGCTGGGGACTGACCAGCTACAACACACCTTTGCAGGAGAGGATCTGGGGTTCCTGGTGGACAGTAACTTGAATATGAGCCAGGAATGCACCTGTGGCAAAGGCGCCAATGGCATCCTGGGCTGCATTAGCAAGAGTGGCCAGCAAGCCAAGGCAAGGGTTTCCCTCCTCCTCTGCTCAGCACTCATGAGACCCCTTCTGAGGTGCTGTGCCCAGCTCTGAGCTCCCCAGTACAAGACAGACACTGACACGCTGCAGTGCACCCAGCGGAGAGCCACCAAGATAGTTAGAGGGACAGCACACATGATGGGAGAGGCTCAGAGAACTAGGCTGGTTCAGCCCAAAGAAGAGAAGGCTGAGAATAATATTCCTGCTGTCTCCAACCATCTGCTGGGAGGTTACTGACATGGTGGAGCCAGACTCTTTTCAGAGATGCACAATGACAGGAGGAGAAGCACTGGATACAAGCTGGAACGTGGGGAATTCTGATTAGAGGCAGGAAAACCTACTTCACCTTGGGGTGGTCCAACACTGAAACGGGTTGCCCAGAGAGGCTATGAAGTCTTGATCTTTGGAGATACTAAAAACTCAACAAGACTTGAGCAGCTCAACCTAATTTCATCTACTTTGAAAAAGAGACTAGATTAGATGACCCCCAAAGGTCCCTTTCTATGATTATGAAAAAGTGCAGATTGCTTTTGAAGGCAATCAAGAGCAGGATCTGCTAGATACCTAAGAAGCAGCATCCTTTTCCTTTCTCAGAAACTATTTCATCTGATAATTATTAACCTGCCTGCACTAAAAACTCATAATTTTCTGAATTCTAAGTAGATTTCACATAAAATCATAACATAAAAATATTCCTTCAAGGCAGCAAAACCTTGGTATTCCTGTGTCCTGACTCCTCCCTACTTGTTAAAACATAATGGCAACAAAAGTGAAGCCATGACAAGCTTAGTGTGTACAAGAGGTAAAATCACCTTTTCCAGCAGTCTGCAAAACAGAGATCTTCATTGTCACCACTTGAAATGTTTCTTGGTCTAAAAGCATCCAGAGGAGTCTCTCTGCTTAAGAGAGAAACCTTTTTGCTACTGTTTTACACTTCATTAGGAATCTTTTACCCATTCCCAACAGTTCCAATCATCTGTGCAGCATGGAAGGGTCTCTGTGCTGAGGACTTAGAATTGGTCCATTAATTTAGATTTTCTAGTTATAGAATTAATGTTCTGCACATAAGTGCTTTGTCAGTGACAGGTGCTTCAGAATTATTTAAATAATGAGCACCTCTTAACACTAAACTACAGTACTCCCAAGGCTACATTGGGGATTGGGGGAGAACTCGTTATTTTTTATTTATTCCCTACATGTTTGTCCAGTATAAAATAAAACCAGACACTTCTGTCCAGCAAACCAAAGGCCATTAGTAACTAGTTTCTATTTGTCATTCTTTGTCCTGTTTTTAATGATCAGACCAAAAATAAACTATACATGGTTTTCTTCAGTGTAAGGTGACTACACTTTTCAGCCCTAGTATTCTTACTGTTTGGCTTAAATATTCTTGTAAAAGGGAGAACCTATCTTCTTCTTGTAATTTAAGAGAAAACACATTGTATGCTATTCCATGAAGAACCCCACTGTAAGTACTAGGTTGGAAATGGTCACAAGTACAACTGCATAACAGCAGTCAGGCTTTAATTGCCTTGGGAAAATGGGGGCGTTCTAATGGCCGCTCTAAAGAATTTCTGTATGTCTTCATATTCCCAATTATTCTTCACTGTCACAGTATGTGTATTTTTCCCTCCATTTTTATCTCTTTCTCTTCACATAGTAGCCTGGTGCTCTATATTCTAATCTGGGTCTGATCACAGCTGCATGCATATTCCATTTCAGTAGCACTCCAGAAGAGAGACAGAGAAGCAAGGCAATATGCAGTCTTTTTTCATTAAATAAATAGATTGCAACTTGATGTAATGTTTCAGTAATATTTCAACTTTTTCACAGTTTCAGAGCTAAATCCTTCACTGCAAGGTCTATGGGACAAGGCTACTGTTTTCCCCTTATTTAGAGTACAAAAGTTGTACATTATGGACATTATCTGTTAATTGATGTCTTAATGCCTTTCATTTAAATATGAAGACATTAAATTATAAAACCATATTGGCTTGGCCGCATTTAACTACAAAAATAAAAATTTTAAATCATGTAGTTTCATGGTCAAACTTCTGAGATCCATAAATATGTCAAAAAACCCTTTGTAGCATCAGTAGAGTGATACACAGATATCTTGACATGGATTTAATGATTTTCTTCTGGAGTAACTATGAAATTTCATGCAAAAGGTTATGTCTAGGTAAACTCTTTAAATCACCGCTCCCTCTAGAAAGAAAATCAAATGCAACAGTTCCACAAATGGACATTGTCAGAACAATTACCTCATTATGGGGAGAGTACTGTGTTCTCATGAGAAGGAAACCTGCCTGTTTTCTTTTAGCATTTCAGCTGAGGCTGGTATTTGCCTTGCCTTTCTATAGGAGGAATTGGTCCCAGCTTTTTGCAGATCCTGAAGGAGGAGTGGAAGATCACTGCCACTACACAGCTTTATAAATCTGCTTGCTTTTCTTCAAGGTTTATTTCCTTGAAAAACAGAATAAGCCTTAGGGTGCTGAAGAAGAGTTGTAGCTCTAAACAATATTATTTTATTTTCCCTGATATCCTTAAAAGCATGGGAAGGTGATGCATCCCTTCCCTTCCTTCTCCTGCACAACCTGTTTACTCTGCCTTCAATCACCAGATGACCCAGCAAAAGAGGACTGGGCAAAAAGTATATAGAGATGTTGCCACTTGTCCCACCTCTATAGAGGTGATTTATACAGAGGCTAGGAGGCATGAACTGTGAGGTGTGGAAGAGGACCTACCACGAAGGGAATGCAACCTTTATTTCTTTTTATACCCTCTGCAAAAGCATTCTATTATTATTAAAACAGTCATAAAGCCTTCAAAAGCCTCTGGAATACATAGGAACAAAATATTATTGCTTTTTGTTATTTTGCAGGCAGGCCCCTACCTGGAATTAGCCTCAGATTAAGGTATAAAAATGTCAATCCCAATCTTATTGCTAGGAGTAGCTTAATTGAGTTTATTGGGAACACAGACAAGTTCTACACTGGTTTTCCAAAGGCAGTTTCAGGTACTGTGTTGTCTTACCTTTTTTATTTTATGCAAATATTTAAATTTGATTTTTATGTATATAATTATACCGCAGTCAGATTAAAATGGCCCAATTACTTTTTATCTCATTGTCATTCCATGGTGTTCTGGCACTGTAGTTTGTCATACTGTAAAAGAAGTAAAAATTTAGGATTCAGATGATAAAACTCTGGATGATCTCCAAGAGGATCCTTTTAGGTCCATTTCAAACCTACTGGCTTGTTATTCTTCAAAGGTCATTTCAGATTCAAGTAGTTCAGTTCAATTCAGTTCACATCATGTTTAACAAAAGAAGAGTAACATTAAAGTAATTCTGTTACCCGTGAAACACAGTGCAGAGACTGAGGAAGGAATGAATAAAAAAAAAAAAAAAAGAAAGGAAAAGAGACTGTCTTAAAATACACAGAGGAAAAAAATGGTACCAAAAATGAAAAGAGAAACAATGCTGAAACCTCCATTCCTAGGTTTCAAGAAAAAAAGATTAACTCTCCATAATGACTTGCAGATCACTTTCTTGGATTACAATATAGCAGAAAGCCCTACACGACTAAGCCCTTTAAACTTGCCTGCATTATTTATCTTCTCCAGTCACAGAGATTCACCAGAGATTCACCATGCCTATTTCTGAGACCCTAAAAGAAAAATTAGTCAGCAAGTTTATTTATTGTAGCAAGTCAAAATGTTGCTACTTTGTGGCTCAAATTGCAAAATAAGCAGAAAAAAGAGTGCAAATTTTACGTATAACCCATTAGTTTTTTAATGGACTCAGTGAGACACAAACACAGAATGCCACTGCTCCTCTGTGGATCCCAGATCTCTTCTTGGAGGTAACAACATGCTGATAAAAGTCTAGTTTGATTCTCTCACAAGTTTCCAGATGTTTATTGATTTCAGATCCAACAAATTGCAACTGAGCTCTGAAAACTAAATTAGGTCCTTTCCAGCTCTGTAATGCTGCTTCTGAAGCCCCCACATGTGCCCTTAGCTACACCCAAAATGTTTTCAGATGACTCAAACAACTTTATGAACACTGATAAAGTGAGAGAACACAAGTATTCCAGAGTGCTATTTATCTAGGGTAGTTTGTTCAAGGGACATATCCTACGGGACTGGAGCAGGGAAAATTGCATGCAAACAGGAAGAATTCATTTTGTAAATTAAGTTATTACATATGGATGGAGCTGATGTAACATCCCATCCACTATGCTAGAGATCCCTATTCAAGCATGCAGTTTAGAATAAAACTGCTGACACAGGAGCAATGGTGGGACACATACTCAAAGTGGGTTCAAAATCATCAAAAACACAAGACACAATGAAACTGAATTTCGCCTCATGATGGCTCTGACCACTGGACTACAAAATATAAAGACAAGTCTTCTTTTTTCCCAGTCAGTTGTGCTTGGTGTTTCTAAACCTCAACATTTTTCTCAGCAGATTTAGAGTATTTGATCCTTATACACAAACTATTTTAAGATGGTGCAGACAATGAATTTACTACTTTTCACAAATATCGAGTCTTATACACGCTGATGCATGCCTCTGCTTGTTTTTACTGTTAGAGCAAAGAAAGCATGCACACTTCTTTGAATTTTAAAGTCAGAAAAAAAACCTTCACACCCTCCCATCCCCATAGAGAAATGTCCTTCTTCTGATTCCTTCTATGCCTCCAAGGAAAAAGGGAGGGAGGAAAGATGTTGCCTGTCTTGTTCTTCCTGTGTGTTGCGTTTTTTTCTACATTTAATTCTTGTCATAATTACACCAAAAGAAAAAACAAAAAGCCCCAGAATCTCAGGAGGGAGTGGATGTGTGCTTTCAAAGATCAGAATTAAACGATTTTCACAAAATAGTATTTTTAAGAGTGACATTTTAACAGCAGAAAAATTCAGCATAATGGAACTGACAGTTCTAAAAGATGAAACAGTGAAGGACATGGATTTGTCCATAAAGCTGCTTTCTTGATCAGGCGTGGGGCCACCTACTGAATTGTCTTCATTTCCCAAGCTCAGAGAGCAGTGCAATCTCTCAGGGAATGCATGCTAAGATGGTTTTACTGTATAAATTCCTATCTGAGATGCTCTGCTGATGTATTAAATGATCACAGCTTTTATACCTGTACAGATTTTACAGCAGATTGAGAACTTTAATGAAAAAAGCATGAATCACATAAAACAATTTCAATCTAATTTCCCTCTAGATGTTACAGGCAGTAATTCTTATTGACCTTTAATTTTTTTAAATTATTAAATTAACAGCATTAATAGAATGTTAGTCATTAATGTTGCCCCATAATTCTGCAGAGAATGACTAGCAATTCACCAATGCCACAGGCTCCTGTGATTTGATCCAGTCTCACAGACTTAATGGATGGGATTAAATTATTTTATGCAGAGTAAACATTTGCAGTGTTTCTCTTCTTGCTCCTGTCCCAACCTAAGCAAATAAACTGACTGCCAGTATCAGTCTCATGCTTCTCATGTGAAACCTATTGTGAACTTTCAAAGCCCAGTACTGTAAGAGAGAACCTGATGTACTTCTAAATAAATTCACAGTTTAATTTACTTAATAGTTTTGAACAATTAAGGTTATGGCCCCAGTCATTTGTCTACAAAGTATTCTGTGGGAAATCAAATGCAACTAAAACCATTCTTCCCTTTTTCCTTCCCATTCCTTAAAATGTTTCCCCAGAATATTTTTCCCCCATACATGTTCACTAAATAGTTTTTCTTTCTTGGAATTTGAAGGGAATTTTTAGGAAATAAGATGACATCACTTATATGTTGTACTTTTGTAAAAGGCTGGCTTTCTAGAATGAGGAAATAATTCAGCACAACTGAATGTGGATTGGTTGCAGAACTATTTATTTAGCATTGCTTTCCTTCACATGCATCTCATCTGGCATTGCTGAATCCCTGATGCGACTTCAGTTTGGATGTGTATGCACTGACTGAAAATTTGCTTCAAAGGATTATTAAAAGCCTTTTACCTATCAATGCTTAAAATCCTTAAATCCTTAAAATCCTTCTAATATTTGAATATTAAATTAATTATTGAAGATCATACAATCAGTCAGTGGAAAAATCAGGAATGGACACCAACGATGTTCGAGGGTTTGGCTTCCTATCCTAGTATCTCAGATAACAAGCTCCTGCCATGTGCACACACTCGCTCTCTTCCCTTGTATGTCAATGCACAGCTTTAAAACATTTGACCTGGTTGGAGAAAGCTGGACAGCACGTTATGAAAGAACCTGCTTCAGGACTACCTCTAAGTTATGAGAGATACAAGTTTAGAGTTTGGTATCTGCTCAGATCCAATTTTTACCCAGAGTATTTTGAACAAATTCCATTAACTGCTTGCAAGTCAGATGGTGGTAAAAGAAGCACTCTGTTACAAAATAGGAGCACTTCCTCAGAGTTCTCAAGCAAAAATGTTTACACTTTGTAACTTGAAATTTGTCACATAATTATTGCCACACAATAATTCTGCACTGCAGAATAATACATTTTTTCTAAACCAGTTATTAAACTGAAATTTGAATTTCAAATGAGTTTATGAAAACCACATACCAGGATTCTCAGCAGCTTTTCAAACTTCAGATATGACACAGTACATTCATTGCTGGAGATGGAGATTAAAGGTGAGGTCCTGCACTTCTGTAATCAATAGCAGAGTTCCAAGGGCCTGGGTTCTGTGCTTCCTGCTTCTCTTGATGTTGTAAAATGCACACCCAACTTTCAGTAACATTCATGAGATGGTGGTAACTTGCCCACAGCTGCAGCAGAGGGATATGCTGGGGTCAACATTTTTTTTGTTGAGCATTTCCAAAGGACAACTGTTTCTCACTCCCAGATCAACCACGAGAAAGATCTCATGAGAATAATGAGAAACCTGGGGTTTGGCGCTAATGATCTTTGTCCTAAATCTCTTGCTTCTTACAATGACTTTCTGTACACGTTCTCTTATTTTAGTATATGAACAAATGTGCTAAAATAGGCCCATCCTGCCTAATCAGGCTAGCAACCAGAGGATATGACAACAGTAAGATCTTCCTTTTTGCAGGGTTATTTATTAGAGGGCTTTTTCTCTTGTTAATTCAGTTCCCAGTTGGTGACCTTCAGCAGTTACAAAATACAGATGGTAGCAATGGTAACCAGGACAATTGCCTTTGCTAGCCAAGTGGTTTCAACACTTTTGTATACAAACAGTCTCTAGACTGTTCTTATTTGGGTTGTCCCTCAAAATCATGGGTCAAGGGAGCTGATGCAAATTGTGGCATTCTCCTAATTAGGGGGCATTAGGTGACTGTCTTCACTGAATCACAGAATCACAGAATCGTCTAGGTTGGAAAAGACCTTGAAGATCATCTAGTCCAACCATCAACCTAACATTGACAGTTCCCAACTACACCATATCCCTCAGCACTATGCCTCTTAAACACCTCCAGGGATGGGGACTCAACCACCTCCCTGGGCAGCCCATTCCAACGCACAACAACCCGTTCTGTAAAGAAATGCTTCCTAATATCCAGTCTAAACCTTCCCTGGTGCCATTACCTCTTGTCCTATCGCTTGTTACTTGGTTAAAGAGACTCATCCCCAGCTCTCTGCAACCTCCTTTCAGGTAGCTGTAGAGGGTGATGAGTTCTCCCCTCAGCCTCCTCTTCTCCAGACTAAACAACCCCAGTTCCCTCAGCCGCTCCTCGTACGACATGTGCTCCAGACCTTTCACCAGCTTCGTTGCCCTTCTTTGGACACGCTCGAGTAATTCAATGTCCTTTTTGTAGTGAGGGGCCCAAAACTGAACACAGTACTCGAGGTGTGGCCTCATCAGTGCTGAGTACAGGGGTAAGATCACTTCCCTGTCCCTGCTGGCCACGCTATTGCTGATACAAGCCAGGATACCATTGGCCTTCTTGGCCACCTGGGCACACTGCTGGCTCATGTTCAGCCGGCTGTCAATCAACAGCCCCAGGTCCCTCTCTGACTGGCAGCTCTCCAGCCACTCCTCCCCAAGCCTGTAGCGCTGCTGGGGGTTGTTGTGGCCCAAGTGCAGCACCCGGCATTTGGCCTTATTGAAACTCCTACAGTTGGCCTCAGCCCATCGCTCCAGCCTGTCCAGGTCTCTCTGCAGAGCCTCCCTACCCTCGAGCAGATCCACACTCCCACCCAACTCGGTGTCATCTGCAAACTTACTGAGGGTGCACTCGATCCCCTCGTCTAGATCATCAATAAAGACGTTAAACAGGAGTGGCCCCTTAGTTACCATGCTTCCCTCTGCATCCAGTAAAGGAGGGAGATTTTCCCTAATCCTCCTTTTGCTGTTAACGAATTTATAGAAACATTTTTTGTTATCCTTAACAGCTGTAGCCAAGTTGAGCTCTAGCTGTGCTTTGGCTCTCCTAATGCTCTCCCTGCATAACTTCACTACATCTCTATAGTCTTCATGAGACACCTGGCCCCTCTTCCAAAGGTCATAGATTCTCCTTTTGTTCTTGAGATCCAGCCAAAGGTCCCTGTTTAGCCAGGCCGGTCTCCTTCCCTGCCTGCTTGTTTTTTGGCACACGGGAACAGCCTGCTCCTGTGCCCTCAAGACTTCTCTCTTGAAGTATGTCCAGCCTTCCTGGACTCCCATATCCTTCAAGGCAGCCTCCCAAGGGATTTTGTTAATCAGTCTTTTGAACAGGTCAAAGTTAGCCCTCCGGAAGTCTAAGGTGGCAGTTTTACTAACCCCTCTCTTTGTTTCTTGAAGGATCGAAAATTCGATCATCTCATGATCACTGCACCCTAGGCGGCCTCCAACCTTTACTTCCCTTGTCTTGGTGACATCTGGGCTCCACAGTTTTCCTTGGCTACCTGGGACTTTGCAAACAGAATTTAGGATGTTGTTCTTGACCTAGGAATGCATTTAGGGCCATTTTTTTTTGACCAGCCATGTCTCTCCTTTCCCAATACCAGTCAGTATTAACAAAGGTGTTCAGCTTCTACATGTTAAAAAAAGGTATTTTTTCTCTCTCTGGAAATCACTCTCAAATGCCATTTTTAAAATGGTTATTCGTATTAGTTTGAACTTTTAGGGCATACCCTAAAGATTATCTTTCTCTGTGCTTTTATTTAAGTAGGAGTTAATTAAATTATTTGGCTGTTTTTTTGTTTTGTTTTGGTTTTTTTTTCTTTCCTTGGGGATGAGAATATAATACTACTTTTATTCTTGGTTGGATTCCTGATTTTCACACCTGTCAGGGAGCACAGATTGTGGCAGGCCACCCAAAGAATAGAGCTCTGAATAGCAGCCCCCAGGACAGAGTGGATGGAAATATTTTTCCAGTGTTAAGACACATCTAAAGAACTGAACTACCCAGAGCAGCAAGGCTCCTCCACCTCAAAGAGTCCGGACTTAGACAAATGCCCTCCACCTAATTGAGATGATACGACTGAAGAGGAACATTCAGGAAAAGCAAGTATGGTACAGCTGGGCTTGGTGGAGGCAAGCAGTTGTGTTACGGAGCTGCTGACGTTTACACTAAATGAGGTTCAGTGAGCAAGGCATTACCAAGGCTGACAAGAAATATTTCCATGAGCACGGTGACAATGAGTAGAGCAGGAGAATACTGGACTGCGTCTCACAGAGAGGGAAAGCTATTGGTAGGTAGTGACTGGAAACCCGAGTGCTTTTATTTTTGGTCATAACTTTCACTAATAAAGACCTGTAATGAAGTGTTTAGCACAGCTAATGATGGATGCCAGTTCTGACTAAAATATTGAAGAATGGGCTGAAGAGTACTTAATGATTTTCTACTGAAATGGGCCTTCTGAACTTCTGCAAGGGCATTTAAAAATAGGAGCTAAAATGCTGCTAGATAAATGAGAACTGAAAGAGGTGAGGCACTGAAATCAGAAGATTACATTGAGTTCCTGAAGTCAGAAGTACTCAAGGGCTGCATCTATGTTTAAGCCTGCATAACATCAGGACTTAACCTCAAATACGTAATATCAGCTGAACACAGGAAGTAACGTCTGTATAACGGCCTGTAACAACACAGAAAACTTAATGAATCCCACTTTTTTGTTTTGTTTTCTTTGATTTTTATGCTTTCTGTCCTTTTAAAGTCATCCGGTAAAATTTCCGCTGTTAAATGTAATATAAGATTTTTCCCTGTCTTCCTAGATCCAAAATTCTCCAAAACCTGGGCTGCAGCCAAAGATTTCAAGATGTACCCATTCAAATAAAGCCATGCTGTAAAGCAAAGAAATTCCTGCAAATGAGATGCAAACTGTGATTAGTGGTAGGATTCATCTCAGCAACATTTACACATTTACAAACTAGACTTCGATAAGTGCACTAGCCTCCCTGACCCCCTACACAGCTCCCATTTAGATTCAGTGGAGAAAGAAGACCAGCATTTCTTGGGCACAAATAATCTGGTTTCTTTTATATATCTTCATTAGGATGAGAGGAATTCTGTTGCAGAATTGCCCCTTGTTCTTCTGTTGCCTATAAAGTGAAGGTGGGATGATTAGTATTTGATAAATGCCATCCTAAGTGTTAATGCAAAAACACTATAGTTGGAGTTCTGTCTGAAAATAAATAGATGCAACCAACCAACTCTCCTTGCCTTTCAGTGTGCCATCTATGAATTTAGAATGAGGCTTATTTGGTCCAGAAGTGGCAGTAGAATAAGTAACAAAATGAATAAGCAGGGTCAGTTCAACCCTTTTCAAAGGTAAATTAAGTTAAAATAATCTGTGCCAAACTTTTGTACTTTACTGTGATTCAGAAGCTCACATTAAATATTTGCTTTCCACTTCATCTCCATTTAGGCTGATACGAAACACATGCTAAAATCTGTTTCTGAACAGCTATGAGCTTTGAGAAAGTTCAGATCTGCCCGTTACTGTCATAATTTGTATGCACAGCATTATATCTAGGATTTTCCTTAAGTGATTTCTGCACTTTTTCTCTTGATTGTTCTAGCTCTTGGAAGAAAGATATATATGCCCCATAATGGTCTTCTGATTTGCTTGTTTAACCTGATAAGGGTCTACTGAGATTAATTTTCCTTTCATATATTTGCTAATAAGGAGACATTAGCAATCAGAAGATAGTCCCATTAAGCATTTGATTCACACCTGATAGAGATGTAGCGTTACATTTATCCAGCAGCATTGGCCTTGTTCAATAGATCTTAATGAAGGATTGATTTTGATGCTGTCTTTAATGAATACATGAACAAAAAGATTAAGTCTTTCAGTCAAGCTTATCTGAAACTCTGAAAATAATTGAAAAGCTTAAGGTGCCAGACTGAGACAAGACCACTCTAATGTAACCAAGCCACCAAAAATACCAGGCTGTCAATATGGCTATCAAATATTGATTGAGTGTTTGCACAGAAGAAACAGAAGTCAATATTTGTTTCAAAATTAATTAGGATATATTCCAGAATGATCAGTTGTTCTCCCTCACACTTTCTACATACTCAAGAGGTCTCAATAAAGACACAAAATACATCTAACAAGTGCAGATGCTGCTGCTTCAAACTGGGGCAGCATCTACTTTTCCTGGGTAGCTTCAGACAATGTGGAATGAGAAAAGACAATTGAAAGTGGCACCACAATTTAACTTTAGATTTTTGAGTCTTTTAAGAACATAATCTCTATCTTCTCATTTTCTATCACCAGAGATATTTTTTTACATAACTAAAACCAAAATAACTAAAAAACATTACTTTTCTTAGTTTCTGTGTGCTTTTTGTTAAAAGTCATGTCATGATTTAAGTATCAAACATGAAAATAACAGATATAAGATGTATTTGCAAGTTTGAGTGAATTTTCCTTCTATAGTAAGAAGTCTTAACAAAACTAAATTTGCAAATTTTTCATCTATAACTATTTCTTTGCCATGTATGGCATTAAAAAATTATTTTACTGACCTGATGGGGTTTTATCTTTTGAGGTCTATCTTTTGAGGTCAGAGAGTGATACTGCAGCAATTCATTAGGGTGAACTGTATACAGAGAAAATAGTAACAATAGAGCTTAAATGGTTTCCCTTGCTGGGTAGGACTAACCTAGCATGGCAACAGTGAAATAAATGTTTAAGTAAAGAATCAACTTTTATTTTTAATTCTCATTGAAGTGCTTGTTCCTTCTCTTTCTCCCTTCCTTCTTTAGTCTAATGGACCTACACAATTACTGAGACTGGAGAATAGCACACCTCTGAAATCACATCTTGGAAAAACTTATTTCCAACTATATGCACACACATATACTTCGGAAATCCAAGCAAATATCTATTCATTTTTACAGTAAAGAATATAGAATATTTCAAGTTGGGTATGAAACAATTTATTTTTTGCTGTTTTTTCTGTTGATTGATTATATTTTGTATTATCTTTCATTCTTTATTCCCATTTCCATTTCATTTCTTCTCTTGCTCTAAATAAAAGTGCAGAAAAGAGAAAAATGTCGGTACTCAAACATTTGATTTCACTTTGATTACTGCTTTCAATTCTGGAAGACTTGAGGTCATATTAAAAATATTTCTAAACAACTGCACTGTTTCTCTTTTTTCCTCCCCAGCTGAAATCTAAAGATAGCAAACTGACTGTAATAAGAAGCTATCTAGCTTTCATATTACCTGATCTAGCAGGTAAAAAGAAAATAATTTTTTCATTTAATGCTTTGACATATGCTTTGCTTAAATGTATGACTGTGAAAGAGTTTTATTTTTCTTGCATTATCTTGCATATTTTCTTGCATTTTTTTGAATTGTCACACACAGTCTCTTCCCAATTCCACTTGGTCAGGTATGTAATGTATAAGGGAACTAATGAGAGGGCTATGAGAATCAAATAAACCACTCAATATTACTGTAAAATAACTTGATTTCTCCTGCTAAAATCAGAAACCTTCTAATAAAAAAGAAAAGAAAAGTATTGCCTCTCTTCAAAGGTACTTTTTTCTGAGAATCACCATTTAGCAGCCCTGGAGGCACTGCTGCAATACAGCAGAGGTCTTGAAGTTCCCTAGACCCTTCAATCTAAACCTTGGCTGTCCATGCCTCTACCCATCCCCTAGCCTTAGTTCACACCTTTTCAGGAAAAACTGGCATGAGTTTTTATGCAATACTGGATTAATTGCTAGTCTTTTTCTTTCCCATCCTGCTTGGAAAATGGGCTGTTCTACTTGGATGGGTGACACAACTTAATTCTGCAAAGAGGTTCCAATGGCACTGAGTCCACACCCTCAAGTCAGAACCTCTCATTCTACTTTTTAGTTCTGCTGCTTTCCCCCACCTTCGAGCTTTGCCAACATTTCATCTGCTTGAAAAAAGTCATCTTTGTATTCAATACTTCTGCTTTGCCAGGAATGGCACACTTGCTGAGGCTCCTACTCTGTGCTGTTTTTAAGAATGAAAGCTGACAGCAGCTTTCTTTGCTAGTACGACGCTAGTCGTCTTTTTCCACTTTCTCTGGGAACTCTCTCCTTGGGATTTCAGGTATCTTCTAATCTATGTCACCATTCCTCCCCCATCTCTGCTTGCTCAAGTGGGTTTTGACACATTTCAGTCAAAGTACAATTCTTTGAGAACTGCCTAAACTCTGCACCTTTGTTCTCCTTTGAAACACTGAATAGCTTGAAAGCTATTCATGTATGTCTGATGGAGTTTTGGTTTATGGGTTTCATTGTTCTGTTTCTTTGCCATTTGTGAAACAGAAATGTCCCTAGCTTAAAAATACTATCAATATTACTCTCATGACAACTTTCATCTACGGTTATGTGACTTTCTCATTTGACCTAGCACAGCTGTTTGGCATGCCTGTTGTTAAAGACACACTGAATTTAAGATAATTGCAAGACATCTGCTCTGTCTTCACACAGCTCCGGATGCCAGTTCTTTAGAAGATCTTTTCTCCAGTCTGATGAGACATTCTGGAAGTTCAGCCCAGTCTTAATTTAAGACCCAGTCTTAAATAAAATCTTCCAAGATAAAATCTTCCACATAAAAGCTTCCAAGTTAAAACTGAAAAATGATACAAAAAGTTAAAAAGAATATAACTATGAACACTGGCTACAAATATTAACCATGCTGTTAACTAAAAGTTACATAAAAAGTCACATACTCTGTGAACTCTTCTTCAAGGATAGGTGAAAGCACTGGGCTTTTGGGAAAAACAGCACCTCTGGGCTAAGAGCAGCAGATTCACTCAGTCTGTGTACTGAGGTTCTGAACAGAGGCAAAGCCCTCTATCTGGGGAGGAATAACTCCAGGTACCAGTACAGGTCAGGGGACAACTGGCTGGAAGATTTGTAGAAAAGGGGGAGCTGGTAGGCAACACATTGAATGCAAACAGCATCCCAGGCTGCATTGGCAAGAGTGTGGCCAGCAAGCCAAGGCAAGGGTTTCCCTCCTCCTCTGCTCAGCACTCATGAGACCCCTTCTGAGGTGCTGTGCCCAGCTCTGAGCTCCCCAGTACAAGACAGACACTGACACGCTGCAGTGCACCCAGCGGAGAGCCACCAAGATAGTTAGAGGGACAGCACACATGATGGGAGAGGCTCAGAGAACTAGGCTGGTTCAGCCCAAAGAAGAGAAGGCTGAGAATAATATTGCTGCTGTCTCCAACCATCTGCTGGGAGGTTACTGACATGGTGGAGCCAGACTCTTTTCAGAGATGCACAATGACAGGAGGAGAAGCACTGGATACAAGCTGGAACGTGGGGAATTCTGATTAGAGGCAGGAAAACCTACTTCACCTTGGGGTGGTCCAACACTGAAACGGGTTGCCCAGAGAGGCTATGAAGTCTTGATCCTTGAAGATACTAAAAAATCAGCTGAGCCCAGAGCAACTTGACCTTCCAGCCTGAGTGATGCTGTGACTCTGCATCTCAGATTTTGCAGGAGTAAGGCTGTATGGCTGAGCTCCCCTGTTGCTCTCCTTCGTGGGGTTCAGAAGGCATACCTGTTAGTCTGTAGTGTGTATTTTGAGTGACAGCCTCATGTGACTGGGAAAGAACCTCTTCTGACATCCATTGCTTTTTAGGAGCATTGTTTCCAACATGGGAATTCTGTGCCCTGTTTTTGCAGTAGAAAATAATATTGATTATTACTTTTTCCTGTCTTTTCTGTCTTTTATTCTACTGCAAGTCTCCAGTGTTTCCAAAAGAAGTTTAGAAAGTGTAAAAATAACTTGGTCAGATAAATTAAACAATATTGTCCATTCAGTGATATAGCCATGCTGAAAAACATGCATATCAATTGTAACTCTCAAAACTTTTAATTAAGTGAAATTTTCACTCTTCAATTCTTCACACTAAGTGAACTTACTTCTGAGGTACTTAATACAGATTCCACAACTTTTTTATAGCAGTGTTATTTTATTGAAGTTTTTTTTCCTGTTTTGTTTGGTTTGGGTTTTTTTAAGAGAGAAAGATCAGGATAAAATTTTGGAAAAATCAGATGTCCTTAGGGACTAGAAGTAATAGAAGTGGGATAGATGTGCAGTGTCAACAGATAATGGTAACAACCTTAACTGCTGGCACTAATCAATGCCAGAACGATTAGGAGCTACTGATATGCTGATACTGAAAAATGTAAATGAGCTTATATTATGCATATATGAGGTACTGTCAGTAGAGATAGATGACTATCAATGGCCTGATTAAGTAGTTTCTGAAGAATCTCCTACATCAAAATGTTAAAAGAGCTTGTTGAATTTAGCTAGAGAAAACCAGAGGAAACCTGACTCTCTGTGAAGTGGAAAGATGCTATCAGAGGTTGAAGAGAACTGTTTAAAAGGCCCTGGTTATAAAAAAGATGAGTATTAATTTCATCTGGAAATAAAAAAATCAAGTTTCTAGCTGTGGAAGGAGCAAGGTTGCAGAACAGCTACCCAGGAGGACCAGGTACAAAACCTGTGTGAAAATCAATACAGCATGTAAAGGGATTTGTTGGGGTTTTTTAACTCTAGAAAATTGCTTTAAAAATTCATTTAAAAAATCAGGAAAGGTCCTAAGCCAAGCACCCAGAATTTAGGACATTTCAAAATTAAACCTGCCTGCCTTTGCAAAATTTATATTGCCCTTTCCCATACGCATTATTTCTGCAGTACTCTTGTTCAATGCATAGGCACTGGGATGGCATAGGAAACAGGACATGTAGAAAGAAAAGATATGCGAAGAAGGTAGTAACCAGATATGGCTGTACAGAATGGGATTCTACTCTTTTCTCTGTCAAAGAAATTCAACATGTTGCTGTTTCTAGGATGGCTCACAGCATTCTTTATAGTTTTCCCCTTGGAGAACACAAACAGTTCAAAAAGCCTCTGTTTTTTCCTAATGTAAAACAAATCTCAGTTCTAACTCTTCAACACTTTTCATTAAGTGAAATGAGCAAACAGGGAAAAACAGGCAAGTGGTGGCCATTGTTTTAATTGAGAAGGAACAATTATCCATATATAAAGGAACTAGCCTTAATAAATTAAGGATGTTGAAATAATATATCTTTTTAAAT
This sequence comes from Strix uralensis, assembly GCF_047716275.1. Taxonomy (NCBI): domain Eukaryota; kingdom Metazoa; phylum Chordata; class Aves; order Strigiformes; family Strigidae; genus Strix; species Strix uralensis. Next base: position 54,733,009 of record NC_133973.1, read on the forward strand.
ATTTATTCCATACATTTCTTCTAAATCTGGAAAGAATAATAGGGGGTTTAGGACTGGATTTCTTAGGGTCTGTTTTACTTTCTGATCTTCATGTGAGAACCACCATTATGTTCTGATTGTCTATTTGCAGGAGAGCTCACAAAACAACTTTAAAGAATTCAGATTAATTTAATTTTAGGTTTGCAGCTGCTCTCTATCCTGTTTGCAAAGGTATAATTCAAAAGGACACCATCACTCTCAGCTGCCAGCCAAAACTGAACTTGTGCTAGGTCAAGAAGTGTTTGCAGGAGCAAGCCTTACAGTAACTCTTGTATCATAATGATCCAGATGGAGCAAGATTGATGTGGTCCAGTCCTAGAAATGTTGCCACAGGTCGGGAGAATTTGATAACTTTAAAATATCTTTAACATTTCTAGATAAATTATTAATAAAGAAACAAACAAACTAATGTTTGCTCTTCAGGTTGCTCCTACAACATTTTGTGCTTTTATTCTGCAGCACCAAAAGGGACATAAGTTAATTAACAACTGTTTTACCAGAGTCCCACTGACATCAGTGATGATGCACATTCAAAGTAAAGAGTGAATGTGTCTGGATTGCTTTTGATGTAGTTCTTTTCCGAAGTGCTGGCAGAATATTTTAAAACCATCAAAATGTACTTTGCTCTTTGTCAACAAACTCATAGCTTTTAAAAAACTTTAACCTTCAGGTAGATACCATACTTGGCCATTTTGAACTGAGAAAGATATTTAACAAAAGCTGTGAATATGCAACGTGAGTAGTTTCATGGAAATTAATGTGCATCCTGAACAATAAATGTAAACAAACAGCTGTTACAATCCCATAAAATAGCCCATCTGAGATAGTGAGATTCATTTGTATGAAACCTCAGCCTTTGAATCAGAATGCAAGAACTACATGAAGGTTTTGTGAACCTCTGCCAAATTATCAACATATGTTCTAAGAAAAAACATGGCATTTGCCTAAGAAAAGGGAAATAGTCTTCTGACTTCTTTAAAACTATGACATTATTCCTGAAATAATGTTTCACATTCTCCATCTGCCTTTTTTCCGCTGTTTATTACTGGTATTATTTACTAATACTGATATGCAATTTACCTGATCTGGGATTTAGAAATATGAGAAAAGATGTAGTTAGGAATCCTGCCCACTCTAAGTTTTGAAAAATACAGTTTATGTAATTTCTATACAAATACTAATGAGGATTCAGAAAGATCTATTGTTAAACTGTGAACAATTATGAAGTGCTGTTAGTTACTCCTATTTAAGTTTGGTGTTAAATAAAATATTGAGATTTATACAGAACCTAAACACTCTTTTTCAGGCAACCAAATCTCACTGCTTTATCTCCAGCACTGACGGTACTCAGTGCTTAGGGAGGCAGTGCGTTGTATGTGCACAAGGAGCTCTGGCAGACAGTGCTGGGGCTCACTCAGAGAGACTAAGAAGGCTGGTACATCCCAACTCAAATGAGTATAGGCATGACGGTGAGAAAATAAAATCAGCACCAATTTGTGGAGTATTATCAAAGTTATTCATCTGTGCTATCCTCTACTAGCTTGATTATGCTTTTCAGAAGGGCTAATCATATAAAAGTAGAAAGGGAAAACACTATGAAAATAATGATAGATGTTAAAAAAAAAGAAAAATGTAGAAAGCTTCATAGACATCTGAATCAATAAATTTCAATACTCTTATAATTTCCCAGCTGAGCTCTTTTATTTGCTGTCATTAAGAACATACAACTTGAAACATCTACAAGACAAGCATGAACATTTGAGCTGGTTACCTCAGACACCCTTAATAATTCATCAGAGAGAAATGGGCACTTCCAAGATGTGAATCCAGTTACCTGTTTTTGATCTCTACTTTCAAGTGATGTGGGTAGCATTTAGTAGTGCCTACTTCTCTCCAGTTTGAAAGGAGCCCAGAATGACCAGCTCACATTTGAACATCTCTAATAGAAACATCTCCAGTTGTTTAAATGAATCCTAAATTTTCTGCTTTCACTAACCATATCCCACTATTATCCAGTATAAGAAATTTTGATTCAAGAACCTTGAATGCCTTTAAGCAAGCGATATTCAGCCCTAGCAACTCAAATCAAACCTTTAATATTACTAGTTCTGGAACTGTTCCTTACTGTTCACTGCTAAATTGAGCTGTAGCTTCATTCTTAAGCACCTTTGGTGGAATTCATGTTCTGTTCAGTCTTAAATCAGCAGAAAGATCAAACGAAAGAAACCAAGTTCATAATTACTCGGCATGAAAAATATGAAAAGTGACCACACAAATTTCTCCAGTCATAGTAACTTTGGCAAAACTTTCCTATAAATTCTCACAGTGTATTAAAACTTTGTAAGCAAAACATTAAGAAATGCGAGTACGAATAAGGCAAACAATTAGACAAGGAAAAAGTCTGAAAAGCTGGGATATGTGGTCTAACTGGCTAAATAACATCCTCAAACAGATACTGGAAATGGCCACACATCACTTGATTTGAATGCATTTCTTCTGGAGAAACAATGTGCTTCATGCCTTTTAAGGCACTTTGTTGACTCAAAGATGCGGGGCATCATCAATCTGGTGATGATCAGATGTCACTAGCAAAAGTGAAGAGTAGGTGATCTTGACAAATACTAATTGATGTGAATTCAAATTCAAAACAGCAGTGTGAAGACAAATGGGAAGGGATATTCATCTCCCTATATTCATTACTGAGACTGAGCTGGTTGTCTACGCTTTCTATATTGTCAACAAAAAGAGAGAAAAAAACAGATCCAAGAGGTGATTTATCCCAGCCATCTTTGAATGCGCCTCTGAAGATGCGTCTTTCTCTTCCTGCATTGACTGTAGAGTGTTTAAGTGATTTATACCTGATACCCAACATTTAGACAACTAAAGTCAAGCAAGATGAATGCTACCCTCGGGACAGAAAAAAAGGTCCATTGTAACCTAGGAGTTCATCAGTTTTAATTGACCGAGGAGAAAGAACTGAGCATACTAGTAATTCACAGAATGACTCTAAGCTACCAGCGCTCTTCAGGCTTGAAAGGCAAACAGGATGCTGTGATGTGCCAGACAAGAAATTTTCCATAGATGGAGAAGTAATAATACCACTATATAAAGATAGTTCAGATCTCACCTGGAATTTGATGTACAAGCACCAGTGACAGAAGAGAACTATTTAATTATTTTATTAGAACTAGCCTTTTATCCTAGGCTTTGATTAGAAATTAAAAACAGGTCCCTAAACCTTACATCAGTGACATTCTGGAACAGCCTTCTACAAAGAGAGACCATCAAAACCCCAGGTGCTTTTAAGATGGGTCTTGATGCTGCCTGTCTGCACTGAGAAAACACAACTAGACTCAGTGAGAAGGTGGCACCCTTTCAACCCAGAGGTCCTATGGACATAAGGGATGTAAATTGTGCAAATTATTCTGCAAGAAAAAAGACTCCTATCTATTCATGTTTAACTTGCCAAGTACAAATAAGGACATTCAGGAAGAATAATGTAATTTTAAACAAAATTCCTTTTCAACAAGCTTTGCAAAGAAAACTGCATTTTCCTGAATTTCAGAATAAGCAGGGAAGGAAGAATTAGTAAATAATAAAAAAAATACATACCACAGTATCTTCAGATGTTGTTTCAGTAAGTTGTCAGTGGGTAACTCAGTTGCACAAAATTAAGTTTCCTTTAACAATTTTTACTCATAATACTACAATTATTACAGGACCCCTCAAACCAATACTGACTGTACTGGTGTATTGTTTTACATGCAAGACAAGCCTTTGTGTAGAATCAGTTTTTATCATCCAGTAGTTAATTTACTCATTTATGTGGGTCTTTCATACAGCAAGAGAGGAGAGAAAAACATTTCAAAACTATTCCTTTTTTAAAAATCAGTAAGACTGGCAGGAGAAATTCAGTCATGACAAAGAATAGCAGCATTGGAAATGACTTTATAAAACATGAAAAAGGATTTGATTTGCAATCTTACCTTCTTGCCACGAGCAGAGCTTTGTAGGCTGAGCTGGCTGCCTCCACTTGTCCAAGGCTCCTCATGAAATTCTCCGAGTTTCGGTGGAGGTCCCTGAACCTTTTCACCAGATGCAACTTTCTCCTTCTGGAGGGCATGCTGGCAGGAATCTCTCCAGAAGCATCTCCATGGCAAATGTTGGGGTTTTTTTTTCCAGACACCATATTTTACCTGAAGTCCAATCGCTGTACAAATGAAGCAGCTGAAAGGCATGCCCTTGTTTGGTTTGGTGAATACTTACACTTCCTGACTTCTCAAGGAATGCATTGCCGCCTTGCTCTCCTAGTTCTTCCATATATTTAAAGTAGATTTTCTTTTTAATATTCTATTTCAGTGATTTAAAGAGATGCTGCAGTAAACATTTTCCTTTTTAGAAGACAGGAACTGCTTTTAAAAGGAAAACCTTGTGAAGCATCCTTGATGAGAAACATACCCAATACGCCTCTTTTTAAGACGTGGTTTTCAAGTGTAAAAAAACAAAAGTTAACAATGAAAGGAGGGAGGAACAGAATAGGAAATAACAAGGTCTGGTGAAAAAACAAAAGGTGTATACCAAGAAGAATTAAATATAATTATCTGCCATGTATGAAAGAAAATTGAAATCAGTTATAAAAAGATAAAATATAGTATGATAAATAGCTTGTATTAAAGTGTCTAATCCAAGTAGTGTCCTGTGTAGATAACTACATTTCAGAGACATTACATTTGTTGAAAGTGGACTAAGTTATAAGGTACATCTGGTGCTGCTTCAGGCAGCGATGGTTCAGCATTATTAAGGAGAAAGTCACCTGTACAATTAGCTGTACTACATGTCTGCCTATAATTTATTTGATTGTAGAACTGACCTGCAGCAGAAGCCCTAAAGTAAGTATTCAATGGGGCTGGAAAGCTTTAAAGCTTTCCACTGAAACATGCTGACTGGACTAGAAGTAAGAGAGGGAGCACAAAAAGTTTTCTGCTCTTACTGCAGAAAGCATCTGAAGGTAAGCTGGAGAAGTAAGCACTGGTTTATGTACTAGAAAAAGCTTGATGTTGAGGCCGTTCTTTCTGAAGGTTGGCAGTTCTTTGGGCTGCCCATGAAGATTCAGGAGGTATCAGAAATTGCAGACAGGATGACAGGATGAACAGTCTCAGCAAAACTACAGACCAGGAAATTCTTCAGGCATCCATGACCTCTGCATTGCCAACTCAGGTACAGACTAGTTCCTCAGCTGCATGTGTGGCCATTTCACGGGCAACAAAAGAATAAAGTAAAACTGGATTATTTGGCATCTCTTTCAGCCAAAACAGTTCTGGCCATATGGAAAATGGGATTCCCATGAGGTAGTGCTAGATCACATCCTTCTATGGACACTGGAAGACTTCCTAATTTATATCAAAGAACTCAGCACTTCTACTGAAACCGAAGCCTGAAGCACTGGCTGAAGCCTTCAGGTTGTCACCATTAACATCTAAATACATAATTTTCAAACCTATCCTACATACAGACCTACACTTTAGCACATGAAAAAGAACGCTTTCAAGGATAAAGCTATTGATGACATTTACTGTCATCCCATGATGTCATTTTAATGGCATAAGCTATACAAAGGAATATTGCAATGCACTGCCAAAAAGGATTTACAAAACATCTTTTCTCTCTGAAGAGCAACTTGAAAAACACCGTAGAAACCATTTGTAACATCTCAGTGTTTCCTGTATCAAATCACAATATAAAAATGTTTTTTTATATTTGTTGCTAACAGTTCTCTGAAAATTCTGTATTAGAGGCAACTATCTTCTTTTGGCCTTTTGCTTATAGTAAGAAATAACAATACTACTGTTTACTATTATAAGCTTAATTCTATCTTTGTTGATAGAGACTGCTGTCCTGTTATCCTTTAATGCTAATTCACAGATGGAATAGAGAATAGAGATTGGGCTTTCAAGAAAGAAACATAACTCACCAGTAATTAGTCTTCTTTAAGCTGCATGCTCTATAAATAAATCTGTTCTGAGGGTACACCTACATCTTATCACTCCAGACTGCAGATATTATCCTTTTGCAGTAACCATGGAAGATGTATTCACACTGTTGTCATCACCTTTGGCACAACGGCATAAAACACATAGCATGCCATAGACCATTTTAAGAATTCTTTCTCAGCGACAGAGACACCGTCTAAAACATTGAAGGAATACCTGCTAATAAAGCTCAGGATGCCTTTTTTTTCACTCTCTAATATCTATGTTTGTTCACACTGCATGACTTTATACAATTACCTGCCATCAGTTATCTAGCAGAGGTTCTTGATGTGCCTCATGCAAACAGCACTTCTAGACTGACTCTACCAAGTGCTGTGGCACCTCTTGAGGCAGCTCATCAGAGATGGCACCGTACCTGGGGAAAGAATGGTAGATAAATAGCAGTTCGTAACTCAACAGTCTCACAGAAGCTGTATGCTCAGTTGGAAGTACCAATTCCTAAATTTTATAGCAAATACTGAAACACAAACCATCCATTTAGATAACCACTGGATCTGTCAGAGATGTACACAGTCTGTATGTTCTGAGAAAGTCTGGACTACAGATATAGAGGGATCTGTTTTGATATTAAAGATACAACATAAGGCATGTTTCTTAGAAGCATAAAGGAACGTGAAGGAAAACATAAATCAGAGTGACATTTAAGACACCACCTTCAGCAAAAATGATGTCTGCATCTTAAGAGATGGTCTGTCTTTGAAGAACAGGGTCAAAGAAGGAACGACAGCGGTATGAATTTCTCTCATTTGTCTAACAGAGAAGAAGACAACAATGAAAGCCACCTTTTTTTGGAGAAGAAGAATCCATGAGAACATGGAACACCAAATTCAAGTTCCTGTAACTCACTTGCCTGGTGGAGGGAAACATCTCTATAATGTTAGAACTTAAGGCTGAGATGGATGTTAAATTGACTTCAGTAAGGGTAAGGAACTTACAGCAAAGGACCAGACTACTTCAGTTTGAGCAGGTAACTCAGAACAGTCTGAACTGATGGGAAGGGGAGAAAGACCAACAAACACATCAACCCAAAAGCCTAACCTAGTTGATAACATGAATTCCCTTCCCTTACTTATAAAGCTGTCTCTGAAAGAGAGAGCCTTCCTTTATCTGCAGCATGGAGAAAATCATTTCAAGACCGAGATGACCCAAACAGTCCACATTCTGCAATAACAGGTACAGGAGTAGCAGCAGAAGTCTCTTTGAGAAAGTGAGCAGGCCCTGATATTCAAATTCTGCCCCACGACTGCAGTGGGCATTCTTCGTCCTGCCTTACCTTGACTGACACTGGGAGCACAGAGCCTGGAGAATATGCTTTAACCACACTATCAAGGAATTGCCCAAGAGGCAGCCTGATCACTGAACTACTCTCATGAAAGTGTTAAAGACGCATGAACGAGTGTTCAAGAAAGTGAAATTAGTATTGTGGAACACAAACTGATCTATATCAACTGATATTTATACTCCTGGTAGATCCACTGGTAGAGCTCAGACAAACTTTTTCAAAAAGTTGGAAAGGGCCTAGTAAATGAACTACTAATAAATGAGTCTAGTTCTCTGTGACCCTCTGCCAAGGGCTAATCAAAGTCTGGGAGAAAGAAAACCTATGCACATCCTCTCCCGGTTATCAAGTTTGAAAAAGGATAGTCGAGTGGTGAAGTCCTCACTTGAGTGAACACCTTTAGATATGATGGAAAGCCTTGCAGGCAGCTCAGATGAAATGGAACTCCATGATACTGATGTAAAGCTTCTAGTCCTTTGCCCAGTACCTGTTTGATCCTGTTGCCCAAACAGATTGTCAGACCCAGAGGGAACATATTTAATGCTACTTCTTGGAAAGGTGGAGAAAATTTAAGGATCATTCCCCAGTGGAAATTGCCTTGATGCTGCCATCACAAGAGAAAGGTGTCATACTTCAAGGAACAGCAGTGCTGACTTAGGGACTTTGTTTGTGCAATAATCTTTTGGTCAGTTAGACTGAGAGGCCCTGCCTTCATCTTACCATGATGGAAAGGTTAGGGGGAAGTGCCTCCTTGAGCACAAGTCTTAGGACAACCATTTCTGGTTGCATCAGAATGAAAGCCCCCCACCGGTGCCAAGGATGGCAGCAAGCATTCCAACTTGGCCAGTATTATTGTTTTGTGGTTTTGGCCTCATGGATGAGAAGAGGCTTCTGTGGCTTCTCAGGCTACTATCTAAGCTCCCGATGCCCTCCAATTCCACTTTTCAAGGTATGGCAAAGGGATCACAAAAGAGCACGCCTTATTCTGAGGCAGTAAAGGAATCTCTTATACAGATAACAAGATATAATTCAAATCTCACAGATCAGACAAGGCAAAAAGGTTATCCTGAAATAAGACACTGATGAAGATTAAATGAACAAGAAATAACTTGGTTGGCAGTTGAGAAAAAATGAAATATCTCTAGGTAGCATGTCAAATATAATGTCCTGAGAATAAGAGAAGATGGTTGCAAGTGCAGGTACCATAAAAATCAAATATTCCCCAAAACCGAGAAATAAGGTCCATATAAACCCAGTGTGATGGAACAACCACTTAAAAAAAAAAAATTGTAAGATTTTATTTGTGGAGCAGGAGACATAACATATTCCTTTTCACTCCTCTTTGACTCTGCAGGCTGAGAATAATTCTTTTTTCAGAATGACAAAATGAACTTTAAAATGCAACTAAATATGGCCTATTACATAAAAATGTGCCATTAATACCACAATCCTCTTTTCAGAATAGAAGTGCACTTCAAAATCAGTACTGAAAGGTTTACATTTACTACAGCACAACAGGCTGCTAGGTTAGTTTGCCTTTTTTTTTTCCTTATGAAATCAGAGATAAGTTCCCAGACCTTGTGGAGCCTAAATTCACTCACCCTAGAACCCATTGCTTCAAAGTCTCCAAAAGGAGCGTTGTTATCAAGTCTCACGAATTTTCACACATCAGTGTCTCCCAAATTCCATCAGTACTGACAGAAAATTTCACATTTCACCTTGAGAACACCTACAGGAAAATATAATTACTTTTTTTTTTTTTTTTAATGGTGAGTGCCTCATGCTCTCCATCACTTTGGCCAAACCTAGCTCTGATAACACAAGGGCTGTTCCACGGGTAGTGCAATAGAAGCTTGTGATCACTTTCTTTATGTATAGAACAGCTACTCCTGAACTTGGAATGGCAAATTATAAAGACTGGTTAATGTTAGTGCCACATGCTCAGCAATCAGCTACTTGTGACATGAACCAAGTTTTCACTTTGTACCAGTTTAGTGCTTAGTGCAATGAGGCTCTGGCTTTCAACATATGCTGCTACAATGCTACAGCCATAGAGACAAATTAATCCCTGGTAAAATACTGTTAACTTTAACTGGATTTCAGTGCAGTGATAGGGTGTCTCTTAGATATAAACCGTGTAAGTGACAAAGTTATTCAGGAGCCCATTTTTCAGATTCAAATAATGTGCTAGTGTACGAGAGAGTATTTCACATCTCTGGTGAGCAGTGAGGACATCATGGAGCATTACGGCTCTTGAGTTTCAATTAAATAGAGGTAAAAGAAATGTAGGTATGCAGCTCTGTTTCTTAATTTCAAAATGGCAAACTTTGCTAAATATTATTTTAGAAGATAGCCTGAACTCAGGGATTTAAACATGAAGATGCCTGTCATTTTGTCAAGTTAAAAAATCACTAAGCATACAATGTCTATATAAAAAATTATAAAAGTATGGTATATTCCAGATGATTATCTTATTTAGTATTTTTTTACTGATTTAGTGCTAGAAGTAGGTACATATTGATGACATTTCCTGATGATATGAAGTTGACACATAGAATTAATGCAAGAATCAATCAGGATGCTACACAGGAAGACAAGGACACCTTAATGCTGAAGGTTAACAGAAACAGGTTATAATTTAGTAGCAACTGATGTGCAAGGTCATACGCTTCAGAATTACTAACAGCTACCTGTATTATCATCCAGGGATCTCCTTAGCTGGACAAGGCAAGCAGAATCACAGAATAGCTTGGATTGGAAGGGACCTTTAAGGGTCATGTAGTCCAACCACCCCTGCAATGAGCAGGGACATCTTCAACTAGATCAGGTTGCTGAGCCCCATCCAACTTGACCTTGAAAGTTTCCAGCATCTACCACCACTCTGGGCAACCTGTTCCAGTGTTTCATCACCCTCACTGTAAAACATTTCTTACTTATATCCAGTCTAAATCTACCCTCTTTTAGTTTATCCCTTGTCCTATTGCAACAGGCCTTACTAAAAAGTCTTTCCCCAGCTTTCTTATAAGCCCCCTTCAGGTACTGAAAGGCCACAACAAGGTATCCCCAGAGCCCAGAAGAAAGATGAAAATACTTACTTACAAAGGATGATTGTGAGACACCAACCTAATATGCCTGTGAATACCTGTGATTCTAAGAGACCACAGACAAATTATTTCCAGCAGGTGCGCCATTGTACAAGGTCCTCATAAGGCAGCATTTAAAAGCCTGCATATAATTCTGTGTGGAAAGATTATGAAAAAGGCATTCACATGGTACTGGATGGGGATATCTGAAATCCTGGGGGAAAGAGAAGCTGCCTTCCAAGAGGTGACTCAGAGAGCTTGGCTAGATGATTTATCAAAACTGAAACAGGAACATGGTGCTTTATGAAGTCACACCACTGAGTCCAGTGGAGGATCACCATGCAGGTCAGGGGCTGGACTACACGATATACAAAGAAAGACTGAAGGAACTGGTTTTACTCAGTCTGGAGAAGAGAAGGCTCCAGGGAGACTTCATTGCAGCCTACAGCTACCTGCTGAAAGGATACCAGAAAAGACAGAGCCTGACTCTTCTAAAGGTTGCATAGTGATACAATGAAAGGCAATGGATGTTGTTGGAACATGGAAAATTCTGATTAGACATAAAGAATTTTTATTTTTTAACCATAAAGACTGTCAAACATTGGAACTGGTTCCCAGAGGTTGTGGGACCTCCATCCTTAGAGGGTGCCCAATACTCAACTTGAAACAGCCCTGAGCAACCTGATCTGATTAGACCTGCTTTGAGCAAGGGTCGGACTAGACGAACTCCAGAGGTCCCTTACAACTCAAATCATTCTATGATTCTATGAAAATTCATTAAAAAGGAGAGGAAAAAACCCCACTAGTTAAAGCAAAAATAATATTGCCATAAAAAAAGACCATAGTCAACATTAGGGAGCAAAATGAGCAGGTTTACAATCAGAAAAGTTCTTAAACAGTAAGGTCAACAAAAGCTACTTACCTTTGAAATAAAATTAGATCAATTTATGAAATGGAATGAAAAGGACTGGACTAGCAACCCTGAAAGTGGCACATCCCTATGATCTATGTTGATGCTTAGTTGTGACAATCCTAAACCTGTTTTTGAAACAGAGCATTTCCAAATCACTGATGACATTTTTACATAAACTCACAAAGCAGTCAAGAAATATGTACCAGTACAACAATTCAGCTTGTTTTTTCCTCAGTACAAGATACTCAAAAACCACAGAAAGAATTTCACTGGTACTTGCAGCAAAACAGCAGCACACCCAGACCCATTCTCTGGGCTGCCACAATGAGAGCACTGAGTGTGAGCATCACACAGGACAGGCTGTTGTCACTCTACAAGGCCTGCAGCCTACTTCCACGTTTCCCTCAAGCGTGGGTCCACATGCTAAGTGAATTGGTCTCAGAAACCAGATTTTTTTTCCTACAGACAACAGATTAAGCTTCTGATACTGTTTTTCTTTAGATGTTTCTCTGCAGTTGGAGGAAAAAGCATGTCTTGGTTTCATAGTGAAGTGCATCACTCTATGCAAGAAAATAACTCCTTGGCAAAACTTGATTTTGGTGGTTTAATGTTTCTAGTTCAACACTGAAAGCTTCACCTGTGCTTCAACTGAATGGGTAAGTTTTCAAAACAGAGTCATTATATTCTGCATGTGACATTATGAGAAACTGATGAAAATTACCTACATCAGTTTGTAGAATGGTCTTATGCACTTTCCACAAGGGCTGCTGCTCCTTGGTGACCGAAAAGTTTAACAGATGCTCTTGTGAAAGTCTATTTGCCAGGTGAAGCTTTTGCTTTGGCTGTCTCTCAAACACAAGACTATAAAATGTTTTCCAGAAAGGTTCAGACAGGAGAGATTATTCACAAATTGCCTTTGTCATCAATTAGAGAACTGTCTCTAGCTGGAAATATTTCAGAGATATTAATTGTATTCTGAAAACTTCATTTTATTTCTAACTTATTTACAGTTAAACATTCAGAATCATAAAATATGAAGTATAAAATATTTAACAAAATAGATGCAGTTCATGTTGTTCAGATGCACCATAGATATATGTTGAAACAGTAAACAGCACAGGAATTTCCTAATGGTCCTCTCTCTCATTTACCAGGGAAAGGAGTGTGTAGACCTGCCCTATACATTCTGGTCTGACCAACATGGCATTAACCTTTCATTTCAGAGAGAACACCACCACCACTCTGGTTTCTGTGTCCTCAGTCTTCCACAGTTACCTTCACTGTCTAAAATGCCAAGACTAATGTTCAATACAACAGATACCCTCTGAAGTTGGTATGTTCAATACTTTTTCTTAAATACAGAATTTCCTAGGAAAGAAGAATCAGGTAGTTCAGGCCATATGAACAAAAGAGTCATTTATTATATATATATATTCTCTAGTAAGTTATAATAGTCTTTTGGATTTTAAATGTCTTTTTGCTATTTTCAATGCTTAAAAATTATAATTTTAAAACATTAAATATTGTGTTATATACATTATGATTTAATTTCTCATTTCTAAACATGGAGCATTCTCCAAGTGAAAACTTGGATGAAACAGAAAACAACTTCATTGACATAACCGGCTTTAAAAGTTCACTTCATACAACCATAAATTTGACTATATGAAAAATAGCCAAACATCACTTTGCTCCTATATGGGATTTTTTCTGTTTGTTTTTCTGGTCTTGGGGAGAGGGGTTTTTTGGCCTTTGTTTTTGTATAAACTGAAGGACAGATCTGGTCATTACTTTTGTCAGTGTTCAGCATTTTAACCTTTTTTTTAATCTCATACCTATTTTATATAAAATAACAAAATATACAGAGAAAGCTGAGTTTGTTACATTAGTTCATACACATACAGTAAATAAAAGTTTTTTATGTATGGCTTTGCAAAGGTAGATTATGAAGTGACTTTTGTATTTTATTTGTTTAAAAGCATTTTAAGAGAACGTGTTAGTGTGCTTACAATAGCGGCCATGGTAGTCGAATGTCGAGCCAAGAGTTTAATGCTAGGATCACTGGAGGTCTTGCCTGACACTGCTTCTGCAGCCTTCAGAAGACAAATGTAGTTTATTACAACCTCGTCTATCTTAGCTATAATTTCCTGCTGCTGTGTTTCAGAGTTCATGACTTTAACTAAACGCATGCAGGCTTCTGTTAAGCAACAGAGTACTTGAAAGCTGGAAGTCATAGCTAAAAGCATTTCCTCAGGGCTTTTATCAGCCATGGCCATTTTCCTGCAGGCACTTCCCAACTGTCTCGATTCCATAGATAACAGTTGTTTGTACTTAGAAAGTTTAAGGTCATATGTTTCTGGACGTAAATCTTCTCTCTTGCCCACACTTGCTCGGACCAGTGAGAGTAGCTCATTGGCATCCTTTTGTGCTGCAATAAATCCATCAGGCATTGCATATGTCTTCTCTTTCATCACATTTATTCGTGTGATTCGTGCATCGAAGGCCATATCGTTGAGATTCACATCAATTTGGCCACCTTGGATGTCAGCACTGCTCTTCTCATCCATGTTGACTGCCTCACCTTGAGGGGGCTCAGCAGCTTTTGGGGACTCCAAGACTTTCTGCTCATTTTCACTGGAAAATGACTGAACAACTGGTTCTGTGAGCTCACGTGGGATCTGTGGTTCGAAGAGACATGAGACCTGATGGCTGTCTCGGTCATCTTCGTCATCGTTGTCATCGTTTCCTCTGCTTAGGAAACAATAGCTAAAGGGGCCACGGCATCTCCAGGTGCTGGTGTCCAGCTTCCGCAAGGGCAACGTTCGACACTGCTTGGAGTCCTTCTGACTGGCGCCTGTGCCCGAACACCTCTTACTGTCCTTCCTATCAGTGCTGACATACACACAACTCTGGGAATAACTTTTTGACAGCTTTTTGCCCAGGGGGAGTTCCACCCTTCTCTCCAATTTTGATTCGTCCCTTCGGGTGACGTCCAGGCATTTCAAGCTGGCTGTGGCTGCCTTCTTTTCAAACAGCATCTCAATGCCTGCAGATCCTCCAATGATGCTGCTGCTGCGTCTCAGCACTTTCCTGTTGTTCGGCATCCTGAGGCTTCCTCCTATCATGTCATATGGCCGTAAACCAACTGTTGCCCCACAAGCCTGATTTACTTTGGGAATGTCACAAGAGTCTTGATTTTCACTTGGCACCTTTGATTCTGATAGCATGGATGATAGCATGATGGAGTCAGCTAGAGGCTGTCTAGGAAAAGCTGTAGGCATGCCTCCTTGTCTTCCCTTTTCAGGCTCTGTGAAAGCTACACTAGGGGTAGTAGAAGAGCAGACAGAATAATTAAGCATCACCATGATAATATTCAGAGACTGAACTTTTAAATATCTTTAACAGTAAGGACAAATGGATTCCTGGTATTTCCCCGTGGTCTCCAATCCTCAAAATATTTCACAAAAAATTCACTGCTAGTTCCTCATGTCTTTTGTATTTCTCTAAAATACCTCTTAAAATCTATCAACAAGTTATATCTTATGAATAGTTGATTGTTCATTCCACTACAGCAGACTTATTTAAAAAAAGGAATAGAAAATCATCTATAAAACATCCTAAATCTCCCCCAATATACGGATTGCATGTTTTCTATTAACTAAGTAGATGAATATTTTCAGAATGAAATACCCTCTTTAGCAACACCTGAGAGGGTATGGAAAGATGCATTCATGGTAATTTTGGTTTGATTATGTAGGTTTTTTTGGCAGAGAAATAACATTTCTCATTCTAGTTGCTAGTCTGTTCCACTTTCAGATTTTCATGCATTCACGCACTACTGCTACATGTGTGTTGCAACCCAGGAAGAGGAAACATTTAAAACCCAAGTGAAAGAATTTACAATGCTATCTCCAAAAAACTGTGCATTTTTTAATAACAGCAAGTTCATAAAATCTCTTGAAACTGGAACTTAAAAACACAGTAATATTTCTACATATAAATTATTCTTTACTGAAACACCTGCTGTCAGATGGTGAAGTAAATACATGCTTAATAAGGTAGTGACATTTTCTCATCCTTACATTTAGAACTTTTTATTCATACTGGCATGCTTTTGACAATCTGCTAAAATAGCATATAAGATACATAATAAATGAATCACAGGTTTTTCTCTCCCACATTAATATACCTTGTGAAGTCAATTTATAATCTAGCAAGTATCCTGGAACTCAAGTGACTATGAATTTTGGAGAGGCTTCCAAAGAGTGGAAGAGAGGCCTCCTCATCAGTGCTCCACCCAGTATTTTTAACTGTAATGAAAGGTTTTTAAAACAATTGATCTTTGTAAGCAGCTCATAAGAATATCTCAACATGTACAGGTAAAATTAATAGATACACTGAAGGTCTAATCCCACTGCCTGCTACAGCTTGATGATGTAGTTTCAGAGAAAGATAATGCAAATATCTCACCTAGTCCTCAATGTTAACATGTAAACCAACATAAGAAACACTTTATTACTGCTGTACCTGTAGTTTCTTTTATCTTGGGGATCCGATGACATCCTTCTCTCAAAGTGCCAAATAGTGGTTCAGCATTAATTGCTGAATGCACGACAGGCACCGTCATTCTGTGACACACGGCTTCGGGCTGCTGGTGCAGGTCCTTGTATGTCGTTCCATGGTTTGGAAGAATGGCAGCTCTTTCATCTGCTGGAATATAGGCAATGCCCTTCATCGATGGGTCAGAGATAATGTGCTTAACATCAGAGGTACAAAGAGGAGATTCAATGGGGGTAGCACACGTGCTACTGCCTGTGCTGCATCCTGCATCCACTGAAGAGCACTGAGAGCTTTGCAGTGAGAAATGGCCTTCACTTTGCAGAGATGACATGCGCTTAGCCAAGTGATATTCACAAAGTCTAGCTACACTCTGCTCAGCTTCTGGAAGCTTTGAAGGATGGTCATCTGCAGATAAATCGGTATCTTCTGCGTCATTTAGGTCTTTGGCTGAAGACACGGGAGTCATATCTGACAGAAAGTTTTCACCTTGGCTAAGACCCGAGGTATCATTCTGATCCATCTCAGGATCCACTTCATCCTTACAGTCAGTTTCTGTTTTACCAAGGACAGGAACTCTTGGAAAAGTCTTCCCATTCACTGTTTCTGGGCTTGGCTTATCTGCTGCCCCATCATCGGCAGCATACCATCTTTGGCGAAAGGCAGTTCTCTCCACATTAAAAGTGCTTAGGCGCTGACCGTCTCTTGCTGAAAGAGTTCCAAATTTAGCTTTTAGATCTTCATCAGTCTCTGCTTTTTTAGTTCCCTGTTGCTTTTTCACAGTAGCATTGCCATCAGAGGGTGCTTTTACTTCGCTGTCTGTCATCTTATTTTTCCTTTTACTAGTGCAAGAATATACCAAGGATCCCATGTGCAATTTGCTAAAATAATCAGTGACAGATTTTGTTTCCATGGTCTCTGGCTCCATTTCCATGTTATCTGAATGAAGAATCTGCTTTGAAGGCACAACTTTTGACTGTAGCTCTGCAGCCTGACGACCAGACAAAGGCTGCGAGGGCTTCATGCCTGGCCCTCCAGCCTGATTCTTAGCAATGGGAAATTCAGTCTGCTCTTCCACAAGAGGTTGGTAGCCTTCACTTGTGGTCAAAAACATACGTGCAGTGTTTTCTGACTGTTTCTGTGCTGTGGCTAGTTCAGAGCTTTCAGTCATTTCAGAGGAATTTGTTTCATTGCCAGAATCTGAAGATGACTCAGGGCTATATGCTCGCAGGATAGCTACACCTGCAAGCCACAAAAAATAAGAGTCAATTAAATGACAGCAGCTGAAGCACCTGGATAAGTGACAAGCAAAGGGGGTGTGTTAGAGACAAAAATATGCTTTGTAAGAATACTCTGACTTTATTGCACAGTTCCCAGGACAGGTAGTTTAATAACATAATGGTAGTTCCATTAAATAATATAGAATATGATGTATGCAAAATGATGGCAAAAAAAAAAAAAGGAAGACCAAAAAAAACCAAACCCTCATGAAATGGGAGTACTTCCAAAGCTAAATGGATGAGATGAAATGATTTTCAATGAATAAATGTAACTATGGCGAAAGAACCTGAATTGTCATTCGTCTGCTGTTCCTCTGAAGCAGCCAAAGCTTCTAGTGCTTGAAGTGTAGAGACTACAGCATCATCTAGTCCCTTCTCACACTTCCCCTCTGTATTAGTAGGGACAGCATCGATAAGCGACACTGGAATGTCATCATTGCCTAGATTACTGGCTTGCTCCTTGTTGTCTCTAGGCTGCGTTGCTTGATTCTGAGAGTCTTCCTCATCTGAACTGTCCCTGAAGCCAGGTGGAGGAGCAGCAATGGCCATGTTTAAGGTATGCAATAGGAAATCATCTTCATTATCATCACCTTCCGGAGGTGGAAGTGAAGTTAAATCAATAATGTCATCACTAGAACCAGAAAGGCTGAGTAGAGCAGGCCTATTGATTTCTCCTACCATAATGTCTTCTTCACAGCTTACTTCATCTTCATCTTCGGCATCATCTGTATTTTCTGCATAACAAATATCATGCAGCAAAGGCTCTTCTATCCCTTCTGCAGCTCCAAATATTTTACCATCATTTATAGTTGCGTAAACAGAATTTGTAGCAAACTGAATGCTTTCAGTATCTGGCGACAACTCCAGGCCTTTAATGTCATTGGCATTACTAATATAAATGGCTCTTTGTTTTTCTAGTACTTCTGGACTTTCATCCAAAAGCCTTTCATAGCCAAGAGTCTGGGGATTGATACCATCCAAGTTGTGATCTCCAAATATAAAGGAAACTTTCGCTCCCCTGGGGGAATCCTGTGCTTTCTTGCTAGATTCCAAACCTGAGAGTGACAGCAGTGAAGGCTGATTAAAATTTCTGCTTTCTTCTGCTTCAGTGGGGTCACTTTGCTTGGCCAGATGCTGATCAAATCCACCTGAATTATAAGTGTTTTCTATGTACAGATGTCTGTGTTCTTTTTGACATAACAAACTTTCAGAAACATCTACAGTCTTCTGTTTTGGATCAGCAAAAGACATATGAGTCTCCTGATCTCCTTCAGCCAGGAAAGTGGTAGTTTTTGGTATACAATTCCACTCAGAAGCAAGGAGATTATGCTTCCCTCTATTTTCAGTTCCTATAGCATGGTGAAATAAAATCAACATTGTGAAATCAGAGAGCAAACTCATGTAATTTTTAAACAATAACTTGTTAATGCTGAGCAATAAAAACTCCAAATAGGACAACTGAGACATCAAACACTTCAGAAAAGCACTTTTAAACTCACCTCTGCTCTAAGTTAAATACCTGTTGATTTAATGACCTAAAGTTTAACTGGTACTTTTGTACTTTAGCACAAAACTAAACTTCAGCTAGGTACAAATGCTACTCCAGGAACGGTAACACAAAACCAAATCCTCAGCTGGTTTCTCCAACATCATATGTATTCTTACAGAAGATACATGCATATAAAATAATAATGCTCAGATGGCATGCATCTGTTTCACTACAGTATGAAAGAAATTCATCACCTGGTTTATTTTACGATTAAGATGCTATCATAGGCTGAACATTAGAACATTATAAAGCTGAACTGATCTACTGTGCTGCTAGGTCTGAACTAGCAATCAGATCTCATTTGGTACACCTTTGTATTTATCTGGATGTGCACTGTCTTAAGCTGGCTTCTGCTTTATACATTGGACCATCGTTAACATACTGTGCAATGAATACCTGTTTCTCGGCTCCCTGTGTTTTTCTTGTTGGCCATGTTAAATATTGAGCGCCTTGAGTCAACCAGCAGTCTATAGTATCCAGCTGTTAGACAAGCAAGATTCATTGCATCTGACGACTCCATCAGTAGAGTAATAGGCTAAGAAGAATACAATCAAGTCTTGGTTAAGGCTATTCCTCCTCAATCTGTTTACCTGCTGACAATGCTACTACATGGAAGCAAAAGGATTTACATCACAAACACCACACTGAAAAATACACAACGAGAACTTATTTTCCTCAGTACCAATACCAAACAGTATCAAACGTTTAGAAAACGCTGGAGTTGCAGTAAAGTAGAAGTCCAACTGGACGTTTTAATAGCTGATTTTGCTCTCTTTCTCAATGAAGCTAACCATTTTAAGACTCTTGCTCCATCTTTTTCTTGCATAGATACATTATTCTTGCCAAAGCACTGTTTACAGTTACTCTGAAACTGCCAAAGGCTAACAACCTGGTACATTAGGTGCTGCAGTCTTGCAGTAGTATGGGAATCTGCAGCTTCCCAGAAAATGAAGTGCCCTAAGCACATATAAAGAAGCAAGATACAGGCAACAGAGTCAGGAAAAGTTCAGGTTCAGAAAATACTGTAGTGATGTTAAAGCTATCATTACACAACAGTGACAGTGAATATTACAACGACAGCTTAAAAGAATTCAGTGTTTGTGGCCTGCCATTACTGAAAAGACAAGCGATGAAACAATAAGCAGATAAACAAAGAGAATGGAGAAATATCCTCAGAAGGGAGATCGGCAAAGAAAACAAACTCAGAGACCTCAGAGCTTTGAAAAACTATGGCTGCCAGGCTAGTTAGCATTGAACCTGACACATCCATGTGAAACATACTTTCTTTAATTCCCTTTTCTTTTGCCACAATATATAAATTTCTTTGCTTGAAACTTTTGTTCATGGCTCTGTTGTTTTTAACACCAAAAGCTGCTCTTCTCAAATTTATTTTAGGGTGGCTAGCCTCTACAATACCTAGACAGGAAATAAAAATGAAGCCCTTACCGTGATACATAGATAGAAATTACACTGTAGACAACCCATCTTATCACTCACAGTTTGTAGTAACTCATAACTATGTGGACATTTGTGACAATTTATCATAATTTAGCATGCAGAGCCCACCATCACAAGACAGATGCAGGCACCTGCATCATTTGTTCCTGGAGCAACATTACATGCAACAAGGACGGCTCTCCAACTTACTCAACCCTTGACTAGTTACAAGACAACTGATTCTGATGGAGGCTGTGGCCAAAATATAACTGATGATCATAGTTTACTACCAAGTCCACAACAGGTCTGATAATTTTTTAAATGCCTGTGCTGCAGCATTTTAGGCCAAAATACTCTGGGTTCCTGGAATGTATAAACAGTTTTCAGCAATGTGGAAAAATTTATGCATTTTTTTTCCTTAAAGTATTTGGTGCTACAGTTTGAGCTTCTATTCAATACATGCTTCTTTCAAAGCATTCAACTATAGCTATAAAGGTTAACTATAAATCATTAAACCTACAATGGGCTAATTAATCTCTGCTCTTTTGAGTGACTACTAAAAACTAACATTTGAAATGCTATGTTCATCTCAAATGTTCTGCAGTGATTGACAGAAATGGATGATCTCCACAGAAATCTGACTGCTGAAAACAGTGCTGTGAACTACTGTTAATCTGTTGAACAGTCCTGTGACAGCTAAATTTTTATTGCCTGCTTTTGCCAAGTGATACATTCTTGAGAAGACATTAAAAGAAATGAAAAATAAAATAAAAATCCAAACCGTTTATTCATTTATTCATTAAGAAAATACTAGCATACATGACATAAATTCATATATTCAGAATCTGGATATATGAACCTGCTACCTTAGAGTAGGCCACGGGATGATCAGTTGAGAATACCTACCTG
The DNA here is from genome assembly GCF_047716275.1 of Strix uralensis. Classification (NCBI taxonomy): domain Eukaryota; kingdom Metazoa; phylum Chordata; class Aves; order Strigiformes; family Strigidae; genus Strix; species Strix uralensis. The sequence goes on from NC_133973.1 coordinate 54,754,105, forward strand.
TGTGTGCCTGCATCTCCTCCACTAGGACACAGTGACAACCCCTACTTGTATCCCACAGAGAGGCAATTTTTTGTTAAATTCCATCCAGAGTCTCTTAGAATTGTAATTTCAATGTTAGGGCACTCTCTCTGGGTTTAAGATCGTATATGTTGAAATGCAAGGAGATGGGGATATAGATAGCTTGCCATAAGACAGTAACAGAATTATAATATAAAACATCATAGGATGGAAATATGTAATACTATGGCATACAGTGCTGCATTTTGAATATGAGCAGATGGGAAGGATTTAATTTATATATTACTTTCTCCATCTGGAAAAAGGTGATAACAGCTTTCTCACAAGAGGGATATGAGTTTAGCACAGTAATGCAGGTAAAGTAGCCTAAGATCCTCAGATGTTATCATTGCTAAGTAAGGTGAAAAAGATGTTGTGTTCACCAGCCTGTACATTTCTCTTAAGTTGCTGTCAAAGAGCATCTAGATTAATTTACAGCAATGTTTTTTTCATTAACTTAAACACAGGGAAACAGTTCCAGGTCAATAAACCTAAAGCATTCAAAGCAAAAGCTTAGTAAAATATTCCTTGTGTATGGTTTTTGTGTATAGCTGGGTAAGCAAAAAGAACTGTTAGGCTCTATTTATTTCAGTGGAATATTTAAGTTTCAAGTATAATGAGAACTCTTCCTTCAGTCTCTGATTATACTGATTAATGCTCTAGACAGTCTATGAAGCATTTCACTTCAAAACCAAATAGAAACCACACCAAGAACCAGGACAATATAATATATAAAACTCCACTCATTGCCACTAGATGCCACAGTTGCAAAGTGTTAAGTGGGATTTAAGAGAAATTAAATGACTATAGGTGGATGAAGAGCATCTGTGAATATATTATGTAGGGCAAAGCACTGAACTGGAATTACAAGGGCTAAGAAAAAACCCTTGTCTTTTTACAGTTTATTTCACTGGTAACCACTACGCAGTTACTTACAGCAAACTTAAACAAATAAAACAGTGGATTACAGGGGATACTCGTCTGATGTAGCTGGCGATTCTCTAATGATAATAATATTGTCTGTTACACTAGAAGGAGCTTCTTCTAGGGGCTCAAAGAGCTTCAAAAGGCCAAATTCATCATCACCTCTTCTCACCATGGAAATCAAGGAAGACAACAACAAAGTGAGTTGCTTGGGGTCAGACAAGAGAAAAATCAGAATACAAGCTTTGCAAAGCACCAGTCTGGTACACCACAGGCCCCTCAAATGCCCTACATGCACTCTGACTAGAAAAGAGCTAAAAATGCACCCTCAGAATATTATTGGCATGAAAATGTTCAGAACAGTATAGCTTGATCAAATACTCAAATAAAGACAAAAACATTATCTAAAGATGTTATAGCAATATAAATCAACAACAAACTTACTTTTACATCTAAGACATGGAGCTCGACTCTAACACTGCTTTCATCTTCTGTAAACATCTCAATCCTGTTCACGTGGCTGAAGTCTGCCAGGAGAGCCACCAGGTTTGTTTTAGTGTTTATCACATGACTGATTCCGTATCGTGGCCCTACTAACAGAGTCACTTCGGAACGCTTTTCTCCCTGCTTTAGCAGAAAAAGGAAAAAGGGAAAAATAAAAAACATGATAGGTACTGCATAGTAACAGAAAACACCATTGCCTTCTTTCATTTTCATGGAGCTACATTTGTATGGCATTCCTACATTAAAGATTTTTATGTTTTTCTGAGAAGATACGATATACAAGAGCAACTTGATTCATAATTAAAACCAAACAGTAAAGGAATCTGCTGCTGGATATTGACTATACTCTAGTTTTTAGACGGATAGTTGGATGGACAGACAGATGGATGGGTGGACTGTTTCTGTTAAAAGAAAATCTATAGTTAGTTGAATTTGCCAAAAAGGTGCTACCTATCTCCAAATCGCCAGTAAAATTCAAAATATAATATGAATGTTATTTTCAAGATGAAAAGAAAATAAAAGTGATTAGGTTCAATTAACAATGACTTTTTAAGTGTATGAATAGAACCTAAACTTCTGAAGAAAACGATATGGTCCAGCTTTTGCAAAAAGACATTTGGATAAAAAAATCAAGAGAAGAGAGAGACTATTTCAAGAGAAATATTACCACTAGTGTTGCCTTGAAAACACGCCCTCCATATAATCGTAGATCACTGAGGAACTTTAGATAATGCACCTTGGCTTGCAGAGCAGATAGCTGAGGAAGGAGAAACAGGGGTAAGAGGTAGTGGTGAAAATCAACACATTACCAAATTCAGAAAGAAAATGTATTTATGTAGCCTAAGGAGAATGGACTACAATAACAACTCTTCAGAGCCTGACACTAAATCATTAGGTGCTTGAGTTTCATATGTGGAGAAATAGTTTCATTCTTAAAATTAAGATCTTGCTTGTTTAGTCAAAATGCACTGAGGACTTGGGTATGGGCAGATCAGAGCACTGCAAGAACATCATAACTGCTCAAATGAAGCAAACATGTTAAACTACTCAGATTAAACATCTGTTCATTAAGGGATTTCAAGGCTAGACAGCAGCTTTCCATTCATAATCACCATCCGTTCTTAAACATTTATGTACCTATACAGAGAAAGAGAACAAAGAATTTGCTTTTGTCAGCTATGTGTATTACAGTTTGCTAGGTACTTGTGGCATATGGCATATTATTCCACCTCATTACTGCATTTCTTATTTTTTAAAATAAAACTCTTCCACTATATTTAGCAGGGAATAAATCTGAAAGCTAAATACAGTACATCAATACATATGATCATATCATGCAATATATGTCATAATTTATCTCCTTTTTTCTCTTCTGAGCTTAAACTACCTACTTAAAAAGAAACAACTTGGAAATATTTTATGAGACTGAATGGAAACAAGAAACAGTTCATTTCACCCAAACAGTCTGGACCTAAACCCTATACCTCCCTGGTGTAAATCCTTACATCTGGACTTTTAAAAGATAAGATAAAACAAGCTCATCTCATTTGCTATTCTCATTTCAGCCACTAGATTTCTAATTCAAAAACTTATTTCATTTTGAACTTTTAAGAGCCCCTAGCTTAAGATTTTTCTAGACACCAAGCTGGAAATAGATCCAAAGCAGAGCAACTATTGGTAATGCCTTCCCCTTCCCTTCAGCAGGTGTTCAGCTGGTGGAGAAATACACAGGGGTTGTAAAAAATGGGAGAATCCTGAGAATGACAGGCTTCCCTTCATGCGGAGGGAGAGAAAACCCCAGAGAGAAAGCAGTTCCTGTGTTAGTACCTACAAGTGAGACAGAAGGTGATGATGAGCTCAGATGCTTTGTTTCTGAGACCCACCTGTTAAAAAAATAGGTGGGCACACAACATATTTCCAAAGCTCAAACTGAAAAGAATGAGGCAAAACCAATGAAGTCTGCTTGCTGCAGGAAGGGACTGTTGCAAACTCTCTTCTGACCAAGAACTGATACTGTATGTCACTGTCATCCCCTGCAAGGCCTGCAGCAGTGATGGCTTCCAAAATAAGCCCAAATTTACACTACCAGGATAAACAATAAGCAATTGGCATTATTTAGCTTTAGCTTCAACAGTACAGGAGAGGTGGTGTTTCTTCCTGAGCATCGCAAGTCGAACACATAGAGCTATGTCCACAGTCATGATGTGATCTGAAACCTCCAAGAAGGATTTCTGCTGATCACAATGAGCCTTAGCTCAGGCACCACGTTGTTTTGGGGTTTTTCTGTTCAGAAACAAAGTGTCATGAAGCAGGATTCAACTCATTTTATGTCTCAACTAGTAACTCTTAGGTTCTTTTTATAGTCCATGGAGAGAAATAGGCATTTCTAGGACACAAGTCATCTGACCAATTTTTGGTTCCTAAGGTGGGATGGGATGAATCGCTCCCTAGAAGTGCCTATTTCTCTCCATTGACTACAAAGAGAGACTAGATGACTCGCATAAAGAAACCTCATTACGGTGTCCAAAACCAGCCTCAGCTGTATGCATGTAACAAAGGCATTTCTCAGAGACATTTTCTTCTACACGCTTTTTTCAGCTGAAGTGAAAGCTTAGTGCTAACAAAAGCATTTTACAATAGCAAGGAGGGTCATTTACTGTAAGGACCATCATCTATCCAGTTAGATCTTGGCCAGCAAAAGGTCTCTATCTACAGCATAACGGAAAACAATCCTGAAAAACAGCATTTATGTCAGGCCCATAGGTTAATGTGGATCGGATGAGAGTACCAGAGAGAACAATAAGTTTCCTAACAAGTCTGCCATTAATAGGAAGCACTAAATGAATCAAAAAATATATATCTTTATCATACATGAATTATTAATAACCAGTTTTCTGGCATTCTCAAGATAAGAAGATAGTTTAGTTGGGGTATAATTAATTAATTTTAATTGTTCTTGGCTATGTTGTACCGAGCACCAAAAGTTAAATCTCTGAAAATATAATGGCTAGGTGTTTCTCCAAAGGATTAACTTTAAATGTTTCCCATGCATGCCACATTTTCTGTTCCTTAAAACATATTTTCCATTAAGATGCAAATGTAATACCTTTTTACCCGGAGGAACTAGGTTTTGATTTGCTTTGACAAGGTGTGAAAGTGCTTTCTTTATGTTCTTTTCTTTCATGCTTTGCAGCACAGCAGATGGAAGAAACGTCTCTAATCCCCATTCTTTTCTGCAATAAAAGGCATATATTTATTTTCACATTCCTGTGATGATTATTTATCTAAAGACTGGTGACTATGATGCCAAGTGAATGAACACCTGAAAACAGAAGGAGACTTGATCAAGTCCAGAGTTTTGCAATAACACTATTTTCTATATTCAAAATGTGTATTACTTATGAAAAAGATGCTTTAAAATGATATATAATCTCTCTTCTATCCCTGCCATCTCTTCCATTGTGCCATTCAGAAAAGAAGTTCCAAGTTTTTATGTTTAAAGTCTATGCTGTATTGTTAAACGTCACTTAATTACATAGGCAAGTGCCATTACAGAATTAAAATCTCAGAAGATTTAACAACAATGTCAGATTTAATTTTATTTTCTAGGCTTTTTTTTAGAACATGCAAACCAGCCAGCCACTGTCTTTGTCAGTTATATTTTGTGGGGTTTTTTCCCCCTCAAAAAGAACCAGTCCCCCTCCTTTTACTGAATTCTCTTTTCTGCTTGAAGCACCCCTTTTGACAGAAGACTGACTCTTCACTTGCAAGTAATTATTTCTGCTGATTTGTTAATAGGATACAATCATCTTCAGTAAGGTGGATAAACTCTACAAGATCGAGTGTGCAACAGCTATTATTTCCATTCTGTAAGTAAACTAAGCAACAACAACCAAAGTTTTTGGGTTATGGTTTTAGGGTTTTTTTAAATCCAAGCAGATGTACACACAGTTGCACTTGGAAATCTTTTTCTTTGTAGTTACATATGCATGTTGTCTAACATAAAACAGGTACCTACTGGGATGCTTCTGTATTTAAGAAATCTTACAAATGAAATCAAAGACCCTACAGTGTTCTGAACCAAGAAATCATCTGAATCTTACTATAATAATCTCTACTAAAACCTTAGGAGTCAGACCATATAGACTTAGATCTGACCATTAAACCATTGAAAGCAAATGAGTACATCTTATTCAAATTTATAGGCTATTTCACGTGCCTAAACAGATGACCAAAAGGTAAATGGACTGAGAGGTCTGTACTTACAGCTCTTAACACACCTGAATCAATTTCACTGACAAAGAAATGATGCATGCATATAAACATACTAAAGAAACAACCTAAAAGCTTAAAGAACACACTGCATTCTCAACTTACTCTATATATTTGAGGGAGATTTTCTGAGTTTGCTTGGTGGTCACAGTTGCAATATACATCTGTAATGCAGCCAACCTCAGGGCAATGTCGTATTTCAGTTCTGGTCCAAATCTTTCCTGAACCACGTCGTTACAGCTCTGCCAAAGAACCAGTAGAGGGAGCATCAAGTTTAAAAATCTTGCACTAAAAATAAATTTTATATATATATTTTTTTAAAATTAACATTGCATGAAGAGTAACCTCAAACTCAGAAGCAGGACCATGCTGAAGGTAGGACTGTTGCTCTCAGAGGTGTCAGGTGCTCACCAGGATATGGGCACTTTTGAAGAACACAAGTACTTCTGCCAAAGAGCAGAAGGCATGAGCATTTTGGCCTAAGCTCTCTTCATTCTTCCTGGGGAGAATAGTAATCTTTCACAAAGAGTTCTGGGAGGATATCAGTGTATCTAGCATTAGGATAGCAGATTTCTACCTGGTGAGACACCCAGAAGAATTGCTTGTACATCAGTTTTCTCATCCACTTTACTGGAAGTTCCTTTTCAGACATCATTTCTGTCTGAAATACGTATTAGAAATTACTTCAGCTTCACACTTTTCTAAAGCCAAATATATTTTGGAAAGATATCAAAGCATTACTATTTGGAGAGACTTATGAAGGAAGGGGACTTTGCAGATGATAAAGATCTGCACATTCCCCAAGTGCATTCACTGGCTTTATGCAGCAGAAATAAACCCCAGGATTTACTGCAGCCATGCTTTTCTATGTGAAGATATAAATCTATATATATGCTAAGTGCAGCTACCTTTTTATTCTCCTTTACACTAACAATAGCCATGCTTTCACTTACCTGTACATAGAGATATTCAAAAGCAACTGGATCTCTTCTTAAAAGATCAATGGGATCCTTTGGGACAAAGCTAATCCTGAAAAGACATCTCATTTTATGTGAGCTTGGCCTCTGGGTCACCTAGGACAATGCAATAATCATATTAGAGCTTGGCAACCCTGGTCAAGCAATGCAGTCTGGGGCAATGTGACCCTGCTCCAGAGCCATGTACTAGCAAGAAAAAGAATTCTATACAACAAAGAGCCTTGCCATGGGCTCCTTATTAAGTTCTTCACATAAGAAGATCATATATGTAATCTTGTGGAGAGATGTTTAGACTCATATAGGCATGACTGCCCAATACAACTCATCCTCAAAGCAACAGCATTCATTCATTCAAAACTGGAGTGAAAGGACAGAGAAAACAGGCCTTAATGAAAACCATCCAAGTGAAATACAAACTGAGTTGTGCTTCAGCAGGACCAAAATACCCATAAATGAGAAGGGCTAGAAGGTTTTTGGGGAGAGGTCACATTTTATTTCTTAGACTGACTGAGAACACAGGTGAAACACAGTTTGGCAGCTGTTATTCTCCCTTTCTCTCACTTGTTTTAATCCATTAGGCAATTTGCGAGAGATTGGGTCTTTTTCCTGGGTTGTTCTGGATTAAAAGATCTACCCCATGATTTCCGACCAAGACAAATCTCTCCCAATACATTAAAACATGAAAAAGACCACTTTGCATGTTGGTCAGCAAAACTTTGTTAAGCATGTAACACCGTAATCTGGGTATATTCATGGGGGACCACTACATAGCTAATAAATAATTGGATGAAATATTATAATGAAGCAACAATATAATGGCAAATGAAAGTATTGCTGATTTTACAGGAACTTCAAAGAAGACACCCTCAGAGCTAATGTAATTTATATAGTTTATTTAATTAGGCTAATACAGTTAGAGAGTTAGTGTACTTTATAATAAACATCTTTAACTGATAAAACTATACTTTTAAAAATGTCCAATGAAGTCTCTGTCTTGCCCTAACAATTTTCAGAGAGTATGTTTATCTCACATTGTCTCTGACCTCATTCCTAAGTATCTAGGCATACTCTGTATGTATAAATAAAAGCTCTGGATGGGATTTTCAAAAGCTCACTGTGTTGGTTTATTCTGATCCTTCTGATTTCAGTGAGAATTTTACCAATTACTTCAAAGAGAGACAGCTAGGCCAGGAGAGCCAGTATTGAGTACTTCTGGGTATTGTGCAATCACTGGGTAGCTTATACCCACAGGAGAAGAATGTTAACATGGCAAAGTCAAGTGCTTAAAGGTTAGAAAATGCTAGAAAGACTGTTAGCTGGTAAACTAAGCTCCTTCATACTATTACGCAGACTCCAGTTACATGACGAAGGGAATCCTGGCATTTAAATTAAACATTTTTCATTTTTTCCCATCTCATCTGAGAATCCATTTCTCTTTTTTTTTTTTTTTTTTTTCCAAATTTAGGTGAAATTTAAGAAATCCTAATGTTCTCCTGAAACACAGAAATATCATGGAAAATTCAAGCTAAACAGTTTGGCAAAATGATAAGGTGTTAAAATCAGGGTCCTCTGCTGGAAACTGAAGCAACTTTACTTCTAGTCACACCTCCCTGATCTAAGGAAGAAAATCACACCAGCATTTTCTGGGTCACAATTCATCATCACTGAAGTGACATAATGTATTGCTGTGTAAACAAGCAAAACTTGGCTTCATCAGAAGGAGTATTATTCCCTGTCACCAAGATACAGATCTGTATAATCAGATAGGAACCAAAGATCAAAATAAGGTTTTTAAAGGAATTTGGTCAGACTGTGGTTCTCAGAATTGTTACCATGGATTTTCCAGCTGTTGATAACATTTACTAGCCAGGCCATGTACAATATGGAAAAAGCTTGATAAATGTTTTCTAGCTTTCAGTCTGATCTTTAATAAACTTTTTAATACTTTTTAATGGCCCAATGAAGCAATGAAATATGATGCCTATATAACAGAAACATAACTGTTTTCTGTGAGAACCTGATTCTTAGAACCACATCTAAATATCGTTGCTATTTGACAGACTGTATCAAACTATAAATCTTGCAGTTAACTCACTTGAGTAATGAAAAAGATGGATAATTTACTGATTAACCCATCTCATTAATATCTGTTTTCACATATCATTACACAAACCTGAGTTAGAGTCTCCTGTTCATGTAGCAAAAGGAGTTTCGTTCCAGATCCTTCAACCCTCTGCTCCAGCATCAGGGAAAAGTGTTCGATACACTTGATGGAAAGCTTTTCTTGGAGTGTTAAGATGACATCCTAATTAAAAAGGGATTTATAAAATGTGCTTAAATTCATGAAGTGCTTGGGACCCAGTTCTTCACTGCCACGCACCCAGCACAGGGTGGAAGCCCAGATGTTAAACAGGAGGATAGTTGTGTTTTATGCCTGTTCTGCATGAGTGTACAGCACACCACATGCATTCACCCAGTGAAAAATCGGCGCACTTATATTCGAACATCCCCGAGAAGGTATCACATAAGCATGTGAAAAATATATACATGGGATTGCTGTGAATGGACAACCTTCTGGGCAGTGTAACATGCAAATTATACTTGTGCGGCCCTTAAATCATATCTCTCTGCCTCCCTGGAAATAAAACCTCTCCATCAACAAAGGAGAGGTGGTCTTGCCACTATTGTCTTCACTTACTGTTGGGACAGGGCCACCAAGCAGTACAAACCAAATTTATATGTTCAATGACAAAATTAAATGAATGGCTTTTATTTGTTCTTATGGCAAGGGTTTTTTTTTTTGAAGTCCACTTCTTGGGTTTTAAATGATGACAGAAAAGTCAACAATGGTGATACCTGTGCAGAACAATAGCTCTAAATTCAGAGACCATGTTAGTTTATAGTATAAACCCCATTTTTAGAGACTTTTAACTAGTTATTTCCACATTTGATTATGTCTAAGGGTAATTAATTTGAGAACAATTGTTTCTAAAATAACAGCTAAACAAACCTCCCCACTAAACCATTCAACCAATCCCTACTTTACTTTCATATAATGCTTTATAAATATATGCAGAGTAGTAATATCTGTCAAGGTATCTCTTGCCTTAGTGAATGTAGTAGGAAAAAGAAATATATAATCCATTATTTAAAAATAGCTTCACATTATGTTGGTGAAAAGATTAAAATGTTTCTATCCATCCAAAAGATTTTTAGATATACATAAGTATCCAGATGGATAGGACTTACTAAGGAGATCATGATGAATTGTTATCCAAGTGTTTTAACATAATTTTGGAAGATTAACTGATCAATTACAGTCTGTTTACGGAAAATCAACACCAACTAGGTGGAAGGATGAAAAATGTATGTAGGAGTAGGGGGACAACTCTGTACAATGTAAAGAATATAAGAGTGTTAATGGATTGCAAGCCACCACTCTAAACAATGGAGGTTAGTATTATACTGTTCTGACTAATGTGGAATTTATTGCTTACACATTAAATCTACTTTTATTTATACTCCTAAACTATGCTCAAAGACAAGGGGCATAACAGTAACATGAAGAGACATAATATTAAATGTAAGTTTTTAAGAAGGGTATTAATGGCACTGTTTTCCACTAGCTGTCTTGAACCTTTTAAAATACGATGTTAAAGCACATAGGCACTGAATTACTGAACCAAATATTTTGCTAGCCTATCCTCTCATCTGATAACTTAGAGTCAGACCAGGTGCTACCTTGCAGCAGGAAAGCGAGGACTACGGGTAAGGCACTAGTTGAATCCTTGTTGTTAAGTGGTGAATTAGTAGAAAAAACCTGTGGCAAAAACTCAACTGGGTCATGTCTGCTTCACTTCAGTTTATGGAAAGAAGGAGCAATGCATACCTGCCCATCCACAATGAGGAATATATAAACAGGAGCAAGAATATGTAATATATAGCTGTGCAGGCAAAGAATACATAATTTTCTGAATTAGATGCAAAGGAAATTATTCCTGCAAATAGAATGACTAAGGTCAAAGCAGGCTTACAATATCAATACAGCTAGGTTGCTAAGCCCACGTGGGTATCTTTGCAAATGATTCAGATTAGATGTATGGTCTTAAAGTACATGACATGCCCATGACAGAACTACTGAAAACTAATGTAATGTGATGGCCAAAGACTGGTCTTCAGAGGCAGAATATCCTGGAGCAGGTTGGTTGTTTTTATGCTCATAAAAGAAAATACTAGAAAGTGGGTTCGTGGGCTTTAGAAGAGTATGGAGACCTCACTACCTACATGAAGCATGTCTCCTATTTCTTTACCCAACCAAATTCTCAAACAGACTGAAGGAATTCAGCATCCCATGGCTGTAGAGAGGAGGCTTGTATCCATTACCTGCACTCAATTTATGCCTAACGTATACATACGATTTATAAACAGATATTGCAGCCTATTTTTAAGTGTAACTTCAGTATCTGTTTTGCCTTCAGACTAGAGTAAATTTCCTCATTTACCTTAATCACTCTCCTTGGTGTTCTAACTTATTGAGCATACTGCTGAATCAGAGAGAGCTCAAAAGCAGCCTTTCTTCAAACAAGCATAGCTTTACAATCCCTTAAAACCAGGAAAAGCTGGCAGCGCATCTGAAAATTGCATCCCCAGCCTTCACTGATCGTTCCCACCCATGCACCTCTCTTGTCTCAGTGTCCCAAGCATGCGCGCTAGCATGGGTGAACTAGATTTGGTAGCCAATCTGTATTAAAACTAGCTCACCCAAACAAAAATGCTTGAGAGACTAGCAGCATGCCGAACAGCGCTAGTCGTGCTGCTTACTACACTACTCCAAGGCACTCACAGACACTGATGACGCCTCTGGTTTGGGAACCTACATGGAACAGTGTCACAGACGCTCCCTAACAGCCTCAGTTGTGTGCCAGGGCTTCACCCTCTTTATTTCTGTATGTGAAATGTGTTAGGAAAAGCACAGAGAGCATTACCCTGAGCCGACCAATTTATCACCAGCATAACCCTACAATATCCCATCCCAAGTTCACCGGATGACAAGCTAGATGATATTCAATTAGCAACCAACATCTTAATCTTCTTAGCTCCTGACTTTTGCTGACAAATCATGCTAGAATTTGGCAGCATATCAAAATGATAGGATCACGCTATTATAATTGTGCTCCAGGCACATTAAAAATATCACTTCTACTTCTTCATTGACAAAATGGACCAAAACGTCATTATTTCTGAACTATGAGTCCAGCCCCAACTGAACACATCAGTAATTCCGTTCTTAAAGCGTTCCAAGTAAATTATAATTACTGAAGGTCTTACAAAGAGTTAACTGGCATTCTTGGCATTGCATACCCAGGTATACCTGGCCTACCTTTATTGAAGTGCTGCAGTCAAAACGGAAAGATTTGGTTTGTCCATTTTCAAGATACACCTTCAGAACATTTGGCATGAAAAGAAGTGAATTATCCTTAACTGTTTCCTGCCAAGCAAATTAGTGAATCAGATGACAACATGTAACAACAGAAATCTAACTATTGTTCTATAAAGAAGGACATCATTCAGATGGAAAAGTAACAGCTGAAAAGGAGCGTGTTGGCTCAAATTAAAAGCAGAATTAGCTACGCCCTACAAGTGTTTAGCCATGCTCATTACAGCTGCACTCTATAGGTCTCTTTCCTGGAAAAATGTAACTGTTCACATACATTTTATGTCTGGCTTGGAGTATTTTCTTTCCCTAAATGCTATTTCTCTGACAATAAGTGCTGCCTCCAAAGCTGAACCCTTTTCAATAAAACAGAAAAACAGATTACTGTTTCTCTGAATATAGTGAGCTATTTAGTGTATTCAATCTACAAAACGGGAACTGCAGATTCACTAGTAAGAATTACAATCAAGATGTTTTACATTCTCTTTATAGCTGGATATTAAATGCTAGTATCTGTCATCATTTAAGAAGAGTAACATGTAATATTGCTGCTTAATTGTGACCATTCATAACAAGGATAGTAAAATAAACAGGAAAAAGGAAGGGAAACAAAGCTTTGGGTTTTTTTTTGGTTTTGGTTTTGTTCTAAAAAAAGCAGAAATTGCTTTTGACAAAATGTAGTATCAATTTATGTTTGGAAGAGAGTTGGATAAAAACATCAGTGTGGAACAATGTTCTGGCAAATTATGAAAATGAGCCGAGAGTTCATGTTTAAGGAGGAGTTCAATGCCTCTCAAAGGGAGGCTGACTTTACCTGAGGGCTGGAAACAAGAAGTTCGAGTAGATAAAACAAATTTTGAAGAGGTTTGTAAGGTAACGTTAATCTGTTTTTCTGACATGCTACTTTTCTTGAGTTTATGGGTTTTCCTACTACAAAATTGCTCTGAAAAAAACCCAAGCAAGCATTATCAAGACTATAAAGACAGACATATATGTGCTATCACCACAAAATGCATTCACTAGCATTTTATTTTAAGAAGGGACAATTTTTTGACAATATTATGGGCCCAATAGACTTTAAAACCAGATCTTTAGAAAACTTCAGGAACAGAAAAACCCTTCCCTTTGCAAGCCTATCACTGTTGTTCCTACCATATAATTCCCTCACTTTCCAGCCTTGAGGCGTACCTTTGGATGAAATGCTCATTCCTTCCTGAGATTAAATAGTTGAATACTCACCGACACCTGGCCATTGATAATTACTTCTTCTGAGAAGCGCACTTTGACAGGATTGGACTTCAATCTTGCCTTTTTTGCAGCACTAATAAAAGCTGATTTAGGAGACTGGAAGGAAAAATGATGACAAGATATATCACATAATTTCAAGTTAAAACCTATCTTTCCTTTTTCAGTTATTCTCCCTGTTTCTCACACACTGGGAACTCCATGTATACAGCAACACTTTTCACATCATCCGCTGAAGAAAGGAAATACAGTCAAACCATAACGCTTCCTGAGATAATACACATGTACATACATGTAAGGAATCATACTGTGCATACTGCACATACTGAAAGTTATCTCACTGTCAGACTGGAGCAATGAAAAGGGCTTTCAATGTACATACAAATTCCTTGTAGTGCTTCCACAATGATAGTTGTCAACCAAAGTTGTCTGCACGAATGGACACTGACCAGTGACCAGCCAGCGACCCTTCCTTCAAACACTGAATGGAAAATATTTTCATAATCTATGATCAACTAGATACAGGTATACACAACTTTTGCCAAAGAACTGTCTGAGAGCTCTCCAAGCGCAGTGGTATCTCACTATACTAGCCCACTTCAAAACATGGGTTAGAACCACCAAAAGGCACCTGCGGGCCAGCAGGCTTCCCCTGAACGTATTCCCTACACACACACTGTGCAAGGCTTACCTTCAAGATCAGACACTTTGTGGGACTTCATGGATCGGAAGTCTAGAAACATCCCCAGTTTTCTTCTGGGCCCTAATCAACTTTTACCTACTACATTATTCAATAAATTCACCTGTGATCAAGTGTTCAGCCCTCGGAAAAAAACATCTCTCTCCATTTGAGTAGTTGGACTAAACACCCGTTTGTAGTAACAAATTAAATATTCACAGTCAATGGGATTTCCATTTTCAGCAGCAGAAGCAAGGTAGTTTTATTCTCAGGTCAGTTACAAACACAGTGCTTCTGGCCTTGCCTGAGTCCATAACCATAACAGGCAACGGAAGAAATTCTGGCTTTGGCTGAAAATCACTAGGCTCCTCTGGGCCAGGTTTTGGTCCATTTGTTTCAGTAAAATGTGAATTAAGATTTTTCAGAATCGTTTCTACCTCCTGAGAAGTGGCCTTACTACTTTTGGATACTGAAAAGACTAACTCATGTTGGTTTGCCTGTGAGAAATTAGCGCAGACGTCAGTGATGATGATTCTCAAATAATTTCCTATTATCAGTGCAGCATGACAGCAGTCCGTGTAAACACAGGAAGTCTTGTCACCATCACTCAAATTTTGACTAAACTAACAATCTGCAGGAATGATGGAGTAGTCCAAGGCCATGTGCTCTTGTGGTCTCTGATCTCTGCTGAAACTGCCTAAAAAGTTATTTTCTTGTGATGCAGAAGCCGTGTTTCTAGTAACCAGCAGGAAAGTCTCTAGCTCATTTCTGTATGCCACTGATTTATTATCACATCAAAAATGTGGTAACTATTACCATAGGCTCAGTATCAACCAGTGAACAAGGAATGAAAGATGCCACATTCTCCCAGGAAATATCAGAGTCATCCGATAATTCCTGGAGCACAAAATAGAACCAAGAATTAAAAATGAATGCTTCTTCATTTTTACAGTTCGTTTTTACCTCTTCTCTAGCAGCTATGACCATACATCTTTTTAATCAGTACAGTAAATGACAGAAAATTCAATCCCATGATTAAACCAAGCTCAGCTTCCAGAGCCAGTGCTGAAAAATGCAGAAGGTCCCCCAGAAGACTTGAAACAACCACCAAAAAGAAAGAAAGAAAGAAAGGTTTTTTTAAAAAAAAGTTCATGTCTTAGAGCAGGGGACCCAAAACACTTCTTCAGCAAGAAGGAACAACATGGAAACACTGAAGAAGCATGCTTACATATTGTACTCTAGGGAAGAATTCCTAGAAAGACACAGTATACAACAGTACCATGATTAATAAAATAATTCTACACATGACTTTTCTAATTTCCCTCCTCTCCATGTGGTCCCCTTCTGCAGTGTGTAAGGGGTATAGTCTATATGGCATCCAAGTCATGGACTGCAACCTGTTGATTCCTACTGCCATGGGGCAGCACAGCTACAGGAGTAGGCTACTGGCTCTCCCTTGCAAGGGCAAAGGGAAAACAGTGGCTTTCACGTACTCTTCTTGCTGGAAGAGGCTTTTTACAGTTGTTTGCTCTTATTGCAGATGAATCACCAGTCTGGCCTCTCTTTGCAGGCAGACTGCCAAATTTTCTTCCAGATTTTGGCAAGGTTATTCCCATACAGCAAATCTGGCAAACCGCTATGTGGCTCTGTTGCTCTCTACAACCTCTCTCTTTCCCTCCTTACAACCTCAACAGTCACTTGCAGGGGGCATAAACACTTAAATTATGTTCTTGCAAAAATCTGATGGGGGAGTCCAACACAACTGAAAGATCTGAACATAGGCGGGTCCTCAAAAACTTCTCCAGCACGTGGGGTTTAATATACATATTGCACAGCCAGGGGAGCACAGCATGGTCTGCCATAAAGCATGGGGCTTCCCTCCCTTCCCACTTCTGCTGTGACAACATGGTCAGGACTCCGGCCCCTTGCCAGACATTCTGGGTGAGCCTGGAAGCAGATTGCTTTCTAAAAAGCTTCAAACTAAAAACCAGGGGTGTAAGAAAAACTAGAACAGCTGTGCCAGGTATTTGGGGGAATGTTCTCTGCTGGTTAAAGGTTTGAGTAATAGCACAGCTTTTGCATTTAATTGCACAATCTCATTGTTTCTACCTCTGCATCAACTTGGCACTTGACATTTTCTCTTTGAGAAAGGAACTGTTTCAAAAGAGTGTGGCAAATACCTAGGAAAACAGTTGCGTTTGATTGTTGAAACTTGCTTGTCTAACAAAGCATCAGCAAGATGATGTGCTGCTCTATTCTACCTTAATGTTTTCAGATTTGTAGGCGAAGAATTTTATCAATTAATGATTCTCAGAGTGCCAGGTTCATTTGTTTCTGATACTCTGTCTTTTAGCCAAATGGAAGCCATTATCCTCAGCTAATGACCTTAAGCAGGAGGTGTTTACACTAATGCGGAACATTTATCACTGCAAGTAAAGTATTTGCACTGTCACAGATAAAACCAGCTTAATTAGAGTGACTTTTGCAAAATGAGGGACACGTTTTAACAAGGAGTCAAAATACTTCAAAAACCCACAAACTTTACACTGTGTGACCTAAGCACTGTTTTCTGTTAAAGCTCAATTTTATCAGGAGTTTAAGTAATTTTTACTTGTTTACACAGAATTCAGTAAAAATTCAGCTGATCACAGAATCACAGAATCATCAAGGTTGGAAAAGACCTTGAAGATCATCCAGTCCAACCATTAACCTAACACTGACCATTCTCAACTACATCATATCCCTAAGCACTATGTCAACCCGACTCTTAAACACCTCCAGGGATGGGGACTCCACCACCTCCCTGGGCAGCCCATTCCAATGCCTAACAACCCCTTCTGTAAAGAAATGCTTCGTAATATCCAGTCTAAACCTTCCCTGGTGCAACTAGAGGCCATTCCCTCTTGTCCTATCTCTTGTTACTTGGTTAAAGAGACTCATCCCCAGCTCTCTTCAACCTCCTTTCAGACAGCTGTAGAGGGCGATGAGGTCTCCCCTCAGCCTCCTCTTCTCCAGACTAAACAACCCCAGTTCCCTCAGCCGCTCCTCATACGACATGTGCTCCAGACCCTTCACCAGCTTTGTTGCCCTTCTTTGGACACTCTGATCATGTCAACGCTACCTGGAGAAATTGTTAATAAGAGAAATGAAGCATTGCATAGAGATTTGCTTGGAGAAAACAATAGCGAAGACAGAGACCCTCCGTTAAACCCTACTTACTAGGGACTGCAATCAATGTGCCTTCCGCCAGTAGGGTCAAAACATGAGAGATTGCTGTAACAAGAGGATGATTTCTGGAAAATGTTATTTTTCTCATTTTCTGGACTTTCCAAAATTAGATCCTACTTTTGTCAGCAGCATTGTAGCAGGTCATTTTTGGATAGCCCTTAAAAGCAATATCATTCATTTTGAGGGAAACTGTTTTTTGATGAAAATAAGAATGTCTAGTACTTTGTCCACTTCTGCAGCTAAACTGTAATTTGGGGGAGATTCCAAGTGAAATGGTCGTTTTTGCTGCAAAAGACCTTTGAGTGCTCTTGCCAGTAGAGGTGCTGCAACAACAAAATCTTTGCACCTGCTCAAGAAAAAGAAGGATTTAGCATTTAGAAGAGGGTAGTGTAGTACTGAGCTACCATAAAGAAATGAAACAAGGCAGCAGTATGGGACAGTCACAAGGTGAAAAGAAAACCTGATTTATGACAAGGAGTGTCAAAATCTGACAAATACCAACGTTTTAAATCGTCACAAATTGTATCTATGCAATCCATTTTAAGTTTGTTGCTTAAAATTGGTCACTAGTTTAACATGAAATATTATGATTGTTAGGAAATAAGGAAAAATTGCATGACCGCAAAAATGTGTTGACTTTTTGGTCCATCCCTAAAGGCAATTATATGAGACAAAATTTAGCAAGCAAATAAAATGTGAATAAGAGGAAGAATTAAATTTATTAAGTGGAACAGTACATAATGCCCAAAGGCAAACTAAATACTGCCATTCATAGCTGTTAGCAAGGCTGAAACAACTACACTGGCCCACAAGAGTATTGTAGAAGGGCAGGTAGGGACACAGAAGCAATAATGTGGAGAAGTTTTACCATGCAGTAATTTGTTATAACTACAGGGCACTGACAGGTCATCATCGGGACTATTTCTTTGTTAAACTCCTGGCACAAATTTAATTGCTGAAATAATGGTCAAATTTGGGTTCTCTCTTTAAAGTTGGTGATCTATCATAGACAATTATATTTTACTATTTGCATTACTTATATTTTACTATTTTTAGATGACAATCACAGCCTGGCCATTAGCCCCATACATGTATAACATGTACCTATAAGGTGGGAAATAGCCAAACCTTAATTTAATGCAGGCATTGAGAAAATCCAATACATTCCATCTACAGTAAACAACAGCCTAGTTGTCCCAAAAATCAACCACGGGTCAGCTTCAGACTTTGTGGAATGTGCAGACATTGCAGTTCATCTCATGACTAGATGGGCCTTGGCCATCTATCTCTGCATTTATTAAAAGTGGAGGTCCTCCATAAAATCCCCTCCGCTGGCCTTTTGAGATTCTGCCTCTCCAAAGTTCAGCCATTTACACTCATGGATTACTCCTTTACATTCATGATTACCTCTCATAAACAGGTGACTGCTCTTAGAAGTACAGAAGAAGTCAGTCATGCCATACTACTTTCAGCCCTATAGCTCTGCAAGGATAAGGACATCTGAGAATGAAAGAAACCTTCACCCCATACAAACCCAGGCTAAAATGAACAATAAGGGACTATAGGACTAGATGAACATAAAGGACTATATGAAAGATAATGCACCTGGGATGGGAGAAAGGGCTAATGAAGAGGGAAAGGAGACCTAATGGCAACTGGGGGCAGTGGGGAGAACTACAAGGAGAAAATGGTGGACAGGGTGAAGGGTGGACGGTCTCTTTTCCACTTTGCTGAAACAATTAACAAGAAAGTTCACACTGAATTTTCTCAGTCTTCACTGCTGAAAATACGTATTTTGTACAACTACACTCCAGAAAAATCCATATAGCCTAAGAGGAGGCCTCCAGGAAGAAAGGTCAGGAGCAGCAGTGCTCACTGGGATTTGCATCACACACAGATGGAATAAGAAAGGCTGCACAGCACAGGTCTGATATGAGAGGGGGCTGCTTCAAACAGCAAAGAGTGTTTGGACAGTGGCCATGGACCAGCCAGCACTTCCAGGAGGCAACACAGTGATGGCAAGGTTGTCATTAACAGCATCTTGATCCTCTCCTGTGTAGGATTAAAGCTATGTATGGAACTGACCATACCAGAAAGCTGATGTTGAAGTTATGCAGTGGAAAAAGTTGTCAGGATGACTAAAAAATGTACACATTCAAAGAAAAAAAGCCATCATTTCTACACCAACTTCAGAACTACAAGCAGTCAAAAATCATCTTCTTCAAAATGTTCATGTCTGACTTCTAAAAGAGTTCTAAAACTACACCTTGGTGGTCTTTTTCACTTTAGATTTTGAAGTCTGTGACAAACCTGTTGCTATTTATACCCTTCTTTAGAACCACAAGTTTAGATATAGTAGTTGCTGCTGTTACACGCCTCCAGAAGGAAAAGCAACACAAAAAATACTGTAACTCTCAGTAAGATTGTTGCCACAATCATTACAATCCATAAATAAGTGTTATTTATCATAGTTTTCTGCAAACATTGTCTCAAACATGTAACTGTTATAACAAGAAGCATCTTTCAAAGCAGAAAAAGATCTTATCCTTTTCCCATTGCTGAACTTATGCACAGCAGAATTGCCATAGATCTCAGTTGGGCCTGGACTACATCCAAGGAGTTTGAGATTAACCATGAAAGCAACCTACCAAATGATCTCTACACATAAAATCTGAACAGATATCAAAACACACAAGTTATTTGATTTAAGTAATGCTTAAAACTTAATAAGGCAACAATCAGAACGATAGTCCATTTACAGAATAAAATGGTCAGAAATGATAATCAAATGCCATACTTTCAGAAATCAGAACTTTGAAATGCTTCAACTGCTTCAGCTGTTCAGTGACCTCCTTATGAGCAGTGGTGATATGAACCTAGCAGAGATTTGTAGATTGATGGAAAGAAAAAGATAGTCTAATGCTTTGGTTTGGTCATAATTAAAATGAAATTTTAATGAGTTTAAGCATTAAACAAAACTGAATGCACTTAAGCAAAAATGATCCGCAAAAGCTTTCAAAAAGTACTAAGTGAACTACAGAGTAGTATAAATCTAGATTATGTCTACTTTCACCTGCAATCGTAAAGGATTGTTATTTGAAAGCATGAAAACAAAACACACTCTAAATAGCACAAAACCAATTAAGAAACAGCACTCTTGTAATCCATCTTGGCAGATACTTTTCATGCAATGATAGAACAAAAAAGATTCACCATCAAGAAGAGAGATCAATGAAATGTTTGTAAAGATGCATTTCTGCCAAGAATGGGGAAGAAGTTCAGTCTTTATTTAAAAGTTCTTACTTCTCCTTTGCCTGGTTTCTACTTCATCTTTCCAGTTTTACTAGCAAAATAGTAAAAGGAAAAATGGAGGAGGCAAAATTAAAGAGAAAAACACATGTGCATCATAATTTTTGAGGACAAATAATGCTTCCAAACCGTAAGACAAAATGTATTTGCCAGAGGACCCACTGCACAGAAGACCAGGACAGGTACACAGCTGGAGTGCAGCAACACCCAGGATGGCAGAGCTGTGGGGGATGTCACCTAACAGGCTGAGGCACTTCTGACAGTAACATTGCGGCAGTATTAGGGCCAGCATGGGCCAGATGTTCAAGGTGACCCAGGAGTTCCCCAGGAGACTTCATAGTCTGGGGTTTGCATAAACTGAGGGACCTGCACTGCTTCAGGGCTCAACCTAGGCTGCACACATTGGCAGCATCCCAACTGCTCCCCATCCCTAATGCACACCTTCATTTCCTTTGCAGGAAAACTTGGGCTTGAAAGTGATAAGGGAAGGTTGTTATGAATCAACAAGACCCTGGTCTGGACTGGTAGGGAGGTACAATAAGAGTGCACAAACCAGAGGAGATCTGCAGGGTGCAACAGTCTTGCAGTTGAGGCTCTCTCAACTAAGCTCATGCCACTGAAGCATACTGACTTTAGGATAAAAATGAGTCAATTAAAGCTAGCACCGATGTGCATACATCAGTCCCATCTTCTGACTGCTCTGTGGACATTCTTGGGAAGACAATCTTCATGTCTATGTGAGATAAAACGTCCATCACCTCTGAAAACATGTGTGCTTTGTCTGCTAAGGTAGAGCTGGGGGACTCTGACAGATATGACAGATTGGGGCAACACAAACACACGTATAAGATGGGCATGTGAGCTCAAATGGCTGACAGGACAGCAAAATGTTTCAGTGCCACTCCTAGCTCAGTGACATCTAGAGGTAGTCCAGTTATTGATTAGCTTTTGGTGCTACGTAATGAGAGAAGCAGATTCTGCCTTGTCAGGCCTCAAACAGGGCTTGGACCCAAAGATCTGGGAAGATACCAGGTCATGACTTTCCTTCTTCTCCAGTCCTTTTCTTCTCCAGATCAAAGGCTGGAGGAGGACCGTACTTGTGCTGTAAGGTCTCCCACTGAACATAGAGTGCACAGTTCATTTGGGTTTCAGCTTTCCTTACATTCAGTACGTACAGGCTTGCTCTCATACCAGCAGCACAGCGATAACAGGCCACACCACCTCACAGACATGTAGTACTACACTTTACTGTCCTGTTTTGAGGGCTACCCATGCCTGTACTAAAGTTCATGCCCTTTCTTCACCTGATATCTAAAGAAAAGAATGAAGCCTGTCAATGGATGAAATAAAGCAACTTGCATAAAAAAGGCAAGTGGGTGAGGATCTCTTTTCCCCCATATTATATATATACCCTGTGATCAAAAACACTGGCTGTAATCCAGCAAGCTTTAAAGCAGTTAGATTTCTTTATTTAGTCAGATCATGCCTGCATTTTCATTTAAGGTGGCTGATGTCGACCAGATCCTAGCTCACCTTCCTGCCAGTGGTCTTATGGCAGCATGGCAGCCCCTGCCTGGTTTTGCTGCAGAATGTGTGCTTTTGCCCCATGATTTCCTGGGCTGCATCAAGAGAAGCATGACCAGCAGGTCGAGGGAGGTGAGTCTCCCCCTCTACTCCACTCTCATGGGATCTCACCTGGAGTACTGTGTCCAGCTCTGGGGCCCCCAACATAAGAGGGACATGGACCTGCTCGAGTGGGTACAGAAGAGGCCACAAGATGATCAGGGCACTGTAGCACCCCCCTTATGAGGACAGGCTGAGAGAGTTGGGGTTGTTCAGCCTGGAGAAGAGAAGGCTCCAGGGAAACCTTATAGCAGCCTTCCAGTACTTAAAGGGGCCCTACAGGAAAGATGGAGAGGGACTCTTTATCAGGGAATGTAGTGATCAGACAAGGGGTAATGGTTTTAAACTGAAAGAGGGTAGATTTAGATTAGATATAAGGAAGAAATTCTTCATTGTGAGGGTGGTGAGGTTGCCCAGAGAGGTTGTGGATGTCCCCTCGCTGGCAGTGTTCAAGGCCAGGTTGGATGGGGCTTTCAGCAACCTGGTCTGGTGGAAGATGTCCCTGCTCACGGCAGGGGGGTTGGAACTACATGATCTTTAAGGTTCCTTCCAACCCAAACCATTCTATGATTCTATGATCTACTTGCTGTGCAGACTGGCTTCTAGAAAGGGTACATGACCAGTACAACTACATGGCCACCTCTAAACCAGGCTGAAAGGATAATGAGTAGTACGAAGCCACACAGCACTGGCCAAGTTGCATTTGCAAGATGTGTATTTTGGCAGCTTCATCAGATAAACTTGTTTTCACATCTTTGTGTCAAATCCATCTCATCTCTTATTCTTGGGCGAAAAGGATGCAATTATCCCTTGTTAATCAAAATTGTTGTGTATCAGGCTAGCCAACAGGGAACTGAATGGACCTACTGAATCTGAAATCACTCCTGATGCATGGCTGAGGCCCCTCAGCACCCTGCAAGGTACGCAAGGCTGTGCATGGATGAATGGGAAGAGAGAGATGTGCTTCCTCCCCTGGCTTGGCTTCTCTCCTTTTTTGCGGGTTTGAGCTGAGAGGTCATGAACCCACTCCCACAAACCACTGAGCGAGGTTCAAAGGCATGTCACATCAGCCAGCTCCGAGTTGGGCTGCATTTTCTCCCAGTCCCTTCGAGCCAGCCTCACGCAATTGCCTGTCTGTCTCTTTTCTCCCCTTACCTCCACACGCCCTGCGTGGGAGATGCAGGCAGAGCCCCTCCTTTACATAAAGTACAGCTGGTTTGATACGGCAGTGCAACTCTGTGAGACCAAGGCAGAATCAAGAATCCAGGAGCTGCAACAGAGCAGAAGTTGAAGCAGAACTCAGCGTCCTGCTCTACCTATTTTCCTGGTATGTGTTTAAAGATACTGTTATTATTTAACTTGCTAATGCAGTCTTTGAGTGCAGGACGCTGCAATACAGTCTTAAACATCACCTTTAAGAGACATAGCCCTTATCTCACCTACTTCTCTTTATTGCACAGATAAGGTAGAGACACAGACAGAATATAGGCAGAAAAAAAAGCTGGTATGTTGCTAGGAAACTAATTCCGAAAACACTGACGATACTTACAGGGTAAGGTTGAACAACAGTAAGGAGGATTGATTCTTTGCAGCTTCTATAAAAAGAAAAAAAGAAGTAAAATCAAGTAAAGATTCATCCTTTTATTCACTACAGATAACCAGATTTTCTTTTTAATGGAGAAAACTGCAGTAGTATGGCAAAATGTTTATTACAATTGCATAGCAGAGAATTACAGAGATGAATAATAAGCTAAAATAAGAATGGATATTAAAAAATATGTTTTTTCTAATCTAATGAATTGAATTGACTTAACTTTACAGTTTATACTATGAAATATTTGCTTCATCACAGACCTTCATGCTGCAGTAATGGTTTTCTCCAGCAAGAATGGAATAACATTTGATTAATCCTATCAGTTCAGCATCTATAGGCTATGAATTTCTTTCACCTACTTTACAAATGCAAGTCACTTTTTATACCATTCAGCTCTTGTACACTTAATGCCACATTTATCTGTAGACACCAGTGTTTTCAAAACAAAAGTGAGGATGTAATTTAGCCACCATTTCTTCTCTAGCTCACCTTTTTAAATGGGTGGAAAAGGATTAATATTTGGTGAATAGCTCTGTTAGAATTTTTACGTTTTTAGAAGATTGCTAAAGAAAAGTTTTTCTTTAAAATGAAACAGCTCTTCTTTAGGATGAAACTAGTAAACAGAAACCATAAGCAGCTTTAAAAAAACCCAACTGATTTATAGGCTAAAGAGAAGAAATTATTAGGAATCTTGATATGTTCAAGTGGTCTAGACAAATGACAAATGTATATTTTGACTATTGGGGGGAAGTTGAAGGTGGTGGATAACTGGGGAAAAGTAAGGGTAAAGTGGAAGAAGAAGGAAGAGAAGCCAATCAGAATCAGTATCTCTTGTATTACACTGTTGGTCAGATGGCTGCTGAGGGCAATATTAGCTAAGAAAAGGTCAGTTGCCATTTTGTTGAGATAGAGTTGATTTTCTGTTGGCTTTATGCTTTCAAACACAATTAATTGTTTATTTATGTGATTTATTGCCTGGCTAACTGAAGTGCAACTGATTTGACATGCCTGACCTGTTCAGCGGAACGAACTAAAATAAAGCACACTGTATTGGTCTTATATAGTGTCACCTTATATGCATATTCACACCACTGATATGCAACTAAAAAAGCCAAAAAGCAAAGAAAATAGAGGAGAGACTGAAGGTCCAGTCAGAAAACTGGTCTGGAAAGTCACGCTATACTTGGTGAAGCCAACGCATCTCTGAAGGCCAACTGGGGTAGCATATTCTACTTCTGTCAAAGCCATCAGTCATGCAAGGGGCAAGGTCTGACCACACATCCTCTACCTAAAGAAAAATTTGTTAAGCTTCAATTTTAACTCATCTTATTAGATATTTGTATCATTACACTAAAAGAGTATAGGCAGACTTTTCAAAAGGGGGGATTCAAGGCTTTGGTTGCTTGTCTGTGCTTGGACCGACAAAAATAAAATTAAGTTAGAAAGTTAAAAAAGAATTAATGAGGAGCTACATAAGGTGAAAATTAAATATTCTGTCACAAACCAGCATAATTTTATGCTCTTTAGATATAACCACTTAAAGGAATTTCCCACAATTATTTTTTGCTTCAATAAAACATGTTCCAAAGTTAAACTCCAGAAATTATTTATTCGATCATGAAACAGTCTTTATCTATAGCGTTCATATTTCTGAAAAATTACAGTTCATTTTTAAGGTCTGTAAGCTACAGTTTTGGAAATCTCCACAATTACTCTCCATTTATTATTCTCCATTGTTATTCTTGAAGAGTTTATAGCTTATAGTTTTAAAAAAACCAACCTCCATTCTGTCTAACAACAGGATTCCCTCTAGTTTTTTTCTATTCTACCTACCATATTTTGGGGAATCTAAAAATGCATGATAAGAAATTTGATTTATTTCAAGAATCTCATGATCACATCTATGCTATCCAAGCATATGAGTAGACAGAAAAGCCCACAGTTGTTAGCTATGGGATAAACTGCAGCCCTGGGATAACCACTCCATGCTCAGCTGACCTCTTCAATTACGTTCAACCCACTAATTTATGTTTCTCATGCAACATAAGATTACTACCAACCCTGCCTACCGTGGTCCAGCTACCTTAGAGAGTTGCCTTTAAAAAAGAAAATCAGCTTTTCCTGAAAATCTTTTTCAGCTCTTTTCTTGGATTAAACCTGTCCAGGTGCCAGTGTAGGTAAGATTCATCCTAGACTAACAAGAGCTTTCTTAAACCAAAAGGTCAAAAGATTTTTTTAGGGGACAAGACTTTCTTATAGGATAATCACTTGCATTTGAAGGATGCTAGACCCTGGACCATTCATTCAACATTTGAGGCTATAATAAGGCCATTTGGAGTATCTGGACCCAAGCATGTTACACATATAGAAAGCGGGTGTCAAGCACCATGTACAGTCCCCTCATCACTAGAGAACACATCTTCTATAAAACACATGCTACATACAAAACACAGCACAAGAGAAATAAATATTTAATCAGCAGTGTTTTGAACTGTAGTACTCAGTCACGACTCCACATGGCTCATTTTAAAACATTCTCAACTCATGACGACAAAACTTCATACCACAGCACATCACCTTCTACTTCCAGTAGTGTTAGCAAATCCTATATATTGTAAATGCTCAACCTTGCACAGCACTGGAGACTGTCAATCGTACCATATGTATTGTAATGGAAAAACAATGGAATCACTGACCATGTACTGTGATCTGTAAATTTTATAGCTTAAATCTATGTGTACGTACATATGTCCACATATGACAGTAGATTATACATCACCACACCTAATTGTGAACTACTTCTTTTAAACAACTTCTGAAAGATAGTGGCAAACCCTAAAAAAACAATTGCAGTCTTACTTCCCCCCTGAAATGTATTCCCGCCATTAAGAATGTGACTAAAATTAAAAAAAAATCTATTAGAGATATTTTATTTCCTTTCCTACTCACTTAACCACAACATAATTATTTCTCTTTTAAATCTATGTACTTTTAGAGTCACTCAACACCAAACATCTGCAACTCCAAGCGTGGACAACAGCTGCGGACATTTTGGATGCTCTGTCATCTGACCAGCTAACACCAACCAACACCAGAATAAAATATCATGCTTCTTTCATTTTCTGACATTAGAATCAAATGGCAAGAACAAGGCTAAAACCTGAAAACTGCAATGGGAATTTCAGTGATTCATCTCTCTGTCCTTCCCCGTGCCTCATGTGGTGATTGTATTTGTTCATTCTCCTTACTCCTCACAGCTACTTAGGCTATAACAAGGAGAGAACATAGATAGTTCGAGAATCAAATTACGGTGCACTATAAAGGTTAAACTTGTATTACTGAGTATCACACATCTCGGGCTACATAAGGCATTAATGTTCAGCCACAATGTCAGTCATTGACTTTGCCTGTGAACTTCTGAATGGAAATCACTGTCTCTCTTCTGCTTCCTTCTAGCTGAAAGAGAGGATGGGATGTGAAGGCAGACGAGGGATGTGGGGGACTCCCGGTATCTGAGCCATATGGAATAAGCAGCTCTGTTCTTTGTATGTGTCCTACGGCTAATATAGCATATGACTAAAAAGTATATATATTGCCTGTACTCACTCTTAAGAACTGAGAATGGAAATTAATTGTTTATGCAGATTTAAAAGCTTTTAGCAATTTTACATCCCAGAGGAGTACTAGATTTCTCTCTCAGTGAAGATGAATGAATTAGGAATTGACATATAATAAATAATAACATTTACAGGGAATGCAATTAAGAAAAACCTTTCTCTTAACCATAACTTATATCTGTTTCATTCACACCAAACATCAAATTTTGAAACTCTTGTTTTGAAATGCTTTGTTCTCTGCTATTTCAGAATCTTGTTTCACTTTGGGTCTCACTATTGATGAGAAAGGTCTGAATTTCACAATTATGGAGTGTGATGCCATGATTTGCAGGATGCTTCACACTACATTTTTGAAGTAAGAAAACAGAAATCAGTGGGTCAAAAACTAGCTACAAAGTGTAACAGGTTACCTCAAATGCCCTATTCAAAGCTAAGGAAAGTGGAACTCATCTTCAAATTCTAGCATCTAGGCTAGAGCAAAATAATCCAGCATTTGCATGTCTTTCATTATTATGAAGACTAAGGCAGTAATAATGAACAAAGAGTTTGCAAAGTCACTCTGTTGTAGTACATTTTGAATTATTTCAGAAGGATCATTTTGATTTGAGCTGTATATACATTTTCACATAAAACCTGTTCTATAGTAGTTATCTTCACCTAGGAAAGCTCCGAATTTCACTTCTCCAGACTTTTATAATGAGCAACAGTTCTGGTGGAAAAGACCAGTTTGCCCCAGAGATCCACCTAGATTTATTTCCAGGGCTGGAGATGCCTTCTGGAGGGACCTCAGTGGGACACAGTAGACCCATCTTGTCAACCCAGTGTTGCCTCATCCTCCGCTGTTATCACACAGTCCCACACAGTCTGCCTCCAGGTCCTGCAATGGTGCCAACCTGTCTGAGTGGACGTGGGGAACCTTGATAAGGTAGTGGACAAACTCAGTATTTATTGACACCCATGAAACAATGCAGAGGGAGAGGGGGAGAGAGGCTTTAAGAAGAATATGCCTTTCCCCAAGGCTATTTTTGTCACAGGAGAAGCAGTGCTGTGCAAACACAGACACACAAGCTAAAAGCCCATGCAGACCAGCTCTTCTGAACTGGAGGACTCCTCCAGCAAGAGCCATGGTGTGTGGGGCTCTTCCTCCTCTGTTTCCAAAGGCAACATTGTAGCACATAAACTATAGGCAACGTTTCCATAACTCAGTAGCTTCTAACTGAGAAGTACAATAGATTAAACCAGGTTGGAAGACATACTACTGTGGGCAGATCATTTCTGGCCTCTTGATTACATCTACCCATAGATGAATGTTGTTTTAGCAGCAGGTGAAGAATTTGACCTCTCCAAGATTATAAGGAGACTATTTTCCAGACAATTTTTAGGGGAAGACAGAAAATCATACTTTCTCAAGAGGTTGCTAATACATGGCACAAGAACTGCTTGAAGGGTGGCAGTGGGATTTCAGTCTCTGCCTGTCCAGCTGGCTGCACTGACCTCCAGGAAGTCTCTCCAAAGATCCTGTACACACCTAGTGATGGGTGATCCTGTCATCATGCTATGCAGGCAAGGCAGAGTATGCCACGCATGGCATTACATCCCCAACTCCATCTCAGAAGACAGTTGCAGGAATGCAGCAGGCAAAGATATATAGCAAGAGGCTCATGAAATCAGGTATGGTATCACAAAGGTGAGGTGTGGGGTCCTAGTTTGGGGAGGAGGGGTAACATTGCATGGTATATAGATATAGAAGATGGGACATGAGGCCAAGGTCTTGTTTTGGGAGTGGACACATGAAGAACAAGCCAAGAGATGAATGGGAGCATCAGCTTAGATGCTGTTTTTTTCTGGGGATGACAGCACCGAACACAAAGACTGTGGTGTTCAGATCTTATTTTTGGAGCTAGGGAGGGTGCACTGGAATCCCTGGTATCAGAAGGCAGAGGGAACACACTCGTGTTTGGAAAGCTGGTGGCTGCTTCTTCTACCACTGTTAATGGTACTATCTGCCCTTAACCTCACTGTCAATGCAGTGAAATACTCTTGACACCCAAGCAACTTCAACTTGTGAACTCCTGAAACTCTACAGCTTAATTTCAATAGCCCTGCTGTTTCACTAGGTCCTTAAAATTTAAGTTTGCCATTAAATTTATGAGGACTTGCAGCAGCTGAAGCAATCTGCACAAGAATCTGGTAAATTTACAGGATTTCTGTTCAAATGTCTGAGCCCTAAAAACTGTGCAAGTAATGGATGCTTGAAATGACCACTGCCACATAAAGTATAAAAGATATAAGCATGGGATTATTACTGCACTACAGGATCAAACAGCAGCAGAAACACAGCTGAGAGAAAAGATAGTCTGATTTGAACATAAATAACTTCAATAATAGCATACAGAAAATTACTGTCAAAGCAAACTGCATTTTATATAAATGTTCTTCTTTCTTTTAAAGGTCTGCCATGGTGTGAAAGTCAATCTTTAAAATTGTCACAGTTTGCAGCTGGCACTAATTGGAACCCTTGTTGGCAGTCTCTGTAAGGGGCCAAGAAGCGAGCATGTCTGCAGGCTGAATTACGCTCGCTTCCTCTGACAGAAGTGGTCCCTTCAGATCAGGGCTGTGGCACACTGGTGGGCTTTCATACAGGAGATGCCATTTCAGATACCTCTGCAGTAAAGGCTTTGAGAATAAAAAAGCCTCCTGTTCTCTAAGGCTGTTCACCTGTCAAGCTTTCACATGTACCAAATTCGCTCCATTTTCTCCTTTATTAGCACTGTGGCAAGGTGAGCCCTATAAAGAAGTTGTTCTTGAATTTCAGTGCTTTATGAAGACCTATATTTACCTGTAGCCAAAATAATCCTCCTCTCCACAAATACCCAAAGTTTTCTGGTTGCTTATATTCTCAACTTTAAGGCTATGATCTTTGTGACTGAGTTACCAAAATGTTAGTCAAACAGTCAATACCTGTGCACGTTGTACAAGAGTGCCTTGGTAAGGCTGCTTGAATTATCAACATCAGCGTTACGCGGCTATCTAACTGCTGAGTAATGTTACCTGCAGTCCTCTACCAGACAGTGTCTTACCAACTCCTTCTTAGTACATCGGCCTTCAATTAATTCTGGAGTGCAACTCTTAATATCAGCAATATGCAGAAAACTCTACATTGACTGGACCCCCTTCCTTAAGCAACCATTTTCCTATTTACACAGATCCATGACAGTCTCCCTCAGCCCCTGAGAGAACTTGGGGTTAAACCTCAAGACGGAGTAGAGGAAGTATTAGGAGTTACTAACACTGGAGCGGTCTACTGCAACAGAATCATTATTTGTTTGTTCTGGCCTGTGTAAAAACTGAGAGGCAGATGGGCATGCATGCATATTTGACAGACCACGACTTTCACCAAGTCTGACTGTTAGCATGCTACTGCCACACGATCACAGCATAAATGACTTCACACTGGATGAAGATGACATGCTGCCAAGGAGAAAAATGTAGCACTTACTCCCCTATTAATTAATTTTTCAGCTGCCCTCTTCTAATTAGACTTTCTGCACATTAGTTTTAAAGGATCAAGGACAGATAAAGTGGGATAATATTGGTCTCTCAGGTCACTCATCCAGGCCACCATTTCAGTGCTAGTTTTCCTACCATTAACTGCCAAAGCCTCAGAAGCTCTGAGAAAAAGTTAATTCTCAAAGTGTAATGAACAAAGTGTAATATAAGCCAGCCCCAAGATGTCTATTGATGAGACATCTTTAGGAATGGTGTTATGAAGCTACAATACAACACTATCAAAGTAAAATATTTACAGAACAGGGTGGCCTCACCATGGTAAGCACAGTTCCACTCTCCTAAAAATTTCTCTTCTTTATTTGTTAGACTATGTTGTTTCCATCAGACTGCAATGGCATTTCTGTGGGGATTTTGAGCGAGCCCTTTCAGACAGGGTTTCTAAGTGAGCTAAGTGCAATTCTGTTTTCCTCTTCTGCTGCTGCCCATGCACAGAAGCCAGGAGGAATGCAAAAGCTGCCCACTGCACACACTACTCAGGTACATTAAAACACATGCAATTAACTTGGGATTACTTATCTTTTGCACTAACATACTTACTGAGGACTTCCAGGAACTTGGACTGTATTGAAACACTGAAGTTGCAGAAGAAAATGCACAACCTGGTAAATTCTACCTGTTCCACAAAATCCAGCCTAATGCTGACATGAAACAATATGCTTTGAAACAGTGACATGAACCAATTCTCTGGTGTAGCCACCAGAGACCTAGCAATGATTATGAAATCTATTCCGATTAT
This sequence comes from Strix uralensis, assembly GCF_047716275.1. Lineage (NCBI taxonomy): Eukaryota > Metazoa > Chordata > Aves > Strigiformes > Strigidae > Strix > Strix uralensis. The sequence continues at coordinate 54,785,874 of NC_133973.1, forward strand.
TCCATCATTTCTTAAATTCAACCTTCAACAATAGAGCCATCATGACTTTGTTACAGTTGCATACATGGTCACAGCAAAATCTAATTTGAAAAATGTTAAATGCAATTACAACATTCTTCTGATTTTCTAAATTTTTGTAAAAATATCTGGATGTTCAAACTGTATTCAGAGTTCATCTACCTGGGAGAGGGAAAGAAAAGCACCACAACAGCTTGAGTGTTTTTCTGTACAGGTCCCACATGTTCCTCTACATTATCTGAATTAGATTAAGAGAGGCTTTCTTGTGCTCTACTGAATTTCCAGCAGTTCCTTAGACATCTTGATGCAGTCACATATCCACTTGAACTTTTACTTCAGTAGTGGAAACAGACAAAATAATGGAGCTTAAAGAACTGAAGGAAATGATGAGGTAACTTTCCAAACCCTGAGAATTCGTATTATTCCATTCACTTATCTCAGTGCAAAAGAGAGATTAACAATATGATCTAGTAATTGAAAAGGATGCTTCAGAGAGCAAATGTAACTCTAATATTCACATAATGAAGCCCTGTTGGTTTCTTATTTCTCTCCTTTCAGAGACACTATGTAAATTTTCACTTAGGAAAGAAATTTCCCCTCCTGACAGTTTATTTTTAATGTCTGTTTTTGCTGACACTATGTTAGAAAGTAGCAGTCATCCCTTTACTTAATTTTTTTCTCTAGTCTGGCTGCAGCAGACCTCTCATGCCCCATAGGAAGTGCAAGTTTTGATTTCATCGATGCTGGGCTACTTCTCTTCATTTTAAGTGGCAGAGCAGCATGCTTTAGATGAGGGCATCTTGACAATGGGGAAAAAAAGAATAAAAGACAAATAATAATTATTTTAATAGTCACTCAGTATCAGGGAAAAAAATCAGTAGCAAAAGACCAACAGCTATGGTGATGGTTTGACAATAAATTAAATCAGGCTTCCAGTACTGGATTGAAAAATCTGTGGCCATGCGCTGCATAGCTCTGGAGCAGTGTGTGAACAGTGTCTATTGGTACCAGCATGCTCAGAAACTTCAATAAAAACAGATTTTATACAGGATCAGGTATTGTCTTTCCTTCAGCAAATGCCATAAAGTTAGCACAGCAGCCAACAAAAACTTCATGGCAGATCTAATGGCCAGTTTCACAGAAATGTAACTCCATGCCTAGGTTAAAACTGCACTGGTGATTGAACAAGCAAGGTGCAGCTCTGCTACCACAAACCATGAAACCAAAGGTGGACTGAGAAGTGACTGCTTATGGCCACAACGGCATGAAAGGATGACAAGTGTGATAGTCACAGCATCTTCTGGCAGCAGGCAAAGCAATGCTGCTGCCTTCCACAATGAAACCCTGCCTCTAGCAGAGCTCTTCTTTGCCTACCAAGTCTTGACAAAGGTTAGGCAGTTGATATACTGATATTAATGTAATGCAAATACTGCTTCATTAGTGCTTCTGCTCTCCTAACAGTCTTCCCCTAATCTGATTTTTGTCATAGGTGGGCATACTTTGGACAGAGAGTAGATATAGTGTACATGCTGGTGCAGCATTTTCCACAGTGAAATTTGGTCAACCTAGATAGTGTGGCAGTTAAGAACTCAATAAAAAGACTAATTTAATAAAATGCATTATCTAATGCCAAATACTTTGAATAAATAATTATGGCAATGAATTAAAATAAACACTGGTATAAACTTCTTTTTCCTTGCTGAGAAACAAGGAAATCACGTACTCTAAAATCACATTTCACATTCATTGGAAATAAGGAAATGAAATAGAAGGTAGTTGAAGCTGTCAGAAACTGTAGAGGAGTGATGACTGTATCAATAAGTTTGCAAAAGAGATCTATGTGAATTACATATTAAAGATGAGGAAGTATTAAAAAGAGAAAATCTTAAAGATATTTTTATCATGTGACAAATTAACAACAAACTTTATGATCAGAGCTTCATTTTCATTTATACTGAAGCATTAGAAAACATTACAGCTGCTATTCATAATCTGTATGGCACTGGCATTTTCACTTTGAGGTTAAGGCATTGTGTACGTAGTAATGAAAGGTCAGGCGTTCACATACATCCTTCATTCCTGCAGCTATTCATTTTTTTCTTTTCCTTAATGCTTTTCAAAAAGATCAGATAAATTTTGCTGATTAAATGTTAAATGCTCTAAAGCATCTTGTTTTAGAGCTATCTGAGTTTTTATTAATAATGCATAACATTCACATAGGGCTATTTTGTGTCAGAAGTCCTTCACAGACATGATTTTAGCTCTAAGTAATCCAGCCAATAAAGAGAAAGAAATTAAGAAGAGGAAGACACATTCAGAAATGAGATAAAGCTCTTGAATTCTGAAGAATATTGTATTTTCAAGCACTATATTATATACTGGTCTCAGTTCAATATTATTGGCTTTATTACTATTCCTTAAGAAAAACACATTTATTCAAAGAGTAAATGGTATTTTTCTTTCAGATGCCTGAACACTATTATTTTTGCTTTTAAGCCTTACCTGCTTTTTTCAAACCTGGCCATCTGATCCAATCTAAGAGCATCTCTATTCTTTGTTATGGAACACATTGATATTAATATGTTTTAAATAATTAAAGATTGACGGAAATAGTTTTAAGAAATAAATGTTCAAAAAACCCCAAGAGTCATTCAATTCCTCATAAAGAAAAGTTTCAGTGCTCAGTGGCTTGAGTTTTGTGGGCATCATTATTATTATTATTATATCTGCAAGGTTAGACAATTGATGGGACACTGAGCTGCAGGGACTAAACACAGAATGCTTTTTGCTTACTAGGTCTGGAACAGAATATTAGTTGGTCAAAGGCAAAAGACGTATCCATGTGCCACTGAAGTAGTACAAGTGATGGCAAATATGGTTTTATAATGATTTGGACAGACAGCCAAAGAGGCAACTCTTCTTGAGCTACCATGGATGTAGCACAGTAATTCAGACAGCAGCAGCCCCAACATGCAAACTCTTTGGCTCTATTTGTGTCCTCACACATTATTTAATATATTTAAGATGTAGACTGAAATGAGGAGAAATTCAATCATAATTGTTGCCAGCCAATTAACCACTTGCTTCTGTTAAATGGCATCAGTTATTAAAAAGTCCTGCCATGAATATATACCATATATCCAGAATGTTTAAAATTCAAAGATCCACCCCCTTTTTTTTAAAGGATGTATTTATTTATTGTCCTAAAATCTATAAGATATTACTTTAAAAACCTATTCTATTTAAATCTCTGTCCAACTTTTCAAAATCATAGTTAGTTTTCATTTAATACATATAAATATTTATGCTGGTTAACTTAGTAATATATTTACGTGGTTATACCCTTTATTTTTCCCCCCTTTTGTATAACTAGAACTACATAATTTGTTTTACAATTTCCTTGGGACAAAGAATCACTAATACAAGTCTCACTGAAAAGTTACAAAGCAAATGTATGCTGCACATAAATGTGGTCCTTAAGATAAAAAACACTTAAGCAGAAATTCTTCCTTGATAAATGCAAAAATATTGCAAACTATAGTGGGGGGGAAGGAATGCTTGAAAAAGGGAGAAGAAAATTACCCTGCAGACACAAACGAAGCATAAAATGCTGAACGGTTGCGTTCTTCTATCCACACAGAAAATGAAGACATAATTGCAGTGCAGTTGGACGCACCAATGTGAAATTTAGTCTAGATACAATGGGTAACAACAGCAGTAAAAATACGATGCCACTCTCTTCCATATTAGTTATACCCCCCTGAAAACGCCCACACTTGCCAAGCCGGTGCTTCATTATCCGTACCAGCCAGACTGAAGTTCACTCGGGGATATGATTTGCACATGTGCTGCATTCAGGCCAGCCCCAGCCCCAGCCCCAGCCCACCGTCTCTGCAGCACTGCCACACTCTCCACTGCAGCAAAAAATAAAGTGAAAATTAACCAGTTTTATCACTGTCCTCTCCTGCTCCTTAGAAGCTGTGGGTAACAGTCAGGACTGAAGAGAAGGACAGTAAAATGTGTCTCTGCTCTTTAGGAAAACGGTGAGGGGGAGGAGGGAAGTTGTTCATGGAGGAGGCGAATACATAACTCATCATATAGCTGCAGCCAGAAGGTGGTAGGAGGGAAGATGGATATTGGTATAGGGAAAAAAGAGGAAAGGACTGGCTTCGTGTGACTTGCTAATTTAATTTTATATGTATTTTCTAAATAATTTATCTGCTATACTTGTATTTTTTCAGCTAGATTTACATCCCCTGTGGCTTCACGGGGCACTTCTGTTTCCCCAGAGAGTACGGGGCCCCACTGTGGATGGCAGGACCTGCTGGAGCTGTGCTGGCCTGCACAGGGGGGTTTGCTGCCCACGGGGTCGGGGAGGCAGCACGCCATGCCCTGGCACAGACACTGCCCTCAGAAGGCCACAGCCTCTGCTCCCAGTATAGCCACTCTACTGTATCGAGCAATTATTTGACACAAAATGCTTAGGCAAGCAAAGTTGTCTTATGGAAGTGCTCTCTAAGCACAAGCTGTTATAGCCCAGGGGTGAGGGCACACCACTGCTGCTGCCTCTGGCTACAGCTCTGAATCAATCTGTTAATAACCATCTCACAGAATCACACAGAATCACAGAATCATCTAGGTTGGAAAGGACCTTGAAGATCATCCAGTCCAACCGTTAACCTAGCACTGACAGTTCCCAACTACACCATATCCCTAAGCGCTATGTCGACCCTACTCTTAAACACCTCCAGGGATGGGGACTCCACCACCCCCCTGGGCAGCCCATTCCAATCTCCTCTGGGCAGAAGCCAGCGCTGCCAGCGTGGGCTGCCAGTGACACTTGCCTCTAAATTGCAAATGGGCCGAGGTGAGAGACTGCAGCTGCAAGGCTCAGGCCAGCCAGCACCCATCCTAACAGGACTTCAACAGCGAGATTCACCTCAAGCTGTCTAATGGCATGAGGTACCACAGCTTAATGTACTTCTTTAGATGCTTTCTGTAATCAGAGAGACAGCTGCAAATAGTTTCTCCCATCTTCAGCATGTCTACAGCTGACTAGTTTCGGCTAAAGGCCCAACTTTAAACAGCTGAAGCTCATAGAGGTGAATTTTTAATCAGGCATGGGAGCAGTTTTATTCTTCAAAAATGACCCTGGCCTGTCACATGGACCAAAGACCACCAAGCTGCTCTGTGGGCTGCACACAGGGTTTTAGGCACCTCAACTCCGCTACCTGACTTTGGACGCTGCAGGGCTGGCTCCTGTAGTCTGAGTCAACTCAAGTATGCTGCATAAAAATGTCTCACATATAAGCAAACACAACAATTTCAATGAGTATGAAAAGTATGCACTGTCAAGGTTTCCCTTCTACAAAATAACTCCTATAAAGAACAACCTTAGGGGTTTGCAGTTTTCTGTAACAGCTTATACTTCTGTTTCATTGTTAGTATGTTGAGGACTTTAATTTAAAGCTAGTTGATGAAGTCGTTAGGCACCACAGATATCCCTCACTTCAGCTGCAATCATGAGATAAGCATTAAAAAGAGCTTCAGAAGTCTTATCTTCTTCATTTGTACACACTGACAATGATCTATCTGCACAAGAATAAATTCCTTGTTCCAAGGACATGCATTAAAATTCAGTTCTCAAAGGGGATATAACAGAAGATTTAGCATGCAAAGGATACATGTTCTTTAAAGGCTATATGTCAAACCGCAAGATTAAAAATAGACTTGTCAAAACTGAGTCTGACAGAAATCACTGTAACATCTCCTATGTTCCAATGGACATAATATTCTTCATTATGTAGTCACATAGTAATTTTCCTGGGCAACCTGGAGACTTCTCTGGAGTCTAATTAGACTGCAAATGTGCTTTTTAAAGAGCAAATGAAAACATTTTAAAATTACATTTACTGCTGATGCAAAGTGCTAGATTATGAGAATTGGCTGGCAGTTTCTTTACATCTACAGGTCAGTAGTTTTCTGCATACATGTAAGCAAGAAGAGTTAAGAGTCCATCCTCATGCATAATTTTAGCCTTTAGGTTGAATCTGTCAGCAAAAAGTGGATGACAGCAAGAACGAGATCTAAACAGATAGGTCACAGAACACTGATAATGCATTTTTATCACCTGCAACCCAAACTAGATATAAAACCAGTCAGGTGAATTTCACTAATTCCTCATGTCATGTATGGCAAGACAAGAATAAAAAAATAAAAAAGAGATCAAAATTATTAATCTGTGATTCCACAGAAAATGATCCAACTATTAAGTCTTTTAAACCTTGCAAATCCTTTTTAAACTTTTTTTTTTTTCAAGATATTTTTTCTTCCTTAATCTGTCCTATTCTGACTTTTTGCATTTCAGTGATGCTAAAAGATAATCTCATGGCATGAGCTCTTAGTCTACAAAGGATCAACAGTCACAAAACCGTATAAAGAAAAGAGGCAGGGGAGAGAAGTATCCTTATAGAATCAGATTCTCAAAGCTAATCATTAAAAAGAAAAGTGGAGGAGGGAGATCAGAGAGCTTTGAGAGGATTTATTTTGTTTGTTTTCCTCCCTCTACGCTCTCCCCAGATGCAGCTTCCTGAGAAATGTTCAAAGTTCATACCTTCCCTGTGGCTCCTCTGAAGATCCGATCTCCAGAAGGGAAGTTTCAGGAAGGTCACCTATGAAGGGAATCTTTGCCCCTCAAAATCCAGAAGTTCAGCATTTGAACCATGTACTATTATAATTTATAAAGCCAATTAGAAACAATACACTCTTCTAGTTCTAGTTCTTTGCTTCATGCTGTGAGACCAAATATCTAACTTTTGCTTTGCTGTTCTGCACGCTGCTGTTGCCAATACCATTAACCTATTTATTCAGCCTGATGCACCTCAACATTTTGCAAAATGTGGTGGTGACTGTACTTCACTCACAGTGCTGCTGCTACCTTGCTCTACATTGGGGCAGTGTCCCTGTCTGAGCAGAGGCCTGAAGACCTCTAACTTTGCTGGCCATAGGCAAAAAATTCCAGGTGTCCCAAAGGCCACGGATGTTTTGGTGGCTTGCACAACAAATTCATTGGTTACACAAAGCCAGCCACTGGAAATGCTTAAGGATCCCCACAGCTATGTTACGCTGACTTTAGACCTGTCTTTTATCTTGCTTCCAAACTGCTGGCTCTTGGGGAGGGACATGAAAGGAGTGGCAGGCTGTCTCAGCTGCCCCCTGAGCTTGTCATAAGGGGCAAGGGCAGAAAGGATGGCTCCTCTCCAACCTGCAGTCTTTTCTTTCTGTGTCCTAGTCTGAGAAATAGTCCAGCTCCTTCAGATGCCACCTACTGCCTGTTGGCCTACAAATTACTAAGAAGTAATTTGGAAATTTATATTACTCTGGAAATATATGAATCTGTGTTGGGTTTGTGTGTGTGTGTGTCAGGGTTTCGGTAGCAGGGGAGGAGCTACAGAGGTGACTCCTGCGAGAAGCTTCTTGAAGTTACCCTGGTTCCAAGATGGATCCACCTCTGGCCAAGGCTGAGTCAATTAGCAATTGTGGCTGCACCTCTGCAATAATGTATTTAAGAAGGGGAACCTGTGAGGAGGAGTTGGAGTTGTGAGGAGGAGTTGCAAGGAAGACACCTATGCAAACCCTGAGGTCAGTGGAAGAAAGGAGGAGGAGGCGGGGACATGTTCCAGAGCAGAGACTCCTCTGCAGACCGTGGAGGACCCCACACCAGAGCAGGTGGCTGTGCCCGAAGAAAGCCAGGACTCTAAGGGAAGCCCATGCTGGGGCAGTCTGTTGCTGTGAGGATTGCAACACGCAGGAGGGACCCATGCTGGAGCTGTTCATGAAGAGCTGCAGTCCATGAGAAGGACTCACATCAGAGAAGTTCATGGAGGACTGTCTCCTGTGAGAGGGACCCCACATTGAAGCAGGGGAAGAGTGTGAGGAGTCCTTCCCCCGAGGAGGAAGGAGTGGCAGAGACAGTGGGTGGTGAACTGACCGCAACCCTCATCCCCTGCCCCACTGGCGGGGAAGAGGGTAGAGAAATAGGGAGCAAAGCTGAGCTTGGGAAGAAGGGAGGGGTGGGGGAAGGTGTTTTCAAGATGTGGTTATACTCCTCACTGTCCTACTCTGATTAGTAAATTAGTGCTGGTGGTGGTGTTCAAATTAAATTGATGGTCCTTTTTTTTCCCCCGTCGAGTCTGTCTTTTGCCCATGACCATGATGGGTGAATCTTCTCTCCCTGTCCTTATCTCAATTCCCAAGCCTTTTGTTTTATTTTCTTCTCCCCATTCCTGAAGGGGAAAGAGTGAGCAGCGGCTGCATGGTGCTCAGTTGCCCTCTGGCCTTAAACCATGACAGAGTCCTTTCCCTTTGCACAATAAGGGTGAGATCCACACACAGAATCTTTCCCGTGCACTACAGCCGGGAAGGTGGAAGGGAAAGGGGAAGACAATGGTAAGTCTACAGTTTCCACTTGAAGAATCCATATTACATATATTTATTAAGGAGGTCTTTGATTACATTTGCAGCCAATAAAGGGAAGATAATATTGTTGGTTACAGTGTGTTGGAGAGAAGCAAGGAAAACAGGAATCCGTAGGTTCCTGTTGTGCTGCTTTTTAAGGAAAGAAAAAAAAAAGCAAGACTAGTAGTTGCCAAGAGTATTCAGAACTGTTGGGGATGTGCAGATAAATTAAGGGATGAAAAAAAAAAATGCTTATGCTTTTTCTAATTAAAAGGGTTGCAGAAATAAATCTTCCCCAAGAGAGAATATCCTGTAAACACGTCATTGTGTGGTCTCTCTGACCTTTCTCTGAAACAACTGGAAGCACTCGTATCAGACACAAAATGCTGAAATAAATGGACTTTGGATCTGATTTCATTTTGTAGTTCCCGAATCGTTGTATTCCCCTTCTAAGTGATTAATTTGTTTCATAAAAGCTTGTGATAATGCTCCCATTCAGAAGCTACCCAGTATGTACAGTACTGACATTTTTGGTTGACATTTGCTTCTCATCAAAGTTCTCCCGAATCTGAGCAATCACCACTGTTATACGGAGTATAAGTATCTCTTGTACGGAATGTAACTGCAAGTCCTGAATCTAATGAACTTTCTCTGCACAAAATGCTTAGCTCCGGAAGGAAGATGATTTCACTGAAAACCACATTACAATATACATTGTAAAGAAGGGTGCTATCAATTAACCACATATTTTGTTTTACTTATTTGAGCTCTATTTGAATAGGTCAGTATTTGAAATAGGGAGACATTTCTGATTCAGCCTGCTTTGAGTTCCCATCTCTAACACTGTCCTGAGGACTGGAAAATTAAACCAACTAACTTAAGGAAAGTAAAACCAGAAACATGAAAAGGAATGACATTTGATTTCAAAAACTTTCCCATTATTATTATTATTGAAAAGATGGTAGTGATGATGCATCTGAAGGTACTTCTTACAATTTATCAGATAAATGGTTAAACTACATGTAACGTTTGAGAGGAAGAGGATGAAGACAGATGTAGCAGAGGAGATGTGGCAAAGGCAGCTCTCCTGGGCATGGTCTCCCTTTCCTCCCCCTTTAACCTCTTTTCATAGTAAAACAGCCTCAGGAAAAAGAAGATGAACTGATTTGTATCACAAACTTTATCTCAGTGCTGTCAAACTCACGCATTAAATAGTGGTGTATCAAAGCCTCCCATGACTTAAAAGCCATGATGCTAGCTATGATAAACTTGTACCTTCTGTTTAAGAATTTTTGGTCTTTCAGAGCTCATGATTTTATGCTCTTTCTGCAGTCAACAGGACTGGGTTCTTCCACTTAAACAAGACTGGGATTTTCACCCATTCACATGAATGCCATGACTTATAACAAAATTACCTAATAGTTTAATTTGGACTCAAATATAGGAAAATAGAGGGAAGGGACTTCCAACTGCCTGCTATTGTTCAGTAACAACATAAAAAACATCCATTGTTTTTCTTTTCTCTGGTATCTAGAAAGCAAAATTGAAGGCTGCTATTGCAAGCTACAACAGCCCTTCCCTGCATTCCACACACCTCTGCACTGTGCCCCAGAGACGCTGGTGTGAAATTGGTACAAACAGAGGGTGATGCAGTGAAAAAATGATAGTAAAGCCAGTGCACAGACCATCCTACTGAGGCACAAAACAACCACAAAAATTTTAAACCTCTACATGTTTTCATTTATTGACAACTGTCATTTATTGTCATTTATATAGTGATAAAACCCAACACACTAAAAACTCCTCCAGTCTCACTCCTCTGCGTTTTTTTTCTGCAATATATAACATTACCTTAAAAATGGGTACTTGAAATATCTAATTTTCACCTCGTGTTTTCTGAAGACCTTGGTAGGCACCCAGTTTCAGAGAAGGGAGAGCGATGGGAAAGTGAAGGGAGAGAATTAGGGGGAGATATGGGAAAGGGTAGCCACCAGCAATGGCATGTCACAAAAACACTCCTTGAATTACCCTAAATTAAACAGGTAAATGCCTTCTTAAAGCATGTTATTCCACCATTTGACAGCTATATCTTAAATAAAGAAAAAAAAATCAGGCTACAAGCAGAGTCACTACAAGTAATCCATAGGGTAATCCATAAACAGTCTGATCCAAATTCCTTGAAATCCATCAAAAGATTTCCACCATCTTCAGAAGGCTTTGGATCAGACCCATTTTGCTGGAGGATGAACATTGGTCCTAAGTTCCCAAGAAAACTAAGCACAGGTGGCAAAGCAACACCTTTCCTGTTGCTTTAAAGAGACCTTTGTCAAATGTTTCCCTTAAAAAAACCTTAAGCAAGTAGGCACTTCTTCCCAGAAAGCAAATGATAAGTATTTCTAGAAGTAGGCAAACACATTTTAGCATTTATAGTTATGGACACATCATTTATAGATTCAACATACAGGGTATTAATCATGATCAGAGCTGTCCCTAAACAAAAAATAAACCGGGAATTATTCTCTGTGCCTGCAAAAACAAATCCATCATCTACCTCAGGTAAATAAAAAATAATTAATTTACAAAGCTGTAGAATTGCTTTATTTGCACTTAACTGTTTAATGACAAGGAGTTTTAACAGATCTGGCAGTGTCAGGATAGGGGGAAACAGCACTATCACTACCACTCTTTCATGTTTAATAATTGTAAAATGCTGTGTTTTGTTGCTCTATTTACAATAATAACAGTATTGTTAAACAGCTATCATAACAAATGTATTTTTGACTGAAAAGCCATTGACGTTTGTCTTTATAAATTAAGCTAGGCATACAAATCCATGTTTATAATGATATTACCTTCTTTGAAATAACAAAACAGTAGTGCACCATGAGCAGCAACCGGTATCCTACTGGGAAATTCATATTATCCTGCCTCATGCATCAGATATCTAAATGAACAGCCTTGACAAGAGCTTATTTTTTTCCCCTCATTGTTAATGACATATATGCAAAAGCACTGTAATTATTCTAAAGCAGCAGCTGAAGGAAGAACTCTCATGGAGATATTGGTAATCTGTCATGAAGACAGTACTATGAAGACAGCAGGCAATTCAAAATCCCAATATTTTTTGCTTTAGACAATTTAACTGTGCAGAAGCATCTATCAAATACTTATACAAGCACATATTGGAATAGTTTTTTAAAGTTTACTATTTACTCAGTAGACTATGATTTCTGTGAAATATACGAAGTGTAGCATATGATTTTTTTTAAAAATGTGCAGCAAAGTAGGTATTCAAAGTACCTACTGCACACTGCACTTTGGTAAAATGTCATCTTTCTGATCAAGACATTAGGAGTAATTAATCAGTACTGTAAATAAACTTTTACTTGCATAAAAACTAAGTCTTAGATCAGTAAATCCTAAAGATTAAGGCACTTTTGCCATAATCTTCACCACAGTACAACCAAACCAAATTATTATTTCTCCCTACTGTTTCTGACATTTAGAGCTATAATTGCCAAAACAGAACTTTTCCAAGCATTCAGTGCAGAAAAAAAATTAGTACTAAAAGCTGAAGGAAACACAGTGTAAACGGTGTATGTTCAGCACTGTGTACCAGAAAAGTAACTGCTGCATTTGACTTCCACTCAAAAAACTGCTCACTAGCTCCAGTGAAATAATGCACACCTCAAAAAAAAAAAAAAAAAAAAAAAAGAAGAAAAAAATCATGTTCTGCATAGCATCAGTATCTGGTGAGGTTGCAAGGCAGCAGAACACATCCAGTTATGGGCAAGCCTTTGAAAGATGCTCTGCATGATGGTAAGTGCAGGTAGACAGAACATGGGCATGGGTGGTAGTGAGCAAGAGACGAAGAGCTGAAAGTTACTGCTGTAAAATAGCACTGCTTGCTTTGCCACCTTGCTGGAAAAGTCACATTTTCCCAGTAACGACTGATAATCCCACAGGGACTGAGCATGGCTTTTTGAGCTGCTCATAGTCAGAATTCAGCTATGAGCTACGGCAGTGTTATTACTCCTACGCATTCAAAAGTCCGAAGACCAACATACAACTTACATATGACTTCCTACAAAACACAGACTCCCCTACTAACTATAGATGACGGGTGTTTTGTGGAGGCCTTAACTTCTGCTTGAGCTACAGCCCATCTTTCCAAACAGATACAAGATCCTCATTTAAAGACTTGAAATGATGGCCAATGACAATAGTTTGCTCGCTCTCATCTCTCTCAGCGTTACTAGCTGCAGTTTCATAGGGCTGGACTGTATTTTCCTGCCAAGCTGAAGAGGTGCCTGCTATCCAAGTCCTTCCTTGTTCAGATGTCCCCATTCAAATAAAGCTATCTTGATCTCTCCTGCTATAACCTAACGAGGCTGAGCTTCTTATTTCTCTCATATAAGGGACAACTTCTGGCTCATTTTTGCTGCTCTTCCCGAACTACATCCAATTATTGGCACAGTTTCAGGAACGGACAGCACTGCAGACCTTCTATGGTTATATATAAATTTTATATTGCCTTCCTACTCCCACTTGATATTCTTTTCTTTTTTATATCCTTTTAATATTCATTCTGTTAGCTACAACGTACTGCTCTGAAAGGTCAAATTCAATAAATTATTTAATACAATGGCAAGCTGAGGCACAAAATGCTGCCTCTTAACAGCCTCTGGTAGTTTCACCCTAGGCTGAACTTCAGTTCTGTGAGCCAAGGGGATCGAGACAGGAACACTCACAATAACAGCTTTAATTCACTTGACCTGAGCAACAGGCACATCCACCCTGCACTTCACCTTAGCCATGCTTCTGAAGCAAAGCTTTTACTACCAGAGGCCATATTCAACACACTGTGCTGGGAAATAGCACCTGCCTTGCAATGCCAACACATGACTTCCAAAGCTCCTTTCCCTAGATGTCTGAACTTCTGGAATTTGGCCAGCTATTGCCACGTGACAATGGTGGCATCCTCTAGAGATGGGAAGACCCAGCATGAGGTTACTGCAACACCATGCTGCACAGACAGTTAACTACAAGATGGTAGGCACCACAGGATTTCTTTGAGGCTGTTCTACCAAATGCTATGCATCATCAACAGCTTGCAAGGAAGTCAGCCCAAAAAAAGTGGACCGTGAAGGACTGCCATCCGCTAGTAAAAGCACATAATGGACAGCAGGACTGCCTCTCAGAGGCAGGCACCTTCATGCCCTATATGTAACCTTCTCCCATGATCTCCTCAATCACCTTCCCTTTCCCACAGTCTCTTCCCTGATCTTACGGTCCTATTCCCCAAAGATCCCTCTGCACCCTGCCCATGCAGCCTCTCAGCTCAAGGGCTGGAAAGCGTGATCTTGCAGGTCCTGGGCTCCACCACTCTCTTGGCCAAGACATGTTTCCACCTGCTCAGGAGCTGACCGCTGCTCTTTCAGTGCACAGTGCCATGGGCTGGAGTGAGACGAGGATGAGTCCATGGCCCCTGTCAGATGGCAGACGTGGTATTCAGTCCACAGGCCCAATGGGTGGACGCCTGGGCTTCATAACCCACCAGCAGAAGTTTTCTGATTGATACAGACCCCAAAATTCTTCCCTAGTAAACTCCTGGAAGTACAAGAGCCTGCTGCACACCAGCAGATAGCACCGTGAGGGCAGAAAATGCTGAGGCGTTTTGCTTGAGGATAGTGAGGGTAGCTCAGTATCCTCAGCAGTAATTTTGCTCCATCTGGAACACTCATTATCAAATACCAAAATGCTTAGTTTGTCAGCCTGAAGTACCAGCTTTGCCTTGGATCATGCTGACCTCCTGCTCTGTCCTCCTGAACTCCTCAGTGTCTCACAAGAGCTGTAGCTCTGGCTGTTGCTGCCTGACTTACAAAAGTCTCATGACACCCACAGCGTCTCCTGTGGGCGAGGCAATCCCCAAAGGGATTAAATTAACTGTATTAGGTATCTTTAGAAAAATGTATGCAGCATATATAAATATATCCATAGCTAACCTGTATATGTTGTGAACACCAATATTCTAAAAAACCTCCCCATAAAACTAGTAATACTCATAAAATTATAAGGGTTATAACCGCCCCCCCACCATGTTCACATCATTCTCTATTTTAACATGTATTTTCTTAGTAAAACAGAAATAAGGCATGAGTTTCTAATACTGGAGATAATCACAATGACCTGTCAGAATTGGCGCTTTTTATTTATCACTTATGTAGAGATACAGGAAATATTTCAAATAAATATTTAAAAACTCTAACACAACTCTCCTGATAACAGATCGGCTGTACAAACCACATATAATGTCATGATCAGGTTTTGGTTTAAAGGAGCTGCAGAACCTCAGGTTCTCGTTTCTAAGTAACGCACACATCCCAAATCCATGATAATAAAGCTTTATGAATCACATTCCTCTCTCTCTCTGCACATACACAAACCTATGCAAATGCATACATACAAATGCAGAAGACATACTATCCAGAAGACATACTGCATGCTTATGATATGTTATTTGTCCAATAAACAGCCTTAAGACTTATATTAGCAAACTGTATCCTCAGTCTGTGTACCTCAGAGCATAAATAATACAATCTCCTCTTTCTCCAACATAAAAAGGTTGCAAAACAGTGTGTTGGGTTTTCTTTCACTCTCATATGTCAATATGTGGTACAGTTCCTTCCTTAAACTCACAGCAGTTTGTATGAATTATTAATGAACTCAACAAGCCTGCTGGACACTGTAACATGACTATAATTGGTGTAGAACACTAAGAAATTGTTTCAATACTTTTTAAGGAGAAAAAAGCAGTATCTTTACTAATGCGTTTGTTCTAATATTTAATTAAAGGCTTTGAACACAAACAGAATTTCAGATAAAATGCAGAACAAAAGGGTGTTTCTGGACACAAAAGTATAATTTCCATGTAAAATTGAGCAGTAAGGAGAATGACACAAGATAAAGAATTAAAAAGAAACTGGACTGCAAACTCAATTAATGAATAGTTTTAATTTTTTGCTGTCTTCCAAAATTGAGAGTTGTTGCTATTATTCTTGATAAACTCTTAGGCAGATGGTATTTTCCTTTTAAGTCTCAGGCACACTGTAATGACGCAAAGAAAAGAATATTGAGTAGAAAGACAATGTATGGAACAAAGATTTCAGTGCAATGATTAAACCTCATGACTCCTACAGTTTTTATGAAATACAGATGACTTCAAGGATTTTAAACTGCTATAGCAACCAATTTTCTTCTCTAGAAGAAGAACTGCCTTTTTGCGTATTGCTTTCTGAGTAACAGACCTGCTGAAAAGCTGAAGTGATCATCATAAAATGGGTAAGTTCTGTGATATAAGATGACAAGACCTTTGCCTCTCCTGGAGTCTTGTTTGATTCATAAGCCGAACAAATTTGGTTTTAACTAAACCTCCAACCAAGCTGAATTACTTTATTTAACAATATAGACAGTGGACTGCAGGGATTTTTCCCTTGTGGAGTAAGTAAAATACATTAAGCTTTAGTCTGCATGAAGAAGAATAAGAGCTAACAGAACAATTAACATTTCAGCACATACTATGTAAGAAATATGCCTTTGGGGTAGTGGAGGTTAATGGCAATCTGGGTTTATCTCTGCAGTCTCTGTTTTGGTATTTGCAGTCTCTACCTCCATATTTCTTACTTCTTGGTTTCTCAGAACCAGTTCCTCTTGTTTTCTCAAAGTAAGACTAAGACCAACATCCTCTGGAAGTCACCTGCTGTGAAATAAATGTGATTCATCTTTCCCCTATTACTGTTGCTTCTGCCAGGAGGTTTGTGAAGACTTGGATGTTTCAAGTCAAGCAAAAAGTCAGAGGATAGTATTTTTGGGAAAAAGCCTAAAAAAACCTAAAGCAGGAGATAAAATGCTTATCTTACACTATTTTTCACATGTTGCTCGTAGTAAATTACAGATGATCAATTTTCATATCAGAAATCAAATCAGGACGAGTTGACTAATAAATCTACTGCATTAAGCTGCCTTTTGAAGCATTCAATATTTTTTAAAGGTGAATTTATTTTTAGCCTTTTTTAAAAATTTCTACTAGTTTTTGTATCAGATCTTTTGTTTAATGAGAAACTATTTTTCTCCTTTGACCTTCCACTATGACCCAGAGTAATCCTAATCAGTGGCAATATTTAACAGAAGAATCTCACTTTGAGAATCTCAGAAAATGTAAAAACATTCTCCGTCCCTTTTAACTAACCTTCTGATTGGTCATATCTAATAAAGTTAGATGTAGATACTCAATCTCTTGGCAATTTTGGGAGTCCTTGTTGGCTGTACTATTGCTAAATTAAAAATACGATCTAATTCTGTGTTCTAAGTTTTCTAGTCCATCAACCAACACAGAAGTCCCTACAACATTTCTATTCAAATTACATGACACTATCAATTGCTAAGAGAGACTCTGAGCTGCAAAATTGTTCTCATTGGAGAGAAGCAGGAAAGAGAAAGGACTTGCTAATGACAAGCTTGAACTTTTTGATCTTATTTCTCAATATGCTTGAGAAAGCTTCCAAAAAAAATTAGGCCTTGCCAACACAAACAGTTGTACAAATTTAAAGTCAACTGCTCTGAGAGCCAGATCCAATTTTCTTACAACACAATTAAGTGTAGACATCTCTGAATCGAAAAGAAGTTTGGATTGGGATAGTTTTATCAGACTTGTATTCAGCCAGGTACTTCTCATCTTAACTTTTTTTGTGATTTTCCAGCTCCATAGAGAAACTACAAGTTACTGGTGTCAGGCACTGTCACCCCCACATGCCTTTGGCTGACCGAAAGGCAATGTTGCTGTCAGAGCAGGGATATGAAATGGAAGTGTAGAGATAGCTGTTGTACCTGAACCCTAACGTTATGAGGGACAGCCACCTTATGGGTGCACACAGCTTCAGAAGGCACCATTCTTCATTCTATTGTACTTAATAGATTAAATGTAGTCTAGGAAGTAAATAGGATTATGATGCTAAAAGCTAACTCTGAGAGTCAGGAAGCCAGAAGGACATAGCATCAGGACACCAAAGAGACAGAGAAAGGTCTTGCGATCTTCAGGAACTCCTGAGTCAGCCTTCCATTACACAATTCATTAAAATGACACCATTGCACCAATGGAACATAAGCTACCAAGACCACTCCCTGAGAGTTTGCTCTGCATAGGGTTTTACCCATTTCCCAGTCACTCTCCTTATTTCCTTCCCACCCCAGGGAGAGCTGCTTCCACCTTAACAGGGGAAAAAAGTGCTCCCTTAACTGCAAACATGGGATTACACCACCACTCAACATGCCAGCTGCCCACAGTATCTAAGTAGCCCCAAGGAGAAGGGCTTAAGACCTCCATTTATTCATACTTTCCAATTACATGGTTCAAGATTTTTTAAAAGCTATTCATTTTTGCTTTTTTTCTCCCTCCATTCTCACTGTGTTATAAAAAAAAGACATACACAGCCACCACACTAACAGTTATGCTAGCTTTATTTTCTCCAATTTGACAAACAGATGAGTTTTTGTAAAATGCACAAAACCCTTCAAATACAGACACTGCCAGCAGCTTCTACAGAACTAACAACTAAAGACTAAAGGTATTTCAAATTCATGAAACTATACAAGAGATTGCAAATTGGTCACAGTATTTTCACCCTTCTCTCTCAACAGTTTAAATTACCTTTTACATTTAATATGAGCATTGGTGCATATAAAACTGCAACTCCCAAAAGAGCATTCCTTAAAAACAGGAGATTAAAATCTTTCTGCCTTTCCCTGATGCAAGGCGCCTGTAGCAGACACAAGCCTCCAAGGGTCAACTTACAAAACCTTAAAAATATCATGCTTGCCTTCCATCTCTTGACATCACCTTTGCTGTCTTTCTATCAAAATACAGCATTTGGGTATAATTCATAGCAACTGCAAGTCTTTTGCTTGATACTGCCATCTACCTTTCAGTCTTTTAAAGAAGTATTTATCACCCTGAAGCTATTTATGCAGCAGATAAAGACCAGATAATTTCTATGTCCAAATGTCTCAGGATAAAAGGGAATGCTGATGCCACCACTGTCCACACTGTGTGTAGCACAAGCCTTCACAAAGCATCACAGGCCTTATACCACGCAACTGTCATATCTTCTATAAAATGGCTATGTTTTCCATTACAATAGCTTCATTAGCTGATGCGTTTGTGCTGAATCAGTCAGCAGCTGACTGGAAGGATGAGGGAGTGGTAAACTTCCCAGTGAGGGCAGCCACACACTTTTGGAAGGGCAGAGTTGCTCTGTGAGTTCTGTGCATGTGGTGGTCAAGGCTTATCTGTCATCTTCATACAGTTACTCCTTGCTGGCAGCCCCAGATGCACAGCACAATCCTCTCCTGTCAGACCATACTGATTCACGAAGCCTAGAAATGGTACTGCACAGACTGGCGCTTCCCAAGCAATCTCCTGAAGCTGTCTCTGTCTTGTCTTCCTTCCTGTTTTCTGCTTTCTGCTGATTAAACTGCTCTGTATCACTGCTTGTCTTGTATATTTGTAGCTGTCCTGTAGTAATGTCCTCAAGGCACCCACACAAGCCACAGAATATTCAAGTACTAACAGCACGATGTGGAGGGCTGGCTTGCCCAACCTTTTATGATTTGGAAATGTCAGCCCAAAAGAGACAGTTAACAGGGTCGTGAAAGAGAAACCATGAGATTTCTATAGTTTGACACCTCCTCTCTAACCCTCCCTGCCCTAATCACAGGACATGAGATTTTTAGGTACCTTCTGATACATATTCCAACAGGAAGTAATCCTTTGATGCACAGGGCTTGCAGCAACAGCACAAAGAAGGGTAAACATCTATTGTAGAGCATGCAATATAGAGGAAATCCATCATGTGAAAGAGTTAATTCATAATAAACTCAAAGCTAGGTGTTCATTTGTATGACTTTCATGGGAACAATTACTTTGAAACATTCACATCTGTGTATCTGCCTTCAGAGTAAATCCTCCATGAAGACAAGCTAATGCTTTTGTTTAGTTGTATGAGAAGCGGTAAGCCTGCTTGTCAGAACAAGCTAATGAGAGCAACATGTGCTGGTTCACATCTGAAGAAGGTATTTTGTACAGTTGCCTGTGTTTTGGGCACAGCTGTTCCACATCTCTGTCCATACCCTTGCATTTAGTTACCATAAAGCAACTTGTTACGGAACAGCTGACCTGAAATTCATCATGCTGACTCCTCTTTCTAGAGGATAACAGGATAAGATGATGACACAACACTTCAACCAGATGACACATCAAGCCTTGGAATTTCAAAAAGACCCTAGACTTGCTAACTCCAGGGGGCATCCACCATGGTGAACATGAAAAGAAACTTACAAATTAAGTTCTCAGCATTCCAAACATTTGAATTATTGAGCCCAAAACTGTCTAGACCATGTCAGCCAACTTTCTGTTAAGAACAGAGTCAAAGATATGAGACTGCATGCTTTCACAAATACAATGGATTTAAAAGAGAACAATTTCCATAGCTGATATTGATTTTAAAAATAGCAAGTAATACAGCTTTCAACTCAGCTTAACTCTTACAGGCCTTTGAAAAGGTGGGCAAGCATTCTGAAACTGTATTACAGATTAATAATTAAAATCTAGAGAGATCTCAATTAGCTCAAGTGCCAGAAGCACCTCACTACAGCAGCCAAGAACAAAGGTAGACAACACTAAATCTGTGCTCTCACAGTTAGATTAGAAGGTGATTTAAAGTATTTAAGTTATCTCTGTATTACATTGCAGAAACACCTGAAAAGGTAGAAGATATACATCCAACATCACCCCTCAAGTCAGACAGGAACTGAGTTCTCATATCCTGACTCCCACCTCTATGCTTGGGCCAGCTGATTAGAAGTAGCTAATTAAATGGGCTGGCAGAAAGCTTATCTACATTGATGTCACTTGTAAAACTCCTACAGATAATTTGGTCCAACATTTTGTCCCTCTGTTCAGCATCATGTATCTGAAAACCAAAACACTTGCAATTCCTAGATCAAGGCCTGAAACAAAATTGGTACAGCCTCTGGATTTATATTCCAAACTGGGAGTATAATGCAGTTCCTTCAGATTAATAGGTCCACATGACTTGTTTTTCAGGAAAAGCAGATTTCAAGATTCTTGGTTGCTAAGCAGTATCATAGCTAATAGCTTAATATGCTTGATTTTTTCTCTATGATGTTGATGAAGAAAGAATGTCTTTAATATTAAGTCCACCAAAATTACTTATAGAATCACAGAATCATCTAGGTTGGAAAAGACCCTGAAGATCATCTAGTCCAACCATTAACCTAACTTGATCTAATATATGAAACAGTCTAAGCCTAGAGACAGAAACTGCATTTGAAAAGTGGTATTTTCAGATGCTGTGAGAAGAAGATGATGACAGGCACTGCCACTGAGCTCCCTTTTGCACTTGCGTTTAGCTATGATGAGGCAGAGAAGGCAAACTGGTCCCCTGACACATATGGAGTCAAACGGCAGTGACAGAATCCTCATCCACTCCATGACAATGGTGAGAAGGGTCAGTATTGATTAAATTCATGTTGGCAGTTAAAATGCAACACGCGGCCTGAAATCCTAAAGGGTTCCTTCTCTCCAGTCTTATGGTAATGCGAAATTAAAACAGAAATTCTACTGTAGAATTGAAAGAATCCTCCAGATCCTCCTGATGAAAATTTGCCATGACATTAACTTGACAAAGCAAGAGTTATTTCAGAAAGGTTTTTGAGTCATTTCTCTTAAATAGAAAATAGAGACAAGAAGGAAAAATCCTTAATGAATTTCACCTTTTTCAGTTCTTATTTTGCAATTAAAGTCTTTTAGTGGGATTCCACAGGACGTCAAATACTAATTTACTGCTGTTACAATTTTAAGGAATGGACTAATCTAGCCTAATTTAGCAACCTAGAAGTCAGGTTTCTATTCTAACATAGTTTTCTGTGCTCCTTCTTTAGCCAGTGTGTAAAAAAGCTTTCTGCAACAGGGCAGTTTATTCCAAAACAAGTATCTCGGATGAATCACCCTCTTCAGGTGCCCGTCTCTCCTCACAGGCTACCTGGATAACAATTTTAATTGAAGTATGAACAAAATACCACTACTGTGCCCTACTTAGATTTTGCTTTATGGGGTAAGCAGTACATCTGTGTGTCACTTAAAATTTCAGTAAAATATCTTGCTAAATGTCTTTTAGACATTTTACATATGCTGGGATCCTTGTAGACTAATGCATATTCAGTACAATCTAAGATAATCAAGTCATTCATGTTACAAAAATTACCTATAAACATATTATAAGGCAAATTATTTGATAGATATATTTCTTTAAGTGTTTTAAAAGATGGTTTGGTTGGTTTACAAATTTAACATTAACCAATGATAATGAAATACATGTACCTCTGAACAACCAATTAATTGATATGGTACATTAATACACCCCAAAATGTTAGTTTTGCATTGTTGTTCACCTTCAAACATGCAAAAAATGGCTACATTGTGCAATGACTTTAATGTTATCTCAAAGTACTTATTGTTAAGTATGTGTGAAAAGCTTTAAGACACAGAATCTGTATCAGCAGTAAAAGAAAACCAAGATAAGTAGCTCCTGCCACAATTTTGAACTGACTGCACTTCAAATATATCTTCTTTCTTTAGCATTCTGTCTGCTTGCTCTTTGCCTGGACTGTAACCATACGTTTAGAAAACCAGGCTTGTTTCTTCCTCTTTTTTCTAACTTCAATAACTTTTTGTCTTGAATGGAACATATCTAGACTGCAGCCATAAGTGACACTTATAAAAGTGACCCTTTGTAAAGAAAAAGTGACTCTTTGTAAGGGAAACGGTAAACATGACTTCTGGGTTTGTTCTTGAAAATAGCTCAGGAGAACATAACATGGTGCAAAAGCCACTGACCATCACCCAGAAATAATGAGTCTTTATGTATTTTGTCTGTAAACCATACTGTATTCATACTTCTGCAACCTTGGCTTTCAAAGGACAACTTGAACACAAAAGTTGCCAGTAAAGTAGAGCCAAAAGAATTACATGGATGGCAATGACCTACAGGGGATATTTATAATGAATACCCCTGATAATCTCCAGACCTGAGACCTCCTAGGATACAATAGTATCTCTCAATTCTTAAAAAACAAACCAAAATCTTTCACCAGGTTCCTGCTCAGTACCCCCTGGAGTCAGCAGAGATGGCTTTAATACAGTTTTCTACTTAACAGAGCTTATTTTCAGTAATGAATGTTTAGAAAGCACACACATAATTAAAATACTAAAATGCAATAAAGAGACAATGTGAAAATTTCTGTATTATCTTCTTGCATTTTCCTGTAGTAAAACCGTTACACAAAAGGGACTTTAAAAGACTGGTCTATTTCTAACCCTGTAGGAGTAAAAAGTACACAATTAATTTGGAGCTGATAGGAAAAGGGCTGAGGAAAAACAATTTATCTGAAAAAAAACCTGTTCTAACTTAATTCTTGGAAAATTTAGAAATAAAGCAAATTTTGCTTAGGGACATGCTTTTTCCTAATGAGAAAAGATTTAATTGACATTTTTCAGATACCCTTCTTGGTGGATGTTCTGAATTTTTTTTTTATTTCTTGGATTTAAGAAAGACCATAGCAGAAATTCTCTTTTCCATTTTATTTTTCTTCAATAGCATAACTCTTTTCATAAGTAAATGTGCTGACAGTTTTCTTGGAAAACAAATATTGCATTACACTAAAAACTCTGTTTAACATTCAAGCTTGACTTATCATCTAACATTTATGTAGACTTTTGCTTGAAGTTTTGAGTCTTGCTAAGCTTGTGAAAGCATGATGCTCATCTGATTATGAAATCTGCCTCTTTTTTTTCTCATGCAGTTTGGGTTTTTTGTGTTTGGCATACTATGATCGTTATGTCTGTATTTTGAAAGTAGATTAATTTTTTCCACACTCTCTGTAATTATAAAGACAAATTATTTCTTAACTTTACAAAAAGCTTTAAGGGAAAGCTGCATAAAAATAGTCACAGAATTTCACATCATGAATGTAAAATATACTAATCAGCAAGAGACCATGTAATCTCAGAAAAAATATGGTTGGAATATCAATTTTTCATTGATGTGCCGCAGTGACCACACGATGGTACAGTGTAAGATCCTGGGGGAAAGGAGGAAGAGTACAAGCTAAAGAGCAGCTTGTCCAGGGCACTGGTGGACAGGGTCCTGTGGGATGCAGCTCTGAAAGGCCAGAGCCCAGTAGAGCTGGGTGATCTTCATGGAGAGCCTCCTCCAAGTGCCAGAACAGTCTACTTCAATCCCCAAGGAAGTGGGCAGGCACAGCAGGACACCAGCGTGGCTCCACAAGGATGCCTGACTGAGACCCAGTGCAAAATGGAAGCCAACCAGAGATGGAAACGGAGAGAGGTTACCCAGGAGAAACAGAGAAGCCCTACTTGGCCAGGCAGGGATAGAGTTTGCAAAGCTCAGCTGGCACTCAAACTGGTGCAGGATGTGAAGGGTTACAAAAAGGGCTTCTACAGCTACATCAGCAGTGAAAGCCAAGGGAAATATGAACTTGCTGCTAAATGGGGTGGGCAACCTAATGAAGGACACTGAAAAGGCTGAAGTACTCAACGCTTTCTTGGCTTTGTTCTTTAGTGGCAAGGTCTGCCAACCTGATCCCTAAGCTTAGTGGCAGAATTTAGGGAACAGAGGTAGACAAAGACTGAAGGGAATGCTTAGGCAAGAGGGACACATCTAAGGCTACTGAGGGAGTTGGTTCATGTCTTGTAAAATCTGCTCTCTATCATCTTTGAAAGGCCACTCGTTAAGAACTGAAACATCTGCCCAGTGTGGTTGTGAAATCTCCATCTTTGGAGATAATAAAAACTTGATTCAACAAGTGCTGAGCAGCCACATGTAACTTTGACACTAGCTTGCTTTGAGCAAGAGGTTAGACTGGATGATCTCCAGAAATCCCATCTCAATTCTTCTATGATTTTGTGATTGTGCCCATTGCCTAACCTACGCATCTAAAACATACTCATTGCTGACCACAGATACACTGCTACCAGCTGAAAAACAAGATTTCAAAATTTATTCCATTCACATTGAAAACTGAAAGCAACTGTTTTCAAAGTTTCAGATGTATCTAACCCATATGAAAACCTTCTATTATACAGAAGGGATTAGTTATTTCATTGGTGTAAAGAATTGCTTCTGCTATGGTGTCAGGACTGTATGTGACAGTGTCTAATCATTCCAGGTGTTCCCACTAGCACAAAAAGAAAGCCCTTCATTCAAGTGCTATAGCATACAACCCCAAAACATTTCACTCTGAGTCTCATCAAAGAATGAGTTTCTTTCAAAATCCCAACAGCAGATAGATTTTGAGAGCAGAGGTAGAATTACAGTGTAGGAAAAGTGTCACTAAAAACTTCCCCTGGAATGCAACAACACTTAATTTAAGACACTACTTATGGAGTCAACATAATTGGGAAGGGTGACATTCTCATTCAGTTTCTCATTTGAAGGCAGAGAATCAGACACACAACAAACTCGGTTTGTCTCAGGTCTAATCAGCCTATTTTCCCTGTTGTTATTGCTACATATTGCTGGCAGCAGAGAAATGAGAGATCCTAATTCTGATTACTTACATATCAAAGAATCAGGGAAAGAATTAAGACTGGAATATGATGTGAGGCATATGCTGATGCTCAATACAGAACATATGACAGAAATTTATTAGGAACAGGACAGTTCCTGCAGCTCATCGGGTCTCTTTGTCACAAAACCCAAGAGTATCAAAGTTCCCTCTTAATGTGCTGTGTTTCTGTTAGTTGACTTGCAGGTTAACACATTTTTTTTTTAAATCTGAAAATGTATTGTATTTTGTCCAAACCCGCCTAACACAGATAAAGGCATGAGTGTTGCTGGCATCTTTACACCATCTCTGTATCTCGTTTGGAAGTTTTCTTCACAGCTGAACCCCCATCAAATGAGCACCCATTTGCTCAAATTGTGATCTGCAAGAGGAGTACAACTAACATAGCACCTCCTGCCCAAATTTCTGGAAGCAAATGTAACTTTTCAGAATTATATGGGTAACATTGAGAACACAGACAGCTACCAGTTCTGAGGAGAGGTACTTGCACAGTTAAAACCTGAGTATCTCCCAGGAATCAACTAGACCCACCAATTCTGAGTTTACACCAATGAGAAGGAAAATACAGAAACAAAACTGGTGTCCAGCAACCAGGCTACTGGAATTAAAAATAATATTTTTTATGTTTAACTTTTTAAATTACTGGTAATTCTTCTATGCAATGCACTAACATTTCTTGTTACTCAAAATGCAAAGCTTATTATGTGAACCACATCACATCTTTTTCTACATCCTGAGCACTGTTCAGTCCCTGTCCTCTCTTTCCTTCTACATCCCACCACAAATATTGACATTTCTCCTTTTCTGCACTCTCCATGGTGACCTTTTTGTCTCGTTTTCTGCCTCCTATCTGCACAGCTCTGCCTGTTCTTTTCACACAAACTCACTGACTTGCAATCCACCCAAACACTCTTTGAGCTTCCCTACATATTCCCATTTACATGCACACATCCGCTCTCGAAAGTCACTCCACCAATTTTCTTTCCTCTTCACATAAGACAGGCCTGACTCAATTTTCTTCATGTAAAAAAAAGCAATAGAGCATCAGCTGCATTGCTCCAGGAATTATGTTTTCAACAACCCATACCAAAAATAAACACCAGGAGAATACTAGTCCTCTTCTGATACCCAAGTATTTTGGAATTGTTCCAATATCTTACTATATTTTTTCAGCTACCCAGAGGATGTTTAAGAGGACACTTCATTTCAATATTAAAATACTTCACCATTCTTCATTATGACTAAAGTAACATTATTTTCTCTTTTCTCAGCCATGAGAAGGCAAGACTTGCTGTATTATCAAATGACTGAACAGGCAATAAGCCACTTGGTTCATAGTTTAAGTGACAGGACATCAATTACCTGACAAGGTCGATGACTCTCTCCCTTGGAGCAGTGCTGACTGGCTCATCATTAATCATTATGATCTGATCCCCTGGTATAAGCTTTCCTTCAGAGGGGCCGCCTGGAGACGAATGAAAAAAAAAAAGGATGTGTTAGCAGACCATTGTAAATTCACAGATCCACTCTTGTTCACACACTATAAGTGTTTTTTTCTTCAACTAATGGCATGTTTATCACTAACAGTATTTCTGACATTACCGGTACTTCCTTACCAGGAAAGTCTTGAAAGCTAGTGGCTTAGCAGCTTCCACTGAAGCTTCTCAAGTTAAGTTCCAAACCCACATCTAGCCACCTAAAAATAAGGGCTTGATTTTCTGGAGGGCCAAAAGGATGCATAAGAGGTGGTCTAATTCACCCTTTAAGGTGTGATCAACCATATCTTACTCATCCTTGATCGATGTTTGTCTCATATTCTTGTAAGATTACCCTGAGGATGAGTCCTTGTTCTGTAAATAAATGATCCTGTTTAACTACTGTTAAGATCAGGAAGTCTTTTTCCCTGGTGTCTACACCAGATCTTCCTTGTTGCCACACATTATTTCCTGTCCCAGGCAAAATAACACTAAAGAACATTTTATTCTTCTTTCCCATAAAACATCACTTACATATTTGAAAGTCATTCGCAGATCTCTCCTCTGACCTTTCCATTCTGGGCAAAACAAACCTTTTCTCTTCAATTTGAAGACAGCAAGTTTCTATACCTTCAGTCTCTGACTCTCTTTTTCTCTGGATTCATACCACTGGTGAACACAAGTTTTACATACATCCAAAACTACTGCCACTTTGTTAGACACAGATATTTAGCATTAGTCTGAGTAGACAATCAGACATGTACATGTCTATGTGCTTTGGATTCTGACACTGCTGAAACACAAATTGAGTTTATGCTTTATAAAATGCACGGAATACTTTGCTTCCTAGCATGATTGCATGCCCAGAAGAGGCTGTGACATTGCAACTGCTAGTGAAAAGATATATCCTCTCTAATCTTCTGTCTTTAAACTCTGCAATGATGATACATAAAAAACCCAGTAATATTACCAATATGAAGATAAAATCTTAAAAGAAAATGTTTCAGTATCAAAACCAATTCATTTAACGGTTGAGCTAATGCTGTTCCTTTCCTGTTTGGTTTGAAAACTTTACTTCACTCATATATCCAGCATAAATGGATACAAATCCACGTGGGAGAATGTCGTCCTGAGATCGTCTTTCCTCTTATTCACTTGGAACTGAATATACTAAACACATTTTCCAAACTGAACTTTAACATAAAACTACACTAATAATGATAACTTGGGAGAAAAGAACTGTCGGGATCTGGTTCAAATATTAGTTACACTGCTTGCTTCATCTGAAAGCAATACAAATATAATCAATGCACACACATGGGTAAATGACATCAGAACTTCACAAAGTCGATTTTGCCTCTCCTCTGGTCTCTGTGGGGGTTCTGAAGAACATATTGAACAGGAGCAAAGTCAAATCCCTGCCCTTGGCTCCAAGGCAATTTTACGTAACATCTGAACTTTTAAGCATAGTGATCAGGAGCCCGCTATTCGGAAGACTGATTAGTCCTAGGTCTGGTCCCCCCATAAATTCAAAAATATCACAAATATCACTAGTTTTCACTCCAGGTAAGATGTTTAGGGATCTATTTTGACCTGGCTTTTTGTCACATAGTTATACAGAAGTATCCATTAAAAACATCAGCCCCCAATAACATCATCTTTTTCAAAAAGAAATAGAGTTAGAACCGAGTGTTATAGTTAGAAACCTAGTTCTTATAGGGAAGCTGATGATAAAAAGAATGAAAAATATGTAAATTTTAATCTTGCAACTCAACATACCCCTTGCAAACACCGATTAAATGGCAATGAAGGTGACATCAAACCAATATAAACATAACAGGGAGAAGACCTTCTTTCCTTGAATGAAGTGGGCCAGCCTTTTTCAGGCAAACAATAGTAATGGCTCACAGAAATAACCTAAAAATGGCTTTTTGTTAACACATTTACATAACATTCAAAAATGAGTGCAAGAAGGGAAACTACTGGGTAATACAAGGCTTAAAATCCTACCTAGTATTTGTGATTACTTTGTCTGCCTGACCACTTTAACAGTACTCAAATTTGTAACTGTATTTCATCTCAGTAGATTAAGTCCAAGTTCGCTTCTGGGGTCAGGTGGGGTAAACATACCTGGTGTTACTGAGCGTACAACAACTGGCTTTTCACTACCAGCCACAAACCCAAATCCTAGCACAGGATCCCTCCTCATTTCCACTTTCCGAGGGGCTGGAGGGGTTATTTGGCAGCTCTCTATTCGAGGGTCTTCAAATGTGGCTGATTGTGTCATGTGACTGTGAAAAAAAAAAAAGATGGAAAAAGGAAAAAAATCATTAAAACATGATTTTGTGGTATCTACCTGAGATAAGCAATTTCTGCAACGATGTGAGATGAATACCTGAAATGTTCTCACTATAGGAACTTAAACATTAATGTAATAATTTTCTGTTAATTATCTTACACATAAAGTAATAATGTTTCTGGCAGGTCTCAAATACTAATCAATAGTATCAACCTATAAAGAGGTCTCTCTCTGACAGCATACATTTAATCATACCCCATATATGAAAGAAAAATTACCCCAAAATAAAGCCTTTGTCATCTGTGCTTGAATTTTTCATCCTTCATTTTTTGGAAGGGAAAATAATAGAGTGACCTACTCATAATGTAAAACATAACAATTAGAGTCTGCCAGCCTTCTGCAAGAAGAGAGGACAGACATTTAAATTTGGTTTTCTAAAACATTAAGCAAGTTTCCAAGCTGAGTCCTCTCAAACAGACTACCTAAGGCACAGGTAACAGCTCTATATTTACTACTCAGGTAAACTCTCTGCAGTCACTCCAAACTGTTTCAGAGCAAAAAAACCCCAATATTAAGAAAATATATTTTTATTATATATTTTTTATTTTTATTATTTATTATATTTATTATATAAAGTAAAATACTTTCAGCTACACGCTTATGACGAAGCTTACTTGTAGATAGAAGAAAAAATTTTCATGGCTGCAGGGAAAGATCTTGATTTTTGAAGCAGAAAATAAGAAGGATGAAAGCTATCCAACATCACATATCCATGAAAGAGCTCATGGTTTAAAAGCATAGAGACTTCTAAATTAACATTAATAATAAACACTGAAATGTGACTGATGCTGTATGCAGACTGAACCAGAACATACTTTGCGTTTCCCACCCAATGCCTGGAGCTCCCTGCTGAATCACAGCTACTAATTCCCAGTGCCAATTAAACAGACAAACAGACCGCTCCAGTGTCATACCCTTCCAAATGTCATTAATTGAACTCATGTGCTTCCGGAAACCTAGTCACCACTGCAGACAACAAGCAATACCTGGTCAGCGTAGCATGAAGACAGACTACAGCCCATGGCATCAGGTTATTGCAGTCTTGACAGAGCTCAGACAGTATTTTTCTTAAAGCTGCCTGGCCAGGAGTTAACTTTTTTTTAAATCTTTGAGAGACTGTAAATCTGCAGGTGCTGAATTAACTCCAGGTCTCAGTGGATAAACACAGTAGACAAACGGAGCCAAGTACCAACCCTGTCTGCAGGGAGGGCACAGGCTCTTGCACCGAGAAAGGTAATGGCCAGGTGCCCAACCTAAGAATGCCGCAAAGGACATCAGAGAGGCAGATATCCCTACAGCAGTAGGCAGTATCATTGCTTTGAAAGTTAGTCTCCTCATAAATAATTAACATTATGAAAATCAAGCAATTTTCCCATGTCCTTGATACTCTTACATATAAAGTTATGAAAGTAAGGGGCCATCCCATGTGACCCGAATTGTTGCTCTCATCTCCTGTCCCTTTTCTACCTTCAAATACAATACCCTGAAGAACTCCGGACACGCAGTCCATAAGGAGAAAGGCATCATTCAGAGATCTGTTTTCAGCATCAATGACATGCAAAAACTTCTCTGATCTTTCCCCAATGCACACAGCTTGGGCAAGACATCGGTTTCCATTCTCTCCATGGTCTGCTTCTATTACCGATACACAGAAGAGCAGCAAAATCTCAGTAAACTCTCAGTGGGAGTTTATTCCTATGACTGGATTCTTCTAGAGCTTTTCTTCAAAGAAACTCTCTATCCCTATCACTAGATTCAGTCTACCTAAGAGTAACATGCTGTCTTTTTATGCATATGATCAGAGGTAGCAGAAGCTGCTTCCTTACAAAAATAGGAGAGAGAGAATATCTCTGTGCATTCCTAGTATCTGCATAAGGTGAAGTCAGCGAAGAAAATGTATTTTCTTTTACTAGGTAGAGCATCACATCTGATACTTCATTCTTCTGTTCCTCCAGATTTTGTCAATTCATGTTGATAATTTTCTATTAAGTTTAACTGTTAGAAAATCCACAGTTTTATGCAGACTCTCTATGATATCTATCTTCAAGACCTCCCAGTCAACCTCCTCCCCATGAACTCCTATTTATGATTTGGGCTTCTAGATATTCAAACATTTTGTCTTTCAAATGGGACACTTTCTGAGGTGTCACTGGTATTTCAAAACCTATCTATTTCAACTTCTGAACTTTGTTTTGGTAGAGAATAGGAAACTCTACATTTGTCACCTCTTTTAGGTAACAGCCTTACCAAACTTCCCGCAAAGTTAAATTCTTCTGTTTACACATTTCTTTCTAATAGCCATTTCTATTTTTGTAACTGGGGAACTCTAAGCTGATGCTGTCTTCAAAGAGGAAAAGCCATATTTACAAGGAACTTAAAAATACCATTATACCACTTGAGCCTTTGAGAACTGCTTTCCTGCCATTGCTCTCTCCTCAAGCACTTGTATAGTCTGGTTTGAAAACTAAATCATGAAGAAAAAAACCCCAAAACAATCCCCGAAATACCCCACCAATAGCTGCACTTCAGATAACAAATTCCAAGAGCAGACATAGAGATTTGCTCAAGAGCAGCTCTGCTACAGGATGCCTCACTCCAGGCACTGCATCGGCTTGTACCAAGAATCTGCAGCAGCACAGCATCAGTTATTCAAAGTCAAAGCAAGAGGATCAGTGAGGAACAGTCCATCATGATTCTGAGTGGCGCAGCAGGTTTTATTGATTTTTAAGGTTATCCACCTTCAAATACATCAACTAAAAAGACTCTGCCTCTCACGATTCCACAGCTTGCTGCGTCAGATACTTCTTGTATCCTTCAGTACGTTGGAAGTGTATTTCAAGAGAGCAGCAAGATAGATGAATACAATCCCAGAAGAGATTAGATGAATACTCAAAGCTTTGTGTGATGGCACGTTGACAAACCTGCTTCCTCCCGTGGCTAGTTCATTATTGAGATGCCAGTTGTAGTACCATAGTTCAAGACTAATTTGAATTT
Organism: Strix uralensis; assembly: GCF_047716275.1. Lineage (NCBI taxonomy): Eukaryota > Metazoa > Chordata > Aves > Strigiformes > Strigidae > Strix > Strix uralensis. The sequence goes on from NC_133973.1 coordinate 54,817,899, forward strand.
TGCATTAATTGGAGGTATTTGATCTCCATCTCAGCTATGGAAAATACTGACTCCTGAAGAATAACTATGCTGAGAGTTCTAAACCAGAATCTAATAAACTTGGACTCAAAATAGCTACCCTGGGGAACCTTACGCAGAGCATCAGTTAAACAGTGAAACATCTTATAAGAATAACTCCAACACCGCAAACTTCCCATTTGGTTCAAACACACTAAAAATGTGTTTAGATGGTACTATGGTTAGATCATACCTAAGATTTTCTTTTCTGAAGGAAAAATGGAAGAAAAGGAAAAAGACTGAGATTTTAAGTATGAACTGTTCTTTCCACATACACAAACGCAAGCTGCCCTTAGATTGCCTTTTCAAAGAGAGATACCTATTTCCTACCATTTTCAATGACTGAGATGAGTCCCTGCTTTACAAAAGGCTATCTTCTCTGATGTACTCTTATTGTGAGCAGTGGGACACAGCTGCCATTATTAAGGAGAGTAATTCTTAGAGAACTTCTTGAATGGAGATTTTATATACCAGTCTCTTCTGAGAGATAAACTACCAGGTATGGCAAATCATAGCAGAAGTGCAATTCCAAGTACTTAACTCTCAAAAGCTCTCTGTGGCAACTACTCTACTCAAAAGAGAGGGTAGCAGGGGAAATGAGAGAGAAGGCATCTGAGTGTGCATGCACCGACACACAGAGCAGAATGGAGGCACTGCAGGGTGGCATAAAATTCATGTGCACACTCATCCATAAAGGGGCCTACAGCGACTGAAGGAGGAAGAAAATTAGGAAAACAAAACACCTTGGGGAACACTGATCAGCTGAAACAAGGCAGCCAGCATCTGCAAACACAATTCAGCTGCCCAGGACATTATGGGGAGACTAACGTAACAAGTGCATACCTGAATTTATGCTCGGAAAAGTTGAAGGTATGGTTTAAGGTGGGCACTTTGAATCTTCACATCATTAGCTTCATAATGATTAACTTGGTAATACTTTTCGATGGAAACCTTCTTAGTGTTTTCCTCATTCAAATTACACACTGAATAACCCAAGGAATAACTACGCAAAGACCGTAACTCAAATGAGAGCTTGATTTAATAACGTGTATTAGTAATTAAAAGCAAAGTATCTGAACACAATGCTTCTTCAGCCTATGGCAGCTAAGAAAGCCTGTCCTCAGCAGGTTGAAATTTGTTATGCAGGAGTTTGCACTTCCACAGGAAAATCCTCAGGGGTCTAACTCTTCCAAGAAACTGAAAAATACGGCATGAATCCAGTGACCCTGGTTATGATAAACATTATTTCGGAAATACATAACAAGGACACCCAAACAACTTCAGCTCCATTCTGCAATGATATCCCAAAAAAGAGCAGAAAAAGAGATACCTCAAGGTGAGTTTAATACAGCTGCACGCCCACAAACACTTAAAACATCTTAACCGTAATCAAATGTCTGTTGCATCGTATCATGACAGCATGGAGACAGGCTGCATTTTGGTGTTTCATTTTGTACTTCCATATTACAGCTTGTTTCAGTTACTTCAAAGGTTAACACCAATTCTGAATTTTGAGGGTTTTAATCCTTAGCTTTTAAATAGTTACAATGTCTCTGCTATACAAATTGATTTAACTACAAAATAGACTCTGTTTTGACTTGAGACACAGCAGGCATAATCCTGGTCAATGACAGAAAAGAGTCTGTGGAAATGTCAAACCACTCATGGGCTGATGAGTGGAAGTGGGTGAGGAGGATAGAGATAAGGACTTTTTATCAAAGGTTTAATTCAGAAATAACAAAACCACTTCAAAATATTGAGCACTGTTAAAATCCTGTCTCATTAGCTGAGAGGAGGTGGAGGATCTGTTTTGTTGATTGCAGTTGTGATTTTCAAAACAACCACTGCAAGTTAAGGACACTGAACAAACCTTCATTTCCAATTCTCCATCTGCATTCCTGAGACCATGAGACCCTGCCCATCCTGGCCCAAAACTGCATCTTGGTTCATGCTCTATTAAGAGCCTTGGGTTGTGCACTCAAAATGTCCTTTGCAACTGGAAGTCATAGAAGTTAGTGCAACAACAAAAGAAAGTATATTTGATTCTCAGTCATCTGTCTTCAGGAATTAGGTGTAAGTAAAATGGCTTGAGACTCAAGACAGTATTATGGAAACTGATAATAACATGATGATATTTTATAGTTTTCCCTTTGATGATCTGGAAAGACTATCAAAACAATGATGACAGTTAAAAGGAAACCGTCATAGGTAAGAACAAATACACAAACTCTCCAGAAGATGAAAGACTGACCTTCATTTATTTATCTTAGTAGCTAAATGTGAAAAATAAACTTTCCTTCCTTCCTTCCTTCCTTCCTTCCTTCCTTCCTTCCTTCCTTCCTTCCTTCCTTCCTTCCTTCCTTCCTTCCTTCCTTCCTTCCTTCCTTCCTTCCTTCCTTCCTTCCTTCCTTCCTTCCTTCCTTCCTTCCTTCCTTCCTTCCCTCCCTCCCTCCCTCCTCTCAAGTTCCTGTCACCTGTCAGTATACCTCCAGTTAATTTATTTTCTCCAAGAAATCCCACAAGAATTATTAAGAACTAGGACACAAGTGTCAAAATCATGCATCAACTGCATCTGTCTTCTACTTGGAAATGACATTTCAGAAAAAAAAGTGCCCAAATAGTTATTACATTGTTAAGTAAAATTGCTGCTCCTACAGAGAATCTGGTGGTTTGACAAACTCTTGGTTTGCTCCATTTTGCAGCAAACCAGAGCATTGCTCACAGCTTCAGAGTTCTTTTTAGAAATATTCAACAGACAAAAGTTTTTTTTTTTTTCAGCTGTTCAAAAAGGAGTCAGCATTTAACACTTTAATAAAATATTCCCTAAATTTTCACTGGTTTTGTGCAGGTGTGTATGTTGAGAAGTCAATATCACAGGCACAAAATATAACTGGGAAGATTTATCAGATTTTTTTTTTTTTTCCTTTCCTTCTTTCTAGGACTATTTTTCTGCCCCGTTGTCAATTCTATTTTTTTCATAAGCTTCTTCAGCAGTTAAATTCTCTAAAGTCAGGTCATTTTATAGCACCCTAGAAAATGTTTGGCATATGCCATCTGGATGAACATATGGTAAAAATGTAATTAGAAAGAAAAAGGTTTGCTGGTTTCAGAAGAAGTTGGTGACAGCTTTTTGATAAAATTGGATACAGGGAAATCTGACACGTAAAGAATTTCAAAATCCACTCTTCCTCTGCTGCCGGGCATGATGTGCAATCTAAAGCAAGACAAAGTGAAGCAAAATCTCAGTGAATAAAACTGACATGAATACAAATTTAGAGGGATAAAAAGATTCATGCCTAGCTTCAGGCAGGCACTGGGAGAAATACACTGAAAGTATATTTTATGATGACAATTAACACTCTCATATTAAGAATATTATATGTGTAATATGTGAGTGCTTCTTCAATCTGCATATACTGTATATGAATGCTATATATTGGGAAGAAAACAAACTTATATACTTGAATCCCACAAAGACATGGAAATAAGCCTCAAGCCCTGACTGCAGACTAGCAGTTGTTTGGTTTGAGTTTTGTATCTACAGATAGCCAGAGAGGTTCCTTTTTATTTTTCTTCTCTCAGGATGGCCACAAGCATTTCTGGAGCTCTGTTCATGATGAACATTGAGTTTTCTGCCTGCTGTATTGAGATGGAGCTTTTCAGGCACCAGCCAAATAGCAGAAATCACACAGAAACATCTCAGTGAAAATTGGCCACGGCAAAGAAAGAGCCACAGAGGATGTGAAGGGACCCTGCAGAGAGGAGTTATGAATATCACAAGATGAGTACAGAACAAAAAAAGGACAAGAATGGAAAAAAAAATGTTTTCAGTAGTTGACAATGTCAGAAAAAAAATCTCAAAAGAGAATCTCTCCCAAAGAAAGAATAGGAGCTACCAGCAACACTGGACACCTGAATGCTGGAATTGCCTCCTCTGTAAGCAGAGCATGATGCCAGCCTCTGCCCTCCTGACTGACTGAAACGTGCAGCCAACATTGGTGCAATGACGATGAGTATGTCTAAACTGCACTCATACACATATGGCATATGATGCATGCTGACAGCCCCCCCTTAATGTGTAATTATGCTGCTACACACTGTACTGAATGGCATTTCTGCATCCAGTATTTTTTCTTGGCAGCCTTTTTGCACCAGGGTGACACCGGCTTCAGCAGAGATGCTGCTCATTTGGAAGCCTTATAAGTGGAAGGAGATTTAGTGGCCCACTCTGTTGGCTGGAGCAGGTTTTCATAGCCAAAGGAAGCTCACAAATTATTCATATGTAATAGACTGTGGCTGAAGAGCCAACCACAAGCAATTCCAGGGCAAGCCCTGTGCTGGGCCTGTGTGGGCACAGGGAAACCTCACCATTGGAGGGAGCAAGGCGGCAGAAAAGGTTGGGACTAACATCAGCTAGTTATATCAAGGACCCCAAATTCATCACCAACTGGGCCTTGCCTTTTCCTGGAATAGAGATTTAGCACCCTACCAAATCACTGGCATTTCCTTCTTTTCAGCAACTTGGCTCTCACGTATGCAGCATGGGCTGGTGGTGCAGCTTGGGGAGGCAGGGTGTTTGGCCAGCTGCCTGGCCTGGGTCCTTCAAGAAGGAAATAGGGTGCGATTTTTGTTAGAAATTAGGATTACTGGCTTTCCTCCAAAGCAGGAATTTCTTACACCTGCTGGGGTAGGATTTGAAGTACACCTTGTTTTTTTCCCCACGAAAGGCATTTTTCTTCATGTGATCTGAGTAACTCCATTTAGGATAGCAAACTACATTGAGACCTTTAAAGATGAGCTGAAATGTAGCTTTTCATTACCTTCTATACATGCATCAATAAACCCTGTTACAACTAAAGACATAGCAAGGGAGAAAAAGATTTACTGAACTGCAAATACACAGTAAATTCGTTTAGGTCGAAAGTGTCCTCTGGGAAACAGAACAAATAATTCCTATTCATCCTGCTTTTTAGAGGTTTCACACTAACCCCATCAACAGCAATCTGTTGGCTCATGCCTAGTCGAGCTCTGCAGCGAACAGCACAGGCCTACGCTGAGGGCCACCAGTATTTCTCACCCAGAGAGGAAAAGGAGCTGCCATCTCCAACTCAACATGAACGATTTGTCCAACTGAAAAGTTAAAAAAAGAAAGGGGGAGGAGAAACACCATGGGATTAAGTTTAAAGGTGCTGATTAGATTAGGAAAACTCCTGACTAAAAAAATCTGGTCTGGTGCAATGCTGGAGGTTTGCTCTGACGTGCATGTCACTCTCTGTAAACGTTAAGTGTGGGTACCCTAATAACATGGTAAGACGACAGAATCCAGATTTAATGTGCCCATTGTAACCCTGTGGTACAGCTGGGTTTGGAATGAACAAACAGCTGAAATAACAAAGCCCCTGCTTCACCATCTCTGTATCTGCCTAACTCCTGGTAACTCAGGACAGTTATGAGCATATGGAAATAAGCACTTACAACAGAAGTAAAACCCATTTGTTTCTCCTTTGAACTTAATCTTCCTCATTCCTTCAGCAACTGAATGGATAAGCAGGTCACAGAAAGGGCTCTGAATTATCTACTCACTTCCTTCCTTTTCAGAGTTTCCACTGGAAGGCTCCTGAACCAAAGCCAGACCTTCTGGTGGTACCATATCGACCCAGCATTTCATCTATTTCCTCTTCAGAAAAACACAGCCTTTCTCAGGTGGAAACTAAACATCAGCTGAAAGCAGCCATCAGGCGAAGGTAGCAACATACGGGTTAGTAGATGCAAAGTAGGTACTCAATACTGCAGCGGCCTAGTTTATCCACAGTCATGTATTTGAAGGTTCAGGGATACAAACTACTATATCATTCTGGTGCGTACAGCGCTCTGCTCTCAGCAGCAGGTTGGAGAGTTGATTTCAGCAAAGTGCACACAGCAACCCAGTTAGAAACGTGAGTTTCTCTGAGCTCAGGGGCACACGGAGAAGCAATCTGTATGTCAGTACAATGGAGCTGTCTCCAGTTTCCCATGCCAGATATGAATTCGTTTCCCTGGAGACTTGAGCACAGGGAATCTTCGAAAGTTGCTGTGCTTTTATAAAGAAGTCCAACTTCTGCACTGAAGCAGTGAGTGCAAAAAAAAGCTTTTCATTCCCTGACTACCAGACAGAAGTGAGTTTACGTAAAGTGAAAGGGAGCTACAAGCAACCAAGGTGTATAGAATGAATTTAAAAGATTTTCATAATAACTCATAAAACCCCCAAAATCGAGCCTTCATGTTCTGTAACTAAGTCTTCACAGTCAGTCTTCAAAGTAAATCTTCTAATTCTGTAACAACTCCAGAGAAGGCCTCCAGGACAGAGAGGAAAAAGAGAAACCATCTCTTTCTTTCCCTTTTAACAACATACAAATAGAAAGGATTACTCTTCTTGACTGCTGACTTAGGAGCATGCCATTATGACTCTTCAGCAATGCAAAATGAGAAAGAGAACTTAATTGAAATAATCTAGAACGACAGATTGCACTGATGGGAGGTGAGGTTGCCAGATAGAGCTGTCACACAAAAATTAAACTTGGGATATAGAAAGGAGAAAAAATCAGGTGCGTTTGATCCTTTTTTTTTTTTTTTTCCTGAGAGATTATTCACTATACTTCAGCACAATATGGCTGAATGATTTTTCTGGGCCTACTTTTTAATTTCCAAGTAAGCTGCTAACCTTTCTAAGTGAAAGCACTTCTAGTAACCACAGGGTATTTTATGTACCTTAAAAATAGAGGTGCTGCTGATCATATTTCAGCTTCATTATATCCAAGAAGCTTTCACTAAAGCCTGTGGGTAAATTCTATTTACCTATATATGAAAAAAATGCCCAACTACTAATATATTATGTTTGACAGTATTTATATAAATATTATTAAAGACAGTATGCATGGTAATGATGTACAAGCAACATTACCTCCTTGCATTCATAACTGCCAGAAAGCTTCCTCAAGAGGTAAAGGAGCTAAAAGGCAATACTTGACATTTCAAAACAGGCCTCTTGGGGTTAAACTGGGTTGACAGCTGCTCTAGGGAAGCCTATTCAGACAGAAACCCCCTGCTTATGGGTAAAGAAAAAGGTGAAACAGAAGTGTTACCTACAGTAACCTTGACAAAAAAAAAAGGAAATTATAATGGAAGTTACAGCCAGGCTGATCAGCACATCAAACCTCCTCATTCATCTTGAGAAGTCCCAATTCACTGTAAACAGATAGTGGAAGCTCTTATTAAGAAATGCAAACTAAATGTGCCAGAATGGGAGTTGAGACACCATGGAATGAAGGTCATGGATTTTAGTGGAACACTGATTTCAAAGCATAAGGAAATGAAAGAAAATGCTATGTTAGGGACTCAAAAAGGAGAAGTGTGTATATGCAGGTGAAGCTGGGATGCTTTGTCCCAGGCAGTGGCTGAGTCAGTACAACAGAGTAACAAACACTGTTCACAAAATCCTACATGTAAAACACAGGAATTTATTGAGCCAGTTAATAATCAGCCAATGTCTCACCCAACTTTAGTAATATTACTAATATATCAAATATATACAAGATTATTGACACATTTTAATATAAATATTTATTCTGTAATCTGGTAACACAGCCAAATTTTTTGTTCACTCTAGCAGTTTCCAACAAGAATCACAATTTTAGGTGAAATTCCTGTGAAGTTTAAGACACTGTGATTGTGGTCTTTTCCTACCGAGAAAAACAAATCTTTATGACTTCTGAAATAAAACAAGAAACAAATAGGTAGAGTGAGCTATGTAAGTCTTGTCTACACAGTGACAGTCACAGACCAGTGTCTCACCAGCAGAGCAAAATGATAAAACCAGAGAAGAAAAGTATTTGGAGAAATTTTCTCTTTTAATACTGCACGTTGCTCTTCTACTATTCTTCACCTATTGCAAATATTTTTTTAATTTTTAAGACAAAGCTACCATTTTGAGAAAAATGTAACAAATGACAAAATTAAGGAATGAAATTTCTTCTGAAATATCCACAGCACATATTAAGATTTTCTCTTCCTTATTGTAAATAATACAGAGTAGAGCTTTACAAGCTTTCTAAGTAGGCATTTAATTTTGATGAGGAAGAAATACACAGATTTTAATACAGCATTTTTGCATTTTAAAAAGAGAACATAAAACTAAAGCTTAATTACCATCACATTATAATTGGCACATCCTTATGAAAAATGCAGTCTTTAAACATTTAATAAACTCTTAACAAAGAATGCGAGATAGTTAAGTGGCATAAATAAGCTTAATGTCAGAACTTCCTAAAAATTAATTCTACCAATAGATGATTAAGTTCTACAAGCCTCACCTTTGCACTCTGAGCAACATCTCTGAGATTTAAAAAAACTAATGTGCAATTCTGCAAGGTCTTGAGAACTCAATTTTCCTTTTAATCTCCACTGAGGGCACCAAAAAAAGAGAGTTATTGTCCCAATAAGCCCCCAGATCTGAGAGGAGTATACATACAGAGCACAACCAGACCCAGTGTTACTGACACCTGCAACAGCTCCAGAGGTCTAGAAGAGCTGCTCTTCCTGTGTATCAGGGAGAATTTATTGTTAACTTCTAATTTATCACTAAGTTCTATCAGACTTACAGTTTTCAGTTAACTCCAAACTATGACGATACTCACTTTGGAGTTCAGAACAATTCCACAGATGGTTTGTTTGCTTTTTGGTTAAGTCACAAACATATCACTCTCATCTGAAATCTGAAAGCTGATAAACTCTGCAAAGTTCAGTCTCACGAAAAATGTAATTAAAGACCTTCAAAGTTTCAAAACTTTAAACGTACAAAAAGTATTTTAGAATACTGATTTTTTTTTGAAGAAAAACAATACTGGCACAATTCTAACACTAAATACAGAGCTGAAACAAAGACTTTAGAGACTCAGACTTTTAGACAAACAAGTACAATTAAAACAAAATCTTGGTCACTGATACTACATCTATTGTCAGCCTCCTGTAATACAAGATACAAACTGTAATCTCTCTTTCTGTACATATACTGGTCAGATTCACAGAACAGGTCAAACCTGAAGAAAGTATTGCTTGATTGCTTTGAGCACGAGTATAGTGAAGACAGGCTGGAGTGTCTTTGCATTAGAATCAGGGGGAAGGCCAACAGGGCAGATGTTGTAGTAGGAGTCTACTATAGGCCACCCACTGAGGACAGAGAGGTGGATGAAATATTCTATAGGTACTTAGGAGAAATCTCACGATTGCTTGCCCTTGTTCTTGTGGGAGATTTTAACTTCCGAGACATCTGCTGGAAATACAACACAGCAGAGCGGGACGAGTCCCAGAAATTCCTGGAATGTGTGGGAGACAACTTCCTGACGCAGCTCGTGAGAGAACCAACCAGAGAAGGTGCCCTGTTGGATCTTGTCTTTGTGAACAGAGAAGGACTGGTGGATGATGTGGCAGTTGGAGGCCAACTTCGGCTCAGTGATCATGAAATAATAGAGTTCTCTATTCTCAGAGAGACCAGGAGAGGGGGCAGCAGAACTGACTTCCTGGACTTCCAAAGGGCTGACTTTGACTTGTTTAGGCACCCCCTTGACAGAATCCCTTGGGAGATGGTCCTGAAGGGTATACGTGTCCAGGAAGGCTGGGCACTCTTTAAGAAGGAAGTGTTTATGGCTCAGGAGCAGGCGGTCCCCAGGTGCTGTAAGAGAAGCCGGTGCCAGAGAAGGCCACCCTGGCTAAACAGGGAGCTTTGGCTGCAACTCAGGGAGAAAAGGAGAGTTTACGGCCTTTGGAAAAAGGGGCTAGCCACTCACAATGATTACAAAGACTCTGTGAGGCTATACAGGGTGGAAATCAGGAGGTCTAAAGACCAGCTAGAAATTAAATTGCCTTCAGCAGTCAAAGATAACAAGAAATGTTTCTATGTCAACAGCAAAAGAAAGACCAGGGAGAGCCTCCATTCCCTGATAGTTGCAGCAGGAAACATAGTAACAAGTGATGAGGAAAAGGCTGAGGTGCTTAATGCCTTCTTTGCCTCAGTCTTTAATAACAAGACTAGCTGTACTGAGGGAATCCAGCCTCCTCAGCCAGAAGACAGAGACTGGGAGAACGACCCCCCTGCAATCCAGGAGGAGATAGTCAGTGACCTGCTGCATCACATAGACACACACGAGTCTATGGGACTGGATGGGATACACCCGAGGGTGCTGAAGGAGCTGGCTGGGGTGCTCGCCAAGCCGCTTTCCATCATTTACCAGCAGTCCTGGCTGACCGGGGAGGTCCCGACACATCGGAAATTGGCCAATGTGACGCCCATACATAAGAAGGGTCGGAAGGATGATTCGGGAAATTACAGGCCTGTCAGCTTGACTTTGGTGCCTGGGAAGCTGATGGAGCAGCTCATCCTGAGTACCATCACACAACACATGTGGGACAACCAGATGATCAGGCCCAGTCAGCATGGGTTTATGAAAGGCAGGTCCTGCTTGACAAACCTGATCTCCTTCTACAACAGGGCGACCTGCTTATTGGATGAGGGAAAGGCTGTGGATGTTGTCTACCTTGACTTCAGTAAGGCCTTTGACACCGTTTCCCACAGCATTCTCCTGGCGAAACTGGCTGCTCGAGTCTTGGATGGGCACACGCTTTGCTGGGTAAAAAACTGGCTGGATGGCCGGGCCCAAAGAGTTGTGGTGAACGGAGTTAAATTCGGTTGGCAGTCGGTCACAAGTGGTGTCCCCCAGGGCTCAGGTTTGGGGCCCCTCTTCTTTAACATCTTTATTGATGATCTAGACGAGGGGATCGAGTGCACCCGCAGTAAGTTTGCAGATGACACCAAGTTGGGTGGGAGTGTTGATCTGCTCGAGGGTAGGGAGGCTCTGCAGAGAGACCTGGACAGGCTGGAGCGATGGGCTGAGGCCAACTGTAGGAGTTTCAATAAGGCCAAATGCCGGGTGCTGCACTTGAGTCACAACAACCCCCAGCAGCGCTACAGGCTTGGGGAGGAGTGGCTGGAGAGCTGCCAGTCAGAGAGGGACCTGGGGGTGTTGATTGACAGCCGGCTGAACATGAGCCAGCAGTGTGCCCAGGTGGCCAAGAAGGCCAATGGTATCCTGGCTTGTATCAGCAATAGCGTGGCCAGCAGGGACAGGGAAGTAATCTTACCCCTGTACTTGGCACTGGTGAGGCTGCACCTCGATTACTGTGTTCAGTTTTGGGCCCCTCACTACAAAAAGGACATTGAATTACTCGAGCGTGTCCAAAGAAGGGCAACGAAGGTGGTGAAGGGTCCGGAGCACATGTCATACGAGGAGCGGCTGAGGGAACTGGGGTTGTTTAGTCTGGAGAAGAGGAGGCTGAGGGGAGACCTCATCGCCCTCTACAGCTGTCTGAAAGGAGGTTGCAGAGAGCTGGGGATGAGTCTCTTTAACCAAGTAACAAGAGATAGGACAAGAGGGAATGGCCTCAAGTTGCACCAGGGAAGGTTTAGACTGGATATTAGGAAGCATTTCTTTACAGAACGGGTTGTTGTGCATTGGAATGGGCTTCCCAGGGCAGTAGTGGAGTCCCCATCCCTGGAGGTGTTTAAGAGTCGGGTTGACATAGTGCTTGGGGATATGGTGTAGTTGAGAATGGTCAGTGTTAGGTTAATGGTTGGACTGGATGATCTACAAGGTCTTTTCCGACCCTGATGATTCTGTGATTCTGTGAAAGTAAGCCCTGATGTTATCTTCTTAAACTTAGGAACAAGGATGGGTTTGAGTCATCAGCAGTGAATGTAAATTGGTTTGGCTTGTAAGTGTCCTTACAAGCCTTCAGGCTCAGGGTGCTCTGGGTTCAGGGTTAAAAGGACGAGTGCTATTAGGTTCCTATACTATATTTAGCAAGGCTTTTTTTTTTTTTTTGAAAAAACCCACAAAACCAAAACAGAACAGAAAATAACAGTATGTTGAAATACACACTTGTTTAAGTGTCATTCATGACATGATCTTACTACATAGCAGTAGCTAAATTTAGGCCAATACTATCCCCCCATTAAGCTGCAGTTTCTACCATCAGGATAAATCAGTTTTGTAGGAAATGTTTCAGTGAAGAAGTCCCCAATTTAGTATGTCTCAGTTAAGCAGGGTATTCTATAATAACGTTTATCGTTAGACCACACTTCCTCGCCCAAAGCACGTTAATTTTCATATAACATGACTTTACTATAGTGGCCTTTAAAACACATGGCAGAATTTAAACTATATGACATAGCACATGAAAAAAAAAAAAAAAAAAAGGAAACCTCTGCACAACTATATCACTTAAACCCTTAACTCTTTACAAAATATATTGTGGCCTCATTTTAGTGTCTACACAAAGCATACTGAACTTTGATTTTAAATGTCTGCTATAAAAGTAAATGTAAAGAACATTTCCAGCAAGGAATGTAAAGCTGAGCCAAACCTGCTGACTTAGGTCTGAACCTGCTGCTCCAGGGGGACCAGAGGCCTGTATTTTCATTTACATGGCATATAAACTGATGTCAGAGCAGCCTAACACACTTTGGCTGAAATGGGAGTCAGGCCCTCGGTATTTCCAAGAAGCTCTTTAAATCACACTTTACCAGAAGAGCTGCTCTAAGCCTGCAGTCTCTGATGGACCCTTGCATTGAGGCATCTGTATGATCAGCAGCTCCAGGGTAACACTGACTCCAGCCCAGAAGGACATCCCATGTTTTCAGGGCTCAGCGACCAGCTTGAGGTTGTAATGCCCTCACGCCACCCTGTGCCCCAACTCTGGGGATGTGCGTGGGCTCACCAAGCCTCCTGCCCCACTACTCCACCTTTTCCCCAGCAGCACCCATTGGCCAACGCCTTCCCATCAAACCACACTGACTTCATGGTGGTCACTGCTTCCTTCAGTATGTTATAGTATGTTAAACATCACAAACTCGGCAACATACATGTACACACACATGTAATATCTTTGCTGACATCTCCAGAAATCATGTATTTTGTGGTCATGTCACAGCCTACAAAGTGAAAGTAGGAAATCACTTTCTGGACATTTAGTAGACCAATTTTTAATAGCATGAGAGGTCAGCATATGTAGTAAGCACGTATTCCTCAAAAGAACACTCCTTTGCATCTGTAGTTACTCAGACAACCAACCTTTATATTTTCAGATCACAGAAAGTCTAATCTATAAATGGAACCAATTTTCATCATTTAATCATATAGCATTTTTATTTAACAAAATATGCAAATAAAATTGTTATTATTCCAGAAATCAAGGTCTCAGAAAGATTAATTAGAGAAGTTTTACTCAGTTCTGACAAGCAGTTTAACTTCAAAAACCATAAAATTAACTTCTGGTGTCAGGAGAGAAAACATCTATCACATCTGGAAATAAAATTACTCCCTAAATTCTGTTTTGAAACAGAAGTCATACATTCTCACAATTGGTTTAAAACAGCTGGAACTAAAAAAGGTGAAGATCACTCTACTGTTTTCTATAATTAATTAAAACATCTGGCAAGAGAAAATAACAAGTCTTCTCCAGCAATGGATAAGTAACTTCCTGTTCTATCAAAATCTCCATAAACATAAGGAACTGATGTTGGAAAAGTTTTAGCGTTTTCAATTGTAGAACAAGGTTTACAATTTATTCTCTGGTGGGGAAAAAATAAGATCCACTAAAGCATCGGCAATTCAGGGAACATTATGCCTGACCATTATAGTTTTGCTATAGGTGAAATGGCAGGAAAAAAACCAATCTGTGCTTCAGAAGAAGTCTCATTTAAGCTTCTGTACCCACACTGTGCAGAGATATGTAGGTTATTCTATTGCCAGTTGTAGGAAGCGTATTTCCACCTCCTGATCTTGGCCTGATTCAAATACATAAAGCATTAAAAAAAAAAAAAAACACAGAAAAAATCGCAACTGCAGAAAAAATAGAAAATGTCCCGCAATAAATCTGTTACACTTCTTCAGTGAAATTTTTCCTCTTCTGTTCTCCTAAGAGAGAACAACAGGAAAAGAAACCACTTCTCAAATAAACCATAAGGTTTTCTCTTTAAAATATAGGTAGATGCCTAGCAACAATTCAGATGTGAAAGAATAATCGCATCCTCATAAGAAGCTGATACACTAGCACCATCTTGGGGGAAAAAAAAGCAAAACAAAACCCAAGCATCAACCAAACCACAGACCATATATAAAATCTTTGAAGAGTGATGGGAGAGGAAGAAACCAAGGAACATGAGCATACCATGTCCAAGGTGACTTTTTTCATAGTCAAACCACGCAACAGAAGGAGGAATGGGAAGGGAAGGAAAGGAGAGTTGGCAGAAATGAAATCAGAGAGGAAGCCACTCATCAGCAAACTCCTCAATTCCTTTGAATTGTACATAGCATGGGGAAAGTGTTGCTACTGACAAAGAGGAAATTCAGTCAAACTTTTGGACTACTGGGAACACTCCATGCTATACCTGTGACATTACAGACCCTCAGTGCAGGAAAAATTACAAGAAAAACTTTCTAGAAACCTCCATAACTTCCATAACCTCCCTCCTGCCTTCTCCCAGAGACTGACAAAAACCCAAGTTGTTTTTCTCCTACCAGGATGCTTTCTTACAGCTTAGTGCAAACATGAATCAACATTTAATTCCCGTCTGAGTCCACTGGCAGCCTGACTTATAGTAACACCTGAGTGAAACTCAGCCCAAGCAAGACAAAGGCAGTGTTTGTGGAAAGCAGAAAAATATCGGGAGGCCTTGGCAACCGTTATTATTTCACTATCCATCAAACACTGCTGTCCTCAGTGTGCTCAACCTGTATTTCTGGTCACAGTGAAAGGATATTTCCCACTAAAATGTAGGTAAGGCACTGTAAACTCACTGTAACAAGACCAAAATAACTTCTAACTTTAGAGGGTTCTCATTACTCCAGCACACACAAGGCCACTGTGTCCAGATCCTCTTTTCTCACAGTTACAATGGTTATACTGCTTGGGAAATCTTCTACAGTAGAGCCTAGATCCTTGGAGGAAAAGCCATCACTAATCCAACCCTAAAGCTGTGTACATGTTGCCAGATGAAATAAAACATGAGCACAAACTGAATGCTTTCTGCAAGAACAAAACCTGTCTCCTCCTCTTAGATCTCCTCATAGCTGTAACTAAAGGCAATCAGAAGACTGGGTTTTCATTCCCGTTTTGCATAGCTCTTGCAAAACTGAGGCTGCAGTGAAGCTTCCACACTGAACAGCTGGGCATAAATCTGCATTTTATGTGCTGTTAGGGTCAAATCTAATTGCTTAGACAGAAACAATCTGGTTGGGAAAATCTGCACATCTAGATCCTTTGCTGGTGCTTGCCTTCCTTTGCCTTTGCATGTGCTTTCCCTTCTGGATCTTCAGACAAGACTACACTTCCAGTGTAATCCTTAGGAGAAATTTAAATCAGTCATGCTGGAAGTATTTAATTTGCTTTCTAAATCATAATTCAGATTCTTTAACTGAAACTTGGGGGGAGGGGGAAGAAAAGGAAGTTTGGAACAATTAATCCCTTCTACCAGTGGAAGGCTGCTACAATGGTTTGATCAGTCTCTTGAAGTTACAAAATATGGAGCATTTGGGATTCAGAGCAGACAACTCTCTGCAGCAAAATTAGCTATTCATCTCCATTCTTCTGTATATAAATGAGCAAACAAGTTACAGCCAAAGTGTCTGCTTGCATGGTCTGCTTAGTAATTCTGAATGCAGGACTATCTAGTGCACAGACACCCGGAATTAATGTTGAAAATACCCTGGCAGTCAGTTATTACTACTGATAAATATTAAATTGGATGACAGACTGTACTGTAAAAACTGTGAAACTAAAGAAATAAAATGGTTGGGTTTTGAGCCAGAAAGACATGTACTTTAAAAGGTAAAAGCAAAATTCTTCAGTAGGTATAGATATGGGAATAGCTAATCATTGATCAGAAGAAACTTCAAAGCAGATGAGTCTACAAAGCAAGGAGATCCATCACATAAATCTGAATTCATTAATAAAGCTTATCTTGTATAATCATAGAATCATATGGATGATGCTGGTGGGTTGAGCACAAAGCAACATGGGCAATATTTACTAAATATGGTAAAGTGGTGTCCTCCATTCAGTATAACTCTATATTAAAAAAAAAGAATCATATTTGGGTTTTTTGCATACTAATAACCTTGTGTAAGTACACTCTGTGCTTGGATCAGAAAGCAACAAGGTTTGATGCAGTACTTTGTCCTTCCTCATTTTGGACCAGACTCTGAAAGCTCAACTTCAATACAAGGGCTAAGTGTTGCGGTATATGTTTCTGTGCCAAAAAAGTGAAATCACGGACAAATGACCTGATCTCAGAAAGAAAATGACCTCTATCGCAAATTATTTACAGTCTTAGAAGAATATACAGAAGACTTATTTCACAGTATCCAAAAAGACCATAAACAGCAAATGAAGATTCAACACGCTGCTCTCATCGTCACTTGCTCCATACAAACTTCCACATTTCTCAATTACGCCATGATCAGACAGACTGTATTGCAGCGGTCCTGCAGGAGGTAATAAACTCATGCTGGTGAGTTCAGAGCACCATGACAGTGTTTAAATTCAGCTGTCCAGGAGATGACAAGGTAGACGGCTCCCCTGAGGGCTGTCTTCATCAGTTTGAAGGCATAGACACAGCAGACATTGCGTGTAGAGTCAAGCTTGAACCCACAGAGTATGGTGTCCTCCGAGCCTGAGCAGTAAGTCTGTCGTGGCATGTATTTGATGTCCTTGGCTCTAGCAGCAAGCTTGCAGAGTTTTTTCAAATTAGAGCTGAGATCTTACTGACTGGGAGCTAGGTCCTCAGTTGTGGGGACGCACATCTACTGAGGAGAAGCTCTAAGACAAGCAGACTCTCCTGTGTCTTCCACTAGTGCCCGTCCCCTGAGCAAGTACGTAGGAAACCAGACCCAAAGTCCAACAGCAACTGCCTAATGAGCTTCTGGGGAGTGCTCAGGTCCTTATAAACAAACCTCTTTATGGATGCTCTATAAAGAATGATGTTGCCTGTAGTAAGTTCATCACCCTCTAACCAATCTGCAGGTATACTGGAAGGCATGCTGCTTTACAGCAAGGCTATATTATATCTATTTATTTAGGCAAGAATGGTATCTTTGTAAGAATGTCAGTACATTAAAAAAGATAAGCTTATAGGCACAAAAAACTTTTGAGTACCAGTTTCCCTAATAACAAGCTATTAGAGCAGTTTATGTAGCTGGAAAAAAAAGGCAAGCTTTTAGCCAGAAGATCTTGTTGCCCAAAAGCATGTTTTAGTTTTTGTTTCTTGTTTTTTCCAACCTCTGGCAGCCCAATAAAAGATACTATCTCTGCTAACAAGCACTGCCTCACTTCTATTTCTAGACCCATCACAGTTACAAAAACACTACCAGCACAAATTTATTCACTGCTTCTCAGGGAGGACTTTTCTGACTCATTGTTTTTAATATACTGGATACTAGATAATATACTAGATATAGGCTTATCCTGCCTTATCTTAGATCAGATTAAATTCAACCATAAATATCGGACCATATCAGCTGGAAAATATTGCTTGGCTGCTTTGTTCAGTAAGTCAGCTACAGATCATGATAAATCATATATGGAAAGCAGCTGAAGGTTTCTATACGTCCCTCTGAAGCTTCTGGATTGATGAAGTTTCTACACCCCTTTGCTTTGCAACGTGCGGTGCTACAAGTGACTTGATTACTTTCACATAGCAAAAGTGTAAAATGCTAAAACCCTGCTCACAATCAAAAGCGGACAGACGTATTTTGGATCTCCTCTTTAATACAACTGGTAAGTAACCAGAAGGCATTTTCTGCCTCAATGACAAGGGCTAAATTCCACAGAAAAATCATGCTGATTTGCTCATGTTTATCAAAAGTATGGTATAACTAACTAATCATGAGACTAAATACCGAACCAACATGTTCCTGTGTATCTTAAAGGAATTTCTAAGGCCTTCTAAGCAACTTTAAAGGAA
Source organism: Strix uralensis (assembly GCF_047716275.1). Classification (NCBI taxonomy): domain Eukaryota; kingdom Metazoa; phylum Chordata; class Aves; order Strigiformes; family Strigidae; genus Strix; species Strix uralensis. The sequence continues at coordinate 54,836,008 of NC_133973.1, forward strand.
TAATTCATTATAACAATAAGGTGCCAAGCAAGATACAGTGGCACATAAATCAAGCTTGAGAACAAACCCATTCACTGTCTTTCTCTGCCATTCAGATGATAAATCTCTCCTTTAAGTATACCTGCCCCTGTCAGCACTGTTGCTCTTACCTGCCAAAGCTTGCCATTGACAGGTATCGCCTTTGCGGATGGCCACAGTGGCTGTGGACTGCTATGCCATTTTTAACCAGTGCAAAGCCTCAAGCGGCTCACTAATAGCACTACACATCATATGTTTTGTAAGATTCAATGACAACATAGTGCACCTTTTCAAGTTTACACAGCATGTGTTTAAAGTACCCTTTATCAAGCCTTGAAAGGAAATAATTTCTTTAACATGGGTTCTCTAGGAAACTCTCCTTTAGCAAAAAATAACTTCAGACAGCTGGATTAACGACAAAAATGGATATTCATATACAGTGAAAACTGACAATGGAGTTTTATTTTTACTAAGATAGAAGTGTTCTCCAAGTACTTCTTAATTTTTCATTCCCCAGGTATTTCTCAATAGATAACCAGTCTTTCTCTGGAAATGGACTGAAAGATTCCCAGTATCCTCCACCTCCCTGCTATGTATTTCCAAATAATACACAAGCACTATTGGCCTGAGAACATTTCTGTCACTATAGCAATACTAATAAATTAATTATGCCAGAGGCCTTTCCCTGGCATTGAGAGCAAGTGGCACAGAACAGACTGTGCCAACATTATTACTGCACTGTAGTTCTCACTGTAGTTATTCTCTTAACCTCCACAACAGAAGGTATACCATGTCCAAAAAGCTTTGCAGGGAGAGACCACAGCCCATGCCAAAACCCAGCCTATGGCCAGGATTTATGTGGGAAATGTTAAGTGGCATATGCACAAGCGTGCCGAGGAGCATTCTAACAATTCAGCTGTATGGCTCTGTCAAGGTCTGGTCCCTGGAAACATCATGCAGTACTGCAAAATTTACAGGGGCTTCCAACTCAATGGTGTCTAAAACAATAGGATCTTGTTGAGAAAGTCTGTAGCAGCTTTAGTGCAAATTAATTGATAACAGCAATAAAAGCTTTAATAACAGAAATTTTGGGTGGTAAATGTATCATCATCCTGTGTCTCATTCTACAAGCAACATTAATAGAAGTAACATGTAGAAAGATCCATAAACATGGCCCTTTAAATACATCTAACAGTCAACCAATTTCTGCTCAAAATGCAAACACACTCTTTAAGCACAACTTCTGCACAAAAAGCCTCACACTAACAGACTGCTGGAAGATGGGAAGCTGTATCACGGAAGTTACAGAGCCACAGAGCAATTGAAGCTGGTAAGAACCTCTTGAGAACATCTAGTCCAGCCCCTCTCTCAAGCAGGGTCACTTAGAGCAGGTTGTCCAGGACCGTGTCCAGCTGGGTTTTGAGTATCTCTGAGGATGAGGGCTCCACAACCTCTCTGGGCTGGGCAACCTATTTCAGTGTTTGACCATCCTCACACAAAAAAAGAAGTGTTTTCTGGTGTTCACATGGAATTCCATGTGCTCTTACTTGTGCCCCCTGCCTCTTGCCCTGCCTGGGTTCCTCTTTTTCATTGCCTCCCATCAGGTATTTATGCACATTGATAAGATCTCCCTTCAGCCTTCTCTTCTCCAGGCTGAACAGCCCAGTTCTCTTGGCCTTCCCTCATATGACAGTCTCTTAATCATCTTTGTTGCCCTGCACTGGACTCTCTCCAGTAAATCCATGTATCTTTTGCACTGGGGAGCCTGGAACTGGACCTAGCATTCCAGATGTGGCCTCACCAGTGCTGAGCAGAAAGGAGGGATTGCCTTCCTTGACTTGCTAGCAATACTCTTCACAATGCAGCCCAGGATGCTGTTGGCCGCCTTTGTCATAAGAGTGCATTACTAGCTTATGGTCAGCTTGGTGTCCAGCAGGACTCCCAAGTCCTCTTCTGACAGGCAGCTTTCCAGCTGGTCAGCCCCCAGCCTGTACTGGTGCATGGGGTTGTTCCTCTCCAGATGCAGAGCCCTGCATTTCCCCCTCTTGAACTTTATCAGGTTCCTTCCTGTCCACTTCTCCAGCCTGTCAAGGTCTAAATGGCATCACACTCAACTAGTGCATCAACCACACCTCCCAGGTTTTTTTACCATCTGTAAACTTGCTGAGAATGCACTCTGCCTCATCCTCCAGATCATTAATGCAGATGTTATGCAGTACTGAGCTCAGTATCAACCCCTGGGGTACTACACTAGTGATTGGCCTCCAACTGGACTTTGCACCGCTGGCCACAACCCTCTGGGCTCAGCCATTAAGACATTTTTCCATCCACCTCACTTGTCTAACCTTTACTTCATCTGCTTGTCTATGAGGATGTTATGGAAGCTTGTCAAAAGCCTCACTATAGTCAAAATAAACAACATCCACTGCTCTCCCTTCATCCATCAAGCCAGTCGCATCATTTTAGAAGGCTGTCAGGTTGTTTAAGCATGATTTCCCCTTTGTAAATCCATGCTGACTATTCTGAATCACCTTCTTGTCTTTCCTTTATATGGAAATCATTTCCAGGATTAGTTGCTCCATCACCTTCCCAGGGATCAAGGTTCCTCAGATCCTCCTCCTTGCCCTTCTGGAAGACAGGAGTGATATTTTTTTGCCACTTTCAGGAACCTTCCCTCATTCCCATGATCTTTCAAAGATAATTGGATGGCCTCACAATCATAGAATCATAGAATACCAGGTTGGAAGAGACCTCAAGGATCACCTGGTCCAACCTCTCTTGGCAAAAGCACAGTCTAGACAAGATGGTCCAGCACCCTGTCCAGCTGAATCTTAAAAGTGTCCAATGTTGGGGAATCCACCATTTCCTTGTGGATATTCCAGTGGCTGATTGTTCTCACTGTGAAAAATCTTTCTCTTGTGTTCAATTGGAATCTCCCCAGGAGTAACTTATACCCATTACGCCTTGTTTTTTCCATGTCACTCCCTGTAAGGCAGTCTCCATCTTCTTTGAAGACACCCTTTAAACACTGGAACACGGTGGTAAGGTCTCCTCTAAGCCATCTCTTCTCAAGGCTGAACAAACCCAGTTCTCTCAGCCTCTCCTCACATGATGGGCTTCCCGGTCCCTTGATCATCTTTGTGGCCCTTCTTTGGACCCTCTTCAGCCTGCCCACATCTTTTTTGTATAGCAGCGACCAAAACTGAACACAGTATTCCAGGTGTGGCCTGACAAACACTGAGTAGAGTGGGATAACAACTTCTTCTTCTCTGCTGGTGATGCCCTTGTTGATGCAACCCAGCATCCTGTTGGCTTTCTTTGTCGCAGCAGCTCACTGTTCACTCATACTGATCTTGTTCTCCACCAGTACCCCCAGGTCCCTTTCCACAGAGCTGCTCCCTAGCCAGGCAGATCCCAGCCTGTGCTGCACCCCTGGATTTTGTTTTCCCAGGTGCAAGACCTTACACTTGTCCTTGTTGAACTTCATAAGGTTCTTGTTAGTCCACTCTTCCAGCCTATCCAGGTCTTCCTGCAGGGTGGCTTTCCCTTCCCAAGTGTTCACTTCCCCACTCAGTTTGGTGTCATCAGCAAACTTCATCAGGGTACACTTGATCCCATCACCCAGATCACATATGAAGATATTAAACAGCGTTGGCCCCAGTATCGATCCCTGGGGGACCCCACTTGTGCCAGGTTGCCAGTTTGAAAAGGAGCTATTTACCACCACCCTCTGGGTGCGGCCTGTCAGCCAGTTCCCCACACACTGCACAGACCACTTATCTAGTCCACAACTATCAGTTTCTTTAGGAGGAGGCTGTGGGGAACTGTACTGAAAGCCTTGAAGAAATCTAGGTAGACAATGTCCACTGCTCACCTGACATGAACCAAGCAGGTTACTTTGTCATAGAAGGTGATCAGGTTTGTCAAGCACGATTTGCCCTTGGTGAATCTGTGCTGGCTCTTCCCAGTCTTGTGCTTCATTTGACTTGTGATAGCCCCCAGGAGGATTTGTTCCATAACTTTCCCAGGGATTGAAGTAAAACTGACTGGCCTATAATTTCCTGGATCTTCCTTTAAGCTCTTCTTGTAGATGGGGGTGACATTAGCCTTCTTCCAGTCTTCTGGGACATCCCCTGATCTCCATGACTTCTCAAAGATTATGGAGAGTGGCCTCACAATGACATCAGCCAGCTCTCTTGCCACCCTCAGGTGGATAATTTCAGGGCCCATTGATTTGTAGAGTCAAGCTCCTGTAATAGTTCACATCCCAACTCTTCCTTCACTGATGGTGGGTCTGTGTTTGCAATGACATAAGCCAGTTCCCTCAACACTCATGGGTACAAACTCTCAGGCCCATAGACTTGTTTAGATCCAGTTTGTTTAAGTGTTCCTTAATCTGATCATCCTCCATTAAGGACAAGTCTTCCTTGCTCCAGACTTTCCCTCTGGTCTCAGGGGTCTAGGATTCCTAAAGATCAGTCTTACTAGAAAAGACTGAAGCAAAGAAGGCATTAAGTACCTCTGCCTTTTCTGTGTCCTCTGTCAGCAGTGGCCCTGCACCATTTAGCAGTGGGCCCACGTTTTCCCTACTGTTTCTTTTGCTGCTGATGTACTTGTAAAATCCTTTCTTGTTGCCCTTTACATCCCTTGCCAGATTCAACTCAGGTGGGCTTTGGCTTTCGTGACACCATCCCTGCACAGTTAGGTAGTGTCTCTGTATTCCTTCTGGGTCATCTGTCCATGCTTCCAGCTCTTGTAGACTTCCTGTTTATGTCTGAGTTTAGTCAGGAGCAACTCGTTTACCTCCACGCAGGCTGCTGCTTGTTGGGATGGACCAAATTAGAGCTTGGAGAAGGTGATCCTTGAAGATCAACCTTGGACTGCTCTTCTCTCCAGGGCCATGGGATACCATGTGATTCTTCCAAGCAAATCCCTAAACAGGCCAAAGCCTGCTTTCCTGAAATCTAAGGCTGTGATCCTGTTTCTTGCCCTGCTCCCTCCTCTCAGGCTCCTGAACTCCACCATATCATGGTCACTGCAGCCAAGACTACTCCTGACCTTCACATCCCCAGATGGCCTGCCTTTGTTTGTAGGTATGACATCCAACAAAGCATCTCCTCCCGTTGGCTCTTCAGTCACCCATGCCACAAAACTCTTGCTTTGTGTTGCACACCATCAAGTATCAGGGTGGTTCACATCTTGCATCAGGACCAGTGTGTGTGAATGTGAGGCTACTTCCAGTTGTCTGAAGGTTTCACCTACTTCTTCTTGATCAGGTGGACCATAGCAGACTCACTACAGCATTCCCCATGTTGGTTTACCTGCCAGTCCTGACCTACAAGCTCTGAGCTGGCTCCACTCCACACATAACAGATGACTCCTTTTCCTTGCCTTCCCAGCCTGTCCTTTCCAAAGAGCCTGTATCCCTTCACTGCAGCACTCCAGTTGTGTGAGCTATCCTAATGCATCTCCATGACCCCAGTGAGGTTATAGCCCTGTAACTGCACAGATACACACACACATTCTTCCTGTTTCCCCTGATGCAGCAATTAGTGTGGAGGCACTTCAGAGAGGCACCCAAGCATGACGATTCCCCACAAAGGGCAGGCGAGCTTTCCACATAAAGGCTGTCCTGCAGGCACGTTCTTTTTTACATGCCTATGCACTTCGGGTGATTCTACTTCAGCCTTGTGGTGCTGGTTGCCATGGCCCTTCTGCCCCCACCACCCTGGGCCCCTGGCATGCCTTCCATGTCTACCACTTCGACTGCTCAGGAATTTCCCCCCTCTTTCCTACTTTAAATCTTTTCTTATCAGGCTGGCAAGTCAAGTTTTCTCTGACTCCTTACCTAAGCATCTGCTGGTAGATACTGTCCTGTGTCAGATACAAGAATATGGGCTGGACAGACTTCTGGTCTGAGCCAGCAAAGTTGTACTTACAGTCTCATTTAGATGCACAGATAAGCATTATAAGCACATAATTTTCTCCTAGGCAAAACCTGAAGCTTATACTGCAAAAGCCTCTCTCTCCTAGGCAAAACCCGAAGCTTATATTGCAAAAGCGTCTCTAATACAAATTAAAAAATTACTAATTTATAACTCCAATTGATTACTTTTTGCTATAACACTTTACTACATATATGCTAAACATGGGAACAAGCAGGTAAAGAATACTCTCTGTCTTTCTATTAAATGCCTTTGAGCAAGAGATTTCATGCTTCTGCTTGCAGGTGTTGGGTAATAAAAGTACTGAGGTTAAACAAGACCGTGTATGAGAAAAGTGCTACTGCTCATTATAGACCAAAGAAGGATTTGTAATACGTTATTTTTGTAGTTAACTACCTCAAAGAAAGGCCATACTTTTTGTATATATACATATATGAACGTAAATCAGATAGGGGATATATGACTTCATTTCCCAAACGCTATACGCCCTAAGGAAAGACACAACGCTGGCAACAAAAAGTAGTGGTGTGTGCTATCCACTAGCAACACGCTTGGACCCAGAATAAGAAAAAATAATAACTATTATTACTATTATTCATGCTTACCTTGATTAAGATATGTTTGACCACAGGTCAAGATTCTTTGGATACCTAGGGATAAGTGCTTCTTTTCTTAGGATAGACTCTAAACATTTCACACTTTCACAAGCTCTGAACCACTCTCTTTGAGGCTTTATAGCATACATGCAAAATTAGTGGTTACTTTAAAAAAACCCAACTTATCAAATGTGAAAAATGAAGAAATAATAAATGGTTTACGGTAAAAAAGACATACAATGTTAATTTTGATAAAATGTTTTGGGGGCATATGTGGAATAAATCACTGAATTATAAGAAATTTGCATGAGAAATTAAGACCAACACCTTTTAATGCAACTCAGTAGAAGGTTTATTGAAATAAACTATGGCCCGTTCCAAGGTATTTTTATAACTTTGTTTTAATCATTTTAGACTCCTCTCTTGCTTTCAGTCTAAAAGGTGGGATTTTGTTCCACTTCATTGAATGGAAAAATAATTATTTAATCTCCAAAAAGAGCTTTCAAAGAAATATGTTGAAGACCAAGTGCTTATTCTGTAGCAAAGAAGGTTTCCCTAGAGGTCAGAACAGATCTTACTGCATTTTCACAATTGCTACATGTGCACAACACTGATTTTTCTTGATTTATCAGTATCCATAAAAAGTGATGCAGCTGCTCTCTGCCTCCTAATATTCCCCACAGGACAGTACAAAAATGAGGACAACTGAGATGCAATCCCTCAGTTCCCCCATAAAACCAAAGTCCTGGAAAGCAATGAGCCAGTCCCGTTTTAACTGCTGTGTGTTTTGGTACAGATTTTGATCTTGCTAAAATGTTGTCCTGGTGATCAACAGGAGAGGAGCTAAAAACTCAAGATCATCAGAGGAGAAAAGTACGTGGGACTCAGACTGGACTCACTCCTGCCCAGGAGAAGCAGTCTCAGGGACTGGAAAAAAACAGCTTTTTCCTCAGCTTCCCAGGATCTGGGCATCAAGCAAGCTCCCACAGTACTGGGTGATGACTGTTACCTGCTTAGCATAAGGCTGCATTGTAAAGTCCATCACTTAAGTCTCATCAAAATATTACCCACAGGCAAACTGAAGCAAGGCCAAATGACTCCTCTGATAAGTGTCATACTTGGTCCCACCTCTGCTTCAGTGAGCATTTTATTCACATTTATGCAACATGAAGCTCTACCATCATGACCACGAATGCCAACTGCTGGATGATCTTGCACAGGGAACAGGAACCATGGGCTTACCTCACCAGGTAGAGGACAAAACTGGCCAACATGAGGGCATGAATCACTTTAAAAAGCAAATCCAGTTCCCATCTTCAGGAAGTTTTGTGAATTTAGCTCTGAACCGGCTATTTTGTGTAGAAGAAAGTGAATTTTGGAGTATTTTTTGTTCCAGTCAGGGATCAACCAGGAAGAAATGAAACAGTAACACACATTATATTTTATTTGATACAAAATAGCAACCAAGCTGAAAAAACAATTATTCATAGAATACACTGTCAAGTTCTCATGGAGCCTGTTAACTGTAACAAAATATATGAGATTCTCCCATGCAGAAAAGACTACTACATCCCTAGAGAGTATTTCCATCAGAAGACAGGTCAGGCTAAAAATCTGAGTCCATCATTAAGGACAGCTACCTATTAAAGTGAATACTTGAGTACTAAGCTGTGAGAAGCCCGAAACTTATACAGTTTTCAGCCAGTGCACTTGGGTGCTGTGGGAAGCCTGGCTGCTGCATTGCAGAGCACGGCACAGCACCGGTTTTATCTGCCCAGCTTCATATCAGCCTAAACTTAGTGCTGCCATAGCAAGATCTGTACGGGTACCCAAGCCAGCTCATTTAAGGCTGACTGGGATACGCTGACCGCAGGATTCACAGCAACTATTGCTGTGACTGCAGTGCAGGAAGATCCCTGGTTTTTGACTAGGTCTTTTCTTGAGTCACAACCAAGATCCTGATCCAGCAAAATGACCCTATAACACACTTAGCTAAGAGAAGTGCATCAAGGTCCCCATAAAGAACTCAGCAGGCCTAATTCAGAAAAGTAGATGCTCAATTATTTGCAGTTTGGGTTCTACTACGGGGCTGACAGGACATCCATTCATATCCATAAACATTTTAAGTGTGGCTGATTGCAGAATGAAGTCAGAAAGGCTACAGGCAGCCAGCTTGCCATTCACAAAAGCCCAAAACACACTCTGATTATTATCTCTGATTAAAAAGTAAAAATTAAAATGCCTCCATGATAGCTATGGACAAACATCACAATATCAAACCCTTTCCTACACTTATTCAAACTAGGGAAGGATATTTTCAAGGTAAAGTGACTGACAAATCAATGAAAGCACAGAGAGGAAAAGACGGGGAAAAACAATCAACTGTTATTCTAGGAGTCATGAAATGCTGCAGTAGTGCAACTCATGGGAGAGGCAGTAAAATATAACAAGTACTTCTGTGTCATTTCTGTTGGTGTAAATCAGTGGGACTCTGCTGACATTAATGAAGCTAAGCTGACTTACGGCAGAGAATCTGGCTCTTTATTTGCTATGATGATGACTGATTTCTAAATTCAGCAACAGATGTTATACAATTATAATTAAAGGTCTGTAATACATACAACACAAATGTAAGTCTGTGCAGGAGAGTTGTATTGTATTCATCTTGTGGCCTCATATTGCCAGTGGCACTGGTATACATAATTAAAATATTAATAACAACTCTGTGAAAAGTAGCAACACAACATGAAATGAATATTTTCGAACTCACTACTAGCAGTCACATTTCAGGACAACTAAATAATATCATTATATAAGACAAATCTTGATTCAGTGTGGTGGTTTAGTCCCTGCCGGGGTCTGAGACCACACGGCTGCTGCCCCTCCCCCACAGAGGGAGTGAAATACAAAACCCCGGGGCTGAGATAAGGAGAGGTTTAATACAACAGTGCAACAGCAACACAACAAAAAACAACAATAACAATAACAGTGATAACAATGAACAGAGCAAGATATGTACCGATACAGCAGTGAGAGCAGAGAGATCGCATAACCCACGCGTTCACCGATTCTCCCACGCTCCCGCACTTGGGCACACGGAGGTGACATCAGCATGCTATATGAATAACCTGGCTAGAGCTTCCCCCCACTGCTGGGGAAACTTAACCCTATCCTAGCTAAACCAGGACATTCAGTTACCAAGAACTGCAATATTAAACTCATCTTATGTCACTCATGAACTCTCATAATGTTTTAATAATGTAGACTATATATCTGCTTATAACACAAGACTATATGTTTTGGGCATTTGACAAGGTAAAATATTAACATTCATGTTGCAGACCTAATGCTTCTATCCATTTGACAGGCATAAATACACAGAATTTATAAGCAAAGAATTTATAATAAAACCAGACAGCATTGAGACCAACGTTTAAGGAAAGAAATTCTGCAGAACTGTAGCAAGGATTATTACAGGTCATAACCAGATCATAAGTCAATGCTACCATGTTACAAAAAAATTACAGATGTCATTTGTTACTTCCTCTGTCCTCCATCTTTCCACATCCCAATACTTGTCAGTTCAATTCTTCTCCACCTAATCCTCCTCCTCTCCTGTTTCCTAATGACTGTCTTGTACTCAGGTAATCCAAGTGTTGTCATTCACACTAGTTCCTCCTCAAATTGCATTGTCCCTACTCTTCCCCAGCTTCCTTGTCAGCTCCCCATTCTGATGCCTAGCAGTCATTATTGGCATACTTATTTTTAGCCATGCAATTTTTGGACATGCTGCACAGATGCTCTTTTGGAGATTTCAGTTTCCACATTCTACTCAGCATGGCAGTTTCTAAAATTTTCAGAAGGCTCTTAACATGGGAAAACTTTACAGCAACATCAGAAACGACATCCCTGACTGAAAGGTGATGTGTGCATCACCTTTCAAACATTTGTTTCCAAGACTGGGAACCAAGCTTTGTAATGACCTTTGGCAAAACAACTTCTGCTTTTCCAGGAAAGCGATGATGTTTTTGAAAATACCAATTAGGTCTCAGAAAAGAGAGGGGAGAAAAAAAATTTCAGCTCAGTCAAAGAAAGCATAGTAAAGTTACAAATAACTAAAAGGGTCTGTAGATGAGAGGTATTCAGCAGCCCTTGTAAATGTAACAAGACCAAGCAGAGCCTCATACTCTCACTTCAGAAAGTGAACTTTCTGAGATTTTGTAACATGCATAAAGCAGCATATCTTTTAATAAATTTACGTTATCTGGCTTCGATAGCAATCCTCATTTGCTGGAGAGAAAGCACATATAAATAAAATTATTACAGTTCCTGAAGTATTGTTAGAAAGGATTCAAATACAATAGTGACAATGTAAAATTAGAACCCAAACATCACTGAAAAAAGGAGACCAAAGCTTTTCTTCTAATTTATGACATATTGTGCCACTTTTTTTTTCCCCCGCAGTTTGATGGCTATGGAGAGAATTTGGAATTGACACCTCCTGGGACTACACAGTAAATTCAGTTTTCATAATGGATCGTTTTTATTTTCTTCTTTTAATGAGCAGAGAGATTAAGGTTCAACTAATAGACCATGCAAAACTGCTGCACATGTCAAGTGAAACAGCTGGCTGCAAGACACAGCAGAGTAAGAAGTGCCAAAAGTTACAGAGAGCACCATGAGGGCTGTCTGGGTTTCACGGGCAGGTGAGAGGGAGCCATGTGAAAGATGACCATGTCGGAGGGGAGCCCTGCTGACCCTTGGGGAGCTGAACTTGGAAGGCCAAGAGTGCTGAGGGGACTGTGTTGGTCTTACCATGTAAGACTGACAGTATGTAGGTGATGGTGTCACAAACATCAAATTTGGGTACAGATGTCACAGAAGTGGAACTAATGGGGAAAAGTAATGAAGGGTGTGCTGTTTAACTGGGAAGAAACAAGGGTGGAGAAAAGGAAGGATGAAGGTAGATATGGGAGAACAAGTGGGAGACAATGGAGAGAAGAGGCAATCAAAGGGACTGGTTGCACAGAGGCAAGCTGGTGGCCAGCATGTTTGTGCAGCCAGGCCCTTCACCTGATCACCAGTCTGTCCTATCTTCTGATTGAACTCTAATTCTAATTATTTTCTATCTGAGTATACTTCCACACTGTGTGTAAGAGTGTGTGTGTGAGAGAGACAGACAGACGAAGATTAGCACCCTTCAATTCAGACCAGGCAGCAGGTGGGATAGGAGGTCTGCGACTCAGCTGCCAGAGAGACTATAGGTCTGGGGCCAGAGAGACCAGGGACTAAGAATCTGCTATGAGGGAGACCATAAGTGTGGATCAGCTATTGGAGAGACCCACTTGTGCACATACATGAGGTGTGTGCATGTGTCTGTGCAATCCGATAGCAAGCTTCAAGTGTGATTCACTGATGCATAAGAACAGGATCTGGCCATTTCTACTCTTCCTGTTTATGACAATGTGGTGCCCATAAAGTTGCTGGTTGCCTGTACGCATGACTCTGGTGGTTGGCTGTGTCTGTACACAGCATGTGTGCATGCACTCATGTGCACGCATGGGGACTGCATGCTCAGTCTCACTGTCAGCTGGGCCTGGGATCAGATCCTCAGACCGGGATGAGGTGAATCCCCTTTGGTCTAGAGGGCCACCGACTTGCCCTCTCTTAAAGCATCTTCTACCTTTGACTAGCATTATTTCAGTTGTGCAACTTTAATTGAAACAATAACATATAAAATATATGTGATAAAAATGAAAAGGTCTGAGAACCCATAAAGAGCATTAGTATTCTATACATTAGGATAAGGATGGAAAGAACACATTGGCCCAGTCAGAAAAGAGGTCTGGTACAACATGCAAAATATACACCAGAACATGCTGACCATACATAGCCTGTTGTCTTCTCCAATGCCATCACTTGTTTGACACTACTTTACATCTATACTTTCTTGAAATGTGCTCTAAGTGAAGCTCTTCCTTGGGTAGTTGTGGTAGGTACTGTAGGGCCTGTGCTACAACACCCCAAATTGTTGATGGGCCTGTTCAAGGAAACTGTTGTCTGTAACTGCTGAGAAAAGTATGCTATTGATAGTGAACAGTACAAATAAAAGTCAGTCTTTAAAACAAACAACCAAAACTACCAAAAACCAAAACCAACAACCTGTGTGAAGGTAACCTGTAGCATTAGATGAAAGAGGAACACAGGATGCCTGAACTACAGAGGCTTTGGCAACTTGTGCCATATACACGCCAAATGAATTAAAATTGTTGTCTTTTGAGACTCTGAAGAGCTGTCAAACTAGCACATTTCTAAAGCACTACCATTTATATTATTGGCACTAAAAGTCTGCTCACTCAAAAATGTCACAGCCCTTACATCATTTAATATATTTACCATCATTATGCAGAAGTTCACACAAGCAACCGAATTCCCTAAATGGTGCTTCAAAAAATTCAGATCAGATACTAGCAATTACTTTTTCATATAGGTGGGCAGAAGAGGACAGCCAACATATCCTGATGAAATTAGTAAGTCGTCCTTGTTATTATCAGACAACAGTATAAAACTCAAAACTGACAGCAAGAAATACTCCTGATTTGTTATACTTGTTCTTATATTTGCAGCCCACTTCTGTGTTTTTCACTTTAATGAGATTGATGATAACATCCACTTTCCAGAAAAAGAAAAATATTTTGTTGATACTATGTCTAAACACTTCAGGAAAAATATTTCCTCTATCTTTCAAAGAAAGCATTTTTTAAAAGAGAGTTATAATTCATCATTCTGCGACAACATTTAGAAAAGAGCATTTATACAGTTATCTAAAAGCCTGGTCAAACTGTATCATCTCCCTGAATATCACCCCATTTAAGCATTTTTATTACCCATATGCTTACTAAAACCATTGATCTATATTCCACTTTTTATGTGGTAATCTAAATTGCCTTGAGTAATCTAACAGAGATAATTAAATGAGTTTCATTAACATCTGCAAAAGGTTCCAAGGGCATACAGTGGATTAAAGTCTGGTTTGCAAACATGTTGCTCAGATTTCATCATCTACATGCTAAAGAAACAAGTAAAGTGCCATGTGACACAGGAAAATAGGAACGGATCTGGTTTGCCATCATCTCCAATCCCATGTCATTTTATACTGTATCATATAAACTGTATCGTCTACCCTCCTTTAAATATTTACTAATGATCAATGTAAACCCATTTTGGATTATTCGATCCAGTGCTACGACTGAAAGTTTGGGAACAAACTCCATTGCTCTAATGTTTAAGGGTCTTCTCCCTTGCAGTCTAAATGTATAGTACCTTTAATTCTTTGCCACAGATCATTGTTTGTTTTAGACATTTCTCATTTCTTCCTGGTGTTTATTCCTGCATTATCTTAGTTTTGCTGTATTAGACAAATCTGTGTCTTTTAGTTCCTCCTCATATAATGATTTCTTTCCCTTCCCTAATCATCCTAACAGTATTTTCTGAGTTTGTTACATTTTGAATCCCCCCTCACAAACATGTCTATCTACAATTAATAACACTCCCCTATCTCCACAATGGCATTTGCCATTGACATATCCAAATGACAACACTTGGATGACTCTCAGTAATTCAGCTAATACATCAAGTCATTTTAAACACATACTTCTAGATAATTGGGAAAATTTTATTAATCTTCAATTGCATCTTTGAATTTTACTGTATTCATATACATTCTCTACATAGAATCCTCCATTCTTCCTTTGGTTATTCTTTATATGGATAAAGAGCCACTTGCAAGGTGTTTTAACATTTTCTTTAAGAAAATACTCAGGCTGAATTTGTGCAAGTCTCACTTCAGCCCTCTAATTTCTGCTTCACAAGAAGCTTTCGGTGTTGGTCAGTCCTTTTAACTTTTCCTTGCACATTTGTTGCTTTTTTGTAATGTCTTTACTGATGTGGTTATTCAGCTAATTATGTCTCTCTTCCCCCAGTTTTCAGGTGCATCCACATCACTAAGATTTGAGACTTTGTAAACTGGACTATAAACCTAGATGATTAAAAATGTCTTCTTTAAAAACCTAACAAACTTTTTACAATTCTTATTATCAGCAAGGATCACTGCACAAATGGAGAAGATACAGAGATACATATATATGTGTATATACATATATACATATATGTGTGTGCGTCTCTTATACTCACACACAACTCTATGCCATCATGCTGAATCTTGAAACCAGTATTTTCATAAGGAATGAAACACTCCTGGCTTTCTCTGCCTCCCTCTCCTCTCCCCCTGAGTTTCTTCCCTGAGAATTCCCCTTAGTCTCATATACATCCACATTTAGCTCTCCAGTAAAAACAACAATTTTCAGATATATTGAGAGTGGTAGCCTGTCTATAATGCAGCCATTAGACCACCTGCACCTGCTGCCTTGCACAGATACACCAAAGTAATCTTAAAGTAGCAAGTCAGATACCAGTATCAGCTTAGCTGTTGCAGCAGAGAGATCAGCCTGAGTTGTAAAACCTCCTTGAGACCACAAATAAATTTTCAGATAGTCCATGCTGAGCTTCATGATAGACTGAGAATGGCAGGCAGTCCAGGTAACTTAAAAGCTCAGTAGGGAAGGCCTGTATTACACTGGGTAGTCAGTGCAAACATATATTAGGTTTTCCTTCTACGTAGCAGAAGCATTTGTGCTGTAGTCTATGTAAATCTAGCCAAATACTCTACAGAAAATCACTTTTCTATTGTTAATATTTATATGAAAACATCATTATGACTTTCAAATATGGCACAACACTTAGCCTGGCAACATGTGGATTACTTAGCTTTTTAATTTGCTGCTGAGCAGTAGTTACAAAAATTCGCATGCAATTTTTACGTTTTCACAGAACCACAGAATCGTCTAGGTTGGAAAGGACCTTGAAGATCATCTAGTCCAACCTTTAACCTAACATTGATAGTTCCCAACTACACCATATCCCTCAGCACTATGTCAACCCTACTCTTAAACACCTCCAGGGATGGGGACTCCACCACCTCCCTGGGCAGCCCATTCCAATGCCTAACAACCCCTTCTGTAAAGAAATGCTTCCTAATATCCAGTCTAAACCTTCCCTGGCGCGACTTGAGGCCATTCCCTCTTGTCCTATCGCTTATTACTTGGTTAAAGAGACTCATCCCCAGCTCTCTGCAACCTCCTTTCAGGTAGTTGTAGAGGGCGATGAGGTCTCCCCTCAGCCTCCTCTTCTCCAGACTAAACAACCCCAGTTCCCTCAGCCGCTCCTCGTATGACATGTGCTCCGGACCCTTCACTAGCTTCACTGCCCTTCTCTGGACACACTCTTTTTGTAGTGAGGGGCCCAAAACTGAACACAGTAATCGAAGTGCAGCCTCACCAGTGCCGAGTACAGGGGTAAGATCACTTCCCTGTCCCTGCTGGCCACGCTATTGCTGATACAGGCCAGGATGCCATTGGCCTTCTTGGCCACCTGGGCACACTGCTGGCTCATGTTCAGCCGGCTGTCAGTCAACACCCCCAGGTCCCTCTCTGACTGGCAGCTCTCCAGCCACTCCTCCCCAAGCCTGTAGCGCTGCTGGGGGTTGTTGCAACACAGATTTGGGGAGGAGAGGGTGGCAGTAAATCCCTCCTTTTAAAACTCACTTAATCTTACCATAGTCCAGCTTTTCAATCAAAAATGAGAATAAAGTCAATGTCTTTCTAGAATCTGCTAATTAAAATATAACCAGCAAGCAGATGAGGAACCCGATTTTATGTGTCAGACTTCATGTACTCCTGTAGCATAAAACCAAAGAAACAACAAAAAAAAGCCCCCACCAAACCCATGATTTTTTTGAGCAAACTTGTCTGGACGTTCAGCTGGTCAATTCTTTAAATTTGAGCAAAAAATCAAATAACTGTAACAGTAAGCTAAGTGCTACCTGACTAACTTATCTTAGGCTACCAGATTCTGAGCATGCGGAGTCGTGATATCCTTGCTGAAGAAGCAGCTTATGGACAAGGCACAAGCCAACCCAACCAAACAGCTCTAGAGAAAGCCTTGTCCTGCCGCTCTTCCTCATGGCGCCCAGGCTTTCGGCACAGGGCTCAATTGTGTATGCAAGTCACAGAGGCAAGGCTGAAAAAGCAGCTGTGCAGCTATTACACATTATGTTCAGGTGATAGGGTTCCTCCTTCAGGAATTGTATTCCTGAAGGCTCGCGCCACGAAAACAGCTGGTCCTATGATCTGCCCATTAGCTTGCACTTGCTTTAATTAATTTTAGTCGGGAAATTAACAAGACTGTTTTTAAACAGAGTTTGAGGCTACTGATGTTTGGATTCCTCTGACCGGGCATCACTCCTTCTGGCTAGTCATGCTGTGACACTCTGGGGAAACGAGTCCTTTCCAAGACCCAGACACAATCCTGGTGCATGTCTGAAGGCATGGAAACCCCTATTTTTTATACATATGTTTTAACTAAAGATTCCTGACTGGAAAGTTGCGACTTTTCACTGTGCAACACCTGATTTTGAGCTAATCTTTTTATGATTTCCTTTTCGAAGGTAGACCATTAGCTCATGATTCCCTAGTATACTGTTAAAATGGTGGAACTGCATTTTAATAGGATGCTGGCAACAGGAAGCATGCAACAAAATCCCTAAATGTCATCACTCTGAGCTGCCAGAATCAACCCCTTGTGGCCCAAAACAAAATGTCTTTTATCAGTATGGCTTTTTGCCAAGTCTCTGCTGTCCAGCTCAAGGCACTAACTGGATTAAACCATAACGATAAAAACAGCAGCAAAAAGAAAATGCTGTACAAAAGAGATTATAAGCAGGAAGAGAAACATAAAGTACCTCTTTAGACTCCAGGTAAAACTCTGTTGTTCCCACCTGATCAAGCCCAGGAACAGCACTATCTAATATAGCACTCCTAAGAAACTGTCTCCTGTATCTCCTAAGCCATTTCTTAAGAAAATTCTCCCCTATATCCCTGACTTTCTGATTTTACCTTATGTTTCATCAATATTTCACTACTTCCTTCTGCATTTGCTGGATGCTTATGCCAGGAGCTAACTTTAACAGGGCTTCTGCATTTTTGTAACACGAAAGAGTGCCACCACAAACAGATACTCTCTATACTCATTCCTACAAAATGTGCTCAGTATTCCTCTCCTCCTTTAGGAACTCTCCAGATGTAATGATTTTTGGATATAGCAGCAGTATCTATCATGAATCTTTAACGAAGGCTTTTCATCCTAAAATGCGAAAAAAACAAACTGCATCTCAATGTGCAAGCAAAGATATTTTAACTTAAAGCCAACACAGCTGGATGTCAGACAATGAGTAAAATTGAAGCAATGTCTTTTCATAAGAGCAGAACAAAAAAAACAGTTTACACACAGAGACTTAAGCTTATGCTTGAAATGAATAGGCAACCAAAGATGTCAAAGACTGTATAGACTCCTATAATCAAAACCAGACACCAAAATGCATTCTGACAGGTGTGGCAAGTTCTGATTCCCACAGAAAAGGTGCAGTTGTGGGCCCGTCTACCACCAGGTCTCTTAAAACATTTTCCAAGTAGCAGATCTGCTCTGCAAGGGTAGAAAGCCCATCCTACCACAAAGAATGAGAACAGCATGATCCCAAGACCAACCTCAGACCAGTAAGCACTGGTGAGAAGCATACAGCTTCATCTTGTGGATACAGTTTGTCTCTAGAGCTCAAAATACTGACCGAGTATTCTGAAAGCAGAGGTGCTACAGAGCCTACATCTGCATAATACAGGATGAAAGGCTGCAGATCGTTTGCATGCTGAAGGCAGCTCAGTTCCACTTCTCACAGGTTGACAGAAAAGAGGGACAGATGTCCTCATAAATTTGATTGATCTCATGGAAAAATTAGCACAGCCCAAAACCATCAGCATGCATTTCCTGGACAGAAGAGCCCATGACTACAACACCCCCCGATCACGCTGAACACTTGCTGATAAACCAAAGGTAGGGATTAAGGCTCCCAATTTAGATCAGGTGTTTCAGCTTTATGCAGCAGTAAGAGACCATACCACTGTGGTCAGAATAGCTCTCCTACAACCAAATCAAAAGCCAATCTGAAAAAAGAAAAACAAAACAACCCTAAACCACACCACTAAAAGCTGAAAAACTCCACACACCAGCAGATTCGCATCTCCAGTATTTTTCACAAATACACATGAAAAAGCTAGCGACAAGCAGAAATACGTTACAATTGATTAAAGCATCATCCTATGTCTTCACTGAATATCAGTGTGTCTATCTGCACTATAACTTTACATGTATATTACACATTAGAAATGTTACTTTATAGCAGAGCTGCAAATAATCATCTTTCCTAAGTAAACCTAAGTTCACTTAAAAATTAAAAGCAAAATGGTGTTACTATGCTGTTCAATTTCTTAAACTATGGCAAAGTTTTCCATGCTATTTGTATCCCAAATAATATGCCTCTCCAGGTTTTAATTATGAAACGCTAAATAAATCCCATGAGCAAACACTTATTCGTATCTGTCTGCTGAGTTACTATTTGTAATTTCAGCTAATTACTTCCCCTGTCAGGAAAATATTCTCCGGAGTCCCAAGATGCCACACAAGTACCTCAATCTCTTTCATTTTAGTCTCCCAATGTTTGATACAGAAAATGTAAATTCATTTGGCTACTGCTGGAAGAGTAAAAACTTGAAATGATCTCTGCACTGTCAGCAGGTCCTTACCTTGTGTGCTTAATCCCTGTTACCATGGTGATATTTAATTGCACAGCCACACAGTTTGATTGGTTTATTTTAAATTGAAGTTTTTCTGTGGAACAGCACAGGATCCTAGCGAACATTAGATAAATGGCTTTCAAAATATTGCAGTGAGTCATCGTGTTGTCAGCAACTAGATTAATTTGAGTTCAGTTAAACTATTTCTTCACCTTAATCTTACATATATATGACAACATACATAATATGAGGTTTTTTAGCATTAGTTTTGGGACCTGAGCATTTGGAGTATAATTAAGCAGTATTTTATTGTAAGAAGGGCAATTAAAACCTAAATGAGAATTAAAATTAAGTAAGCTTTTGTTCGCAGTATCATCTTGTGTTTCTAAAACAAATTACCTATAATAACAATCCAGATAAGAACCTTTTACAGCAGGATCATACTTGATTTTCTTTACAGAAAACTGTAAATATATTGATATGACAGAAATTAAGCCAAAAGGATAAATACAGTTTCTTCAGTACTGGCTTTCATATACCTCAGCATGCAGTTCCTTAGTATATGAATGACTGTTAGAAAGGCATCATCACTACGGTGTTTCCTGGCATGGCATATCATACTAGATAACTTGTTTTAAATTCTGTACATACACTATGATGAACTAGTGTACTTCAACTATGCTATTTAAAAGGCAGCAATATACCATGATGATAATCACCCTTTTTTTCTGCTCTATAACCTAGCTCTAGCACATTTGTTTTCTTAATGCTGTAACTGAAGGCCTGGGGAAATTTTACCTAGCCTTTGCTATGAAAGGTCCAGTTCCATCACTGAATATCAGACAGCTTTACCTTATTTATTTTTTTCAAGCTTGTGGCCACTAAGGCCCTGATGTACAGCCTGCAGGATCATTCTACCTTTTTGGTGTTTCAGGAGCTGCTCTACCCTCTTTCTTTTTAGGGACTTCAACTAGCCTGGTTCTATTTCATATGCAGAGCCTCTGTGTTTGCACCATTGGGATACCAGCATGTGACCCACGATAAGGCTTCGTAGCTTCTTAGAAACCACTACTGCTCTCCCAACCACCTGCATGGCTTTGCAGAACCAGAACTTGATGCTTTTAATCTTGATTCTATAGGGACCACACTCTGTTTTACAGGAGAGATGTTTGAAAAAGCAGACTCCAACTGGGGCTATCATTCTCACACAAACTGCTTACAAGAATTAATTTGGTTTATGCTCCCGGGAAGGGTAGCTTGGTGTACTGAGGCAATGACTCTACAGATGCATTTACATGCTGTAATGCACAGATGAGATGGTGTTATCACATATGAAACATCTACCCAGAAGCACGTGAACTCAAAGGGTAATGAGGATTTCATCTTCTCACCTCCATACATTGTGACCTTGGGTTGGCATACTTGATTTCAAGTTAGCAACACTTGATTTTTTTTTTTTTCTATACAAGTTCTGGTCCAGAAGTTTTATTCCACTTCCTAATCCACCTTCAAACACACAGAATTAACAGTTTCCAGCATGCAATACTTCTCTGATTTTCATGGCATCCCCATTCAGTTTGTGTTTGGAGAAAACACTAGAGACTAAATCAGAAACACAGATCAGAAATCTGTGCTGTAGCAGAGGCCTGAAGTACATGATTCCCTGTACTCCACACTTAGGTACAATTACATCCAGGCAACCCAAGGCTAATGACTGAACAAAAGCTCCTTCTCTTCTGAGTAGTCCCACCTACATTCATACCTTCTTGTGTAACTCCCCTCATCTTTCCAGTGTGAGGAATCCACTTGGTTCAGCAAGTGGTGGTCGCACGTGTGTGCAGAGAGGACTCAGAAAGGGCAAGCCAGCAGATCGGGAAGGAGCCACGCTGCTGTGGCTAGCTCCCGACTTACTGCACATCAACTGGCTTAGGTACAGCTGCCTTACAATGCAATGAACTGTCCATTTTTCCATGCTCTAGTTAAAATAATATAGCCCCAAAAACCAGCATCTCCTTGCTACTATTCCCTCCATTGTAACAATGATCTACCCCAGTCGATATTAACATAATTTTGTCTGTCATATTTATGCCTGCCATATTTATGGCTAGAGCAACAGTTCTCTGTGAAGGATGATTGTTAAATCCCCCCTTTTCAGGAGGTTGAATGGATTTTGCAATACTTTTTTTCACCATATGCCTGAGTTGTCTCTAGGCAGACCACCGACACAAACAGGTTGCTATATAATTTTCCTTTTTCTCCTTTCTAATTATTCAGGTTTGCTTTAAACAGTCACTTGTGTTTGTGCATCCCTGCTGCTGTTTGTCTCTTCTAGCCCCACTCCCCCTTCCACCATATGATCCTGTCCTTGAGCAGGTCAAACCCTTAGCAACAGAAAGCAGATTTGTATGCCGTCTGAAAGGAGCACAGTAGCACTCTTTCTCTAATAGCACACTATTCATATCAGCAGTTCGTATTAGTGACAAGGGAATTTAAAAAAAAAAAAAAAAAAAAAAAAAGAAGAGAGGAAAAACAAGAATCACCATACCAATCAGACCTGTTGTCCGCCTGGTCCAGTATCCTTTCTCTGACAGCACTCAGTACCCTCTTCAGAGGAAGGTGCAAGAAACCTTGTAATTATAGAATAACCTGATTAATACAGGAAGTTTCGTCCTAGCCCTAGGCAGTCAGCAGCTGACTCACCCGCTTGTCTGAAACGTAAGATTTTATATCTGCTCTAATTTTTTTTTAATCCTATGTAATTTAATAGTGGAAGTCTCATTACAAATGTATATTGCAAATGTACATTTGAATCCTATGGAGCATTTTAGGCTTTACTGTAACCTGTAGCTGAGAGTTATATTTGCTAATTATATAGGTTGTACTATTTTTATCACTGCTAAACTGCCTGCCATTCAATCTCATTGGATGTCCCTTTCAGGGACGTGGGAATAAGTGGGCCAGAGAGTGTGATTCCACTGCCTGTTCCCTCGGTGTCTCACCTGGGAGTGGAGACGCCCAAAGAGGCACAGCACAGTCAGCCTTTGGCTTGAGGCATTATCCTGGCATACAGACTGCCTTCATTCACATCCCTAACCTGAATCAGAAGGAGAATGAAATGAACCCTCTTTTTGACACCCTGCATAAGCGCAAGTCACGGGGGATAGAGCAGCAGCAGTGTTGCTCATATTTTTGCGAACGCCACATAAATGCTCCAGTTAATCTAGTCAACACTGTTTCTGTACTTAGAGATGAAGGAATGTAATGCATTCAGTAAAGTGCTATGTAACATAATACCTACAGGGCAGAAGGTGGCTCCTGTGGCTTCAAACCTTCATTATGGCCTTATGTACTAAGATAGTCTTCAGGTACAAATAACAGCAGCCTTTTCAAAACTCAGGAAGACGAACAACACAGTGACAACAACCAAGGCTTTCACTATATTTTATATCCTTTGATTGTTTTCAGCAGCTTCCAACAGTGCAAACTCCAGAGAAATATCCTGAGAAAAGACTAAACTACCAATAGGCATGTACAACCTACAGAATGCACAGACAAGAAGGTTGGGGTAGGGCTAGACATACTAAGAGGAAATAAAAAAACCCAAAAACTGAATGTCTGATCCTCTTCTCTGCGTATTTATTTTGAAGTAAACTGATTAGCAGGCTGTGAGCCTCAGTTTTGCATCTGGTATAAATTAGTGGCCCTTAATAAGCAGGATGCTTGATTGATATGCCGTTAATATCATCAATGACTCTGTTCTGTCATTCCACACTGCTGGCCAGCTATGAGAACTGGCTGTACAAGGAGGACCATGCAGGCCAGACAGGACGTATGCAACACACATAGAGGCACTCCACCTTTCAGAAAACATGAATGATTTTCCTCTTCTAAGCACAGCAAGCACTGAAAGAATAAGATGAAGACTACTAAAGAAAATTCAGGTAAGTATTTGAGTATAGAAGAATATCATGACATTACCGTATTGTAAAGTAAGATTGTACTCTGTATGCTTTGAGAATTTAGGATGTTGTGAGCTGCACTAGCTACCAAAGAACACAAACACATTACCTCTCTTTTATGTATGGGGCAAAAACTGACATTCAAGAATTTCATGTTTCAGGAACAGCATAGCTACTAAGCCAAGCCAGGGCAACTGAAATGTAATCATTTCACAAGACAAAAATCACAGAGCTGATACTACATGCAGGATAATGTAACTTCAGAGGAAAAAAAATTAAGTTTGACCCATACACCTGGAAGAAGTCTGGAAGAATTTCGTGTTAATAAATGCAAAAGCACCAGTGAAAAACAACAGCAGGTGATCAAGATATCAAAATATGTTGTGACATACTTCAACTGGTGTAGCAACCACATCATACTAACATAACAAGATTCAGAAAGACTTCTGACAAGTAGGTCTCTCCCAGCTCTGCTGTGCACTCTGGAGACTGACCTGTGATTTCAAGCCAAGCAGTAAAACTGCAGGCTTTGATCTCTGGGTGTGCTTCCTCTTATTTCTTGCCTTGGGTCCCAGCTGTTTGCTCAGTTTGTTCCAGACTGGAGTACAGAAGCAAGCTAATATGCATGAAGTACAGATGGTCAGGGTCCTTGGAGTGAAATAGGGAGCAAACCAAACTGGTAACACAGACAGACCCTGTCATCCTCTCTGAGGCAACAGCAACAGTTAAAGTAAACACAATATCATCTCTTGCAAACAAGGATATGGCAATAAGTTGACCTAACAGACCACTCTGAAAAATATCTTAAGAGTGTAATAACTAACTAAGCCTTACTGGGACCATTGTTGCTTTGAGTCCACATGGGAAGGGCTACAGTTTCCTTCAGTTAATCTGATTTCCCATTCTCTGGTCTTTATTTGAATGGCAGAAGCCAGATCCACAAAAATACCGAAGTACCTCATACCTTAGGAATTAAATATGAATAGGAATCACAGAATCACAGAATCATCAAGGCTGGAAAAGACCTCGAAGATCATCTAGTCCAACCATTAACCTAACACTGACAGTTCTCAACTACACCATATCCCTAAGCACTATGTCAACCCGACTCTTAAATACCTCCAAAAATGGCGACTCCACCACTGCCCTAGGCGGCCCGTTCTAACACCTAACAACCCGTTCTGTAAAGAAATACTTCCTAATATCCAGTCTAAACCTCCCCTGGTGCAACTTGAGGCCATTACCTCTTGTCCTATCGCTTGTTACTTGGTTAAAGAGACTCATTCCCATCTCTCTGCAACCTCCTTTCAGGAAGTTGTAGAGGGCGATGAGGTCTCCCCTCAGCCTCCTCTTCTTCAGACTAAACAAAATTGAAGGGGTATGACTTTTCATGGCAGCAAATGTTACTTCAACTTGCACCTTAGAGTGCAGTTGTAGGGCAGCTTAAGCCAACACAAGTCTGTTGCAACCCTGTTCCCACATCGGTCTGATATTTCATTGTGTCAGCAATGCTGCTCATCACCTGGCATGAGCCATGCTCCAAGCAGGAGGTTGGACCAGCTGACCTTCAGAGGTTTCTTCCATACTAAACTATGACGTAACTTTATCGGACCATGCAAAGGACTGGTTCAGGGAGCTAAACTGACATAAAATTCATTGCTTTCTCTGTAGGTTTGATTTTTTATTAGCTTTTGCCAGTTTATCTCCCTCTATCAACTGCCCTCCAGGTCTGACAACCAGCAAGACTGACACAAGGGAAAGGGCAAAAACGTACAGGTCCAAAAATCAGTAAGATTGTAGCAGTGGCAACTTAGGAGCCAAAGTTGCCATGAGGCTAAACCCTTTGTGGACAAAATCAGCCAAAACCTTCCTGCTTTGCATGCTATCTCCCTGAAACCCTATATTCACACCAAATACATTTTTAGTAAGTGTCATGTTTGTATTCAAATTAGTGTTACAGAAATTTTTCATAATCATACACTACACAGCATATATAATAAATGTAAAGAAAATAGGCCATTAATATGGTTAAATATACACTGCAAACTATTTCATATTAAAGGTCCAGCTTGATACAGCCTGTGCAGTACAGAAGCACACTGGAAGAATGCTAGATGATTGCTGTCCTCCCATACTGAAATGTATTACTTATCTCATAAGGCTATTTCAAGTAAAAGTGGCAAGTTAAAAGGGAATGGGTGAAGTTCTGAAACTTTAATTTACCATGGCCTAAACTTAAGAAAAAGTATTTGAGAGGTTTGCAAAATGACCCCAGTTATGCCATCTGTACAGAAGAGATAATGAATTGATAGCAATATCTCAAAATACTTTGATAAAGGGTTCTTCTTGCACTTTTACAAAAGTGCTGCCTGGTGATGGAAGCTGCCCCTGATTAGCTCACGCCATAGGGGCTTTCAGAGATTTGAAAGAAACCAGATTTGCTACAGCAGAAAGAATAAACACCTTAAAGCAGTTGCACCGACACTATATAATTACTTTTCATTTCACCAAAAGATTCTCCTGGATTCTCTATTCCTCCCACAATTTCAAAATTACAATATGTCTGCTTGCAGTTGAATGAATATGTACATATGGCACTAAGTAAATTATTTAACTAAAAAGTAGTTAATGTTGCTATGAATTATGCTATTTGCTCGCACAGAACTCATGCGCACATTTCATTGTGGTAATACCTGGTTTATACATCTTTAATCAAAACCAAGTGAAGGATTTGAATTGCTTTTTCTCCTTCAGTGTGATGCAATTTGTTAATCTGTATGGCTATAAAAAGCCTTGGAGACAATATGAAATGCTATCTTGCTGATCTCTCTCCTGCCTTTATTGATGTAACTGTCAACAGCCATCTCACTATTTCATTCCTAAAATCCAGGGGTGAAAAATGAAGGAAAGAAAATTAAATTCTGTTTTCATTTCTGTAGTTTCATTTCATGTAGTATTTGCAAAAGCAGTCATTTTGAAAGCCAGAGAGGGCTTCTCCTTGGCGAAATAACAGGCACTGTAAGGACAGGTACCATCTACCTCCAGAGAGGAATCACTGGAAAAGTCACTAGGTATATTGTAGGTCTTTGGTCACTCTTCTAAAACAAAGATATATGTCATGTAACTACCCAGTCACATTGTAGTAGCTTCCTGGGCTAACATTCACTAGTAACGGTGGATAGCTGGTGATTTGGTACAGCAGTATGTAGTTCTAAATGGTTTCCTGATTTTGTTCAGTTTCTGAAGGTACTGGCTTTTAATGCATCTCAGGGGACTGTCATTTCAAGTAAGATGAATTACAGCTCTGGAGACATGGCTGGTGCATGTGTTACAGGCAATGTTGTTGCTTTAAAACACTCGATACAAGAATATGTACTATAACTCATGCAATGAACGTATGTAGCATTATTCAACTTTCACCTAAGACTACTCAGAGATATGGGCGGGTTAGAAAGTCTGATACAAAATATCAAAGGCTTCTGCAGATCAGCTTCCTCAGAGGCCCTATTCTCTCTCCACTTCTTAAAGCAGCCTATTTTTTCCCGCCCCGTAGTCTGCTATCCACAAGAAGAGAAAAATGGAAGACCAGGGCCCCAAAGAGAATGGAGAGCAAGTACCTTATAAGAGCATTGGGGAGAAAACAACCACCACAACCACAAAACAGCAACAACAAGAAGTCTAACTTAAGGCATAATTTGGCACTGCCTGTTATGGATTTTTGTTCCTAGATGCAGTTTTCTGCATTTAAGAGAGGGATATGGCACTTTAAGGTACTAAAAGGCAATCCAAAAAATAAACAAAATAATCATTAGCTACTGAGAGTTAGAAAACATTCCCAAATTGCAAAATTAATGAGTACTAATGTACTGCATTTTGTCAGCCACAGCTGTTTACAGCTTCACAACAAGTGCAGCATCCCATTATGTGACCAGTGAGAAAAGAAGAAGAATAAAATGTGGTGCCTGTCCTCAGAAGCAGGATACTAATTTTTGAAATGAATCTCAGTCACGGAGAGGAGAACATACTGACAGTCTGCAGAAAAAATGGACACACAAGGTGTGCAGGTCCCTTCACTAACTACAGTAACAGAAGCAGCAGAGTCACATCTGCACAATACTTTGGAGGCTCACATATACTTCTTGACAAGCCTAATTAGTTCAGGCAGAAAACCTATGGTAATACAGTTATATTGTGCCTGGCATGCAGGTTCACATTGTCCAGCGTTGCACCTGGTGCCTTACAGACATGCAAAGCATGACAAACACTTGTTCAAGGAAGAAAACTACATTACAAAGTCAACTTCTGAGCCCTCATTAACCCAGACAACTTGTTCCAATTTGGACAGGTCTGAAATCATTCTGAATCTTGAAAGCCT
Source organism: Strix uralensis (assembly GCF_047716275.1). Lineage (NCBI taxonomy): Eukaryota > Metazoa > Chordata > Aves > Strigiformes > Strigidae > Strix > Strix uralensis. The sequence goes on from NC_133973.1 coordinate 54,863,644, forward strand.
GCAGAACACTATGCTGCTACAAATCTTGCTTTGGCCCAAAAGCACAAGCCTCCTAGGAAGACAAGGCACACACCCCAGGCAAAGTGGGGAGGAAGAGAAAGCAGAGTAACAGCGATCCTTGTTCTTACACTGTACAATTCTGGTTTTGCAGATGAAGGATCTTGAGTGAATTAAGGGCTTTTAATGGTCAGTTTGAAGTAAGTCTGATCCTTCTACTCTGTGTTAAAAGAAAGAACTGTAATTCTCATCCAGGAATTTTTTTAAGCACCTGCAAGTTCCTAAACAGGCTGATAAAAATAAAAAATGAAATAATAATTAAAAAAACCAACCTTCACATGAGCAGAATCAAAATGCCAGCCCTAAAAATAGGATGTAAGTTAAAGCAACTGACGCTGCAAAATCAGGCAAGGGTTTTGCCAACTCACCACCATCACCCCTTTTTAGTCAAGAAGTTCCAAGCCACTTAAGTTGTACATTTCTAGAACAGCAAACTGTATTTTATCCAAGTCACTTAAATGATTTTAAAGAATAATTATTCACAGTTTTCAATAGGAAAAGAAAAAGCCAATTTTGTTTATGACCACATTATCCACATTGACATTAATTTTGCAAGCCTTTAAATTCAGAGCTAAAGGACTATGGGAAATCTAAGAATTAGAATACTTACTATACAGGATCAAAATATACACTTTCTCATTACCAGTATAATGAATATACCAGAATGTGAGCTCACATGGCAGAGATGGAGAATTGCTAGTCTCAGTCAGAACTGACCTTTTGCCTCGTTCTTTAAACGTGGCATTTTTATTTTAATTTTTTTGCTAATGACATTTGTTGTAATTCCTTGATGAATTACAGGTCCTTATAGTATCAGTGTTTCCTTGGGTAAATTAAATAACCAAGTACCAAAACAAGGTGCAGTGCAGTCAGAACTATCTCTGTGCAATAAATCAAAACAGTTGAACATTATCTGTGTAGGGCTGAAGCAGGAATAGGAGATACAGTCAAGAGAGGGGCTGCAACACTGTACTACAGACTGCACAGCCCACACTGCCCACTTACTTGATGAAGTAGTCTCTTCCATCTCTGTTTGCCGTCATCTCCCATCCATAAGGTGTCCCCTGGTTCACGCTCCAGGTCCCTGAAGGGTGAGGCCAGCCTGAAGACTTGTTCCTGTGGCTGCAATTTTTTTTTTTGGGGGGGGTGGGTGGGGGGGTGGGTAGGGAAAAGGGCGGAAAAAAAAAAAAAAGTTATTTCTCTGCTGTATTTATTCTTCCAATTTATTTATTTCATATCCTTCACTTGGCGTCCAAATACTTTCACAGTTGTGAAATACACAGCCAGAACTCAGGCAAGGGAAAACATGTTAGCAGGTCTCCTTACATTTGTAATATTCTTCCAGTCAGTGTAATTTCTAACAGTCTTTGGGTTCAAGCCTTTGGCCAGTGAATCTGTCATAGCTCATCAGTCCCACATCCACAATACTCATTTTCAATAGTTTTTAGTACAAGGGACAGGGAACATTTTCATTCATCACCATCCCCTGTTCAAATGCCATCTCTCAGTACAGTTTTAGCAAAAAAATCCGCCAAACCAAACAACCCACCACAGTGCTGCAGATTGCACATGTGGTACGCTACCTGGCACGAGAAGGAACATCAACACCCATTCTCAGTGCTAGCAAACCATATTTTGTTTCACGTGTTGGAACGAAGGAAGGCCGTAACACTTCTGCATATGGATACTAAATTGACTCAATATGCAGATATTGTTGTACTCGTTCATTATCCATTAAGCTCTTCCTCCAAATAACTGCAGCCTTTTAAAAGTTATTTGGAGAAGTTGCACTTCCAAGTGACAGTATTTCCCCACTAGATGTGAAACATTTTGTGAGGTGCCATCTACTGATTCCATACACAAAAAATATACAGCTAGCAAGAATCCCCCCTAGTTTCCCATAGAAAACCCCAACTTTTGCACTGATGTTTCACCCCTCACTTGCAGGAATTAAGCTAGGTGTTACTGCACATTCCCACTTATTGCTGTGGGACTTAGAGGTACAGAAGACAACAAATAGGTCTTTCAGCAAAATTAAACAAGTCTAATATATATCTGTGTACAATCTGAAACAGAGAAAGATCAGGAAAAGGAGGCAGGGCAACCAAAGATGGTAAAGACTGGCTGAGAGAGTAGCACAGACAGGCAAAGATGAACCAGCAGACAACACTGAATACAATCTGAGATTCAGACATGCAAACCAAAACCACACAAAATAAGAGCATGTTTTGAATTAGTTGACTTCTCCCTCTCTGCCTTTTCTCCACCCATCAGACACATTACAGCTTAGTTTTACTTGCTAGATTTATTTAAGTTCAAATGCTAGCAAGAAACTTACTATCTCTTGCCTTGGATAGAGGTAAGAACTTATTTCCTTTAGAGAAACAGAGTGCAATGTAACCTGACGAACACTCTTCTGAAGGAACAGAATTGGTCTCCGTGGACAACTCAACAATTCATTGCAAATTGCTAAACTCAACAAAGTTTTATACAGTTTATCTTTCCCAAAGGGGGAAATGCATCATTAAAAACAAACTAGCTGCTTCCCCTCCCCCTTTATTTCAAGGATTAATCACTACTGAGAAAAGATACGGTGCTTCAAAATACAATTTACAAGTAGAGCATTACAATGGAGTGCTAGATATCATCTGATTTACCAATTATATCAAGTACGCTATCTTCAAGGAGTATAAAAACATTTCTGTTAGCGTAGTCAAACACTGGTATTTGCCATAAGACAGGGCCTAAGTCTGATATTTGAACATGCTAGAAATCTTAATAAAATTACAGTTACTTATGACTAACGAAACACATAAATGTCAGATGTGCTACATTACCCAAGATAAATGCAACTAACCCATTCCTGATTAAAGGAATTAAAAAATAGGCATCTGAGGAAAGAAAGCAAGTACTTTCAACACTCTCTCATGCAGTTTCATGTAACGTTGAGCTTAAGCATTCCTGTTTCTCCATATGTTTGGCACAGGGAGAAAGGCTGGCCCCTTCTTTTACATGGGAGCCATCCTACAACCTAAGAATGACAGCTTAACTCCATCTATAGACTTCAAATTACACTTTAGAGTATTTGGGATCATAAACACTGCAGTTAAAATAAAGTAGAAAGTAGCCTATTCTATCTGGACTATAAAGGGATATCTGTGCATTTAACACTTTTTATTTTAATTAAATGTGTTTCACAACATCTGTGCTATAGTTTCTCTATCTGTAAAATGGGTACAGTGACAGCTAAATTTCCACGTAAAGCACATCAAGTTTCTATTATCAGATAACTTGTAGGAGTGCAAGACAGTGATGATGATCAATACTATTCCTCTCTGCATTCAAACTAAGGGCTCATCTTTGTATGGATTATAACATTAGTGGATTTAAAGGTAAATTTAATTCCCCTGAAAACTTTCTTTGAGCTTTTACAACATTAATGGTGTCAGAACCTATCATATATGACAGGTAATAACTGTCCTACTTAGCTATAGATATGTCTGTATCTGATCTAGTCCTCCAGACTTCCTTATAAACAGTAGGAGAGAAATTAGCACTTGAGACACTGTATACACCTACATTAGATGTGTGCAAATTCGACAAGGTGGCTCCATGGGAAAAAACAAATACAGAATGTTTCCTATAGTCATTGTACAATTTAATAATAAACACTCATGTCATAACAAAACCATGTTTTTACACTCAAAGGTGATTAGCGCTAGTGATTCCCAGCTGCCTGTACAGTCTGAAAAAATGAGTGAATGAACTGCATTATTTCTTTTTTATGTACATCCATCCACTTGTTGAATATTATTCTGCTTGTCTGCAAGGATTCTGTTCAGTGGCACTACAAAAGGCAGAAGATGGCAAAGATGAGATAAATGCCAGAAGGAATATCAAAGGTTTCAGAGGAAACCATAAGCAGGTCAGGCATTTTACCTGGGGGAAGCACAAAGCCATCTTGGCAGGCTTTAAGTCAAGAGGATGCCTAAGTGGTGAGGAAGATCTTCAGGCCATGGGAGATCCCAGCCCAAATCCTACCTCCCTGCAGGTGATCTTGGATAAATCCCCCAGCTAGCTGATCAACATTTGCCATTTCCCTCCCTCACAGGCAAAGGAGGAGGAGCACACCAAGACTGCCTAGGTTTCTGGAAGACCAAAAGATAAAGACCAGAAAGATAAAAAACCCCATGCCTTCTATTTCAGCAAGTCTGCCTGCGGAGGCAGGACTGGCACCGCTGTAACTTGCTGCTTGCTGTCCATCACCACCCATGCTTGCTCATGGCAGTTGGACCTGCTGCTGGTGTGCCTGTCGCAGCACAGCTCTTAGGTGGCAAACTTCACCGTGAAAGCCTAGGCCAGCATCATGCCAGCAGAGGTCTGAAAACAAGGCAGTGTTAGCTACAATATCACATCAACCTACTTTTGACATTCTTGCTGCAGAAGCATAAAACCTGATCCCTCTGAATTGCTTCACATTGAACAATCAGTTCATTAGATGAATGAAGCAGTATGTAAGGAACCAACGTGCCCTATAGAGGGACCTTCTGACTGAGAATGCAATAGCTGCGCCACAGCAAACGTCTTCAGGTCAGCCTTTTTTCTGCCGTGTGCTTGAGGCATGACTGAAACATGAGTTCATATGTAAAGTATCCTGTACTGTATCAGCAGTAAGCCACTTAACGCAATATGCAGAATATACTCAGCATAAACTGTGCTACAAACAAGAAGTGAAAGTCTGTAAT